>NC_133502.1:163867500-164492500 GCF_049354715.1 Callithrix jacchus
CCTAGGAAACAAATGCTTTTTTATTGCTTCAAATTTATTGCAAGTATATGTCATAAAAAATCTTTTTTGATTAATACATATCCAAAAATACTAGAGTGTGTTTCTTAGCCAATCAGCAATCAGGTGCTTAAAGAAATCTTTATCCCTAACATTGAAATATTAAACTGCACATCTCTTATCTTTATTTCATTTTACAAAGGACAGAGGAAGTATATTTGGAAGAAAAAATATGTAACTTTATATACAGAAAAGACTAAGCAGTTGAGATGTTTGCATTTAAGATCTAATTCTGCTCCCAATTCCCTGTGTGATCTTGGGCAAATCATTTTCTCCCTCTTGGCCTTAGTCTTGTGATCTACAAAGCAAAGGAATTTACATTCAAGTTTATGAAGTCTTTGTGTGTAGAAAGATACATTCTTTTAGAAAGACGGTTTGGTGGGGCTCCAAATATTTCAGACACTTTTTTAACAAAACCAACATATTCTCATTCTCCAATTTGGATGTCTTGGTGGGGTTTTGGAACATCCCTGAGATGTGAGACCACCAGAATGCCACTACACCCAATGTATATTAATAGGGTGCACTTGCTAAGTACTTACCTGTTAAGATGCTTACAATGTTGCATATGGCATTTTGAGTACTTATTAAATACTCATCACAGATGAGGAAATAGAGCTACAAAGGTTAAGCAACTCTACCAAGGAGCAGAGCACACACACAAGTCCACTTAATTCTAAAGCTTGTCTATCTACCCTAGGGCAAATTGTTCCTCACCCAAGTCCCACCCCATAATAGCTTCTCAAATTTTAACTTTTATATCTTCTCGTAAGTCACCTGAAACACTTTCCAAACAAGACAGAACACAAGTCAAAATGAAGTAAATTATATCGGTTTCCAGAGACAAGGCATAACAGTGCCCAACGGGATAATGAGAGGGTTGGTTATTCTTAAATCAAATCTTTTTTTGGCTTCCATTTTTTCCATTGAATGACAACAGTACCTTAAAAAAAAGTAAACTGTTTTTTAGAACCATTTTAGATTTACAGAAAAATTGGAACGATAATACAGAGAATTCCTGTATACCATATACTGTTTCCTTTGTAATTAAATCTTATACAAAGTGTGGCACATTTGTTGCAGTTAATGAACCAATACTGATACACGATTATTATCTAAAGCTCATTCTTTTTTCATATTACCTTAATTTTTATCTAACGCTACTTTTCTGTTCTAGTATACCATCAAAGTTGCCATATTACCTTTAATGGTGTTTTCTCAGGCTCCTCTTGGCTCAAACAATGTATCAGACTTTCCTAAGTTTTTGATAACCTTGACAGTTTTGATGAGTACTGGTCAGGTAGAGCATGACTAAATTCAGATTTTATGATGTTTTTCTCATGATTAGACTAGAACTGTGTGTTTCAGGGAAGTAAGAGGCCATTCTCATGACGTATTATGGATATGTATGATCAATATGGCTTGTCACTGTTGATGTTGACCTTGATTACCTGGCTCAGGTAAAAGAGTACTTTTTAAACTCTCATTTATTTCCTCCATTCTGTATCTAGATGCTGTATGTAAGCACGGCTGAATTTCCATCAACCTACCCTAGATGACTGAGAGACTTGATCATACCAACCACGATTCTGTGCCAGTCTGGTGACTGAAGGGAATTTCTGGGACATGTGAAGAGGTTTGTTTATTTGACTTTCCTGACAATTGTCTTTTTTGTCTCATTTTCTGTGATACAGTTAGACTAAAAGGCTTCATTTTTAATCTGTTGAAGAGCCAATGGTTTTAAGATTAATTCCCTTATCATATAGTATTTGTCTTTCTGCGTTTGGTTTGTTTACCTAACATTATGTCTTCCAGGTTCATCCATGTTGTTGCACATGAGAGTATGTTAATTTCTTTTTTAAGGTTGAATAATATTACACATATATATGTATAATATATGGGCTAATTCCATATCTTCACTATTGTGAATAATGCTGCAATAAATATGGGAGTGGGGATATCTTTTCAACATTCTGATTTTTTTTCTTTGGATATACATTCAGTAGTGATATTTCTGAATTGTATAGGAGTCCTGTTTTAAACTTTTTGAAGAAATTTTGTACTATTTTCAGTAATAACTATTAAAATCAGACTCAGAAGCAGAGTGTAGAGTGATGGTTGCCAGGAACTGGGTGTGGGGGAGACGAGGAGATGTTGGTTAAAGGGTATAAACTTTCAGTTATAAGATGAGTAAGTTCTGGGGATCTAAGGCACACATGGTGATGACAGTTAGCAATACTGTATTGTATACTTGAAATTTGCTGACAGAGATCTTTAAGAACTCCCATAACACCCCCCGCAAAAAGAAACCTATATGAGGTGATATATATGCCTCATATTAATTAGTTTTTGGTAATCAATTCACCTTATATATGTATCAAATAATCACATTATACACATTAAATATATGTAAGTTTTTATAAATTATACCTCAATAAATCTGGGGTTAAAAGATAGGTTATATTAGTAGTGGCTGGGTTGTAGTGTAGAGTTTGCTTTATTTTGTTTTGCCATAGGATGGGAGATCAGGGCATATGAATTTTGCTCATGTGTCCCACTCAAAATACCAAGGACAACAGACAGGCTTCAGCCCTGCATTATAACAGCTTATACTCACATAGAACTTTAGTTTTGTAAAGTACTTTCACATTTTAAATGCCCCCTACAAGCAAAGCAAAACAAAACATTGCTTAATAAATACTTGTTGAATGATTGAATAAAAGAATGAATGAATGAGTGAATGAATTGGTGTGGACATTCCCAGCTCAAGGCAGCATCATGAAGTGAAAAAGGAAAAGAGTTTAGATTTAGAATTGGGTTTGATCCTTCCTCCACAGTCTACTGATTCTTATATCTTAAATTTGTGAGTTCATTTTCATAGGATCTGCTTCTCATTGGGTATTCAAACCCAACTCAGGATAAGAGAAAGAGTTCATTTCAATAATGTCTGCAGAAAACCTGTCAGAAAGATGATATTCAATGCATTTGTTGGCAGGTAGAATTAGTGTATTAAGATGCTGAATATTGTATTCAACATGGATGTGACAAATTAATGATTATAATCCCCTTTAAAATAATATTATACAACAGAATAGTCCCACCAGGAAAAGTCTACTTGTTACTATTATTATCATTATCACCATTTGACAAAAGAAGAAACTGAGACTCAGAGGTTTAAGAAAGTTGCATATGGGAGGATCTAGGATTTGAGCTACATTTTGCCTGACACTTGAACCTGTGCACAGAAGAAGTAGATTGTAACCATGTGCCCTTTCCTCTTCTGGGGAGAATTTCCCTATCTGATGTACCTGTAGTGTTCTGTTTGGGGATTGCTTTGAGTATGAAACAGAGTTATCAGTTTTAATGCCTTAATCTACTCTAGTCTGAAATATACCAGATCCCTTCTAGAAGAGCAGAGGGAAACTAAAAATTCCCTAATAATAGAAACGATTGTTTCTCTGAAGAAAAGTTCACTTTATAGCCACACTGTAGGAATCACTCAGGAGTTTGTTTTACTTTTCTTCTTTGCTTCTTTCTTTAAGGAAAAGAGAGTCATAATTGTTAAGATTTATGCAGAAAAATTTTCCCTAGAGATTTCAAACAATTTTGCAGACTTTCTCAACCTCCTTAGCCACTACTTTGGGGGTCCCTCTAAATTGCCATGTCATGAAAGAAGAAGTGCCCTACCCAATCTTTTGGGGAGAATGCATTTGGCCATTCTCAGATGTGTGGTTTATATAAGGAATGAGCTGGAGTTGGGGAATCTTCAGGTATTAGATCCACTTGTTTATTACCACACAGGGAAATTGTTCCCAGTCGGATGTCTCAAGTTTTGTAAATGGCTGGTACCTGGAAAACTTCACATCTATTACCTGAAGCCAGTCTTTGAGAAGCAAAGCTACAGATAGAATGTTACTGCTTTTCTTTCTTTTCTTTTATTTATTTATTTTTGTTTAGATGATTTGCAGCAATTTCAGTAAATGGCGGTAAGAAAAACAGAGATAAAAACTCTGGACATAGTATTAAGCCTAAATTATGCTGATTTTATTATTAATGCTAAATTCAACACAGACACCTTGTGCCCACTCCCCGTCCTTAGCTGTTGAGGAAAGGAGGAGTTGAAGAAAGAAGGAAAAGTGGTGGAGAAATTTGAAAAGATGGAAGAAGATCCTCCCTCACTTTTTCTGACTTCGTAACCAGTGTTATCCCATCTGTCTCCTAACACAGCTCTCATTTTCTTCCCTGCACTTCTAGTATAACAGGATTTAATCTACTCAGATAGTGGTAGAATTGGTTGCATTTTCTCTTTTATTGTGTCTGCAGTGGGTGTACAACATGTCTTCATTAACTCTCCATGACATTCAGAATAGCTTGAGATAAAAAAGGCACTCAATCAAAAAGTAGAAAACAGTCTTCTGCCCTCTGATCTCCAATGACAAGCATCCCCTAGGGCATGTATTAATTACTGAAGATGAATGCTAGACCTTCATTCTCAGCAGGGGTCTTTAAATTGTATTGCTCTGTTGGGTCAGAAGATGGTGCTCCATCTTGCAAAATGGTAAAGGAGTCTCAACTGTTTGGAGAAGTGCCAGCTAATAATGTCCTTTGTTACTGAGTGCCTACAACATGTCTAGCATTATCAGATTCTTTTTACAAATCAATGCTTCTAATCCCCATATCTACCCCACAAGACAAATTATTACCCCCATTTTCTGGAGAGAGAAATTGATTCCAAACCCCTGATATTTTCGGTTCAATGATAATTTCGGCTCCCTGTGGTTCCAAGCTGAGGGACGGGGTGGGTCTATAGTTCCTCAAAGTAATCTGGTGTCAATGAAGATATTGCCATGGTATTTCTATTGTTGAAGCATGGTGGGAATTGAGAAGAAGGTTCTCAAATCCCAGTTTATGTATCAACATTCTGAGGAAGGTTTCTTGGCTGCAAATGAGATTAAACTGTCTTCTTTTTCATATTAAGTAGGACTTGTTGCTGGCTGTCTCAAGAGGCAGTAATTTTCAGGTGGAGTTAAACTGATTTTACTTAACTGCTGTATTGCCAAAGTACTCAGATATGCCCCTTTTCTCTCATTCTTGCTCTACGTCACCTGAGCAATTTTAGTGTCCCATAGATCAAGCTAAAGAGCTATTAAGAGCCCAGAAAGGCATCATTGATCACTGTATTTTCTTGGAAACATCAGTCTCAATGCTTGATTTTGGAATAATATTTTTGGGTAACAGTATATGTTCTCCCCTTCCCAACTTTCATTTGTTATCTAAAGAAACATGTGCTTTTTGAAGATTCCAAGATGTCCTGTAGAAAAAGCAAAACAGACAAATAGAAGAGAAAACACAAAAAACCCGTTTACTTTCACTTCACTTCTGCCTCCCTCCTCCCCACTTTTGTTTTCCACTCTAGAAGCACCTGCTTATATCTCTCAGAACTATGGCTTTCCAGAGAACATCTTGGGAATTTCTCTGCCAAGAACTTTTCAAAGTTACCATCATATATCTCAAATAATATAAGGATTTTACTGATTCTCTAGATAGATGTACATTCTCCCTCTTCTGAAATTCTATTTCACTTTATCTTTACTGCTCTTTTGGCTTGTAGATTAAAGAAGATTAATAGAAAGAAACATGTAAAAACAGATAAAGATAATCAGTGTTTTGTATCTTATTCTTTTTTGCTCTCATTTTCTCTGATTACAAATCAATATATGTTTATTATATAAAATTCAACTATTATATAATGTAGAATTCATATAACCCACATTGGGTTATGCCAAGACTTAATTCTCTCACAACAGTGTAAGCTTACATAATGAGGATGTAGCCTTACACCTGGAACATTGTAGATCTTTAGGAGAGTAGAATATGAGAACGAATTCTAATTTTATTCACTCAGTCATGAGCTTTGTACAAATACAGACCCAAATCCTACTCATTTTTGTCCCCCAACACCTTGCTTAGTGCCTAGTGCATAGTAGACTTTAATAAATCTATTTGTTTTTCTCTGAGACAGGGTCTGACTCTGTTGCCCATGGTGGTGTGCAGTGACTCGATTACTGCTCATTGTACACTCGACCTCCTGGGCTCAAGCCATCCTCCCCGTCAGTCTTCTGAATTATCTGGGACTACAGGTGCGCACCACCATCCCTGGCTAATTTTTGTATTTTTTTTTAATACAGATGAGGTTTCGCTATATTGGCCAGGTTGCTTTCAAACTCCTGGGCTCAACTGATTCACCTGCCTCAGGTTCCCAAAATGCTGGAATCAGGCATGAGCCACTATGCTGACAATTTGCTACAATCATTGCACTTGAATAGTGCTCCTGGGCAGCCCTTGAGGAAGGTCTCTACACTTAGAACAAGACACATCTATGTTTGTGTTCCCATTCTATAACTGAGAAGCTCAGAATCTGCATCCATTGAATGGGGTTAATACTACAGCTTTAAGAGTTGCTATGAGGAGATGATAGATAGATAGATGATTGATAGATAGATAGATGATAGATAGATAGGTAGATAGATAGACAGATATACACATACATATATGTAAGTGCTAGAGAGTTACTCAGGTTAGCTATTTTTATGATTATGAAGAATGTGGCCTATTCCTGAGATGAATCGAGTTTATTTAATAAAAAGCATTAACTGAACATTTCCTCTATGCCAGAGAGAGAAAGAGATAAAGAGATAATGGTGAACTGGTATGGTAAATGGTGAGGGTCATGACTGGGGTAGGCAGAAAATGCTTTTGGATTACAGAGGAGGAACAATTCCCAATGGCATTGGTGCTGCAGGTGAAAGCAGTGAAGGTCTGTGTTTGGAGGAAGGACCTTACAGGCAGAGGAAATAGTTAAAGCAAAAAAACACAGGGATGAGTAATAAATGCGTGTGTAGGAAAGTCCCCAGTTCCAGTAGGAATGTCAGACACACGGCTCTGTGATGAACTAACTGTTGCCTACATTACATGATGATGTATACAGCCTTGGAAAAGAAGCAGCCAAGGATATTTCATAATGCATGTTGCCTCCTGTCCATTATGTGATAGAGCATGGCCCTCTCCTGCTAACCCCGTGAGATTGCTAGAGCTTAGAGAAGTCAGCTGACCAGCATTACACAGATTGTAGAGCTCAGGGCTAGAATTGCAACTACAGCCTAGACCAGGTGGCCCTGTCCATTACGTTTTCTGCCTTAACACATGTCTCCTCATCTACCCTGAATTGAAGAGAGAAAGTGAAGAGTATGCTTTTTCCTGCCATAAATCTTCCTTTGTAGTAGGCTAGTGAAGGACACTCAGTCTGAGCTGGGTGTTTTGCTCCAATAGCTAAGTCAAGTTGATTGCGGTTGCTGTAGGAGTGGGGTCCCATGAAACCTGGCTAGCTGATTGTAATTAATCACTGCAAGGCAGAAAAGAAGGAGCCCAAGCTGTTAGAACACCCAAGAGGCTGTGGATTAGGAGTTTCAACAATTCGCATTTGCAACTCAGTGTCTCCAAAAAAGACGGGAGCTTTGGAAACTCCAGAGCTCAGCAAAGATTCTGAGGCTTGGGAGCCTTATCCATTTGGGCATCTTACCCCAAAAAGCTCTCCAGGCCCCTGACATTTGGGGGATTGTGAGAGCTCTGGGCTGCCAGAGAAATGCCCTGTCTCAGAAGCCAAAGTCATCAACAGAAAAGGAATTGAATGAGCAGGTTTTGTAGAGGCTGGAAAAGAAACTGTTTCAAAAATCTGTTTTGACTTTTGCAGACAGTGCCTTTACCTCTGGCCCCATAATTGAATGGGGCTAGTAATGCTTATTCACCTCTTAGTCTGTTGCTGAGTCACCCCCTTCTCATCAGAATGAGTATGCAGAAGAAGGTAAGTAGGCTCACAAAATTTTAGGGTGATAGTGTTGTTAGGGGTTATGGTTACCCCCAAGCAAATTCCAGAAGTCTTGCACCTAGCTATTGAGACAAAAAACAACAGTACATATGAATCTGACCTAGATGACTTAGGCTTTCTTTTGGTGGAGAGAATGAGGGGAATCTATTTGTACAGAAAATAAGACAGCAATGTCCCACCCATTAAGCTTCCTTTTCTAAGCAAATAAAACATCTATGAAAGTACCTAGCAAATGCTTGGCAAGTACCAGTTGCTCCATATCTTCATATTTGTGCCTCCTGGTTTCTGTCTTCATTTTTGTAACCTCTTCTACCCACTGTCAAGTTTCTTTCCTCTGATTATATTTGCAAACTGCGACTAAGTTCTAAAGAGCTTCTCTTAGCCAAGGTCACATCTGAGAGTAGTGCCTTGGTACAGATGTAATTAATTTAATCAAATGATTGTTGTAAAGAGGTTTCTCATTTCCTTAAGAAGAAAACTGAGGCTAGGGGATGAAACAATGTTGCATAAAGCTACTCAGTAAGAAAGCTGTGGAACTGGAATCCAGATCTGTGAATTTGCCATTTGTTGCTCTGTCAGCTATTCTAACAGCTCTGCAGATACCCAAGGTTACACAGCCATAAAAATGAATTACATTTACTCTGGATTCAGAGGTAGTAAGCATTTCAATGAGCTTTTGAGGAGCCTGGGAATTTGACTGCATTTTCAAGGAAACCAATAATACGTTTTCATTTGACCACTTTTTGCAGCACCATTGCTGAATGTCCATTCATACTCTATTCTAGGAAGGAAGGAAGGAAAGAAGGAAGGAAGGGAGGGAGGGAGGAAGGAAGGAAGGGAGGGAGGGAGGAAGGAAGGAAGGGAGGAAGGGAGGGAGGGAGGAAGGGAGGGAGGGGCAGCAGATGACTCCACGCATGTGTTCAGGCCATGGTGGAGTAGATGGACTAGTTTAAATTTATCAGTTGCCTTCATAGGCACCTAGTGCCTGCCTATGAAGCGTGTTGCTGTCAAATTGTAATTAGAAGTAAAATTAGGTCTTTGCATAAGACCTTTCATCAAGGATGGAAAGTAGTGCTGTGCATTTAATTCTACTGAGAAGCCATTAGGCTGTGAAGAAGAAATTACTCCCTGTCTTAGTGTTAGCTGAAAAACATCTAAAGATTGTTTGTACAGATCCTGCAGAAGTAAATACTGGGCCTTAGGAGGCTATAGTACATATTAGGAAAGAACATTGAGGTTATAAGGAAAATCTTACTACCCGTTTAGCCCAATCTCTTCCTTCTACAAGGGAGAAAATAAAGGACAGAGCAGGAAAGTGATATGCTCCAAGGTCATGCAGTGAGTTATCAAAAATACAAGGGTGGATATCCTGGTTTCTGTAGTTAAATTTACAGGAAATGTGAGCCTTTAGGGGCACCACATATCAATGTGGTTCATTACAGAGGCTCTGTGGACAGGACAGAGGCTGGCCCTTTCTTTTCCATTTATTGTCCATGCTGACGTAAAATCTAGAAGGACTTTTGTGGCCCATGCTCATTTCTGTGGATAATATTTGTTCTCAGTGCCTTCTCTGCCTCTCTTACAGGGTCTGTCTCTTCACCCTGTTCTTTCTTAGCAATAATTTTAGCTTGCTCTTTTATTCCCTTGGATTTTTTTTTTTTTCACAGAGCCACATTGGTTGGGTCACTGAAAAGGCTCATTCATTCAATACCAGAAACCTAGCCAGGCACAGTGGCTCACACCTGTAATCCCAGCACTTGGGAGGCCAAGGCAGGAGGATCAGTTGAGCTCAGGAGTTCAAGAGCAGCCTGGGCAACATGGCAAGACCCCATCTCTATTTTTTTTTTAATAGTACACTTTTTTGTTGTTGTTGGAAACTCAGAAACCTAAGGCCATGCTTACATACTAATACTCTCTTGGCACATTCACTTCAAAAGATGAGGGGAAAAGAAAATGAGATGGGGAAACAGAGAAAATAAATACAAGACAGTGAACCACTGCTCTATCCCCAACTTCACACAACATCAAGTTGATGGCTAGCTTATGGAGGATGGCTCTGAAGAGTTTATGTAGAATCCATATATATATCACAACAGTAATTCAAGGTTGGGAGAGGGGACAAGAAAGCAAATTATCACTGTATCTTTCCCTTCTACTCTAACTCATTGGTCATAATATTCTCCCAAGTAAGTTGAACTCTTCAACATTTTCAGTTTGTGTCATGTGACATCTCTGGAGTCTGCTGCAACAGTAGAGCATCTGTGGACTGATGGTGTTCAGCTGAGCCCTGGAGACGCTGGAACACACATCACAGTGGGAGCGTGTATTAGTTTGTTTTCCTGATGGTGACAAAGCCATACCCCAAACTGGGAACTAAAGGAGGTTTAATTGGACTTACAGTTGCACATGGCTGGGGAGGCCTCAGAATCATGGCAGGAGGCGAAGGGCACGTTTTACATGGTGGTGGCAAGAGAAAAATAAGGAGGAAGCAAAAGTGAAAACCCCTGATAAACCTATCAGATCTCATGAGACTTATTCACTGTCATGAAAATAGCATGGGAAAGACTGGTCCCCATGATTCAATTACCTCCCGCTGTGTCCCTCCCATAACACAGGGGAATTCTGGGAGATACAATTCAAGTTGATATTTGGGTGGTGACACAACCAAACCATATCATTCTGCCTCTGGCCCCTCCAAATCTCATTTCAAAACCAATCACACCTTCCCAACAGTCCCCCAAAGTCTTAACTCATTTCAGCATTAACCCAAAAGTTCACAGTCCAAAGTCTCATCTGAAACAAGGCAAGTTCCATCTGCCAATGAGCCTGTAAAATCAAAATCAAGCTGGTTACTTCCTAGATACAATGGGGGCACAGGTATTGGGTACATACAGCCATTCCAAATGGGAGAGGTTGGCCAAAACAAAGAGGTTGCAAGGACCAAAATCCAGCTGGAGAGTCAAATTTTAAAGCTCCCAAATGGTCTCCTTTGACTCCAGGTCTCACATCCAGATCATGCTCATGTAAAAGGGGGATTCCCTTGGTCTTGGGCAACTCAGCCCCTGTGACTTTACAGAGTATAGCCTCCCTTCTGGTGGTTTTCATAGCCTGGTGTTAAGTGTCTGTGGCTTTTCCAGGGACATGGTGCAAGCCATCAGTAGAGACATCATTTTACAGTCTGGGGGATGATGGCCCTCTTCTCACAGCTACACTAGGTGGTGCCCCAGTAGGGACTCGATGTGGGGGATCTGACCTCACATTTCTCTTCTGCATTGCCCTAGCAGAGGTTCTCCATGAGGGCTTCACCCCTGCAGCAAACTATTGCCTGAACATCCAGGTATTCCTGTACATCTTCTGAAATATAGGCAGAGGTTCCCAAACCTCAGTTCTTGACTTCTGTGCACACACAGGCTCAACACCACGTGGAAGCTGCCAAGGCTTGAGAATTCCACCCTCTGAAGCCACAGCCTTAGCTCCATATTGACCCCTTTTAGCCACAGATGGAGCAACTGGGACAATGGGCACCAAGTCCTGAGGCTACACGCAGCACAGGGACCCTGGGGTAGGCCCACAAAACCCCTTCTTCCTTCTGGGGCTCCAGGCCTGTGATGGGAAGTGTTGCTGTAAAGGTCTCTGAAATGGCCTAGAGACGTTTTCCCCATAGTCTTGGGGATTAATATTAGTTTCCTTGCTACTTATGCAAATTTCTACAGCCGGCTTGAATTTCTCCTCAAAAAAAAGGGGGTTTTCTTTTCTACTGCATCACCAGGCTACAAATTTTCTGAACTTTTATGTGCCATTTCCCTTTTAAGATGGAATGCTTTTAACAGCCCCCAAGTCACCTTTGGAATGCTTTGCTGCTTAGAAATTTCTTCCGCCAGATACCCTAAATCATCTCTTTCAAGTTCAAAGTTCCACAGATCTTTAGGCCAGGGGAAAAATGCTGCCAGTCTCTTTGCTAAAACATAACAAGAGTCACCTTTGCTCCAGTTTCCAACAAATCCCTCATCTCCATCTGAGACCACCTCAGCCTGGACCTTATTGTTCACATCACTATCAGCATTTTTGTCAAAGCCGTTTAATAAGGTTCTATGAGGTTCCAAAGTTTCCCACATGTTCCTGTCTTTTTCTAAGCCCTCCATACTGTTCCAACCTCTACCTGTTACCCAGTTCCAAGTAGCTTCCACATTTTTGGGTATCTTTTTAGCAATGCCCTACTCCACTGGTATCAATTTACCGTATTAGTTAATTTTCATGCTGCTGATAAAGGCATACCTGAAACTGAGTACAAAAGGAGGTTTAATAGAACTTACAGTTCCACACGGATGGGAGGCCTCAGAGTCATGGCATGAGGTAAAAGGCACTTCTTTTTTTTTAATTTATTATACTTTAAGTTCTGGGGTACATGTGCAGATAGTGCAGGCTTGTTACATAGGTATACATGTGCCCTGGTGGTGGTTTGCTGCATCCAACACTCTGTCATCTACACTGGGTATTTCTCCTAATGCTATCCTTCCCAATCCCCCTACCCCCTGCTTTTCCTCCACTAGCTCCCCATGCCCTAGGTCCCAGTGTGTGATGTTCCCCTCCCTGTGTCCATATATTCTCATTGTCAACACCCACTTATGAGTGAGAACATGCAGTGTTTGGTTTTCTGTTCCTGTGTCAGTTTGCTGAGAACGATGGTTTCCAGTTTCATCCATGTCCCTGCAAAGGACATGATCTCATCTTTCTTATGGCTGCATAGTATTCCATGGTGTATATGTGCCACATTTTCTTTATCCAGTCTATCACTGATGGGCATTTGGGTTCCAAGTCTTTGCTATTGTGAACAGTGCCTCAATAAACATATGTGTGCATGTGTCTTTACAGCAGAACAATTTATAATCCTTTGGGTATATACCCAGTAATGGTATTTCTGGGTCAAATGATATTTCTATTTCTAGATCCTTAAGGAATCGCCACACTGTTTTCCACAATGGTTGAATTAATTTACACTCCCAACAACAGTGTAAAATCATTCCTATTTTTCCCCATCCTCTCCCAAATCTGTTGTCTCTAGATTTTTTAATTATTGCCATTCTAACTGGTGTGAGGTAGTATCTCAATGTGGTTTTGATATTCATTTCTCTAATGACCAATGATGATAAACTTTTTTTCGTATGTTTATTGGCTACATAAATGTTTCCTTTTGAAAAGTGTCTGTTCACATCCTTTGCCCAATCTTTGATGGGGTTGTTTGCTTTTTCCTTGTAAATTTGTTTAAGTTGTCCATAGATTCTGAATATTAGTCCTTTGTCAGATGGGTAGATTGAAAAAGTTATTTCCCATTCTGTTCGTTGCCAGTTCACTCTATTGATAGTTTATTTTGCTGTGCAGAAGCTCTTAAATCTAATTAGATCCTATTTGTGTATTTTGGCTTTTGTTGCCATTGCTTTTGGTGTTTTAGTTATGAAATCCTTGACCATGCCTATGTCCTGGATGGTATTGCCTAGGTTTTCTTCCAGTGTTTTTATGGTGTTAGGCCTAACGTTTAAATCTTTAATCCATTTAGAGTTAACTTTTGTATAAAGTGTAAGGAAGATATTCAGTTTCAGCTTTCTGCATGTAGCTAGCCAGTTTTCACAACACCATTTATTAAATCGGGAATCCTTAGGGAATCCTTTCCCCATTGCTTATTTTTGTCAGGTTTGTCAAAGATCAGATGATTGTGGTTGTATCACGTTCCTTCTGAGGGCTCTGTTCTGGTCCATTGGTCTATATCTCTGTTTTGGTACCAGTACCATGCTGTTTTGTTTATAGCAGCCTTGTAATATAGTTTGAAGTCAGGTAGCATGATGCTTCCAGATTTTTTTTTTGGTTATTGTTATTATTTTTAGCTTAGGATTGTCTTGGCTATGTGGGCTTTTTGTTGTTGTTGTTGTTCCTTATGAAGTTTAAGGTGTTTTTTTCCAATCTGTGAAGAAAGTCATGATAAAGGGGATATCACCACTGATCCCACAGATATACAAACTACCATCAGAGATTACTACAAACAACTCTATGAAAATAAAGCAGTAAATCTAGAAGGAACAGATAAATTCATGGACACTTACACCCTCCAAGACTAAACCAAGAAGAAGTTGAGTTCCTGAATAGACCAATGACAAGGTCTGGCTAGGGCCATCAGGCAAGAGAAAGAAATAAAGAGCATTTGATAGGAAGAGAGGACGTCAAATTGTCCCTGTTTGCAGATGAGATGATTGTATATTTAGAAAACCCAATCATCTCAGCCCAAAATCTTCTTAAGCTGATAAGCAGCTTCAGCAAAGTCTCAGGATACAAAATCAATGTGCAAAAATTGCAAGCATTCGTAGACAAACAGAGAGCCAAATAATGAGTGAACTTCCATTCACAATTGCTACAAAGAGAATACAATACCTAGGAATACAACTTACAAGGGATGCAAAGGACCTGTTGAAGGAGAACTACAAACCACTGCTCAAGGAAATAAGAGAGGACACAAACAAATGGAAAAACATTCCATGCTCATGGACAGGAAGAATCAATATTGTGAAAATGGCCATACTGTCCAAAGTAATCAAGCTACCAAAGAAAGGTACTTACTTCTTACATGGCAGTGGCAGGAGAAAAAAGAGGAGGAAGCAAAAGTGGAAACCCCTGATAAACCCATCAGATCTCATGAGACTTATTTACTATCACAAGAATAGCATGTAAAAGACTGACCCCCAAGATTCAACTACTGCCCCTGGGTATCTCCCACAACATCTGGGAATTCTGGGAGATAAAATTCAAACTGATATTTGAGTGGGGACACAGCCAAACCATATCAGGGTGACAGAGGTGATGCAGCATCCTGGCCCTTAAAACTGGGAAAGACCGAGACAGTAAAGTGTCAAAAGACAAGGTGACAGTAGAATCTAGAAAACACTAGCTCAGATCATTGACTCAAGCACGCTGAGATGCACCAACTATGACTAGAATCTTTTCCATATCCAAGATGAGGAATGTCAGAGCCCTCAGTTTTAGGAGAACCTTGGGAAGTCACTTTTATAGTTCAATCCCTTGTGTTGTCAAAATACATCAACTGTGTGTCACCTCATCTACACTTTTGTTCAGCTGTCCCTCTGTCCATCTCTTATTCTTTACTTCTCACTTCTGTTTCCCCTATATTCCTGTCTTTTTATGTAAAACCTCTTAGCCTTAGTTATTGAAGATAGATTGATACACTCTCTCCACCTTGCCAAAGCCAAGGAAGAGACAGGAGAGAAAGATTGGAGATAGGTGTTAGAGTGTTTAAGTTTAGTAACTTGGATAATATCAGTCTCTGGTGAAGAGTCATAGACTATTTTTGCTCAAAATTATCCTTACCCTATCCCCATACTCCAGCCCCTTTCTTTTCTCCCCTCTAATCCAATTTCTATGTGTTTTTTATGACAAACTGAGTTTTTTAATCACCTCTATTTTCCACTCATACTTCCATTTAATTAGTACTTACTAGCATCTGCTAAGTTTTAGGTACAGATCACATTTCTGGGAAATAGAATGGTATTTTAGTCTGTTTTCACACTGCTAATAAAGGCATACCTGAGACTGGGTGATTTATAAAGGAAAGAGGTTTAATTGACCACTTGGCTGGGGAGGCATCACAATCATGGCAGAAGGCAAAGAGGAGCAAGGTCACGTCTTACGTGGCATCAGGAAAGAGAACTTGTGTAGAGAAACTCCCATTTATAAAACCATCAGATCTCATGAGACTTATTCACAACCATGAGAACAGTATGGGGGAAATTGCTCCCATGATTCAGTTATCTCCACCAGGCCCTGACCTTGACACATGGGGATTATTATAATTTAAGATGAGACAAAGTGAGATTTGGGAGGGGACACAGCCAAACCATATCAAATTGTATCCTAATGCTGTTAAAATCTAGTAGGACAGGTTGTCAAAAAGCAGAAAATTATAGTCTACTGTGAAAAGTGCTGGGGTTGGCGAGATCCTGAGTACCTACAGGAGGGGACCCTGAATGGCCTTAGAAGGAGTTCAGGAAAGACTCCTCAGGAAAAATGCATCTAATTTATGGTATGAAGAATAAAGGTACTAATTTAAAAAGCTAGATGTGATAATCCCTGCAGAGTAAACTAAGTGCAAAGGCTGGCAGGCCAAAGAGAGGATGATGCTTCTGAGAACTCAAGGTGAGTTAATAAACTGAAATACTTAGAGCACAGAGAAGTGTAGTAGTTATCTTCCAAGATGATCCTCAATGATTCTTGTTCTCCTGGAATTTATTTATACCTTTGTGTAGTTTCCTCCTGCACGTAATAGGATGAAATTGTGTAATCACTAAGGTATTTTGGAAATGATAATGTGTGACTTCCAAGGCAAAAAGGGACATTATAGCTTGTGCCATGCCCTTTTTGGATCACTCATTCTGGGAGATAATGTCATGGAGACATTCAAGTAGTTTTATGCAGAGGACCACATAAAGAAGAACTGTGATCCCCTGCCAACAATGAACATTCACTTTGCAGTTGTGTGAATCACCTACATTGGAAGCAGATCCTCCAGCCCCAGTCAAGCCTTCAGATTAGTGGAGTCCCAGAATACATTTTGACTTCAACCTCACGAGAGACCCTGAGTCAGAACCCCCCAGGTGAGCTGCTCCTGGATTCTTAACCAATGGTAACTATATGAGATAATAAATATGTATTACTTTAGTATTTACATTTTGGGATAATTTGTTATACATCAGTACATAACTGATACAAGAGGAAAACAGGTATATGCTAAGAATAGAAGGGTAAGCATGGACCAATTATATAAGGATTTGTCATTTCTGTTATGATGTTGGAACTTTAGTCTAAGAACAACAGTAAGTCATTAATAGGTCTTAAGCAGGGGATTGATGCCATCAGTTTTATGATCCCATGGACTCTTTTAAATGACTGTGTTCTTAATTTTTTCTCTTACATGGTGCTGAACACATGCTTTGCATTAGACCTGGCAAATGTAAATTTCAACTAGAGAAAAATAGATTGCAGACGTGATAGCATCTCTCAGTATCCAGAAAAAAGATTTTGGGTTCCCAGACTATGTGAAATTGGTGGAATATGACTCCAACATGCTCCCACTGCCTACCAAACCCATATTTATGGATGAGTGAAGTGAAATGCCTGCTGCCAAGCATGTTCAATGTAGTCTTTTTACAATATGTGGGGAGAGGAAGAACATCTGCCTAACAGACCCATCATAACAGAACATGATTTATCCAGATATATTTATATTTTTGGTGTGGGAGTTGGAGTAAGGATTTGACCCCAAAATGTCAAAATATGTGAAATTAAAAAATATAAAATGATATGACCTTAGAGTAATAAAGAGACTGTAGAAATAATTCAGTCCAACTTCTAACCCAATGCTGAATTCATCTATTGAGAAGTAATAGTACCTGCAATTTATTAGTATTAACCATTTGGCACTCTGTTAAGATCTTTACTAACACAATCTGATTTATCCTGAAGCACAAGTACAAGGCAGGTATTATTACAATCTTTAATGAATAAATAACCAAATCAAGGTTTAGAAAGCCTAAGTTAGTGCTCCTCCAACTCTAATGTGCATATGAATGGCCTGCAGTCCTTGCTAAAATCTAGATTTTGACCCAGTATTTCTGAGATGGGGCCCAAATTTCAGCATTTCTAACAGTGTTCTCCTGGGTGATATGAGCACAACCTAGATAAATAATCCAAACTTTCAAAGTGGGGATGTGGCAGGTTTAAAGCCTCTTTTGCCTGACACCAGAATAAGCTCTCACTCCCTAGCAGCCCCACCCTACCTCACTAAAGCAGTGGTGATCCAGTCTCTATTTGAATGATTCTATTTGACTGGAAGTCCTCTATTTCACAAAGTAATGCTGCTTTCCAATTCTGAATAGCTATAGAGGGAAAGGTTCTTTCTTGTACTGAGCTAAAGCCTGTCCCTACATAACTTCAACAAATCACTTGTTGAGCCATTACTTATTACAAAAGCACTTTCTTCATCATTTGATTATTATTCCTTTTGAGTGCTCCATTTGTCAGGAAGCCATGGAGGAGGATTTGGACCCATAAAGTGAATAAATTGATGATTGGACAAATAATGTGGGACAGAGGTACAATATTCTAGAAGGAGTCCAAGAATTCACTAAACTGAGCTGAAACTGAAGCAATGGCAATGCAGGAAAAGGAAATTATTATAAGCAGAATGAACTTTCTTTTTTCACATGATTTCTAGTCACCAATAAAAATATGATTTGAAAATATTGACTAATAAAATATATCATGAGTCATGCTCATTAAATTTCTCCATAAAAGTTTACCCTACTTATTAAGTGGGTCTACACTTGCTGCCATTTATATAGTGTAAGAAAAAATAAGTTGCCCATGAGAGAGTAAGTTAGGGCACTGGTGGATTGAATTCATGAGCTACAAGTGGTAAGAGCAGCCTTTCCGATGAACTGGCTGTATGCTCTTGAATGCAAAGCTAAATTACTTAGTCTTCTAGGGAGCAGAATAGTATACAAAAAAGACATCAGGCTGGGAGTCAGAAGCCTGTGTTCTAATACTGCTTCTGCAGCTTACCCATTTGTGTCTTCATTTAACCATCTGCAAAATGATGGAGTTGAGCCAAACAAGAGAGGGTAGGGCAATCTCCTATTTCTCTTCCAGATCATAAGTTCTAGGCATTAACTTCATAGTGTGCAAGTAAAACCTTGGGTTCCAAAGGAGACAGGCACCAAGCATCTCATAACCAAGAATTAAACTGCCAGTTACTTTTCTTTACTCTCAAACAGCAGTGAACATTTTACTTTACAGTTATTCTTTGAAAAGAAAAAGAGAGAAAGAAAAAAAAGAAACCAGGGGTGTTAGAAAAACAAATAGCAATGTTGACAGAGGGTTCTAATCTTTTACTTTTCCATGCCAGGGTGTATTTCTCTCAAAAACCAACAAAGATAAAAGATTCATAGACAGATGATGGCAATTCACACCACCTTGCCACTTAGTTCAGAAGGTACTGAATTGATGGATACTTGGAAACCTCTCTCAGTTCCATATTCCCGACTTACAAATAGGAATTATGAGGTATTTGATGTACCGGTTATATTATATTGTTTCTTGATGTTCTTTGGGTACATTTCTTTAAGTGTCTCTACCCTTGGCTGAAATGGTCTCTCATAATTTTTTCCATCAATAATCCTCAGTGACTTGTAGAAGATGGGTCTTAAAATGCTGCCATCTACCATAGGGAGACCAAGTTTCCATTTAGATGATAAACCACAAGAATTTTAGAAGCTATGGGCCAACTTTTATGGAGGTTTCTTGTTAATATTACTCATGATATATTTTCCCCCTATTACTCCAAAGCCATATCCCTTTCAATGACTGGAAAGAGTGTGTATTGTCTGAGTTTAGTGTCTGTAGAGGCAGAGGCCTGGGGGAATGAGACTTCATGGGTGTGGATTCCACACTAAGAAAGTACTCTGATTATGGAATTACAGCATCAAAAATGTCATAAACCAATCATTTTAATATTAGACATTAGAGAATGAAGGACAGAGAGAAAGGAAAAACTGATATTAATCAAACACCAGCTTTATGCCGGGCATGTGCTAGTTCTTTTACCCATACCTAGTTATTCCTCAGAGAAAACTATTATTAACTCTGTTTTTCAAATGAGGAAATTAAATGAAACTGCAAAAATTGGAATAGGTCGCTCAAACTCAGATAACAAGTAGCAGAGAACCAGCAGCTCCAACAGGTTTTTTGAAATCTCAAATCTAAACTGTTTAACATTCCTGTCTCTGCCACTTATTTGAAAGGATAATCCTGAGTTACTTAACCAGTGGAGCTTCCACTTCCTCATCTATTAAAAAAAAAACGGGGGCAGGGTTGGGGAAAGAATATGATCTTTTGGTGTTTTTGCCAGAAGGGAACAGAGTGTTTGGCAGCAAATAAACGTGTTAAAGATTGCAGTAATTAAAGTTATCAACATCATCATTATTGTAGCAAGCTACCTCCAAGAAAGAAAGGAAGAAAGAAAGAGGAAGGAAGGAGAGAGAGAGAGAGAAAAAGAAAGAGAAAGAAAGAAAGAAAGAAAGAAAGAAAGAAAGAAAGAAAGAAAAAGAGAGAGAGATAGAAAGAAAGCAGCACTAAGATAGAGGAGGGGGTAGAGAATAAAAAGAAGTGGAATGCCATCTGCTCCCTGAATTGTATGCTGATATATGATTTGAATCTGTTGTCATTACAGTGACACTTCAGGCCTCCTCCCTGTGCTTCTGGGACCCTGGCCTGGGTGAATGTGGACAATATTCATAAATGAAATTGCTTTATTTCTTCTTTTGCCTTTCCTCCGGGTTGTACTTTCTCCTCCATGCTTCTTACTCTGGCCTCTTAAGTATTTGTATAAAGCTTCCTTGCTTTTCATTACCTCTGGATGCATACTTCTCTTGAGAGAAGTGGGCCACAGAAGCAGGTAAGGGGGGGGGGTTTGGAGTTTGCATGTAACTGGCCAGATTTCTGTTAAAAGGCAAGTCAGCTACTGATAGGAATTATGTTTTTGTGGAACACACACACACACACACGCGCGCACGTGCACACACACACACACAAGCTTAAATGCACATATACAGATATTTGTTATATGAGCCTCTTCTCAGAGAGAATGTAGAGGGATAGGTAAGTTATACATAGTTATTCACAATTATCCACATTTAGCTTCCTGAGCTGCCAGTATTGAGTAGAACTGTGAACTCCCAAAAGTTAAACCAGTTAGGGTAGGAGAACCCTTAGAGATCACCTACTATCCTTGGTCTATTTTACAGGTAAGGAAACAGACACAGGGAAAGAAACTTTCACCAAAGAGTGGGAGCAAAGGCTGTTTTCATGGCTGTATCTTTCTGATACACACTTATGCCTCAGTCCCTATTTCATCTTCTGCTCGGAGATACATCATCATGATCTCAGAGATTTAAATTGGCGATTGTCTCTCCCTCTTTACCCCAAGGTTCCTGACTTGATATCTCTGAAAGATCTTGACCCCTCACTTTCATTATCCACTTCAAAGGCTTCTAACATTTCCCATAAATGGGTTTGGTTTTTCCAATCCTGAATTTCAACCTGGAAACTATACCAATTAAGAACTGCACTGAGTGAAAACAGCCAAAACCAAGTAAGTTCCAGGCTCATATAACGAATATTTGTATGTGTGCATTTAAGCTTGTGTGTGCATGTGTGTGCGCGTGTGTGTGCGTGTGTGTGTGTGCGTGTGTGTGTGTGTGTTCCACAAAAACATAATTCCTATCAGTAGCTGACTTGCCTTTTAACATTGGACAAGTGGTTTTACATCTTTGGTCTCAGACTTCAATCTCTTAAGAATCAGAGGATTTGGTTAAATTATCCCAAAAATTTCCCCTTACCCTTGAAATCTAGGGTGCTTCTGAGTCGTTGGCTGTGTTTACAATGCCCTTTTCTAACCTATCACCTTTGGTTGTCAAATGCTCAAACCAAGTTGACTCCCAAAAGGAGGTATAACCAGGTTGAAGAGGTGCATCTTAGAGAACTCCAACTTTTGGAGAACTGTAATTATTTTTTTAACATTTGAAGTCCCAGCCTCAAATACCTTAGGCAAATTAAAAAGCAAATAAATGAAAAATAAAGCTAATACATTAATGTATTTCATCTGGAAATCTTCATGCTTTCACTCATGGTATTCTTCATCTTATTCCATTTCTGGAGATCAAAAGCTCCTTTTCTGGACCAAGGGGAAAAAAATCATGTTTTAGAAATTGCCACAATTTCCCCATCCTTCCAGCACCAGCTTCCATGTCTTGGATCTTAGCAATTGCATTCCTCTTTTTCCCTGAGGTGGTCCATGGGAGGACCCTGGCCACTGTCTGAGGCTCCAACCTTTGTTAGGTTCTTGAGAAAGGGCTAGTAAAGCAGACGTGAGTCTGGCTTTCAATTTTTCCCACCTGGAAAACGCTATTGAGGCGTTTTGTGTGGTTACTTGTGGGTGTCAGACTTCCGATGTGACCCCTCTCATCCCTGAGTAATTAGGGCATGCAGAACAGCACCTCCTCCCTGCCTAACTGACTCAATGAATCTGTCGGAGAGGAAGTTTGTCTATGACGCACTTGCCCTTCACAGCCAACTTCAGGCCTCAAAGCATTCATCCCTCACTCTGTGATGGGATGGAGACTTAGGAAGTGATTAGAACTGGGATCAAACAAGCCCCTGATTGCCCCATTAGGAATGGGGCCCATTAACTCTTTGAGAGCATTTATCACCATGGTAGAAAATTGATTGCAACTGAAGACAATTTCTCAGGCTTGGTGTTGCTAACATTTATAACATATTCCCAGAAAGTATGGTAGTTCATGGCCTCTACCTGGAAGTCAACCGGCATGGTTTAAAATGGTAATATATAGCTTGATATTAACACCTTAAGTAAGGACAGAAAGATGCCGGGAAAGGAGTTGAAGTAGAAAATAGTTCTAGTAAGTCATTCTACAGTGGTGGCAGAAATTGGCGTATACAGAGGCAACAGGGATTCTGTCCTATAGTTGTCACTATGGCCACACAATGTTTTATGGAGCTTTGTGTAGTTTAATTCAAGAGAGCAAGTGTGAATGCCCCTACATATCTCCAGACATAAGATGTTCCTCAACACAATCCTTGTAGCCTGCCCTCAAGCCAGGCCACTCCATCTGGAAATGGTGACATTACATTTCCTGCTGGAAACAGTAAGGACGATTCTCAGCAGCCTCCAGTGCAGACAAATTAGGTCTTGGTTTTGTAGGCCATCTCTTGTTTTTCATGAGTGATTTACTACCTACTTTTCTGGCTGATGCTCACGTCATTTACGGACTTGAATCTTCCCTGACAGGTTCTGACTTTCAGGAGTTCATAAATGGTGACTTGGATTAGCAAGGAGTACAAACTATTAAAAATGCTGACAAACACCAGGCTGTTAATACTGGTCACTTCAAGGGGTAGGCGAGGACACAGGCGTTAGGGATTGGAAGAAGAGTATTTTCTCCTTCATACAGCTTTAAGTATATACTTATTATGGCAATGCGATAAGATTTTAATGTTGAATATTTTTTAAAAACTTTAAAAAGAATTATGTTTTTATATTTTCCATAAAGAGAACATGTAAGTTGACTTTTATTTTCCTAGTGCATCTTGTGTCAGAATAAGCATAAGATCTTGTAAATAACAAAAATTCATATTTAAGAGTCAACCTATATATTTTCATACTAAATCTCAGCTCTACCACTTACTGACTAGATAATGTGGGACAAGTTATTTTTTCAATGTTATCAAATACCAAAGACCTTCATCTGCTAAATGAAAAAATATTAATAAATAACAGGAGTTCATCATGGTGCTTAAAAAAATGCAATGCATGTACATTGTCCAGCATGGCACTGAACATTAGGTACTGACTTTGTCAACGAAGCTAACCCTAGTGTTATTGTTATGATTGAGGGAGCTGTGTTCCAGGGGAGTTCAGTCAACATCACCCAAGTGTAGAGAGTCTCTGCTCCAGGCACCTTGACGCTAAGGTTCCTGCTATCTCAGGGTCCCAGGTGGGGCCCTTCTACCTGGTCTCTCTGTTGATCCTCACAGCTATCTCAGGGTTTACATGGAACATGCTTGCTTCATTATCTCCATTTTATACCAGAAAAAATATAACAAATATTCTAAAACTGGTTCAAATAGTCCAGAACTCCCTCCACAGCTGAATCATGATTAATGCTTTCTCAAAAATCCAATGTCTTTCATAATTAGAAAAAAATGGACATTTTTGGAATGCTATGGATGATCTCGCCATGTAGAAGACAGATATTATTATGATTTTTTTTTTTTTGGCTGTGGGAATTTAACAAAGTGGACCCACAGTTTGGAAGTGATTGGATTGTCTTCTCTTAGACCCACAGCTCCTTAAAGATATATATCCCTTATCTCTTTACAGTGCCTTTGAATGAGAAATCATAACAGTTTAACTGGCAATATAAATAAGTAAATAAAGCCTTGACTACAGTGTAGATGATTTTCCCATGTAGATTTTAAATGTTAATGGTGAAACAATCTTTCTTACTCATACATCCCTAGCAACATATGCTGTGCCTGGGACATAATAGAGACTCAGTAAATACTTGTTGTATGATTCTAGCTAATATTTTAAAATCTTCAAATATAAAATATAAAATATTTTTTAAATATAAAAACATAAATTTTTTCTTTTTAAAAAGTTTTTAAAAAATATTCAACATTAAAATCTTATCGCATTGCCATAATAAGTATATACTTAAAGCTTCTTCCAATCCCTAATGCCTGTGTCCTCACCTACCCCTTGAAGTGACCAGTATTAACAGCCTGGTGTTTGTCAGTATTTTTAAGATTTGGTACTCATTGCTAATCCGAGTCACCATTTATGAACTCCTGAAAGTCAGAACCTGTCAGGGAAGATTCAAGTTACAGTCCGTAAATGATTGAAAGCATAAAGAAATCACCTCTTTATTTGGTGACTGCAAGGCATTTCCCCAAAGAGGCCAGACTTCCAATCCTTTACGCCTAAGGAAAAGTAGGGAGGCAAGCAGGGCATTGCAACAGAGAAGAGGAGCAAAGGAATAGCAGGGAGGAGGTGGAAAAAGAAAGAGGAAGGAAGCGATGAAAGAGAAAAAAGGAATGAGACTTGTGCTCCTAAGTCCTGTCTTAAGGATCTGAAAGTCCAGGAAAGGAGCCGAAATGCAAATGAGGCTTGGCTTGTGAAAGGAACAAGACAAAGGGTCAGGACTTTCTGAATTAACAATAGAGGTGCTCCTAACATGCTCCGTGAAGTATGTGACAAAGACTTCTATTCTCAGGCTTTAGTATGAGTTCATGCAGATTTTACACAGTTGCACCTCAGCTTCCTGGTTGTTTTCTCTCTTCACAAACACAATGCACACACACACACACACACACACACACACACCACACACACCACACACAATTTTGTCTTACAGGTATATACTTCAGAGGGGGCAATATCTGCTGAAAATTTTTCTGAAGTTTCACATTCAGGTCCACAGATCAGAGAAAAGATTAGGATGGGCATTTCCATGGTTTTTCTCCCTGTCACTTAGTCAGGCTCATGTGGTCTGTGGGTTTTTATAGGCAGAGTGCTGTGCTGGAAAACATGCTGGTCAGAGTCAAGAGACCAGTTTTTCAGTCCTTTTTAGTTTTAGCACCAGCGACTTGTGGACCGAGGCCTATTCTTTTCTTTTTTCTATAGTCTTAGTTTTGTTCCTATGAAAGGAAGAATTCAGAATTTTAAACAAATCTTTACAGTTTCTTCAGTTTTGCAAATCTTCTATGTTGTCTCTTTCTATGACAACTTAGGGTCATGACCTGGAAGGAATGCACCCTATGGGCTGGTAGCTGCTGTTTATTGAATGCTCCTTATCCGGGTTCATGCTAAGGGCTTAATATGCAATATTTCATTTAGTACTCCCAGCCACTCTGCAAGAGGGCATTGCTTTCCCAATTCACGACGGAAGACCAGAAACTCAGGGAAATGAATTTTCCACCATGTTTCTTTGAGCTACAGCTCATGAAATGTCCCTTCTTACTACTTAATAGGATCTTCACAAGCATGAATTCTAAACAGATACCAGCTAACTGCCTTCCTTCTCTACTGTATGGAGCACCCAGCTACATACATAATAATGAAGTAAAGGCAATGCTAAATGAGCTACTTGTTGGTTTCCTTTTCTTCCAGAAACTGTCAAATAGGTTGACTATAGACTAAGAAGTAGGGAACTTGGATTTCTTTCTTTTCTCTTTATAAGCTCACTGTATATTTTTGAAAAAAACATGTTTTTTTCTTTTGGATTTAGTTACCCCAATTGTAAATGTCAGTGGTCATGACGTTGATCAGAAGCAATATAGAACATTTCATAAGAACACAAAGTCTCTGGTGCTGAGTTTATATTCTAAGCCCTTCCTTTCTAGATATGTGCCCTTTGAAAGTTACTTAACCTCACTAAACCTTAGTTACTCTGGCTATAAAATGGGAACAATATTACTTTATTCCCTATGGGGATTTTATGAGTATTCAGTGAGTTAATGCATGGGAAGTGATTAGCATGGTGCCTAGGGTCTGGTGAAGTACTAATTTCTTATTATCAGTATTCTCTTGATGAAGACACTTATGAATCATATGTATAGACTAGATTATTTCTAAGAATGTTTTTTGGTCCAGGCACAGTGGCTCATGCCTGTAATCCCAGCAGTTTGGGAGGCTGAGGCAGGTAGATCACCTGAGCTCAATAATTCGAGACTAGCCTGACCAACATGGAGAAACTCTGTCTCTACTAAAAATGCAAAATTAGCTGGGCATTTGGGAGGCTGAGGCAGGAGAATTGCTTGAACCCAGGAAGCAGAGGGTGCAGTGAGCTGAGATTGTGCCATTGCACTCCAGCCTGGGCAAAAAGAAGGAAACTCTGTCTCAAATAAATAAATAAATAAATACATAATAAGTAACTTTCTTTGATATCTACAAATGGACTCTGTGTGGAGATTTTGAACTGTGAGCCATGAATTGATTTATAAACTGGGGAAAGGAATTCCAGGAAGAGGGATCAGAATACATAAAAGATGAAAACTGGAGAACAAGTTATACATAAGAAGCAAAAAGAGTGCTATGCACTTGGAGCACTGGCATGGGAGTTTGGAGTGGAGTGAGAAAAGCCTATGAGAGTAAGGGTTCAGCGAGAAGAGAGAGTGAAAACAAGCATGTGTATGGAGATCCCTAGATGGCAAGTAACAGAGGCAGGACTGAATCCTGAGACACTGGGAGTTGTGATCAGGTTTGCCTGTAAAGTGAGAAACAGTGATGATGTGTGTATTTGTACAGAGCAGGCACACAGCTGACGAGCTGGTTGGATTTAGAGTTGTGTGTTGACATTGCTTTTATTTAGATTGCATATTGATTTGAAGATTATTTGGGAGGTTGGCTCCAAATGAAGTGATGAGGTATTCTGGGGTCTCTCTCAAAACCACTTCTGGCACTGCCACTGCTGGGATTCAGAGAGAAGGAAGAGAAACTGGACCTTGGAAGGCCTAGAAAGAGGCTTCTGTGGTAATCCCTGCAGAGATGGCTGAGAGCTGGACTAGGACAGTGGCCATGGGCTTGGGAGGGACAAGTCCTGATCTACACTGGGGTTGGAAGGACAGACTCTAGCCTTGCTGTCAGGCTTGCCTTCACCCTTTGGTTCAGAAACTTGATCGCTACAACATTTGCCCACCCAAGGGCTGCTCTTCTAGGACTAATACAGCATAGAGAGCACTGACCTCAGCTCCCAGACCCCTGGGGACAACTGCTTGCAGAAAGAGAACAGACATGCAAGGTAGAAGTTTCTCAAACACTCTTCCTTCTCCACCCCTTGATTTCAGGAATGCATAGAGAACCACTGTGGTTTGGATGTGAGGCTTGGAGCTCAGCGGCCAAATGAAGTCAGGCTGTCCGTCTGTTCTAAATTTAACTTCTTAACCACGTTTGGACACAGTAACTTGTCTGAGGTTGTTTTCTACTCAAAATGTATAATGTTAGGGCGTGCCGGGGAGGGATGCAGGCGACGACAGCAAAGGGCCTAGGAGAAGAAAACACGAGCAGCTCCTACAGCCAATATGATTAGCACAGAAACTCCTAACTCCACCCTCTACCCCAAAACCTCATTTGGTCAACTATGCCTGACTATAGACAAGCTGTCTTCTTTAAACAGAATTTTTTTTCATTACCATTTTAGATTTTCTGTGCGTAGCCATGATTAAGTACTCCTTTTCTTAACTTGCTTTAGAAGCATAAAATTTGGAAAATATTAATAATTATATTTTAGACATTTCCCACGAACAAGGTACTGGACGAAGCATTCTCTGTTTGTTATCTCATTTAACCCTCATGATAACCCTATGAATTAAATACTCTTGTTAGCTTCCTTCTAATGATGGGGAAAAATAGTCTTAGAGCAATTACACAGCTTTGCTAGGGTCTCATAGCTAGCAAGTAAGAGTCTAGACTTCAATTCAATATTATACCAAACTGAACAGTTCTGCATACATTCATTAGTGCAGAGAAGTACCTGCATGAATCACTTGACACAGACTACTACCTATACAGAGGTAAAATATTAACATCCCTATAGAGAGACTGGGGGAAGAGACAGGGAAGCTAAATAATTGCAAGTCAAACAGTGAGTGGAAAAGCATCACATTGGAACCAGAATAAACAGCCAGTGTACTGTCCACTAAAACACAAAACAAAAAAATGAAAACCTTTATTTTGAACTACTTATAGTAGTCTCAGTGAGGAAAAGCTGCAAAAATAGAACAGAATTTCCATATATGTTTTGCCTGAGCTTCCCTAATATTAACATCTTGCATAACCATAGTGCAGAGATCAGAACCAGGAAATTTACATTTGTGCAATACCAACAACAAAGCTAGACTACTGAAATTCCACCAGTTTTTCCATTAATGTTCTTTCTGTATTTCAGGATCTTATACAGGGTTCCACTTTACATTTAGTTTTTATTTCTCTCTGGTTTCCAACAGACTGTACCAGTTCTCTCCTTTTTTGTCTTTCATGACCTTGAACCTTTCGAAGAGTGTCAGTAAGTTATTTCACAGCATACCCCTCAATTTGACTAGTGTTTTCACATGACTGGAATAGGGCTATGCATTTTTGGCAAGAAACCCACAGAAAAGACATTCTATCACTCCTAGTTCATCACATCACTGTGTTTATGATGTTTACACGTGTTACTATTAGTGACGTATTCTCGGATCACTGGGTGAAAGTGGTTTCTTCTGGGTTTTTCCACTATAAAGTTTCCAATCTCCTCCCCATCTCCACTATACTGAGCAAATATCTTGGGGGATATACTTTAAGACTATACACAACCTGTTTCTCTTTTTTTCCCTCAAATTGTTCAGCTTTGGCCATTACGAACTTTTTCTGGTTTTCTTCCATCTATCTTACATCACAATACTCTTCAATGGCCTTTTCATTAATTCCAGCAGAAGCCTCAAATAGAAACAGAGACAATTTCTTTGTTACTCCTTTTCTCTTATTTCTTACCCACCATTCTACCTTCATCTTTCCTTTTTTTTAAAGTATTTTAGTTCCAATTCCAAAGTATCTCTCCAATCTCCCATCATGGTCTCTTTCCAGTTTGGATTGTATCATTTTTCATCTGACCCACTATGACATGTTGGTCTTGTTCTTTTTCACTTCCATCCTACCAACACCTTTTCCACAGTGCAGATGAAATAATGTTCTGAAAAAATGAAGATCAGATTACCCTCCTTCAAAGTGCCTGCTTGCTGTCAAGAAGATAATGAGAGTTCCTTTGCCCGACCTGAAAGACCACCTGTGATTGGCCACAATCAACATCTTTAGTCCCACCTACAGCTCTTTCATCTGTCTTGTGCTCCTGCCCCTAGATTCTTAATCTTCCCCGCAATATGCTATACCGTTTCATCTTTTTATGCTTTCATACATGCTATTGATTTTGCTTAGCCTGCCCTTAAGTCTTGAAGAGTAGACATTAAGTTGACATTAATCAGTAGTGCTTACTGATTTTCAGTTAGTGCTTTCTCTATTAGTTTTGCAGATAACTTAACATCCCAGCTCAGAGTTTGTTGCAGTTGATGGGACCAACGAAGGAGTTCCTCACTTCATAGAGCTCCATTTACTCAAAGAAGCCTCGATTATTTTCTAAACATTTTGAGCACCTAATTTACATCTTCTGGAGAAGGAAGTAGGAGGTTTCATGGAAGATTCTGAAATATTCTATTTGAGTTCCAACCTAGTGGCAGAGCCAGCAGAACTGTTGACTATGGTGGAAGAGAAATAAATTCATCTTTTGTGAGTTGATTGCCTCTTTTGGGCAATGTCATCATCAGTGTCATTATTACCTCACCACTGTCACCATTGTCTCACCATCACCTCCAAGGCCAGACACTCAACACTACCACAAACATGGTGACCATCAAGAACACAGCTTGCAGCACCGTCATGACTGTTATCACCAACACCATCAAATCCAGAACCATATATTTACCTTTCATTCTTAATATACCTATTTTACAAATGAAGAAATGGAAACTGAGAAATTAAGCTGTTATCCCAAGATTACTCAGCTGATAAGTGATGGGAAAAATAGAAACAATAGATGTAAGTGCTGAGTGAATTTAGATTTCTGCGATTCAACTCTCATAGTATACAACTGGAAAGAAACTGAATACGTAAGAGGCAAGGAATGGCCCAAACGTCCTTCTGACTTAGGACGCACTAACTCTGCTACACAGACCCATTCTCCCTTCTGTGCTTTTGTGTTATTGCTAGACTTTCCCTATTACACATTTTTTTTGCTTCCTATACATGCATGTATTGAACAAAATAATAAATCAAAAGAAAATGAGCACAAGTTCCCAGAAAATGATGCAAACGTTTTTTAAAAAAATGATTTTTTTCTTGCACAAACTAAATTTGACAAGAAATAAATTTATCTCCTTCACTTAAAGTAACCCCATACATACTGCATGAATTTAGTATGCTGTCTCAGAATGAAGATGGAAGCTTTATTAAGTTGCCTAGACCACAGCTTGCCAGCCAAAAAAGAATAATCCTGAGTCCATGTGTAGGGAGAAAAGGTAGAGTTTTCTAATGTTATGTGAGCGGATGGAGAGGCAATGGAGCAGAGCAATGGAGAAAGGCAGTGCCAGAGGGCAGGGGTGGATCCAGAGAGTCCTCTTTAATCTCAGTGGTGGGAAAAGGTTTGGGCTTGAGTGACAAGGATTAGTTTCATATTTGAGGGATGAAATGGTTTATAGCTTCTGAATTGTTTCCTTCCTCAGGTGAAACACTGCCAGGTCTATGGGAGGAGGAAACAAAGCTTCCTCAAATTGAAACGAGTTTAGAACCAGGGCTTCCAGAATTGGATGGAGAGTGTGCGTTGACCACAAAGCCTCTGGCTGCATCTCTGAGACATTCTCCTGGGCAGGTTATGACACTCTGACAACATCTGACCCCTCTTCCCTCTGTAAGCTCTAGGCCATGCTTGCCATGTCCTATACTTAGCCTTTCCAACATGCTTTATCCTCTGAACAGTGAAGTCCCAATTGAAGCTAAGGTCCAGACACGATTGTCTACTCTGGCTTCACTTTGGACACATGGTCTCCTTTGTAGTGATAACTTTATTTTCAAATTCTTATTAGAATATTTCTGGGTGTAGGAGGTAACAGAAAGGCAGACATGAAGACAGAGGCTAAGACCTGATTTCAAAACTTACATGGAATTAAGGAAACAAGAATCTACACACAAGGCCTCATACTGATTATGCATCTTATCAAGAGTTGTAGTTATTCAGAGCTTGATCAGCTGCACTTATGACTATGATCCCTGTTTGTACATCCAACTTTAACATCTTTTTCAGGGAACTTTACTGCTCCTGCTTCTTGCCATCACCTACAAAATCCTGCCCCTGCCTTTTAGCCTTTGTCAGACTTTGTACTGAATATTGAATCTGTTCTTTAGATAGTCAAAAAATATTTTTGTGAATCTGGTATTCCACCAACAGAGGAAGGAAGGAAGGAAGGAAGGGAGGGAAAGTTATGGTTTGCTGCTCCAATGAAATTACAATCAAAAGGGGAAGCCAGAGGGTAATAAACAATTTCAAAAACTTAGGATGTCCCAAGAACTGTGAAAGAGGAGCACAGAAAGATTTTACTTGGTGACCTTGGTTGGTTGGAGAAGTCAGGATGGAATTTTTTGTGACGTTACATTTAAACAGAGATGAATAATGAGTAGATTTTAGCCAGAAGTTTCTAAAACAATCTTCTAGGGAAAGAAAAAAATTTGATAAAGCCCAACTTGTTGTAATGGAAGAGAACACCAGAGGAACCTCAGCTATGGTTTTAGGAAATGTAAGAGTGGAAATGGGCGAATAATGGGAGTTGAGGCAGGATAGTTAAGCAAGGGACAGTCTGTGCAAGACTTTACAAGATGGGTAAAGAATCACAAGATTAGACACTAATCTATTGATATAGTTGTGTTATGGATCCAGTGTTTAGTGGAACATTGTACAAAGCAACTTCTTGATAAATACAAAGTTAAATGTGTGGTGTGAAGAGCAGTCAATCCAGAAAAATGCACTGAAGTGTTGCACTTTGTTCATTTCTTACCCAGCTTGCTCTGAATGTATTACAGAAAATAGGAGCTTGGTGTCCTCATCTGTTAAATGGGGCACTATGATAATCACATGAGGCAGTATATGAAAGGCAGCTAGCTCCTAGTATGTGCTAAGTATAAGTTTTTAACCATTGCCTCCCTTCATTGCTTTTCAATTTAGGTAATCATAGATCCTGTCTTTAGAGTAATGTCTATGTTAGATAAGGAATACACATCAGAAGCTCCACAGACATAATGTCAAAATTAAATAGCAATATTACAAATAATTATATGTATTCTGTGACCTCTCATTTGCAAAGCATACTGATGGCAGGAAGCTGAGACTCAGAGTCGAAGTGATTTACCTAGTCACTCAGCTGCTTAGTGATAACATTGGTAGAAGAACCAAGGTCCCTTTCCTGTCTAAACCTCTTCCCCTCTGACCCCTCCCCATCTCCAACTACTTATCTCCTATCCCCCTCTATTCCTACCATTCACACCAATACTTAATTCCCATTTTGCCCCTAAATATGTGACCCAAGGTTAGTCATATGGGTGTTTGTGTCTGTTTGCACTTGACTGTTATGTCTTCTATAAAAGTAAGGACAAAAAGAATTATTCACGTATTCTCTCCATAGACTAATTAAGGTGAACACAGGAAACAAGCAAGTGAGAGAATAAACTAGACTCTCAGTCCATTGTGAACTCCAATGTAGATATGATTGCAGAATTTGTGCTATATAGTCCTAGAGAAAATGAAGACAAGTGGAAGGATGAAAAGGAATATTCATTAAAACTTCAAGGGAACATCAAGTATTTTACTTATGTAAGGAATACCTGATTTGGATTAAATTCAAACACCAAATGTTTCAATCCTTAAGGCTTCTTTCATGTAAACCTTTTGTCTCTATTGGTTCATAAAATCTGACTTTCTCCAAATTCAATCCTTCAGCAAGTTATTCTGATTTTTCCTTTGACTATCTCTCATGTCTGTTTTTCTTCGCTTCATCCATTTGTGGTGGTCATGAGCCAAACCCTTATTACCTTACCCTAAGTCTCTCCACTTCTTGTTATTTATTTATTTATTTATTTCATTTATTTTTAACATATGTAGGGGGTATATGTGCAGGTTTCTTACATGCCTGTATTGGGTACTGGTAAAGTCTGGGTTTTTAGTATGCTCATCCCCTGTATAGTGAATATTATACCCAATAGATGTATTTTCAACCATTATCCCTTTCCCATCTTCCTCCCTTTTGTATACTTCAGTGTCTATGATTTCACTCTATATGTCCACAGGAACCCACTGTTTGGCTCCCACTTGTAAGTTAGAACATGTGGTCTTTGACTTTCTGTTTCCGAGTTATTTAACTGAGGATAATAGCCTCTAATTCCATCCATGTTGCTGCAAATGAATACCTTCTTTCTTTTTTTAGGTCTGAGCAGTATCCCATGGTACATCCACTGCATTTTCATTATTCAGTCTTGTCTTGATGGACACTTAGGCTGTTGATTCCATACCTTTGCTATTGTAAATAGTTCTACAAAAAAAAAAAAGAAAAAAAAGCAAATGCAGGTGTCTTTTTATGTAATTATATATTTCCCTTTAGGCATATACCCAGTACTGGGATTGCTAGACTGAAGATAGTTCTATTTCAGCCCTTTGAGAAATCTCTATACTGTTTTCCATAAAGGTTGTACTACTTTACATTCCCACCTACAATGTATAAGCATTCCCTTGTCTTTGCATGCTTGCTAACATCTGCGGTTTTTAGAGTTTTTATTAATAGTCATTCTGACTGGCGTAAGATGGTATCTCATTGTGGTTTTAATTTGCATTTATTTAATGATTAATGATGTTGAGTATGTTTTCTTACGCTGGTTGCCCACTCGTATGTCTCATTTTGAAAATGTCTAGGCTGCGCACGGTGGCTCACACCTATAATCCCAGCACTTTGGGAGGCCGGGGCGGGTGGATCACGAGGTCAAGAGATCGAGACCATCCCGGTCAACAAAGTGAAACCCTGTCTCTACTGAAAATACAAAAATTATCAGGGCATGGTGGTGCGCGCCTGTAATCTCAGCTACTCAGGAGGCTGAGGCAGGAGAACTGCTTGAACCCAGGAGGCGGAGGTTGCGGTGAGCCGAGATCGCACCATTGCACTCCAGTCAGTAACAACAGCAAAACTCTGTCTCAAAAAAAAAAAAGAAAAGAAAATGTCTGTTATGTCATTTGCCCACTTTTTAAGAGAGTTATTTATTATTTTCTTGTCAAATTGTTTGAGTTCCTTGTAGATTCTGGATATTAGCCCTTCATTGGATTCATAGTTTGCAAATATGTTTTTTCCCATTCTGTAGGAGGTCTATTTTGCTGTGCAGAAGCTCTTTAGTTTAATTCAGTTCCATTTGTCTATTTTTTGTTTTTGTTTTGTTTGCTTTTGAGGACTTTGTTATAATATTTTTTTTGCCAAGGCCAATGTCCAGAAGAGTATTTTCTTTTTTTTGAGACGGAGTTTTGCTCTTGTTACCCAGGATGGAATGCAATGGCACGATCTCGGCTCACCGCAACCTCCGCCTCCAGGGTTCAGGCAATTCTCCTGCCTCAGCCTCCTGAGTAGCTGGAATTACAGGCACGCGCCACCATGCCCAGCTAATTTTTTGCATTTTTAGTAGAAACGGGGTTTCACCATGTTGACCAGGATGGTCTCGATCTCTTGACCTCGTGATCCACCCGCCTCAGCCTCCCAAAGTGCTGGGATTACAGGCTTGAGCCACCGGGCCCGGCCCCAGAAGAGTATTTTCTATGTTTTCTTTTAGGATTTTTATAGATTCACGTCTTATGTTTAGGTGCACCTCTTGTTTTTTCTGTCTTAAATTCATGCTGTATTTTGCCAGCTCAATCTTTTTATATCTCAGTTCTGGTCAAGTCTCAATCAAAATTAGTCCAACCTTTCCAAGCAACTATAGAAAAGATTGTAAGCTCCTAACTTTGAAATTCCAGGTCCTTCAAATTTCCCATGGTTTGCTCTGCCAAATTTATGCCCGGAAATCCTTTGCCTGGTCCCTTGCACTTGAACCAAATGACTGCCTTCTGTCACTACTCTTTTGAGTTTCCTTTGCTGGAATCCTCCCTGTTCCCATGCTCAAACTCTGCTTGTTTACATCTTCAGCTCAAATGTGGGCTCTTCCATGAAGATCCCCAGTGATTTCCAACCTCACTGCAAAACACTGTTCTTCGACTTTTCAGCCAGAAATGTCCTCCAGAGTTATTGGATTCCATTCTCCATTTTTCCTCCTGTAAAACATTGGTTTATTCAATCATTTAAAACATTAATTTGTGGCAGCTATGTTTCATTTCTCACATTATCTCCAGTGCCTGGCATGCTGCTTGAAACACAAAAGCCTAATAACTCTCCTTGGAATAAATTGGTTATTCTGTGAGTTTCAGCAAAGAGGAAGTTTGTCAAAAGTGTTGAAGGTAGCTTACTGTGAACTTCAGCAAAGAGAAAAGTTTGTCAGAAGTGTTGAAGGTAGCTCTGATCGAAACAAGAATAATCCCCGAATAATGGTTAATTTATAATCTAATTTAGACAGAGAAAAGAAAAACCCAAAAAGAGTTTTTTCTCTTAATGTTTATCTTTGAAGGCCTCATGTGCATTACGTTTATGAGTGTCTTGATCTTGCTCAAAATTGTTTTGTTTTTCTTCTTTTTCCTGGCCCTCCCCCACCTCCCTTTCCTTTTACCATGTTCTTAAAAAGTTGAGAATGGTTTATCTTAGCATTTGTAAGTTTATTTGTGGATGCAATTGTGAAGCTCATCATGTCAGTTTTATGAGAAGTCTCAGTCCATTGTCCTTAGAAAACGAAAATGATTAACATTGATTTGTTTTGTTACCCAATTGTTTAAATTATAATAACTCCCCATCAAGGTTTCTTAAGTACAGCTGTGTTTATGGATTAAGATCTACTGACTCAAATATTTACAGTGTTCCAAAAATTACGAGAACATACAGTGTCAGGAATTTTCCATAGGCTGCTCCTTTGAGCTGGAGTGGGTTTCTGTTCAACTTGAAGAAAAGGCATTAGGACAGTTTCAAAGGGGATGGAGAGGTCTATGCGATTGCATCTCCAGACAGGCCCCAAATGGAATAGCTCTGAAGAAGGAAAACATTGGCTGAAATGGCTCTGTTAACATGTAATGTTTAGCTATTTTAAAGGAGCTGACATAGAAGGCTTGAGGCCGTATGACTATGAAGGACAGACCCTCCCAGCTTATAAAATCTAGCCTGCTGCTATCACTAAACTTTCTTTATGTTGCTTAAGGATGCCTTTGCCTTGACATATTTGAAGTGCAACCGGCCTGGCATGGAAACAGCTCCATAATTGTCTAGTTCTATGATATGCACAAAGTATTTCACCTTTCTGGACCTTTTGTTCTTATCTATGAAATGAGGGTAGTGGGGAGGACAAAATAATATAGCATGATATTTTGCAGATACAGATGTTCAGTGAACATTCATTGGCATCCTTCTTCTTTAAGCCAGATTCTGCCCTTGGAAACACAGACCTATAAGCAGTATTTTTCCCAGAAGAAGCTTATAAAATGATAGGAATGATACTGTCTTAGGAATATAAAAGTCTGAATTTTAGCTTCTCTGTGCATCTCCTCACCATGGACTTTAATTAATCCACTTCTCCTCTCTTGATCATGTCTCCATCTACCCCTTGTGCCCTTCTATTGGCTTCCTCATGGCTGGGACTATGCCTCATTTGAACTTATGCTGTGACAGAGAGCCAAGATTATGATAAGACCTAGAATGTTTTTTTGAAGAAATAGAAGGATGGAAGAAAGTAGAGGAGAAGAAAAATGGCAGAGAAGAAAGGGGATGAAAGAAGGAAGAAATCTACAAATCTGGAATAAGCAAACTTATCCTACCCAAATCATATAAATAGAAGGCTAAGAGAAAACACACACACACACACACGCACATGCATGCACTATGCTGAACGGTTAAATCACAAGAATAACCTACTAACCTAATACATCTCCATTGAGCTTTATAGTTCACAAAGTTCTTTCATAAACATTATCTAATTCAATCCTACAAAGTCCCTTGAACTAGGTTGAGCAGGGATAATTACCCTCACCTATTGGGTAATCAGACTGTGCTCAGAGCATTGAAATTATTCACCCAAGGTTATACAGGTAAATGGTGAGTTAGACTATAACTCCTACTTTATAACTTGAAATGCAGAGTTAATACACCATGCAAGTTTAGATGTACTTTTAGAGTTCAAAAAAGAAAACATAATTTTTAACCCAAATAATGAAAAGAACACAGTGAGCTAATTAGATGAACCAGCCATCAAGGTATTAGTTGTTTAGAAAAGGAAATAAGTTCATATAAGAATTGCAAGTGATTGGCAAAATATAGTGCTGTTCTAAAACACTAGCCAAATTTCAATAACTAGTACTGTTTGTGGTATTTTGATAGAAGGTATAGAACAAGGCATTTGAGGCAAGATAAACCTGCTTTTCAGTATTAGCTCAGCTACTTGTCTATTCTATGAAGCCAAGTTATGTAAACAATTTGAGTCTCAGTTTTTAAATTTGTAAATGGGACTCATAATACCTGCCTCAGAGAGCAGTTATGATACTTAAATATAATAATTGATGGAAAGCATAATACACATGCTAATAACATGTCTGTTAGTAAGGGAGAGACACATATTATCTTAGGGAAGCTGTCTGTACTCTGGAAGAAAATCAGATTTTCTTCTGCCATGCTATTATTCTAGGTGAAAACCAAGCCTTATCCTGGCATTCTCTCCATAGCATATAACAACAAGTATAATCCAAGGCAATCCACCTACCTGACAACAGTTGTAATCCCTAAGAATGCTGAAATATGAATAATTCCCCTGCAAGGGAACATTCTGTGCCTGGCAATGGGAAAAGGTTTAGAAGGAGGCAATGGAGGTTTGTTCAAACTCTGCTTGCACTAAGAACCTCATTTTCCTGCAGACACCCTTTCACATAGTAGTTCCAGTTAATATCCCAACACCTGGCTTTGACCACCTCTTGTGTGAACCTGTGTCTGACTCTGACTTCCTTGTGACAGTGTAACTCATCTGCAGAAGTTTTTTTGTTCATTCATTTATTGCTTTAATCAGTTACTTACTTAGCCACAGCATCTTAACTACTATCATGCACCTGGTTCTAAGCTGATTCTGAAATTCAATTATGCTAAATATTCACTTTAACAGCTATCACCTTAAAGACAGCCTGGTAAAAAAAAGTTTTCACCCTTGAGTCAAAGAGATTGTGATATTAATTCTCCTTAGCATCATGAATTTGAAAAAAAAAATAAGTTACTTTTTAGCAGGTGCTATTCTCCCTGCTTTACCTTGCATCAGTTAACTTTCTGAATTATGATTGAAATCCTGTGAGGTAGCACTCTTACAACCATCAACTTAAACTAAAATACTCATATGAAGTTTTCCTTGATATAGTCACATAAAATATCAGACACATTTAATCAGAGTTGACAAAATGTAATAGAGGAGGAAAACTGAAATAGAGTTTGGAAGATGAAACTCAAAATTCCAAACCTTCTCATCTAGTAGAAGGTTAGACCCTAGTCACACAACAGGGCTGTGGTAGGCAGAATAAAGATACCCATCCTCTAATCCTTGAAACCTGTGAATATGTTACATTACATGGTGATATGATTTGACTCTGTGTCCCCACCCAAATCTCATCTCAAATTGTAATCCCCATAATTCCCATGTGTTGAGGGAGGGACCAGGTCGGAGGTGATTAGATCATGGGAATGGTTTTCCCTATGCTAGTCTAATGATAATGAGTGAGTTCTCATATCTCATGGTTTTATATGGCAGTTTTCCCTGATCTTGCACACTCTTCTCTCTCCTACCTCCATGTGAAGAAGGTCCTTTCTACCCCTTCACCTTCACCATGATTGTAAGTTTCCTGAGGCCTTCCAAGCCATGTGGAATTATAAGTCAATGAATCTCCTTTCCTTCATAATTAACCAGTCTCAGGTAGTATCTTTATAGCAGTGTGAAAATGGACTCATACACCTGGTGATAGAGATTTTGCAGATCTGGTTCAGATTTTAAGGTAGGGAGATTGTCCTGGTTTATTTGGGTGGGTTCCAATCACATGAGCTCTTAAAAGCAGATAACTTTCTTCACCTGAATGTAGGAGAGTTAGAAAGATTCCAGGCATGAGAATAATCCAACACATCATTGCTGGCTTTGGGATGGAGGGGCCCATGTGGAAGAACTAGAAAAAGAACACTGCATTGTTTGGTAAATACAGGGATTAATAAATGGATTGATATGGGACAAATCAAACACAATAAGATATTAATATAAAGTCTAGAAAGTAAGCATATTGTGTTTTCACTGTACAGTTTTTACAAGTGTCCTTTCTGGTTGAAATGTTTATAGTAAAATATTAGAAAAAAATACTGTTTGGCCCTTGCTTGAATATTTACAATGATCAGATAATCATTATCTCACAAGACAGCTCATATTATTGTCCATCAGTTCTTGATGTCATAATTGTTTTGCAGTACCAATATTTTGCATTCCTTCCACCCAGTGGTCCTCATTTCAGCCTTAGGTGTCTGTAGAGAAAGTCTATTCCCTTAATCCTTTAGAAGACTGATGAGAGTGGTATAAGAAACATGGCTGTAGGGGGTTCAAGACCTGGATTTGCACCTGGTGCTCTGCACTTTAAAGTGTGGTCCTCTCACCAGCAGCAACATAGACATTGCTTGGGAGGTTTTAGACATGCAGAATTCCAGGCTGCACCCCAGACCTACTAAAGCAGAATTTGCAATTTAACAAAATCCCCATGTGACTTATTTGTAAGTTGATGTTTGAAGAATGAAATGGGATACTAAGTCAAACAACAGCAACAATGACAACCAACAACAAAAAAAACTAGATGGAATTTACACCAGGAAATTAGCATCAGGGGGTGTATTAATCTGTTCTCATGATGCTGATAAAGACATACCAAAGACTGAGTAATTTATAAAGAAAAAGAGGCTTAATTGACTCACAGTTTCACATGGATAAGGAACTTAATCATGGCAGAAGGCGAAAATCATGTCTTACATGATGATGTACAAGAAGGAATTTGTGCATGGAAACTCCTCTTTATAAAACCAACCGATCTCATGAGACTTATCGCTATCATGAGAACAGCACAAGAAAGACCTGCCCTCGTGATTCAATTACCTCCCACTAGGTACCTGTCACAACACACGGGAATTATGGAGCTACAAATTCAGGATGAGATTTGAGTGGGGACACAGCAAACCATATCAAGGAGAGAGTGAATTTAACAGCATAGAAACATAGAAGAGAGAGTTTCTAGAAGTAGGAGATTACTTGAGTGAGTGTGATGAGGAATAAGGGAAAGTTAAAGATCATCCAGAAATGAATAGACTGGGTGGCTAAGAAAGGACCTGGTGGCCAGGCACAGTGGCTCATGCCTGTAATCCCAGCCATTGGGAGGTCAAGGTGAGTGGATCACAAGGTCAAGAGAGCAAGACCATCCTGGCCAACATGGCAAAACCATGCGTCTACTAAAAATACAAAAATTAGCTGGGTGTGGTGGTGCATGCCTGTGGTCTCAGCTACTCGGGAGACTGAGGTAGGAGAATCACTTGAACCCAGGAAGCAGAGGTTGCAGTAAGGTAAGATAGCACCATTGCACTCCAGCTGGTGACAGAGTGAGACTGTCTCAAAAAAAAAAAAAAAAAGGATCTGAGGATCTGGACTTAAAGTAACCATAGCTTTGCTGCTTTACCTGACATCAATTCAATGCCAAAACTACAGTAGCATGGCAGTTCTTTGCCACTGTACTGCTTAAGCTTTCTTTGACATTCCCCGCATGTATAAAACCTGCTTGCCTCAGTTCAGTGCTTCTACAAGCAAAATTCTTAGGGTTCTCTTTGTCATAAGTTTTTCCTTGTTTTGCTCACTCAGAAGCACTTTCTGAAAGAATAATATGGCTTCCCTTCCATTTCCTGCCTCCTCCTTCCAATTACATAAGCACAGCACGAGTGTTTTAAGCATTAAAATATAGTATAGATCAATTTGTCAATATTTCTAAATGAGACTTTGCATGACATAATGTCTGCTCAGGGACCAGGGCTCTGCTTTCTTGATACTGATGACCTTAGTTATTGGGACTTTCTGGAGGGTCTTTTATTTTGTTGCTGTTTTAATGAACACACAGTAGCATTTTCATCCCTGAGTAAATGTCCAAAAACACCTTCCATCCTCCCCCTTCATTAGCCCTTCACTGGTTTTGCAACTTCTTTTAACCCTAATGGTCTTTACTGGCAGTGAATGGTCTCTCTGAGCATGCTGGTAGCTCACCTAATTGGATCTACCTCATTGTGACATCAAATAGCACCAAGGAATGGGGTGTCCTTGGACTGAGAACCTGATTATTTCATCCTTCAAGGTTCACCTTAGATAAACATATGTTTAGTGAAGCTCTCATTAATTCCCTACCTACCTCTAAATGTGGCTCAGAGAGTTAGTTGACTCCTAGTTAATAAGGATACGGTTTACTATATACACATGCCTGCTTTTTTTCTCTTTTTGAGACAGAGTCTCATTCTGTTACACAGACCAGATGCAGTGGCTTGATCACAGCTGACTGCAGCCTCATACTCCTGGGATCAAGTAACATCCTGTCCTGGCCTCCGGAGAAGCTAGGACTGCAGGTGTGCCCCACTACACAAGGCTAATTTTTCTTTTTTCTGTTTTTTAGAGATGTTGTCTTGCTTTGTTGCCCAGGGTGGAGTGTAGTGGCACAATAGTTCACTGCAGGCTCAAAATCCTGGCCTCAAACAGTCTTCTCTTCTTGGTCTCTTAAAATTCTGGGATTGTAGGTTTAAGCCACCACCCCTAGCCCATATTTCTGCTTTCGTTGTAGAAGGAAGAAACATATAAACTAACCTAACAGCTAGCATGAAAATTCCTCCCAGAGTAGGAAATGATTCGTCTATCAAGGTACCTTGATTAGCTGCTTTTGGTGAAAGATAAGACACTTAGGGCATGGTTAGAGTGGAAATTAAAATGATAACTTTTTTCAGTATTGAAAATCAGTAAAGCTGAGGCATAGAAGAGAACAGAGAAGTGAGGGGAAAATGGACAACAGTGGTGAGGGACTGGAGACTGAATCCCAGACACATTTGAAATTTAAAACTTGAAGCCAAGTCATTTGGTTACCCAGTAACTAATTAATGGCACAACTGCGTTCTATCTTCCTAGACAAAAACGTGCTTGAGAAGTCCTCATGGAAATGGCATTATGAACTCGTAGACACATTTATAAATGCAAACGTATCTCACTTAGTTGGAGATTACTATCTCCAGCACAGCCTGTGACCTAGGAATAGGCAGTGAAAGGTTTCTGAGTAGCGGACATGAAAGGATATAAAACAAGCCCCAATAATAATGCATAGCTAGTATTTATGATGCTTGCTAAGCCTCGGGTACTTTGCAAAGAGTTTTTCTCATATATGATGTGCCTAATATTTGGAAAGATAGTGTGCATATTATGCATGTTTCCAGTTTTGCTAGTAGGAAAACCGAGACTTGGAAAGGTTAAATGGGTGCCAAAGTCTATGAGTTAGAATACGATGGACTAGCAGTAGAACTCTAATTCAAAAACACCTGCTGTTTACTGAATATTTTTAACCCAAAGCTTCTTCCTATGGATAACTAAACATGCCTACTAAGCCAAGTTTTAAATTTTAGTCGTCAAATAGCCCCTTAAGTTCCAGGGTAGAGCTCATTTATTCTTTTCTTATACAATAACTTAATGATATCTGGTTATCTTGTTGATTTATTAACACATTCAAAACTGTAAATTTAGAAAGTCATAATGATGAAGAAATCCAAGAGGTAGACCTATGGGCAAGGTCAGTGAGTGCTGGAAAATTAAATGAGAGAGGACGCAAAAGCACAAAAACAAAACCAAACATGAAATTCAAACAAACAGAAGCAGTGTGAGAAAATTGAATGTTTGTTAAATTCAGCAAAATTGTCATTATATTCTGGTCCAGAACATCACTGTGAAGAGTGATAACTCTGAGTTAAAAAGAAATCATGCTGTAGTTCCCATTTTGAAGTAATATGACAGAATAAAATATACTTCAGGGGAAAGTAATCTATTTTCAATGATTAAAATTAGCACTTGAGCAGTGAATGACATTAGCTTATGTGGAGAAGCTATTTTGGTACCCACCTTGGCCTTGTATATACATGTGAATTCTGTGTCCTGGAGTTGCACCACCCTGAGTCATATTTACTACTTTCTACAGTGGGAAAATAATTATTTCTGAGGGTCCTTGTGAAGAGGAAAATAGGTGACATGTATAACATACTCGACAGATAGATTATGTTATGTTGTATTAAATCATGTTGAAAGGTCATTTTTGTCGCCAAAATGGAAAAGTTCTGGCAGTTGTAAAGACTTTCTCCAAGATGGTGTAGGTCTTGCCTGAAAATAGAATGTGCTTGAAGTGTTCACTCATCCTTAGGAGGAGAAAACAGGAGACAGACTTTCCCATTCTGGCGTTATCTATTTCCACTTGGTGGAGAAAGCCATAATGTGTCAGATACACTAACTCTTGTTCTTCACATCCCAGCCAGCATAGCGCAAGAGACAGAAATAGCATTCATCGAAAGCCGCAATTACCTCATTTCACTGGCCCGTTTGTGTGAGATGTGCCTTGCCTCACAGTGACTGCATGGGGCCAAAAGTCCAGCAAACAGAGCTGCTGCTTGTCCAAGAAACGGCCCTGCAAACAGGAGAGGACAGTATGTTCCCTGAGCAGATTGGGACCCTTGGCTGTTTCACGAGTGTTTTTGTTTTTCAGGCCAGAAACAGTGTCTGAACTCCTGGGGATTTCCCAAGCCCCATTCCTAAGGCAGCCAGGCTTCCTCTGACATCATCCCTGAGTGATGGGGTGCAGAGAGGGGGTCACACACAAGGCAGTCCAGGAGCAGGTTGAGCACGATTGCGGGAAATCAAACAGCTAGTGTTAGAGTGGTCAGAAAAACAAGGAGAGTTTTCTGAAAATAGTGCCTGGCATATTATGGACACTCAAGAAGTAGATCTTGAATGAAACACTGATAAATGGAATGACTGGAATCCCCAATTATGTGGTCAGTATACGGCAGAGATAGATTTCAGCTAGAGTGACCAAGTACTCTGCTTTTCTTAGGACTAAGAAGTTTCTGTGGACATGGGAATGTGTGTGATAACTTTGGAAAAGCCCTGGGAACATTGGGATGAGTTTGTGACCTTAATTTCAGTCCAGGTGTTTTTGATTTCAAAGTTGAGGTCTTTAGTCATAAAGCAAAAGTCTGTCTTCAAGCAGACTTGAGTTTAATTTAAAAAAAACTGAGAATAGACAAATATTGTGTAAATTGAAAGAGTATACTTGCTTGAAGAAAGGAGTTAGCAGCTTAGTCAACCACTATTCACCAATTACCACCACTTTGTGCTAAGAGTACTCTCATTTGTTTAGAAAATTCTTCTATTAAATATGTATTTCAATGAGCCCAGTCATAGAAATTGCATTCTCCTTGCCAATGAATGGTTTAGGAATGAGCATGTAACATAATTTTGGTCAATGAAACATGTGAGGAGGTCTGATAGGCAGATTCGTGGAAAGGTGTTCATGTTCTTCAAAAGAAACCAACATCAACAAAAGCTTCCATCACCCACAGCACATTTTTATATCAGTATGAGACACTTGGAACTGGGTGGCTGTTTTAGATTTACTGAGGGAACTAAAGCTAGGTTAGAAGATGGGGAAGGTGGAAAGAATGTGAATCTTTTATGACATTGTTGAGCTATTAAATTTATTGACCTTGTAGTCATTTCACCTTCAGACTTGTGAGATAATACATTGTCTTTGTTACTGAAGCAATTTGAGACAAGGAATTGTAAAGGCAGTCAATAACATCCTAGTGAATAAAATATCCAAAATGTAATAGGACACAGAGGAAGGAGAGATGCTCATGAGATGACAACATCAGGGAAGGTTTCATGAAGGATCTAACACTTGAATCTTGCTGTGGAAAAAGAGGTATGCTCTTAACAGACAAAAATAAAACATAGGAAAACAACACTAGAAAAACTACAAAGGATGTAGTGCTCTGGGTACAGCTGGATAAAAGCATGGGGTCTAATTTGGGTAAACCTAGGGTTTACAAGAGTGACTAACTGAACAGAAAGCAGGAAATGTTTTCAGGAAGCAGAACATAAAAAGTTTTGAATTTGAGGCTAAGCAAACTAAAATTTCCTCATAGATGGCAGAGTCACTGAAAATGATTAGCTAGGATGTCAACCTACCTCTTCAGAGACCTACTGCTAGCCATTGTTCTCTCTCCTTTATTTGAACTCACTTAGCATTTAGAACCATAGTACTCATCTTTAGAAATGTATCAGAATCACCAGAAGAATATGTGAATGTGTGTGTGATTCTAATATGGTGATTGTAATATGACTTACCTTAGTACACACACACACACACACACACACATACACACAAAGACACACATACACACCCTTTAGTTGATATATATATGTATGACATGAGCTGTTGCTATAAAGAGAGAGATCTGGAGTTTTATTTTAATTTTTTTACTTTCTGTTAAGCTCACAGGTGACTTTGAAGTGCAATTATGCTTGAGAACCACAGACATGGTTAACTATAATTTTGAATATTTTAACCTTACTTATGTGGAAAGTCTCCCAGAGTGTCAACCTAGAAAAAATATCAGAGATTTTCTAAGCAAACACCTTCAGTTCTGGCTGATCATTATCCCACTTTCCTGTACAATAATGCAAAGGTATAGTAACCTCTACAAAGCCATGCGGATGTACTAACTCTTATCACCATCACTATTATTATTATAATTAATGATTAAAGAAAACATATAGAAGTTAAATAATTTATTCAAAGCCAAGCTGAACTTTATCATCAGATCTGGGGCTAAAACGAAGTTTCAGCATCACTTATCCAGCATTCTTTCAATTAAGCCAAGTTGCTGATATTTCAGTAATGCATATTTCCCCAAATATTCTGCAATTACTTTTTGTAAAAAACATGTGTTATATTTCTTTCGATCTTCGATAATCCCAGCTGTATCCTTCTTGGATAACTGACTCCTATATGATTAATTAAATATCACTTTTCCAGGGGTTCTAAAACATGAACATACATTGGAATTACCTGAATCTGTGTAAAAATACATATTCTGTGGCCAACTTTGGAATTTATGATTCAATATGTCTGAAGTAGTGATTCTGGTGATTCATAAGTGTAAAACGTTTCTCATATAAGGTCTATGCTACTTGGAATCACACTTTGAGAGATACTACATTAGTCCAACTCCATAGGTGAAATTTTGTCTAAAAAAGCATTTTTTTAGTCAAGAAAAATGGATTTATTTCCTGGATCTGGCACTTTTGAACTATAACTTGACAGAATTACCTTCTCTAATGCAGTGTCAGTGTGCAAATATATAAATGGGGCTGGTAATAAATACCTAGAATGTTGACTACAGACAGCACAATGTGCCGGGTATAATGTTTGGCATGTGAAAGGACTCACTTAACTGTCCATTTTCCAGCTCCCTTTCCCTGTGGATCCTCCTTCCCCATAGAGAGAGATATTCTCTGGCTCCAGTTGGAGATTCATGACTCTTCTTCTAGCTGGCTCTCCTTCAGTGAGCTTGAGTTTACACTTCTACCACCAAATTGCTAAAACGCATATGGAGCATATTTCTAGGAAATGTTATGCAAATCATTTCAAAGGGGGAAATATGATAGGCAAATTATGTCAGTATAATCCTCAAAGTAGTACTTTGGAGATAAAACCTATCACATATGTTCTGTTTCACTTACTTTGGCATTTTTAACAGTTTAACCATAGCAGCTGTTCCTGCTCACTAATTGCCTGCAACATTAAACAATGGTTGCACATCAGTTCCCAGACTTTTCCTTCTGTGTCAACCTCACAGCCTCCAGATAAATGGAAGTTTCCCCAGGTCGTTTCATTCCTCTTGTGCTAAACTATGTCATCATATGACTGAGCAAAAGATGGTATGTGAAAGATCAAGGTGACCTTTGATGTAAACCTTGGGGAAACAAGAGCAGTAACAGATGGGGTTCCAGAGCCTGAGAAAATCTGGCCCCAGACAATCTTTCCATGACTCAAAGGACTGCAACTAAGTTTTCATCACTACCTGGGTTGATTTTTCCATGTGAATTTGCTGGGACGTTCTTTATCAGAAACTATGTACAGCCATACATCTTGTTGTTAAAACTATAAACGTTCAATTTATTGTTGATTCTTCATTCTGATCTTCTGTGAAAGTCAGTCTGTGAGTCCTATTAGTGTTTTCATTTAAATTCTTGACTGTCTGTTTTCTCAAGCCCTACAGCTCCTACACAAGCCACCACCTTCTTTAGGCAGGTTTACTACAATACCATTCCAACTAATATTCTCTGACTTCTGCTTAACCCCACTCCACTCACTCATTCTCCACCCCTGCTAGAATGATGTAAGGTGCAAGTTGTATTATGCCATTCTCTTTAAACTCCTTCCAGTGACTCCCCACTAGTCTCAGAATCTAAGTCCAATGTCATCATCCTGATTGACTGGAAATGAACATTGTTCAATATGGTAGCCACTCAATGCAGGTGACTTATTAATAAAAATGAAATTTAAAATTCAATGTCTCAATGATACTGGCCACATTTCCAGTGCTCAATAATCACATGTAGCAAGTAGCTACCATTTTGGACAATGAAGACATAGAATATTTCCTTAATCACAAAAAATTCTACTATACAGTCCTGATGTAAATACTGAAAACTGGTTAATATTTTTTAATTTATTGTATTGTTATGCATGGCCATAATATAGGTAAACAATGGCTGGAAGTGCTTCTAAGAAGAATGAAAACTGATGTGAGAATTCTAGAAAGTAACATTTCTTAATGAAATGAGAATGTTTATAGGCTCCAAACAACTCTCACACAGATTCCAACGGGAATGGATTCAAAGATGTTTACTGCAGCATTATTTTCTGTTAGTAGGAGATGAAAGGCAACCTAAGTGTCTGTGACCAGAGAATTGGATGAGTAAAATATACAAGATGCATATCACAGAATCTATGAAGTAGTCAGAAGAAAGGAACTAGATGCATACCTACCCATCTTAAAACATAGTGTTATACTTTTACTGCAGAATATTAATGTGATAAAATAATAATTTAAAAATTACTGATAAATGGAAACACTTGGATGAATTTCACAAATGTTAAGTGGAATGAAAGAAGCCAGACATCAGGCAATACACACTGTATGATTCCATGTTTGTGAAGTTAGACATGCAAATTGATCTATGGTAATAGAAATCAGAAGAGTAGTTGCATCTAATTGGGGATTTACTGTGAATGGAGAGAAAGGCATTTTCTGGGATGATGGAAATATTCTATATTTTGGCTTGGGAGTCCATTATATGGGAATAGACATTTGTCAAACTCATTTAACTGTACACTTCAGAACTGTGCATCTTACTGCATGTAAATATACCCCAATAAAATTGTTTTTAAACAATGTTCTAAAGGCAAAAATAAATTAATTTCAGATGAGATATTTGTCACAAGTATACATGCATGTAAAACCATGATATGTATTGTACAAGGGTACTTATATAGAAAAGTATATTATAACAAAATTTTGCTAAAAGTCAAGGAAGATAAATGATAATAAGAAACAGGGATCAAAGAGACAAAAATTAGAATAAAGTAAACTAGAGAGGATCCTTAAGTGGACTAGAGGTTACTGAGCCATGACTGGGGTTTATAATAACTCAATTCAACTCTCTGCTCTTGAAACCAGTAAAACCCTCACTGGGAGAGAGTCCATCTTTTCTAGGGATACTAAACTGATATTGTATATTATTGCGTTTGTCTCCCTCTTCGTTTTTTTACTTTTTATGTTTTTGAGACGGAGTTTCGCTCTTGTTACCCAGGCTGGAGTGCAATGGCGCGATCTCGGCTCACCGCAACCTCCGCCTCCTGGGTTCAGGCAATTCTCCTGCCTCAGCTTCCTGAGTAGCTGGGAGTACAGGCACGCGCCACCATGCCCAGCTAACTTTTTGTATTTTTTTTTTAGTAGAGGCGGGGTTTCACCATGTTGATCAGGATGGTCTCGATCTCTTGACCTCGTGATCCACCCGCCTCGGCCTCCCAAAGTGCTGGGATTACAGGCTTGAGCCACCGCGTCCGGCCATCTCTCTCTTCTAATGGAGTAATGATGACTGTAGGAAGGAGAAATGAGTTAGAAAGAATAGGAAGTGTAAACAAAGGAGAGGGAGGATGAGGAAAACAGGAGAGATGGGGGTACAGAGAGACATGGATAGGCTAAAAGGAAAAAGAAATGAAATAAGTTGACATTTGAATCTTCAGTTTCTGAGCCAGCTCCTTCTCTGGAACTTTCAGTAATATAAACAAATACGTCAAATATATATATATATATATATATATATATATATATATATATATATATATTTTTTCCTTTTGCTTAAACTAGTTTAAGTTGTGTTTCTGTTCCTTGCTGTAAAAATGTACTAATTTTTTAGTGTGGTTTATCGTTATAAGAAACTTGTGTTAAACCCTATTTTACCACTTTAAAAACTTTTTATTGTTGAAATATTCAAACATATACACAGAGAAATCAATGTAATAAATACTTAGCTTCAACTAGTTTTTGTATATTGTTAATCTTGTTTCACTCACCCCATCTCCTTGCCCCTGTCTCCCCTCTATCCAAGACACTATTGGATTTGAAGCCAATCCAGACACCACCTGGTCATTCAAACATAAATATTTAAATATACAGCTCTAAAATTAAGATTCTTTCAGAAAAGTATAACCACAATACTGAGAACACAAAAAATCTCTTAATGTTATTAAATATGAGCCCAATATTCAAATTTCCCTGATTGTATGATATATATAATTTTAGCATTTTCTATTATACTTTAAGTTCTGAGGTTCACTTGCAGAACATGCAAGTTTGTTACATAGGTATACATGTGTCATGGTGGTTTGCTGTATTCATCACCCTGTCATCTACATTATATATTTCTCCTAATGCAATCCCTCACCTATCCCCACGACCCCCTGCTATCCCTCCCCTAGGACTCCACCTCCTGACAGGCCCCAGTGTGTGATGTTCCCCTCCTTGTGTCCATGTGTTCTCATTGTTCAATATCCACTCATGAGTGAGAACATGCAGTGTTTGGTTTTCTGTTATTGTGTCAGTTTGCTGAGAATAATAGTTTCTAGCTTTATCCATGTCCCTGCAAAGGACATGAACTTATCCTTTTATATGGCTGCATAGTATTCCATGGTGTATATGTGCCACATTTTTTAAATCCAGTCCATCATTGATGAGCATTTGGGTTGTTTCCAATTCTTTGCTATTATAAACAGTGCCACAATAAACATACATGTGCATGTGTCATTATAATAGTATGATTTATAATCCTTTGGGAATATACCCAGTAATGGAATTGCTGGGTCAAATGGTATTTATATGGTTGAGCTAATTTACACTCCCACCAATAGTGTAAAGCATTCCTATTTCTCCACATCCTTTCCAGCAAGTGTTGTCTTCAGATTTTTAAATGATCGCCGTTGTAACTGGAATGAGATGGTATCTCAATGTGGTTTTGATGTGCATTTTTCTATTGACCAGTGATGATGAGCTTTTTTTTTCCATAAGTATGTTGGCTGCATAAATGTCTTCTTTTGAGATGTCTCTGTTCATAGCCTTTGCCTACTTTTTGATGTTTTTTTTTTTTCTTGTAAATTTATTTAAGTTCTTTGTAGATTCTGGATATTAGCCCTTTATCAAATGGGTAGATTGCAAAAATGTTTTCCCATTCTGTTGGTTGCCAGTTCATGCTAACGATAGTTTCTTTTGCTGTGTAGAAGTTCTTAAGCCTAATTAGATCCCATTTGTCTATTTTGGCTTTTGTTGCCATTGCTTTTGGTGTTTTAGTCATGAAGTCCTATGTCCTGAATGGTATCACCTAGGTTTTCTTCTATGGTTTCTATGGTGTTAGGTCTTATGTTTAAATTTTCAATCCATCTGGAGTTAATTTTTGTACAAGGTGTAAGGAGGGGATTCAGTTTCAGCTTTCTGCATATGGCTAGCCAGTTTTCCCAACACCATTTATTAAATAAAGAATCCTTTCCCCATTGCTTGTTTTTGTCAGGCTTGTCAAAGATCAGATGGATGTAGATGTGTGGTGTTATTTCTGAGGCCTCTGTTCTGTTCCATTGGTCTATATATATTTTTTAACGAAATATGCAAACAACATTTAAAACAATTAATCTGAATGATATGTCTCTGAAATGTATTTTAGTGTACAGGTTTCTTATCCCTTTTTGTGTGTTTGTTTGTGTACCTGAGCTTGTACGTAATTTGTGTGTTGCAGAGACTTGGTAATTTGTCTTGCAGACTTTTCCTCATTCTAAAAAATTTTAGATTGCATCTTTATTTAATATCTCACTTTTGTCTTGTATTTTCTGTGAACTGTTAAGGTTTGAAGGAGCCACTTTATAGGAGCCATTCTATAGGTTTGTATTCCATCACATAAGAAGATAATTCATGTTTGATGATGTCTATTCTTCTGATGTTAAGATTAATTAATTGATTCAAGTGTTTTCAATCTGAATGAACAAGGTTAGGCCTTATTAGACATTATCAATTATTAAATTTTGACTCTTGCTTCTTGTTAAGTTTCCAAACAATGTGTGGCATATCCAAGACTTAACTAATTTATCTTACTCTTTTATTTTCTGTCTTTCAACAATGTCAGACTTCTTTAAAACTTTATTATAAATTCAGGAGGACATGTGCAGGTTTGTTACACAGGTAAACTTATGTTAGGGGGATTTGTTCTATAAATTATTTCATCATCCAGGTATTAAGCTAGTACTCATTAGTTATTTTTCCTGCTCTTCTCCCTCTTCTCACCCTTCACCCTCCCATAGGCCCCAGCGTGTGTGTTCCCCTCTATGTGTCCGGGTGGTCTAATCATTTAGCTAATATACAGAACTCTCCACCAAATACTGCATATTCTCACTTATAAGTAGGAGCTAAATGATGATTGAACATTTTAAAGTTTCTCATCAGCATTTCACCTAAGGTTTTAAAATCCATGAATGTTCATTGCCTAGATTTATTATTATTTCATGAGGGATGCCAAAATATTGATATTCTATTATCACTCCTAGGTTTAATAGCAGCAATTGTCCTATAAAGAAATATTTTTCTTCCATAAATATTTGGATACATAAGACACAGTTCTTATGGGGAAGATGAATTAATGATTGAGTCTTCTTGTTTAGAAGTTTTTAGACTATACTGGCTCCTACAAAGGTGAAAAATGTGAGTTCGTGATTTTTGTTTAAAGGTATCCTTACTAACTTATGGATTATAAAAGATGTTGTATGTTTTAATCTATTTCAGTTATTAGCTTTTTTGTGTCCTGCTTTTTAGCCCACTCCTGAGAATATTTTTGGGGAACTCCTAAGTCCTTTTGACACATTCTCATTCACTGATAGACTTGCTTTTAAGTATAATACAATTTATCAGGCTCATCTCATAAGTTTCTGGTGCCAGATCTGGATATAATTAATCATTTCTTCAATGAGCCCTTGTTCTTTTTACTGGAAGTGATATCTTGAGGCAGTCACCTGGAAATTAGAGGGAATTTTTGCTACTCGTTAGTGCTGGTCCAACGTTGTTTCTAATGCTTTGTGTGGACAGAGCTAGGAAATATGTATAGTTTTAAGATAAAATATTTCACAAAGTCATACTATTTCTAATTCAGATTTAGACAATTTTGGGTTTGCTTAACGTCTTGATTTTAAATTATCTGATGAAAAATTTTGGTTCCCAAATTTTTCATTTATTTCCAAATTATTAGCTATTATATAATTGGATAATGTTTTATCCAATTGTATAATAGCTAATATTAGAATAAGAGTCAGTGTTTTTACTATCAATATAACTGTTGAAAGCAAATTAATAATTGTCTTGCATTTTCTTTTTTCATTGGTATTTTTACATTTTTGTGCTTTACAGTCAACTAAAATAAGTCTTTTGTATGTGTCTTTGTCACCAAGTAAATACACACATCCATTTATTATGTTTTGCTCTTGATTTTTATATATTTCCATGTTTCTTTTGATTTATTTTTTAGAATGATGTAATATATTTACCATGGTTCCAAAGTAAAACTTACAAAGTGAGATACATTCATAGAAACCTAGATTTTATTTGTACTCTCTACTTGTCTTCTCCCTCCTCTGTAGAGAATATCATTTTAATTTGTTTATTTTTGCTTCTGTTCTATTTTAATATATGTGCAATGTGAATCTTAGAGAAGAGATATGCTATGCATACGATATGCATTTCTGAACTTTGTCAAGCCTTATTTACAAAATGAAAAATCCTTTCTTTAAAATATTCTACTTCTCCTGTACCTACTTCAATTATTTAAGCAAAAGTAGGAATTTATGTAGAGCAAGTTTTCTTAAATAAAAGGCATGTTTATATTCTGTAGCCAATGGGAAAGGGACTTAAAAAGTCAAGAATATTCCTTTGAAGGCCAACATCTATAACTATTAACATTCATAGCACAGTTTCTTACCTCTTTCGAGTTGAACAGATTTTTGATGAGAAAAGTATAGGTTTTACTAATGGAAATGGCCTTGTGTGTATACAGAACTGGGTTTGTGGACATTTAAAGTTATTTGACATGTACCGATCTTTTTCTGGTAAGAATTTGGGAATAGAAATATCTCTCCTGCTTCTTTGATCTCCTTTCAAATCCCATGGAGGTATATTATAGCTGCAAAGAGCTGTAAATGTTAGTGAGCAGCAATTTGAATGCCCTAAAAAATGTAGTTGCAAAGGCAATTCAAACATCAGGCATCCTTCTCATCATCCAGACTCTGGTGTTAGAGCTATTGAGGGAGTTCTTTCAACTCTCAAACTGCATTGGATTGCTGACCTGGTATGAATACTCAAGTTACCTTGAATATCTGCAATTTCAATGCAGGATAGTAGCTATTACTTTCTTCTGCTCTTTTCTTTTTTAAAAACACACACACACACACACACACACACACACACACACACACACACACATTGCACCCAAAAAGCACTTCTTTTTGAAGACAAACATAAGTTTTGAATAAGGGGTTTATAATCTCTACCCAGTTTGGATCTATGTCTGATCCCTGAAGTTATCTCACTGAAGTATGTTTTCATAACCATTTGCCATTGGAGAATCTTATTCAGTAAGCATGTTTAAGGAGGTTGATGACAAGGAAGCAAGGCGTAATGTATTTCCTGCTACAATAATTGGGAGAAGACTGAAAGATTAAAAAAGGCAGTGAAACATAAAAGTCCTGTGTTCTCTTTCTTTCTCCCATAGATAGTAAGTGTAGAAGATAAATGCATAGTCTATTTTTAGCTGTATAACATAAATTTTAATTTACCAATATTGGATGCATTGTACATTTAGAATTTCTGTCAATAATATTCATTGAGATATCTCATCTTTCACCATCTTGAATTATCAAAAAGGGCCTGAGTCTATAAAAACGGAAGTTACTTGCCTGACAAGACTGAGTACTGGAAAAAAGGTGGCAATGAGGACCAACTTTTTCTTAAAGATCTTTGTTACTACCACTTAAAGACTTTTAGAAAATAATACTCAAAACGTTATAAGACAGAAATTGATGTCCAATCAAATGTCTGTCTCTATGTATTCTAACCAAGTCATTAACAACTCCAGAAAAAAAGCAAAAGAGCTGCTGTTTACTGTTTTACTGCATCCTTTGGAATTTTAAACCTACCTGGCTAAGTATTTAAGGAAAATCCACTTTTATCATCCGAGCTATCCACACTGTACTCATACTACATCCCTGTTGCCCTTTCCACATCACTCTCAGCTCTCCAAAATTAGAGACTTGCTCAGGAGAGACACTGTACTGAAAGACTGGGAGCCACATACAATTCTTGCTCAATTAACAACGTGCTGTGTGACCTCAGGCCAGCACTTTTCCTCTATGGACTTTCTTCCCTTTCACCATAAAATGAAAACTATGGAATAATGATCTCTATGGCTCCTTTCAACTCTGACATTTGGGGAGTCTACAAAAATGCTCTAAAATATTAGAAGAGTTCAATTTAAACACCTGGCCACTTTAAAAGAGCTTTGCATATATATTGTATTTCACTTGCTAAATCGCCAAATAAACCTGACATGGGTGAGCCCCAAGAGGACAGGAGACCAAATTGCAAATGTCTGTTTGTGATGATGAAGGTCTTGTAATCTGAGCATTGATTCTTGAAAGCTGTTAGGTGCTTCTTAGCATAACATAAGATTATAGAGTGATGTATTGCCCAGGAGGAATCCCTTCCCATTTACATTTCATTTTCCTCTGTGGTATTTAACTTATTTTTAATGTGCAGCCATCATGAATATTTATGCTGCAATGTATGATTGGTCAATAAAGAAAAACCAATACTGGATTTTATCTTCTCAGGAAAAAGATTGTGCTTTACTTGATTCTAATCAAGAATCTTAAAAAAAGGCACAAATATAGGAATCCAAGTGGAAATATATATATATATATAATTTGTTTTATAGTTCATACTATGCATACTTTATACTTACACAGACACTTGTATCCATACACAAAAGCTTTTGGTTTAAATATGGCATTTTTTTTGTTAGTAACCCTCCATTCAGCCTAACTGCTCTCCTATAAACTACAAAAATAATGAATTTTAAAGAACACCAATAACTATTACAGTTACTGTACCATGTTTATGGTAGAATCTTCTATTAAGTATACAGAAAATAAAATTGGTAGTAAGAGAAAAGAGTTTGCCTACTCTGTATCGTGTAATATTTTAATGTGTGGGTTCCAGCTGAAAAAAAAAAAACTACACCTTTACTCTCTAATGTGTATGCGGGGCGATGGGGTATAGAGAAAGAGGATAAATTCTATTCCAATAATTTAAACAAATGTATGGGATAGTGCCACTGAATGTCCATTTAAATTGTTAAGGGAGGGTCTTGAACATAAATTTTTAAAGCTTCAATCAGATTGCCAAGAAAATGACACTAATTCAATTGGAGAAGTAAGGCCTATACTTTTTTTTTTAACCAGATAAGGCAAGAAGTGATGAGTGCTCAAAACTCTTGCTATTTTCCATGAGTGCTTTATGGAATGAGCAGCATCAGTATCACCTGGAAGCTTGATAATGCAGGGTCTCAGGCACCACCCCAGACCTACTGCATTTTAACATATGTTCCAGATAATTTGTATGTATAAGAGTGTTTAGCAACACTGTTCTAAAAAAGGGAATTCAGAGAAAAAGAAACAGTTTGTAGTTGGAACAATTCCTGGAGGAAATAGCATCCAGGCAACCTAAGAAGATAGATAGGATGCAACCACATTTTGTTTACCATTCCTTCTCCACATTCTTCAAAAAGGTTCATGACTAAACTGTGCAATGAGTGTCATCAAGCTAGCACAGTTTATACCTCTCACACTTAGATATTTGGAAAGGATCACAAACGACGGTGGTATGCCTTGCATTTGTTGACTTCTAAATGTGTGACTCTGAAAGGACTCAACCTAAATGGATCATTATTCATGCTCTACCTTACGGTCATATTAGAAGAATTTCAGTGCAAAATATACGTGGGCATATAGTATGTGTTTGTAAGTGTGTGTGCATATGCACTGTGGTGTAAAAGAAAAAGCACAGGATTAGAAACCGGATGGATCCTAGTCCAAAAACGTTACTTTCCTCTAAGCCTCAGGGTTCTTACCCATGAAATAGGATTAGTAAAACCTACCTCATAAGGTTGTTGGAAGAATTAAATGAACTGAAAAAGTTATCTAGTTTCATACCTACCACTTCATATGTGCTCAACAAATGCTAGTTACCTTCATCAACACAATGTATTATCTAGAGCTCCTGTTTTATGAAAAAAAAAAAAAAAAAACAAACTAGACATATTATCTCTATAAGCAGGAGATATAACTTAGAATCATTTTATGATAGATTGTGAGAAATAGTAAGATTTCAAGATACTGACATTATTATCATGGACAAGCCAGATTTTGTTTGGTCAAATGTAGGATGTAAATAATAAATACATAAAATTAATTTTCACCGAGAAAATTAACAGATCTCTTGGGATTTCCTTGCCATTTTGGCACAATTTTGCTTGGGAAAGAAATAGAAGGAATAATGCTTTGTCAGTTCCCAGGTTAATTACCAGCCATCATGTTGGCTGTTTTATGAGAAAAAACATGTATTATAATTGTCACATATATAATTTTACTTTGCTAATGACCCTTTAAGAAGATCTTTGTGGGGCCGGGCGCGGTGGCTTAAGCCTGTAATCCCAGCACTTTGGGAGGCCGAGGCGGGTGGATCACGAGGTCAAGAGATCAAGACCATCCTGGTCAACATGGTGAAACCCCGTCTCTACTAAAAATACAAAAAATTTAGCTGGGCATGGTGGCACGTGCCTGTAATCTCAGCTACTCAGGAGGCTTAGGCGGGAGAATTGCCTGAACCCAGGAGACGGAGGTTGGGGTGAGCTGAGATCGCAGTGTTGCACTCCAGCCTGGGTAACAAGAGCGAAACTGTCTCAAAAAAAAAAATATCTTTGTTAATCACCTAATTTGTCGGGCAAATTAGGCTGATTTGGGACCCCAATATGCATGCTACATTCTCTCTATAGTTTAAATTTTTCAGAATGTATGTAAAAATATCGGATTTTGTTTTCCATTATGGAGGTACAATTCTTTATTAGATTCTACTCCATCCCCCACTCAAGTTCATTGGTTACATTCAATGAGGCAACAAAAATGACAGGGCCTTGGAGAGGACTACCAGGGTCTAAGCTAATTGAAAATTGCTATCGAAATAAGGAATTATGAGTCTTTTTCTTATGGACCATATATAAGTCTTAAGGTATCATGAGTCTTGGAAAGATTTCAGTGCAGAGGAAGTGACAATAGCATAGCCAAAGATGAGAAAAGAATAGAAAGAACACTAGATAAATGATTCTCTCAGCCAGGGCAAACCTAAGTACACTGTTCCACGTCATTGGCTTATGTTCGCCAGCACTGTCTTGAACCTCAGAAAGTGAAGGTATGAAAACAAATAAAAAGAAAAATGATTTTAAAGTCTCTCATCTGATGTAAGCAGTGGTTAAAAGAGTGCTTTCTCTGGTATTGTAGATGGAAAGACATTCTAGGCTCTCTTTTACTTTCTTTCCTTTCTCTCTTTTTCCTTCCCTCCCACCCCTATCTCCTGCAGAGCAAGATATCAGCATCTTGAAGTGGTTTCTTTGCTGAGTTTTTTTTTATGGGAAAGGGAGGAAAATTGTTGGTATTTGAGCCTTGCTTGAAATATGGCAGCAAAGTATACCCCTCTCTACATCCCTTTCCCTACCTTCTCACTGAAACATATAAAGCATATACTCATGTTAGGCCCATCCCATCCTAGGTAGAAATAAAATAAAGCCCAAGGGCCAAAAGGAGCAAGGCAGAGCAGGAGACCTGAGTTGAGATCCGGGCCCTGGCTCTCCACTAAACAGCAGTAGACTTTCAAAGATTCTCTTTCTTCTTTGCTACAGAGGCCCTGTCTAAAAAAGTGAAGGCAGGGAAATAAGTTTTAATAACTGTTTGAACCACTATTTAATAAGTCTACAAATATATGATTAATGCATGAATTTGATCTTAATGGAGTTATCATGTTTAGCAAAGCAAATTTTATAGCATATTGATGGTTAAAGCCCTAGCCTTCAGGATATTTTAGACCGGAGTTTGAATGCTGAGCTAATACCTTGGACGAATTGAATAAACCTCTAGTTGCCTTACCTGTACAGCGTAGTAAATATGATATTCTCAGAGTTGTTTTGTTTTGATGAAAATTAAATAAGAGAACTGCAATGCTTAGCTCAGAGTAGGTCTATGGTAAAAGTGAGAACCATTGTACAGAACTCTTTTTGCCTTGCTTTAGGACACTAGTATGTGAGGTCTGGTGCTGGAGCAGCTATTTTGCAATGAGATAAAAAGCACATAAATAAAACCCAAGTCCTTGATGGCATCATTGAGCCACAGAACCAGCCCCGGAATTGTCAATTATGAGCATTCTAAATATAACAGCTAGTACATTTCTGTATTGTATTAGCTGCTAATAGTCGGAACCATGTTGTTTCTAGTTGGCATGCTAGATAGTACAGAATATGTGCCTAACTACACAGTACTGATGGTAAAGGGTCAGGGATGGACTGTTAAAATTGTAAGTAAAGTTGGCTCTTCATATCCATGGGTTCCATATCCACAGATTCAACCAATTGCAGGTTGAAAATAGTGAAAACTAATTGCCTGTATACTGAACTTGTACAGACTTATTATTGGTCTTTATTCTCTAAACAATAGCATTAAACCCCTATTACAAAACATTTACATTGTATTAAGTATTCTAAGTAGTCAAGAAATGGTTTAAATTATACAGAAGATGTTAATACATTATATGCAAACACTACACCATTTAATAATAGAGATTTGAGCATCCTTTGATTTTGGTATACTCTCCAGGTTTTTAAACCAATTCCCTACAGATACAGAGGGACAACTGCCTTCAGAATAGTAGTTGTAATGTAGCTACTGTGCTGAGGCATTTTTCCCCCTTTCTCTTACTTGACTGTGAGCTACTTGGAGCCATTAATGATTTCTGTCACTCAGTGTCCTACCCTGCAGATGACCCTCATAAATTTCTGTTCCACTGACAGAAATTAAATTTATCTCTACTGTGTGATTTCATTATGAAGTCTGATGGAATAAGGAGTATGTAAATCCAGAATCAGAATCCCAGCCAAAAAGCCTTTCTTGTTGTGTTACCTTGGATAAGTCATTAGATTCCTCTAAGCCTCAGTTTCCTCATCTGTAAAATGATGGCAATGTCTTCTATGTTTCAGGGATAGGATCAAATTTATAAAGGCAGGGAAAATATTACAAATGTCATAAGCTTGTAAAGCATTCCCCCTACTCCCATTTTAGTACTACCCTGAATATGACCATTGGTAGAAACTAGAAAAGTGAGGCTCTTCTTCCAATTCTGTGTCTCAAATGTATTTAAATGGTGGGCATCACAGTACATTCTCTAGCATGTTTAGAGGTTTTGCTGTAAAACATCTGGTAGTTTTATGACTTTAATCCCAATTTTGAATTCCAAAATGCCTCACACAATAAAATGTTTCTTTATTCAGAAAATCCTTTGAACTGGATCAGATAAGAAAAGCAGAAGTCTGGATTTTAATCCTTTCAGTGTATAGAGTTTCTGCTTCTACAAAATGTTCAACCAATAAGTAACTTCTCCATCAAGAACACAAGGGGGTTGTGCCTTTATTTTATAGTGGTAAAAGCATTTGAGCAAGTAAGCAGGGCTTAAGTCCCCATTCTGACGCATGCTAATCATGATACCCTGGCAGGTAACTCACTGATACATTGTATTTTCATGAATAAAATAACACAAAAATAAAGGCTTGACTTGGGAACAATATGAGATCATGTGTGTGAAAAAAAGTCCTGGTAAACAACAAACTTCTGTATGGTATCCTCAGTATTAAAACCACGTGATTAATGAATCATTTCAGTTGTCCGTGCTTTTTTATTTTAAACAAAAAGCAACTGAAGCAATGGTTTGTAATTTGTTATGGGTGTTTCCTCTTATTTTTCCAAGAAAAATCATTTTAAGAATTGTTGCTTGTATAATAGAATCAACTGATCCAGAAATGGCTTTGAAAATAGCAATCAGATATGAGATGTTTTCTTTTAATTCCTTTTTTACCCATTATCTATAGAATCTTCCTGTTTGGACAAGCCTTGAGACTACAAGGGGAGCAAAACAAAGAAAAGCATATATAAGAAGCTTAAGATGTGAAAAAGAAAGGTTAGTTTCTTAGGGGTGTTGTGACAAACGTTCACAAGCTTGGTGGCTTAAGCCAACAGAAATTTATTCTCTCGTAGGTTGGTGGGCAGAAGTCTAAAATTAAGGTGTCAGCAGTGTGGAATCCTTCTAGATGCTTTGAGGTAGATTCTGTTTCATGTTTCTCTCCTGGCTTTTAAGTGATGCCAGGAATGTTTGATATTCTTTGACTTATAAACACATCATTCCAGTTTTCTGCCTCTATCTTTCCATCATCTTCTCTGTGTGTCTGTATTAGTCCATTCTCATCCTGCTAAAGGACTGCCCAAGACTAGGTGATTTATAAAGGAAGGAGACTTAATTGATACATAGTTCTGTCTGGCTGAGGAGGCCTCGGGAAACTTACAATCATGGTGGAAGGGGAAGCAAACACATCCTTCTTCACTTGATGCCAGGAAGGAGAAGTGGCAAACAAAAGGAGGAAAAGCCACTTGTAAAACCATCAAACCTCGTAGGAACTCACTCGCTACCACAAGAATAGCAGCATAGAGATAACTGCCCCTATGATTCAATTACCTCCCATCAGGTCCTTCCTTCAACATGTGGGGATTATGGCAACAACAATTCAAGATGAGATTTGGGTGAGGACATAGGCAAATCAAATCAGTGTCTGTATCTTTTATTTTGTATTCTATAAGGACACTTTTCACTGGATTCAGGACCCAGTCAGATAATCCAGGATGACCTCAGATCAAGATCTGCAAAGACCTTCTTTCAAATAACGTCACACTTACATGTTCCAGGTAGATTTGACTTTTGGGTTTCACTCAACCCATTATAACAGGCTTAGATTATACCAACCTGGATTTAAATCTCAGCTCATATACAGACTATACAATTTGTACTCTCTGTGCCTTCACATCCTCTCTTGTAAATGGGGCCATGATAATGTATTTACAAGACTGTTTTATGTTAAACTGTGAACATTCACAGCCTGTCATGTAGTAGACACTCCATACATATCGTATTTTAAAGCAAATTCTGGCCTTTTCATATTTAATATTTGCAAAAATGAAGGCCAATTCAAAGAAAGAAAGAAGAGAACCAAATAAATAAATAAATGATGCTGTAGAGGTAAGAAAGATAGACCGACTCAGATTTAGTGGAAACTTCCCTTAACTGGGTCTCAGAAGTTCTTTTCCAAATTCAACCATTAACCAGATTGTTACAATACATTTAAGCATTTCTTCTGTCCCCCTTGGCAATGGTATAGATCTACTTCCCATCTGTAAATTGTATCAGGCGAACTCTAAAACATTTCTTTTGCTTTCTCCTCTCTGATATATTGGAGTTTTACAAGCATAACATTTAAGTCTGTCTTGGGAATATTTGGGTGAAAAAAGCACCTAAAAGTCCCTAAAAATTCAATAAGAAACACGCCCTTCAGTCACACTGTTGACTTCACATAGTTCTGCAGATGGGTTTTTTAGGGATAGATTTTGCTTAGTAGGTCTTCCCACTTATGTCTAGAAAGTGCAGTAAGCTGGCTAAACTGAAACTTTGGGCACAGCTCTTATCTTCTCAGACTTTCAACTAATGCATATTTTGTTCCTATCCTTCTCTCTTGCCTCCAACACCAGATTTCTCAGCTTTTCAATATTCTAAGACCTGGCACTGTCTTTGAGAAATGCCCAGGCTTGCCTTCTTGGGCAGATCAAGGCTGTAGGCAGGAACACAAGGATTTCCTGAGGAGCCACAAAACTATGATGCAACTAAGACTATAGAATTTGTGAGTCTCCTTATTCAACCAACATAAAAGGTACCACAAAATATATTACAATATAATATTTTCCTTTCTTCGCAGTCTCCTCCCAAGTTGTCATATTGTTTTGTGTTTGCTATTGTCAAGAGACAAAATTACAACACATTTAAAGACCTTAATTGGCTTTCTTTTGCTATCCCAGAATTGGACAACACCTCATTTTATCAAATAGCAATGAGTGTTCTGATGAGTTGAGCAGAGGAATTTCACTTTATAGACATAAAACGGATGAGGAAAGCAGAAACAGAATAAAATGTGGGTTGGTTGTTTCAAAGTTATTTTCCTTGTAAACGTTAAAGCAGAGGTGACTTTCTTATCATGAGGTTAAAACTGGCCTGTTTGGGGATTTAGCTATTTGTCTCTCTTCTGACTTCTTGAAAGGTCAGATAAGCAACTTAGTTTTGACTTGGTGGTGTTGGTCTCCCACACAAGTAACTCCATTTTGGTTCTGTCTGTTGGACCTAGTGCAGGAGCTCAGTCCAAACCTATGACCGCTTATAAACTTTATTTAACATTATTCAATGTCAGTCTCTCTCTAGCAGGAAGATACTCACTGGGTGTGAACAGACCCTCCCAGGTGCCCAAGGTCTGCCCCATAATCTGCTGTGTGCACCTGGCCACCTGGTTCCCTTTCCCACCAACCTCCACACTGTGCCCTAACTGGGAGCACAGAATTCAATCTTTCCTTTTCAGAGTTCATTGCTCCAACCCACTGGGACAGGAAACCACTAAAACATTGCAGTATTAATACTGGGACCCACTTGGTATTTTTTTTCAGAAGTGAAAAAGAGGCCCTCCCCCAATCACTGACTCAGCAGAGAATGCACTGACTGAGGCACTGCTGACCTCTGGTAGGGAATGTTGCTTCTGTACACCTCTAGAGACACCATAGGGCATGCATGTCTGATCCTGATCCACCCACCCTGTACCACGTGCAGACCCCAAATGGAGATGGACGATGACAGTAAACACAGGCTTCTCACCCCGATGACACTACCACGGTCCTCACTATCCTGGCTGGAGGGCAGCAACAGTCACAGATCAGGGGCTTGGAGGGGATGGCTGGCTGGAATCTCAGGTACCAAGTACCAAGGACCTGGAGCAGGTGGCTATAAACCTATCTAGGGGAGGTGGGAAGGCAGCAGGCGGTAGGCTCCATAGGACTAAGACTCCAAGTCCTGGCACATGTTCTATTGTTCTATCAGATTTCACTTCCACAATACAAGTTCAAACGAAAAATTCAGTGATTTCAAGAAAGTGACTGTGGATGTTTAAGCCCAAAGTATGATGCCTTTCTGAGTGTGGGTCCTGTGTGGCTGCACTGATCTCATGCCCACGGAGCCAGGCCTGTGTGCAACATAAACATAGGAATATGTTAGGTAAGTTACCTCTTCCAGAATGTGTGATTGGCTTGATCTTCCCTTCCAGACTGAAGAATTTGTTTCTTCAGGATAAGTTTTCTGAAGCTCTTTTCTATGTTTCCTCCCATGTGGAGTTCTCACTAGACTTTGTAAAGGGTGCAGCTATTTTTCAAAATGGGAATTTAATAAATGAAAACTTGTGCATAGCTGATTGAGAAGCATTGAAAGGGTTATGTGAGTCCTGAAAGACACTGAAATAGCTTATCTCAGCTGTAAATATCCTGTGAGCTGTGTCTTCCTCATCTCTGTGAGAGTTGTTTTCTTCTAGACAAGCAGCTCAGATTTCTAAAATAAGCCACATTTCCTTTTATAGCACAATTAGTGTGGTATTAGCTTCAACCAGCCTAACTGCCACACACACACAAAAAAGATGCTCTGCCCCACCTATGTGTCTTGACCATGTAGAAGACTTTTCCAAGATACACTTTAGCACGTGTAGGCAGAGCCATTTCTTTATTATTTCCTGCCATCTGCCTCTTGGGTGTGATATCATCTAACTTTCTAGGTTGCCATTGGTCCTCACCAGATTGCCACTCCAGTGGGCACAGTGTCTTCAGTGGGCTAGGATCATTCCTACCTCCTGACTTGACCAAGAGTGAGGGGACACTCCTAAGAAGCTGGGGATAATAAAATGGATACACAACACAAAGAGTAACTTATAATTGGCACTAGAAGTGGCTTCACTCAGTATCCACAGGTCAAATGCAATGCCGTGGTTCCTTACCCACTCATGCCTGACTGGCTCTCAGTCTTCCTTCAAAAGCATCTATCAGTTCCCAGTGCCACCCCACCCCCATGCACCCCCCCACGCAATAATTGCATGGGGTTTCCCAAGCATCTGCCTTTTACTTGACACTTGACATTCGTCTTATGTAATGTCCCCAAACGAAAGTGAAAACTTTATGCTCTCCCTTTCTTTTTCTTTCTTTGTTTTTTTTTTTTTTTTTTTCGAGACAGAGTTTTGCTCTTTTACCCAGGCTGGAGGACGGCGGCATGACCTCAGCTCACTGCCAGCTCCACCTCTCAGGTTCAAGCAATTCTCCTGGGTCAACCTCCTGAATAGCTGGGATTACAGACATGCACCACCATGCCCAGCTAATTTTTTGTATTTTTAGTAGAGATGGGGTTTTGCAACGTTGGCCAGGCTGGTTTTGAACTCCTGGCCTCAAAGGGTCCACCTGCCTTGGCCTCCCAAAGTGCTGGCATTACAAAGCCACAACACCTACCTTCATTCTCCCTTTCTAAAGCCTTTTTGCCCCAGGCCTCATCTTCTTCAGCAGGATTACAAAATTTCCTGTGCAACTGATGACAGAAAATATACATTTGCTTCACCTTACATTTACCCACTTAAACTTATTATAGCCCCTTGATCCAGAGTAGACAATCTTCCTTGTTTGGTACATGTCTATGCTTTGGTAAATAATACCAAGTAAGGGTATTCAGTCTGTGTTATTTCTGAGTTGTGTTCATTCATTTCTTTTTCTTTTTTAACAAGCTTTTCACCAGAGTGAGATGATGAACACATCAATCAACATCCCCCTGTTGACAGTTCCTTTCCACTCTCCTCTTGTATGCAGCTGCTGATAATTCCACAAGAACACCCCATGATTTATATCCCTGGGCAAGTCAAAATCCATATTTAGGAAAAATAGTGTTTTCCAGGGAAGCAATTTTCTGAAGCATGATTTGTTTTTTTAAAATACACACAAAACATCCAATTGATATTACTGAAGAGAACACTTATCTAAGTCTGCAGAATTTACCTTAGGTCTTGTCATTCATCTTAGAGCTTCCTGCATAACTAGAGTGGATTAAGGTGGGTTGGATTTTTAGATTCATACCTAAAAGGTACTATAAAGTGCTTTTCTAAAAATAAAAGGGGCCATTGGATCCACTCTGAAGATATTGTTTGTGGACCTGACAGGGTTTCCTGTGCATCATGGTGAGATTGGCAGCCAGGTGCAGTACTGAACTAGATAGATAAAAACGATGCCAGTTCCCATGGAGTTTCTGAGATAGGTGATCATGGACAACAACAATGTAAACAAGGTAACTGCAAATACTAATAAATGCTCAGAAAACAAAAAGCAGCATAGTGAGAAAGTGACTAGGCTGACAGTCATTATATTGGGTGGTGACTTCTCTGAGGTCAAGACATTTGATGTGAGACCTGAGAAGGAGGCAATGATCTAGGATCAGAGATTTTCAGGCAAAGGAAACAGCCAGTGAAATATCCCAAGACAGAACTAACATTCTCTTGAGGAACAGCAAGAATGCCAATGTGCCTATAGTAGACTAAACCATTGGGGAGGGAAATTAGCTGTGTTCTGAAGAAAGACAGAGTTCAGATGACATAGGGCATGAGTGCCCATCCAAAGGAGTTTGAAATCTAAGTGGTTAGAGGTATTAGCAAGAAATGGTATGATATCTTTAAGAGACCTGTTTGCTGTAGGATAGATGAGAATACTGGAAACAGAGAAAGGAGTTGGTAACATTTGTGCAGGCAGAGTGTGAGAAGACCTTGCATCAGAGTGATAGCAGTAGAGATGGGCAGGGGAGGAGAGATTTCAAGATATTTCATTCAGGCAGAGGAAATAGGACTCACTGATGGACTGGATGTGGAAGGAGTCAAGAAAAGAATTGTCTGGGTGTAGCAGCTCACGCCTACAATCCCAATACTTTGGGCGGCTGAGACGGTAAGATTGCTTGAACCCAGGAGTTTGAGTCCAACCTGGGCAACATAGGGAGACCCCTGAATCTAAACAAACAAACAAATAAATAAATAAACTGCTGGGCTGGGCTAGCTGGGCATGGTGGTGGTGCATGCCTGTGGTCCTAGCTACTTGAGAGATGGAGTTGGGAGGATCACCTGGGCCCAGGCAGTCGAGACTGCAGTGAGCCACGGTCATGCCACTGCACTCCAGCTTGGGCAACAGAGCAATACTTTGTCTTAAAAAAAAGAAAAAAGAATCAAAGAAGACTCCTATGCTTTTGTTTTGAGCCATTGAGTGGGTATCATATAATAACATCATCTGAGACAGAAAGACTGGAGTAGAAAGGAATAAGAAATTTTGGATATACAATGAATAACTATCTTCTAAGGTGAGTTCCAATTCACTTCTAAGGAATCAAACTGTTTACACCTTTAAAGACACCAGCACTCTCACTTTTACAAACAAACAACATGATTTTAACTTTCTGTTCTCACTAGGTACCCGATTGTGGTTCAATCCCCAGACCTAGAACAGGAATAGAAGCAGAGGGATCTTCAATATAAATATTAGTTGAATGGTATGAAGTAAAACAAACTTATACTGGTAATAGCTTTGGAATTTAAAAAGCATTTTTCCATGTATTGTATCTCCTCATCCTCATCCTCAAGTTAATCTTACAAAGGAAGTAACATTATTACCCCTACTTTATAGAAGAAGACACTGAAGCCAAAGGAGAAAACTGACCAGCTCAGGCTTGCATGAGGCCTGTGGATGGGCTCATCTTGAACCAAGTTAACCTTACTCCCTGGTCCCAGCCTTTGTTAATGGGGACACAATCCTGGAAACTTTGCCTGTGTGTAAACCTCTAGGGGCTTTTTCTTTCATCGTTTTACATCAGCCAGGCTCTGACTCACAGTTGAAGAATCAGCTTCCTTATTATGTAGCGAATTCCATGAACACTCACCAAGAGTTGTTTCCTATAACAGGCTGAGGTAGCTTCTTCTCCCAGTCTCTTTCTCCCATCAAAATTAGAAAGTCTTTCTTTGGAAAACTGTGCCCAGGTTGAGGGGGACTTCTCCCTGGTTTTGTGTAGATTCTTTGATATGCTCCAAACTCAGTGCCTTTCCTTCAATCCCTGGGGCCCTAGGAACAGCCAACCCACATGTGGTGGGAAATGAGGCGAAGGGGAAGGAGGAATGTGAGGGAGACACAAACACAGCACAATGTTTTCTTTCTGAGAAACTTCATCAAGGCTCCGATTCCAGTGACCTCACCTTCAAGCAATGCCAGCTCCTTTGCTTTAAATCAAAGTTGACATGTGGTGGTGGTTCACATATTTGGACTCTAACGAGCCTGCAGCTTCTAGTGCTGCAAAGGAAATCCTGAGGGTAATATTTGCCCTCTGAGATCAGAGGTAGTCAATAACCTTAATGTATGTCACTTTCCACACTTTACTCCAGAATCCATAAGGAAGGTATACATGCAACATTAGGCTGTCTATGCAGTAAGTAGCTTTCAGATTGGGACACTTACTGCAACCCACCTGTGTACACTCTGTAGTCTTATTTCAAGGAAATGACACTGAATTATACAAATAGGCTCTCAATTGATCTTCCTACTTTTATTCTTGTCTCCTATACTTACGATTTTTCTCAAAGCACTGAATGTACTTTCTCTGCTCAAATTCTTCTAGTGCTTACTTGTCACAAATAGAATATAATCTATGCACCTTTTGATGTCCTACAAAGCCATGCATGATCTGACCCCTGGCTATATCTGAGCTTTATTATCGCTGCTTCGAACACTCATTCCCATACAAGCTACTAGCATCCTAGCTATGCCTAGAGCATGTAACCGTCTGTGATTCATGGTCATTGGCACTGGTCTTCCCTCTGTAACTGAAGAAAAAGGCTCTTAACCTGAGAATCTCAAGTTTCTGCTCAAATGTTAAATGTTAAAAGAGTCCTGGCTCCGCCATGGTGGGAGTGTCTTCTCTAAGATTTAGTAATGCCATGATGGTTGATTTTATGTGTCAACTTGACTGGGCCATATGGTGTGCAGATATTTACACAAACATTATTCTGTTTCTGTGAGGATGTTTTGGGATGAGGTAACATTTAAGTTGGAAGACTGAGTAAAATATATTGCCCTTGCTAATGTAGGCAGGCCTCATTTAATCAATGGAAAATCAAAGTAGAACAAAAAGGCTGAGTAACAGAGAAATCTTTCTTCCTAATGGCCTCTGAACTGGGATGTTTGCTCTTTTTCGTTGTCAAGCCTGCCAGTCCAGGCAAAAACTAAAATATCAGCTCTCCTCAGTCTCTACTGCAGCTTCCTGACTCACCCTGTAGATGCTGGGACTTTCAAGTACCAATAATCACATGATCCAATTCCTTATAATAAATTTATCTCTCTGTGGCTCTTTTTCTTCCTCTCCTTCCTTCCTCCCTTCCTTCTTTTCTTCCTTCTTCCTTCCTTCCTTCTTTCTTTCTCTCCCTCTCTTTGTGTGTCTTTCTTCATACATATATGGAGGCAACCAACTTCAGCTAAAAATATTTGAAATAAAGAAGAATGGTATATTTGTACTGAACATGTACTTTTTGTTTTCTTGTTATTATTCCCTAAATAATAAAGTATAACAGCTATTTATATAGCATTTACATTGCATTAGGTATTATAAGTAATGTAGAGATTATTTAAAGTATACATGAGAATATGTGTAGGCTGTATACAGATACTATATCATTTTACATAAGGGACTTGAGCATTGCTGGACTTTGGTATACTAAAGGGTGGAGGGGTCCTAGAATCAACCCCCAACAGATACCAAGACATGATTATATTGGTTCTGCTTCTCTAGAGAATTTTGAAAAATACAAATTTTAGCACTGAGAGTGGCTCTAGAGGAACATATATATACACATATATATTTTTTTTCATTAACAATATTGTAGCCAGGCTCAGTGGCTCATGCCTATAATCCTAGCACTTTGGGAGGCTGAGCCAGAAGAATTACTTGAACCCAGGAGGTGGAGGTTGCGGTGAGTCTAACTTAGGTCAGGTTTGATTAAAATAAAAACCTTAAAAATATAGGGTAACTGTGATTAGAAGTCTTGACATATTCACTGTTTTGATTTATCAAACTTTCAACAACTGACTTTATCCATTGTACAGGTGGAGTACCACTGTACTCCAGCCTGGACGACAGAGTGAGACTTCATCTTATATTAAAAAATAATAATAATAATAAATATGTATATATATAGTAACAGTTTATTCTCTTTCTAATGCCATAGCCAAAATCCATGACACACTCATGTCACATGCCATCATCAGTGGCATGCTGGGGGAGAAGTGTGATGCTGATCTGCTTCAGATAGTCATTTAGGGACCCAGGATCCTTCTGTCTGGTGGTTCAATAATTTTCTAGAAGTCTCTTTTTTTATAAACTCAATATATATATTATCATCTTTGTTTTTTAAATTTATTGTGCATATTTAATATAAGACATACAACATGATATTATGGGAGATGCATAGGTAGTAAAAAAGTTGTCCTTTCTTTTTTGGTTGTTGTTTTTGTATCAAAAGCAGCTAAAATCTATTCATTTAGCCTGATCCCAAAAGCAGCACAATTTTATTACCCATAGTTATCATCCTACACATTAGATCTGTAGACTTGTTCATCCTACATATCTGCTACTTTATATCCTTTGACTTACACCTCTCTCTTCCCCCACCACCTCACCTGGTAACTACTGTTTTGTTTTCTATCTCTGTATATTTAAATAATTTTTTAAATGTCACATATAAGTGAGATAATGTGACAATTTTCTTTCTGTGTCTGGTTTATTTCACTTAGGATAATGTTCTCCAAGCTCAACCATGTTGTGGCAAAGTGTAAGGTGTCATTATTTTAGTCTGAGTAATAGTCCATTGTACATATGCAGTAGAGTTTCTTTATCCATTTGTCAGTCAACAGGCACATAGGGTGTTTTTGTATTTATGAGACTATAATTTAATTTCCTTTGGGTATATACCAAGAAAAAATATTGCTGATCATATGCTAATTCTACTTTTCTTTTCTTTAGAAACCTCTATATTATTTTCCATATTGATGATGCCAGTCTACATTTCTACCAACAGTGTTATGAGAGTTCCTTTTCTTCACACCCTCTCCAACATTTATTATCTTTTGACTTTTTGTCAATAGCTATCTTAATGAGTGTACGGTGATATTCCATAGTGGTTTTGATTTGTATTTTCTTGATGATTAATGATGTTGTGCACCTTTTAATATACCTGTTGTCTATTTTTATGTCTTCTTTGGAGAAATGTCTATTTGGGTTTTCTGCCCATATTTTAATTGAGTTATATTTTTTCCACTATTGAGTTGTATAAATTCTTTTTTTTTTTTTTTTTTTTGAGATGGAGTTCCACTCTTGTTACCCAGGCTGGAGTGCAATGGCGTGATCTCAGCTGACCGTAACCTCTACCTCCTGGGTTCAGGCAATTCTCCTGCCTCAGCCTCCTGAGTAGCTGGGATTACAGGCACGTGCCACCATGCCCAGCTAATTTTTTGTATTTTTAGTAGAGACAGGGTTTCTCCATGTGGACCAGGATGGTCTTGATCTCTTGACATCGTGAGTCAAGAGATGGACTCCCAAAGTGCTGGGATTACAGGCATGAGCCACCGTGCCTGGCATACAAATTTTTTATAAATATTTTATATTAACCCTTTGTCAGATATATGGCTGGCAGTTTTTTTTTTCAATTTGTAGACTGCCATCTTATGTTGATTGTTTAAAAGAAATAATTTTAAGATGAGTTTTCTGAATGGGTTATGAGGTTTATGAAATCTGCTCTCTAATCTAGTTAGATTTAAATATGCTAATGATTTTATTTTCAGTGGTAGGTCTGTGGCATGGTCTGACAGTAGAGATACACAAAAATCTCACCATTGCATACTACTGATTAACAGCATATAAGAATCTTAGAGGGATCTGAATGATTGTATATGATACTTTTAAACACTTTTGTCTGACTAACAAGTATAATGAGATCAGCTGGCTGCTCCTAATGTTGCTGGATTAAATAAAAAAAGAAAAACATGAACTCAAGTATTCAGTGTTCCAACTCAAGTGCCATATAAATGACCTGATAACTTCTATATGAGCCCTGAAGGAAACTGTTACCTCCTGTAGCTCAGGGCTGAGGATGTGGAAAACCAAATCTTTATCATGCAACTTGCTGAATTACAATACAAGTTTCAACCACCAACCTCACAGGTTGTCTTCTGTTAAAATGTGGACATTGACTGCAAAGGAGGTAATGGGGTTCCTGAAAGATGAAATGGAGACATGTGGGAAGAATCTGATGGAGCTTAAGATATTGCACCTGTAAATTCAGCATCATTTTTGTCAGTGGACTTTCCACACACAGTGGAAGCATCTTTTCTATCCCCATTTCAGGTTATAAACTGTGTGTTGCCTGAAGAAATTCTAATGACTTCTTCTGAGAGTCATCTTGTAAGACTAATGATTCTCCTCAGGACCCATCCCAGTCCCTCTTTGCTTTTAGACTTATAACTAAAGTCCAGAAGGTACCTAAAGGTGAAGGTGAAGTATACACCCTCATGAGTGAAATGAGGAGGTGCACTATATTTCAAAAGAACTACCTCGTGTTTTCTAATTTATACAGACAAAAATTCAGGGAACATGTGTAGGAATAGATACTAATGATGTGGGATAATGGTAAAAGGGACATAACGCTAAATCAAGTTGAATTATTAATATAAGCTCACTAAGCAGCGATTCTGAACTAATGTTGCAGTTCAGGGAGTGGAAAAGGGTTCTAACAGTTTGTTTTGTTGGTTGCCTGAAACAGAGACCAAAAGGTGACCAACAATTAGCAAGTTAGAAATGCTGGACTTGCTTTGGTTTAATGTGAAGGAAGGAATTTAAAAGTTTAGAGGGCAGGCCAGGCAAGGTGGCTTATGCCTGTAATCCCAGGACTTTGGGAGGCTAAGCAGGCAGATATTTGAGGTCAGGAGTTTGAGACCAGCCTGACAAACTTCGAAAAACCCTGTCTTTCCTAAAAATACAAAATTAGCTGGATGTGGTGGTGAGTACCTACAATCCCAGCTACTTGGGAGGCTGAGGCAGGAGAATCACTTAAACCTGGGAGGCAGAGGTTTCGGTGAGCTGAGATTGAGCCATTGCACTTGAACCTGAGTAACAAGAGCAAAACTCTATCTCAAAAAAACAAAAACAAAACAAAACAAAAAGCTTAGTGGTATTAGTATGTATATTAGCCACTGTTCTCTAGAGGGACAGAGCTAATGGAATATTTTATATATATGTATACATATATATGTATATATATTATATATTATAATTATATATAATATATACTCCATATATATGGGAGTTTATTAAGTATTAGTGATCACAAAGTCCCACAATAGGCCATCTGCAGGCTGAGGAGCAAGGAGAGCTAGTTTGAGTTCCAAAAACCTGAAGAACCGGGAGTCCAATGTTCAAGGGCAGGAAGCATCTCGAATAGGATAAAGAATTAGACTGTGAAGCTAGGTCAGTCTTCTTTTCATATTTTTCTGCCTGCTTTATATTCTAACCGTGATGGCAGCTGACTAGATTGTGCCCACCCAGATTAAGGGTGGGTCTGCCTTTCTCATCCCATGAACTCAAATGTTAATCTCCTTTGGCAACATTGTCACAGACACACCCAGGATCAAAATTTTATAACCTTAAATCCAATCAAGTTGACACTCGGTATTAACCATCACAGTACGTTGTGGATTTGTCATTTAAAACAAACTCAACTACCCTGGGAGAGTTTAGAAAACACAACTTTTATCATGACTGTGAGAAATAAATTTGTGAGGTGGTCAGAAAACTACCTGCTCACAAATTGATTACATTGGACTGCTTCTATCACGGAAAAGGCAGTATTTTGGTCCTCACTGCAATAGGCAAAATATGTATATGAATCTGCTGTCCCTGCATATAATGCTTCTGCCAAAAATACCATCCATGGAATTACAGGGCGCCTTATCTACTCTTGATATTTTCCACAACATTGCTTCTGGTCAACGAACTCAATTCACCGAAAAATAAGTGCAGCAATGAGGCCATGCTCACAGAATTCACTGGTCTTATCATGTTCCTCACCATCTGGAAGCTGCTGGCTCGATAGAGTTGTGGAATGGCCTGTTGAAGACTCAGTTGCAGTACTAACTAAATGAAAATACCTTACAGGCCTGGCGCATGTGAAAGCACATGAATTCCTTCTCCAGAAAAGGAGATAAAGTACATAAATGATCGTTACTCTTCTTGCTGTATTGCTCTTCTTCTACAGAAGACTGTATATGCACTGAATCAGCATCTACTATATGGTGTTATTTTTCCAATAGTTAGGTTTCACAGGTTCAGTAATGAAGTGGTGGAAATGAGAGTGGCTCATCTCACCTTTACCCCTAGTGATGCACTAGCAAAATTTTGCTTCTTGTCACCTCAATCTTATTCTCTGCTATATTCTGCTGGTCTGGAGGTCTTAGTTCCAGAGGCAGGAATGCTTCCAAGAGAAGACACAACAGTGATTAAATTGAACTGGAAATTAAGACTGCTGCCTGGCCACTTTGGGCTCCTCATGCCTAGAAATTGATAGGCAAAGAGAGTTGTTGTGCTGCATGGGGTGATTGATTCTGACTACTAAAGGGAAATTGGACTACTGTACACTGGAGGAAAGGAAGCATAAGTCTGGAATACAGGAGATCTCTTACAGCGTCTCAGTATTTTCATGCCCTGTGATTAAAGTCAATGGAAGATTATAGTCATCCAATTAAGGAAAGACTACTAATGAACCAGACCCTTCAGGAATGAAGATTTTTTCACCCTATCAGGTAGTTAACCATAACCGGCTGAGATGCTTGCTGAAAGCAAAAAGAATGCATAATAGGTTGTAGAAGAAGGTCATTATAAATGCCAGCTAGGACCATATGACCCTTACAGAAACAAGGATTGTAACTGTCATGCGTATTTCCTCCTTTGCCTTGTTATGAATATGTTTGTGTATATATGTTAAGCAAATGTCTTTGTTTTCTTCCCTGCCTGACTTCCTTATCATGTAATATAAGATTAATGGCTTTATATCATAGCATTTAAATACTTTAAATTTTACATCACAGTATTTACCTTATAATATATTGAGAAGAGTAACCATTATTCACGTGCTTTATCTCCTTTTCTCGAGAAGGAATTAGTGTTATCAGTTGCACACCGTATCCCTTTCCATCAGTGTTTCTGTTTAGTGACAACTCCATAAACAGTTCTTGTGAAATCAGTTGTTTACATTTAAAGGCAGGAATTTGAATTTATTTCTACCAAGTGTTTTTCTTTTAGAAACAATTTATCTCTGTTCCACTTTATTCCTATTTGTCTCCATACTGAGTCTGACAGTTAACCATGTTCTCTATATCTTCCAAACAATTGTCATTTACAAATTGGCTAAGCATAGCTTCCAATTAATGTATAACTTCCCATCTTGAAGAAATATTTTGTAATGAACACTTACAGAAATGAATCCCTGTATAAGTTATTAATGCCAATTTTCTTCACATATTCTGATAAATGGAAGTAAATATTGAGTGTATTTATATTTTCCACAAACTATAAATCCAAAAAAATTGAGACTACTCAGTATGTGCCAAGGGTATGATAAATGTGTTACTTCACATCCAGAAAATATAGCCAGCTAATTTCCTCAAATGTGACATCAGACCCAATATAGAAGCATCTTTTGACATTGAGCAATTTGAAGAATGACTTGCATTTTATGACTCAATGTGATTTCTAGATGGGATTAATATTAGATCAGTATTGTAAGGGTCTCCAATTTCCAGCCTGAGTAGTCAGATAAAATGAGAAAAGAACCTTCAAAAGAGAGTCAACACAGGTCCTAGCATTGATCATCCAAATAGTTGCTTGGATGTTACAATACTAAGTTAAAACACTAGTTGCTAGAGAAAGGTTTCCCATTTTAGTGGGAAGTGTTACATAAAATAAGTAACTGATATTTTATAGGTACTTATGGGGAATGAAAAGTTATGAAAAGAATAGGAGTAAATTTTACAAATAGAGAAACAGTAATATTAATAATAATGGATTCCATTATAATTATTATACTTAAAATTTATACAGACTTTAAACTTTTTATTCAAGTCTAATGCATACACAGAAGGTAGTATCAAGATAATTTGTATGTAGTATAAATGTTTTTCATATCTATCTGATTTTTGTTATGAACTTTAACTTTGATAATATCATTCTTCATTTGAGGTTACAGATACTAAGGACGAGAGAGTTTAAGCAATTTTTTAAATAGGTGATATTGCTGTTAAGCATATGGCTAAAAACTTGATCATGAGTGTTGGATGGTTCCGAAGCCAGTGTTCTTAACTACAGTTGTATTCCTGTAGTCCTTGTTTTGTGAAATGTATATATACTATCAAATTTTATTATCACAGAAACTCTGGGCAGTAGATAGTATTTGCTGTACTTTACAACTAAGGAACCAAAGGTTTATTGTGTTTAAGTAAGTGTTCTGAACACATCTACTAGCTGTCAGAATGAAGATTCAAATCCAGATTTTTTTATTCTCTTTCACTACACTTTTGTATTTCTCTCCATACCCAACCCACCTGAATGCCTATCTGAACATATGTAGCCAATGTTTAATGAATAATGTCTCCATCTGAGACACAGACATGAGAAGGAGTAGAACATGTAAAAAAAGGATTCCTAGTAGAAAGAATCTAGAGACAAGAGAGCTCTTTGTGTGTTTGGCTGTAGTTGCACAGTAGAAATATTTGCAGCAATTTTTTTAAGTACTGATGAATAAACTTATATCAGATTAATTAAATTATCATTTGTATGATGGTGAGGGGTAGAGAAGCATGTTTCTAGTTTTTGTTGTTTGTTTATTTTGAAACTCTCCAGGTGATGTTAAGGTGCAGTCAGGATTGAGAATACTGAATTAGAGATTAAGGGGAGGCCAGTGAACACAGTAAAAGTGAAATGAGAAAATCATCAGGGTTCTGATCTCATCAAGACTTGCAATCCATATTAGAGAGTTAGATTTTACCTGGAGGGTGACTGGAACCACTTTGGAGTCTTAAGCAGAAGCATAACAGAGTCCCATTCACATTTGAAGCTGCCATATAGAAAATCCATTGATTGGCAAATAGTATCATTAAGAAGCCAGCTGCAAGGATGATGGCAGTATATATATGTGTACACACTAATATATATGCTGCAATTGGGGATAAAACTAAAATAGAAAGATTTGAGAATTATAAAAGTCAGGATCATAAAGATTTAGGAAGTGATTTATTATAAAAGGTGTGACAAAAAGGGAAGTTGAAAATAACACCTTATATTTTTTGGCTTGGTTTTCTCATTCACTGAAATAAGGTAACATGAATAATAGAACAGAATTGGGGTAGAAATTTGTTCAGTTTTGAGCATTATCCATTATATATGTATATAAAAATAAAAATTTAGTGAGATATATAGGTAGAAATGTCCAGGGGGCAAAAAAAGTATACAAGTTTATAGCCCAGGAGGTAAGAAATCTGGCCTGCATCTATGGAATCAAAAGTTCTCTACAAATGAGTAGCAGTTGAAACCATGCATTTTCTGTTGTTGTTATGGTGGTGGTGATGGTGGTTGTTGGTTGCTTGTGTTTTTATTTTATTTCTCTTTTTGTTTATTGATACAGGGTCTTGCTCTCTTGCCCAGGTTGGAGTGCAGCTGCAATCCCAGCTCACTGTAGCCTCAGACTTCTGGGCTCAAAACATCCTCTTGCCTTAGCCTCCTGAGTAGCTAGGACTACAGGTACACACAACACCTAGCTCATTTTAATTTTATTTAATTAATTAATTTATTTATTTTGTAGAGACAGGGTCTTGCTATGTTGCTTAGGCTGTCCTCGAACTCCTGGCCTCAAGAGATCCTTGCAACTCAGCCTCCCAAAGTGCTGGGATAACAGGCATGAGGCACCACACATGACTGGCTGGTTGGTTTTAAATTTTGATGTTGTTTGGTATCCTTTACTTTTTCTGTTATTTGCTTGCTTGACTATTATTGTTAAACAAGAAAAGAGAGCAAATATGTTTTATAAAATATAGCTACCTGTAAGGTATTGCTTTTTTGTCACTTTTTTCTTATCTTGTTTTACTTGTAGAAAGAAGAACAAATCAAACATGTATAGGTTTTATTAGGTTTTGAAATCATCATGCACATTGTCCAGACAAAATGATAAATGGCGAAAAACAAATTTTTGGAGGTAGCAAGAAAAATGTCTACATCATGAACATTTACATTCAGTCTGGTCATGGTGTAGGGTTGGATAAATTTCAAAAGTAAGCATTTTTTCTCCTGGCAGAGGTTGCCAGGTAGACTGATGTATTTTATTTTCTGACACAAAATTATTATTTGCTTTCTACATTATAGATATCATTAGATATTTTGCAAGAGAGCACTATAAACTGATTCCTATGCCTGTGACCTTGGGTTTACCAGATAACCAATTCAGTTGAAATTTTCTAAAGTGCTCTAAAGAAGTGCATCAACAATAATTGAGTAGATCTGATGATGTTTATCAATTACTTTGATAAACATTTAGCAATGTAGAAGTAAAACATTTTGAATATTTTGACAAGGTCTTAATCACATCAGAGTCCCACTTTACATATGGAAAGATGGAGTCTTAATGAAAGGAAGAAACTTGCCTGAGAGTGTAAAGTTGAAATTAAATCAGTATTTGTCTGGATCCAATGTTCTCCATTACAGAATTTGTGAATCAGGAAGAGCAGGTTCAAACTCCTGGTATGAATTGAGGTGAAGAGTATATAAATGGGAGTTAATTAGCCTCCTCAACTGAGCCACACAATGAGAGAGAGAGTAAAATAAGTCATTGCTCTTTTAGTTAAACTACATATGATACCACATCCACTGACAAAACCTTTTCCTCTCATCATAGAATTGTGAAAAAGGAAAGACATCATACACAATTACATTAGTGTTTGATTATGTTGAATGTAAGTTTGGAAAGAAAAAAATTAGATTAAACCAGTAAGTAACACTTAGTCACCAACTGGGTGAAACAAAAAAAGGTAGAGGGTAGCCCAGCTGTCTATTTTATATTGAAATATTGGACGTATTAAATCAGCGGACCTCCTATATCTCCTGAGAGAAGAAATAGTGCTAAAGGGGACAATATAGCCCTTATGATGGAAAGAAAATAGATGATTCCAGCACATTTGTTTAGTCTTCCTGCAACTCAGATAAAGCAAAAAGCTCATTAATTTAGAATTGGTGATAATTTGTACAGGGCCTATTCTGAAGTTTACTTTTGCTTTATCTGGCTAAAAAGATTTGGAAAGCAAATTAACAATGTAAACAGGAAGACAGGCAGCAATATTTAACCTCTTTAAGCCAGCAAACTTTCCCCCAATATCTTTAAAACTCAATTTATACATAGAGAGATGACATGCTAGTTATAGATTATTCTTATCTATTTGTTATAGCAGGTCCCTATGGTGATTTCTACCTATGTGACTTAGCTTAGTTTGACCCAATGTACATGTTTCTGAGATAAATCAGTTTCATTTATTTTGTAATCATCAAACTTTTAAAATATTGATACTAATTTGGACGGGCCATTAGTGCCATAACTAGTTCCACTTAATAACCTATGACTTTATTTCTATCAAGAAAGAAACACAGTGTTTTTAGTAGCCTATGAGGTAGAATAAAGAGTGGACATAGAACCAGAGGTCTTGGATTTAAGTCCCTGTTCTTCTGTTTCTTACTTATGTTACCTTGCACATACTTGAGGTCAGATGAGAATCATTATTCTAAGGCCATTTCTGGTAAGAATCAAAATAGCTCTGCTGTAGGATTCCCAGGGATGATATAAGATTAACTTTGCTAAGTAAAAGTGCATTGTGCACTATGAAACAGTATTAGAATATGAAGTAATTCTATTATTACTTTTAGTATTACTAAAAATTAAAAACATAAGCAAAAAAGGCTATTTTTATTAGCCAACTATTTTTTCTCATATATACCACTGTTTGACGCTGTCTTGCTAATACATTTTCCTAGATGAAATTGTTAGGCCATTTCATTTCATATCAATAAACACAGCCTCCAGTTTGTGGCATTGCTACTGTGGCTTCCTCAGTTTCTGTATTATGTCCTATTCATCTCTGTGTCCAAAGTTCTTGACACATAGTAGTCACTCAGTACAGGATTGACAGACCTATAATTGAACAAATAAGAAATATGAGGACATATTAAAAAATGGAAGTTAAAAATTTTATTGAACACATGATCATGGCAGTAGCAACTCCCATCTAAAAAGAAATTGTCATAGCCATGGTCCCTGCTACATAGGAAGCTGTCATTTCCACCAGTTGAATGATTTATAACAATTTATTGAAATTGAAATAGGCACTAGATCCAAGGACACATACATCCATAGATTAGCTAGGCAGCAGGGTTGTGTCATGAATCTCATCTTCCGTGACCCACAGAAGAGAGGCAAAAAGTAACCATTCAATCCAAAGCCAGCTGATTCAGGCACTGTTACCACAAACATTCTATTCCATCATGTCCTTGATAACACAATCTGATGTTTGTACAAGAATTAGTTGTTTAGGAAAGCGAACTCTATCCCCTTCATCACAATTAAAACATGATTAGTCTAAGTCAAACATAGTAGTCCTGTTCCCCTTGTCAGCATTTGGCTTACTCATAGCATGTGTCATAATTCTGGTTAATTAAATGTGAGGTTGATGTGGGAAAGTCTTCTGGTGAACTTCTGGAAAATGTTTCTTCATTCTTAAAAATACAACTTGCTAAAAGCAGTGTCTTCTTATGCAGGATGTTGCTATCTCGGGCTAAGATGGCTTACGTAGGCTATAGTAATGATCAGGAGGAGGAGGAGTTAGCCCTAGAACAAAGCCACCATGCTGGGCATAGCAGAGCAGATCAATGTAAAGAACCTAGATCCTTGCATCATCAATGGGACTTCTAGGGAGGATATAAAAATTGGCCGGGCATGGTGGCTCACGCCTGTAATCCCAGCACTTTGAGAGGCCGAGGCAGGTGGATCACGAGGTCAAGAGATTGAGACCATCCTCGTCAATATGGTGAAACCCCATCTCTACTAAAAATACAAAAAATTAGCTGAGCATGGTGGCACATGCCTGTAATCCCAGCTACTCAGGAGGCTGAGGCAGAAGAATTGCCTGAACCCAGGAGGCGGAGGTTGCGGTAAGCCGAGATTGCGCCATTGCACTCCAGCCCGGGTAAAAAGAGCGAAACTCTGTCTCAAAAAAAAAAAAAAATTGGCCCCAAAATACCCTATTTTAGGACTTTATATTATTAAATAATAGACTTTCCTTATTGTTCAAGCCATTTGAATCAGGGTTTTCTGTTATTTGTGACCAATGACACGGTAACAAATACAGCAAATTTAGACACAGACCAACTACCTATGTTGCTGTCACATGCAGAAAGATAATCTAGCTTTTTTGTTTTTTTTTTTTTTGAGAAATCAGAACTAGGAACAACGGAAAGAAAGCAATTTTAGGTTAGTTGCTAAATCCCCAAAGATACCAATTAGAGAAAGATGTTGGAATTGCCTTAATGAGTCACTGCCAATGCAAGTCATAAGGAAGCAATGACAGTGAGTGAGCAAAGGTAGCCAGCTGCTGGGGAAAGGACAAGAGAGAAAAAGGTCAGAGGGACTTCAAAAGCCTGACTATGGGTTCCCTGAGGGAAGAAGAGAGATGGAAAGAATGTTGGGTCCTGTAAAATACCTTAATTGTTTTTTCTGACTTCTCTTTTCCATATCCAGTTCACATGTACTCACTTTTGTGCATTAAACTGAGTTTCTATTGGCTTCTTTGTAACCAAAAGAACTGAATAGGAACACATATATGTTGGACTAAAATGATATAATAATTGTATTTGAGGGTTTTTTTAATTTTAAAGAATAAAACCAAAAAACCCATCTCTCTGATGTTCCTCCACTTCTGACAGCATCACTAACCAGTACTTTACCCAGCTTTAGCTCAATATCCCTAAAACACTTCTTACTTTCCAAGACAACGTCTCCCACTGTTGAGTGGTGTTGACTGATAAAAATTTCCCCCTGAGGTAAAAATGAAATTGGTTTTATGTATCCTGGGGCATCTCCAAACACTATCAAATAGAATACATGACATACTCCCTTTCACCTCCACTAGGAGGAAATTAGCAAAGTCTAACAGCATTTTTAATTATTACAACTGAAAGGTACTATTAGCATCTGGTAGGTGGAGGCCAGGGTTGCTGTTAAATATCCTACAATGGACAGGACAGCCTCTCACAACAAAGAATTTCCAGCCCAAAATGTCAACTTTGCCAAAGTAGAAAAGCCCTGTCCAAAAGGGGACCTTACACATAATAGATGGAACTCCCTCTAAGAAGAGAGATCTTAGAAATGAGGTGGTTTTGGAGCTTTTCTATCTAGCTCTTCATATTTCCAAAGAGCAAGGCCCAGGTATTAATTATATGGTCTTATTCAACAGTGAAACAGCTGTCATTTGGATATCAAGAAGCAGTGGAACAAAAAGTATTAAGGAGAAGGCATATCGGATATTCAGAGGTGGTGAAGTCATGGCTTTCCATGCTTTGGAACTAAGGCATCTACAGTTTTAAATGGGAATTGTGTGTTCTGGTCTATAAGTAGATGCTTTATGACACTTGAAATGCCTGAGTGATAACTGGGGCTTTGTTTCTGCAGTGGGCATCTGTTGTTTTTGTTGGCTGGCATTTCTTCTCTTTTCTTACGGGAATAGCATTGAATTTTCCTTTGAGAAAATACTTCTCCCTATAGGGGTAAATTCTATAAAATTTCAATGAAATTATGTCAGAGGCTCTTATACTTTCACACCATGGCTGGCAAGTTTCTCAATCTAGGTCAATCAGTCTTCATTTCCTTAGGATATAACTCTTGAGTGAAGTAATGTAAGAATCGGCAACATTTAAAGCCGACTCATGTAAACTAGGATAGTTCCTTGGACAGAGTGCCTACACTCCATTCTGTCTAGATCCCCAATTGTCTCTTGATTGTGACTTAATTGTTCAATGACCTCTCAATTCTGTAAGTTGTTTGTATTGACTTTCATTATTTCTCCTCCTAAGGCAAATTTAGACTCTTCAGTTTCTTATACTAAAATATTCTCATTTATGCAGCCAACAAACATATAAAAAAAAGCTTATCATCACTGGTCATTAGAGAAATAAAAACCAAAACCACATTGAGATACCATCTCATGCCAATTAGAATGCTGATCACTAAAAAAATCTGGAGACAACAGATGCTGGAGAGAATGTGGAGAAATAGGAACACTTTTACACTGTTGGTGGAAGTGTAAATTAGTTCAACCATTGTGGAAGACAGTGTGGCGATTCCTCAAGGATCTAGTACTAGAAATACCATTTGATCCAGCAATCCCATTACTGGGAATATGCACAAAGGATTAAAAAACATTCAGTTATAAAGACACATGCACACGTATGTTTATTGTGGCACTGTTTACAATAGCAAAGACTTGAAACCAACTCAAATGCCCATCAATGATAGACTGGATGAAGAAAATGTGGCACATATACACCATGGAATACTATGAAGCCATAAAAAAGGATGAGTTCATGTCCTTTGCAGGGAAATGGATGAAGCTGGAAACCACCATTCTCAGCAAACTGACACAGGAACAGAAAATCAAACAGCACATGTTCTCACTCATAAGTTGGTGTTAAACAATGAGAACACATGGACACAGGGAGGGGAACATAACACACCAGGGCTTGTTGGGGGGTCAGAATACTAGAGGTGGGAAGATTGGGGAGGGCTAACATTAGGAGAAATATCTAAAGTAGATGACAGGGGAATGGATGCAGCAAACCACTATGGCACATGTACAACTGTGTAACGAACCTGCACATACTGCACATGCACCCCAGAACTTAAAAAGTATAATAATAATCATAAAAAGAAAACAAAATTCTCAACTTTTACAACTAAAGAACTAGGCACTGGGCAGGGAGATTACATTTAGATTCTCATTGTGTCTCTGCTCTTAATTGGTTATTACGGTGGTAGGAAGACACTTTTCCTCTTCTGACCTATCTCCTCATCCATGAAAGAAGAATGATGGACCAACCAGGTCACCCTTAAAGGCCCTTCTAGCTCCAAGGTCGTAAATTTCTAGTAAATTTCTTTGACTAGAAAAGGTAAATTAAACTTTCAACACAACCAGGAGGTGGTGCTCCAATACCATGATGGCACATCACTAGCAATATCCAAGCTGCATTGCCCCTGTTGGGGCTAAGGGATTCCAAGAATCCTACAGGGTCTATCCACAGTATCTAGTTGACTGAGCAAATTTTCTTCTACTGTGAAATACATTTTTATGTGTGGCTATTGTGGGAAGTCTTTGCAGGACCTCTATAGAGATGGATAAGCCTTCTTCCTCAAACAATTTCCGGTTGGCCAGTGTAGAAATATTATTCCTCAATGTTTGGTAAGTCACAGTGATGTTGGAGGGAGATAAGTGGTGATACTGTACATGTGGGCAGATACCCTAATGTGAGGTGAGCAGGCAGCTACAGATATCAGGGGCTTTGCATTCTGGTACCAACAGTGCCGGGTATTTGATGTGGAACTCTAGGAAATAATCTTGTATTTTGTTTTAGTCACTTCCTCTAAGAAAGATTACACTGGATGAAATCAGTGGTTCCCAAATTTATATTTTCTCAATAAAAAATATTTTATAAAATAAAGTCATACATGAAATTCTCACATACAGTACTTCTCGAAACTCTTTACAAGGAACAGAAAGTGAATTCTGACAAACTTAAAAGTAAAATAGGAAATATATTACCTCAAATAACCAGGAAATCTAAGGAAAAGAACCATGTTAGACATGGCTGGGTGAGGAATTGAAAGCTGTCATCAGTGATCTATGTTTCCATTCCCTATATACCTATATCTACGTGGCTTTCTTCTCAGTGCACTCTCAACATGTGGCAGCAAGATGGTTCTAGGAAAAGAGAAAGAATGGAAAAGGTTATCTTCCTCATCTCTGCTTTCTTCCTTGCTAGATTATCCCACAGGTGCCTCCATAGAACATCTAAGTCATAAGGAACAGAACCTGAAAACTATGAGACAAGAAGATCTATAACATTTCGTGCAGCTCTGACAAACTAGATCTCTAAATTGTGAAAAAGGTGATACAGTTCTATCTCCATTCTCTGTCAATGCTAGTGCATTTTCTTATCTCTGTAGAGGTCCAACAAAGACTTCCCACATTAGTCACACATGAAGATATGTTTCACAATAGAAGAAGAAATTATGTACAGATAAATGGGAAAAGGCAAATTTGAGGAAATGCAATAAACTTGTATTTTCCCATTATCAGTGGGCTAGCATTTTATTTAGAAAACAAAATAACAACTTGGCATCTTTGCTTGACTATTTCCTCATTCTCAAAAATATTTGTAACATCATTTACATCATACAAAGTCTTTGTACATGGTAGAAAACCCAAAGATAAGTTTCTCTACTATTCCAATGATACAGTTGAGGAGCAGATAATCAGTTAAACCAGTTACCAGATGATTTGTATAAAATATTGTATCTACAAAGTGCAGTGAAATCACCTCAATCATTTTTCACTTAAACAAATGGATCCAAAAAGGGGAACTTCTGTTCTCAATGCCATGCAATAATTTAGTCCTCAATCAGGAATTGGAAGTCAAGATCGCTGCTTCCAAACTCCTTATTCATCTAATTGGTGTTTCAGTGCAACTAGAAATGTCTTTTTCAATAACACCATTCTGATCATGTCACTTCTTCCACCAATTATTTCTATGATTTTCCATTTTTAGTAAATGGTATGAACAACTTAGCATGACAATTAAGAACGTTTTTGATACAGGCTTTAGCCTACTTGCCCAGCCTCATCCCCACCACTCCCTGCTTCTCCCATCATGTTTCAGCACAACTGACTCTCCTTGGCATCTCTCATATATTTTTGCTAGTTTTAGCTTCTAATCTTTACTCAAACAATCCCTATGTGTAGAATAATACCCCTTTCCCTGTTTTGTCTCATAATTTTTCCTTCTCTAAGATTCAGTTCATGAGTTACTCCTTTTGAAGCATCCTGTGATACATCTTCTTCCCCCAAAGTGGTTTTCCCATGGGATCTCATGAGTATTCCTATGGTTACTCTTACCAAATTGAGTAGAATTATCATTTTATGGACTTAGCATTTTGCATGTCACTTTGTATAAACAAATTGTGTTAATGTTGGACTTGAAAGATAAGTTTAGGAACAAAAATGCTTTTCCAGGGCCTTTAGAAAGACCCTAGAGCAGGCATCATTAGTGGTTTTCTTTCCTCAAAAGCCTGAACAAAGTTCCAGAATCTTCCTCTACTCCATGATGCAGTCACTAACTTTGATTGAAATTTGTCAATAAATAGAAACTTTATTTACTGTTCCTATCTGTATCTAAAAAGAAAAGCAAAGTATATTTCTTCTCAGGTTCCATATTCATTTGATCCTGGGGTCACTGAAGAAAACCTTGAGGTTACATCTTTGTTCAAGAGCAAAGAGGGCTGAAAGCTGATACTGAAATCTGCCAATGCACAGGAGAGGAGAATATGATATACATTATGTCAATAAGCTGACTCCACTGCACTGCAATGGTTCTCAATCTTTTAATCCCGGTTCTACATTTGAGGGATCGCATTCACATCTTAGCAGACTCCAAATATAGTGACAGTGCACTTTGGCCATTTTTACACAGGTAAAGACGGTGCGAGTTATATGCAATCCTTAGCTCTAAGTATAAGAACACTCATTTCTCTCACTCTGAAGAAAGTGAGCTCAGGTCTAGATCGTGGCTGCAACCCAAAACTTCCACTTATCTGTGTCTTTCTCTACTGAGTATCTTGTAATTTATATTCAACTTCGAGTATTTTTGGTACTCAAGGATAAAGGAAGCATCTTACCCATTTTTGCATCTAAATTTCCTCTTCTTATGAGAGAATCTCAAAGTATTTCATATGTTCCTATCCTTGGACTAGCACCTTCAAAAGTAATCTCATTTTATCTTTATCAAAATCCTATAAAGAAATTTCAATTATTTACTTCTGGTAAAATGATGTAGGGTAAGATAAAATAACTGATTTACCCCAAATCACTTTTAAAATTTCAGAGTTTGGAACCAAGTCATCCTAAGTATAAATGCATTTATTTTATTACAATAAAATATGCTTAATAAATATTTGCCAGATGACCAAATGGATAAAATGAAAGGATGTCCAGGCTGTAAGAGCTGTTTGAAATATTTTCCACTGCTGGCATACCCTTTGTTCACAGTTTCTTTAGCTGTCCAGTTTTTACTTTTTGCCCTACCTTTGCATTCTTTGCAGAGAGATATCAGAGTAGAATCCTGCTTGAAAGTTCACCTATGTCTTTCCTAAAGCCTCCCTTCATATAAAAACTACCACATAAATACACATACTGAAAAAAGAGATAATAAGTTAAAATAAACTTTTTTTGGTCATCCCTCGAAGACTTTCTAAAAATACTCATTATAAAATATTTGGGTGTGGTTGTGTGTGTATGTGTGTATGTGTGTGTGCCTGGAAGAAGGAATTATAATGTTCTCACTCTTTAAGATTCTGACCCCTGCACAAATATTTTTTGAATTAGCAACACAAAGGGAGATAACATATTTTGTTTCTGAAAAATAAAATAATTGAATAAATTCTGAGTAATTTTTTAAGCTTGATTCATTACATCTTCTAGAGACAGTTTTCATATGGCTACATTGGCTCTTAAGAAATCCTTACACTTCTTTTCTCCTTTGTCATTAAGTCTTCATCACCTGATGCTCATAGAATCTCCTTGTTTCTTTGATACATCCCCAGTCTCACCCACTGTCTTTACTATGGATTCCCGTACAATGACTGATGCATGTATTTGCCATATTTCCGGTGCTCAATTTTTAATAGAAATGAAGGACTGTCACTATGTGGTTATTCCTGTAAAGAGATTTTGATGGCCAAATGTCTCAGGTCTGCATTGAACTGGGTCCACACAAGCTGTGTGTGACAGAAATTAAAAGATTCTTTGAGATATGGGAATTTTTTTACTATAAAATCAGAGAATGTAAAAAATAATTATCCTTAAAACATTGGGCTTGCAATTTGTAGAAAGGATTTTATAGGACAAGAGGCAGGCAACTAGTGAGGTTACTGCTGATCTACCTTAATCAGAGGATAAATGATAGTGCTTGGAATTAGAATGGTGGCTGTGGGATGGAAATAGCTCCATGGAATTAGTAGATATGTAGAAAGTAGAATACACAAGATTTTGTGTTCAATTGTAATAGAGTCTACAGGAGGCAGAAGAATCAAGGATGATTTTTGGGTTTTATTTCTACTTTTATCCTAAGTCTGTAATTTTTTTGTTACCTAGAAAGTTAAGTTTGTACAAACTTATTACTACAATTATTCTTTGTCAGAAAGCAAAAATAATCCTAGATGATTACTGGCTGGGAAGGGTAGGAGGAAGTAGAAGATGAAGAGAAGTTGGTTAATATGTACAAACGTACAGTTAGAGAGAAGGAATACCTTCTAGTGTTTCATAGCACAGTAGAGTAACAGTTATTTATTATATATATTTTGTATTTCGATGTAGCTAGAAGAGAAGATCTGGAATGTTCTCAACACAAAGAAATGGTAAATATTTGAGGTGATGGATGGCTTAACTATCCTGATTGACAATTACACATTGTATACATGTACCAAAATATCACATGTATCCCCATAAATCTATAAAATTGTTATGCATCAGTAAAAGCAATCCTAAAAATTCTTGCCTCTGCATAAATGCCTTTGTATCTTAACTATCTCCCCACAGAACATGCAAATTCCTTAATTTCAAGGCCTGTATCTTCTCTTTATTTGCCTCCTTCACTCCCAGGAATCTGATAGATGGTTACTATTATACTTAGGGACAGAATATAAGGAGGGAAGGATTTGATGTCTCACTCTGAGCTTGCAAAAGATAATAAAACAATTAACTGAATTCTGCCAAGATTTAATGGCACTCTGTATTTACTTGGCCTATCAGTGAAATAGAAGATATGGGTAGGCAAATACATTTTGAATCATCTTGCTTCTATGCTTTTGTTTTAGCTACAGCCCTCACTTATCCTAACTATCAAAATTAGTGTTTCCAATTTCTAGAAAAGCTTTTATATCAGAACACATACTTACTTCTCTCTCTTTGACTTCTCTTTTGACTCCAATAATTATTGTTACATACAATTCTTAATCTGAACTTAATCTTGATGTCTATATCACTTCTGTAAGATTTATAAGAAATTCAGATTGAGCTCCCAAATAAATATTTAATATATACTGTTTTTTCTCTAATTGAAATTCATACTTAATTCTGTAAATGCAGGTTAAGATTTCTGTACTTACTTCTATTTCACTTAATGCATAGCACAGAGCTATACATGTGTTTCAGACTTATTTCAGTTCACTCAGCCTTTATAAAGTGACTGTAATATTTTATGAGGAAAAATTTCTTATAATTGTATGAGGAAAAACTTCTTCTCACTGTTTTACACAAAAAACTTTAAAAATTCAAAAAATACTAAGTATTTTTCTAAACAATTAAACAGAAAATGTCAACATGATAATGGTAATGGTGGTGACAATAATAATAAAAGCCTTCATTCACTAAATGCCACCAACAGAGCAAAAGAAAATCATCTGTTTTGCTATTTACAACACGTGGAAATAAAATTCTCAACAAAATACCACAGAGGATGAAAGAAGAATATAAAAATGCTAAGTTAAAAAGTTCTTATTCTCTATATAAAGAGGTGTAATATTAGTTAATAGTTGAACAACCACTAAAATGTAAAACACATTATAACCAATAAACAAAAGTATACATATCATGGAATAATAAAAATAGTCAATTAACCTAAAAGAAATGGGGAGAGAAGAACATATGATACAAATCGAAAACAATTTACAGAATAGTAGATCTACCAAATCTTTAACTGCATAAAATTTAAAGGGTCCAAATGTACCAAATAAAGGGCATAGATTTTCAGATTGGATAAAGTGTAAACCATACTTATATCTTGTCTATCAGAAATTCATTTTAACATAAAGACAAAGAGTTTAGAAGTAAACGGGAAAAAATATGCCAAGGAAAATCTTACCAAAAGAATGCTAGAGTAGCTATATGAATATTAAACAAAATAGATTCAGAATAAGGATATTACTAAAGACAAAGAGAGATATTCTGTAATGATAAGAGGTTAATCAACAGGGCATCGTAATCTCAAATGTGAATACATCAAGCATTGAAACTTCAAAATACATAAAGCAAAAAAAATTAGTCATAGGAAAAGAAAGAAAAATGTACAAATCTAGTTGAAGATTTCAACACTCCCTTCTCAGGAATTGATAAAACAAGCTAACAAATACAAAAATCAATAAGGATAGAGAAAACCTGAACAAAATCACAAACCAACAGGACCTGATAAAAATTTATGGAATACTTCATCCCCAAAGATTAGAATACACATTCTTTTCAAAAAGCATTCACTAATATAGGCCATATTCTGGTACATAAAACAAACTGTAATAAATTTAAGATGGCTGAAATCATGCTCAATATATTCTCAAACTACAAATTGATGATTCATAGATGTCTGGAAAATTTCCAAATATCTGAATAATAAGCAACATTATTTTATTTATCTTAACTGCTCATTTACTTGACTTTTGGTGAGAATACTTAAGATTTACTCTGTTAACTAATTTCAAGTACGGAATACATTATTATTAACTTAGTCACCATGTTTTTTGTTAAGATCTCTAGAAATTATTCCATTTACAACTGAAAGTTTATACCATTTGACTAATATCCATTCATTTTCCTCCACCTCTTCAACCCATGATAACCATCATTCTATTCTGTTTCTCTCAGCTCAAGTTTGTTTAGATACCCAATATAAGGAGATCTTGCAGTATTTGTCTTTCTGGGTCTGGCTTATTTCACTTAGCATAATGTCCATTAGGTTTATCAGTATTGTTGCACATGGGAGGATTTTCTTCTTTCTTAGGAATGAATTACATGTATCTGTATGTAAACATTTTCTCTATCCATTTATCCATCAATGGACACTTAGATTGTCTCCATGTCTTGGCTATTGTGAATAATTCTGTAATGAATATGTGAGTGTAGCCATTTTCATATATAGCAGAAATATGATTTCTGGGTCATATGGTAATTCTACCTTTAGATTTTTGAAGAAATTTCATAATTATTTTCCATAATGGCTTTACCAATTTACAATTCTTCCAATAGTACACAAATATTCTTTTTTTTTCCAGATCTTTACCAACAGTGATATTTTTGATATTTTAGATAATATCCATCCTAATAATTATGAGGTGATATCTTGTGTTTTTTAATTAACATTTCCCTGATGATTAGTGATGTTGACCATTTGTGTTCCTTCTCTATAAAAGTGTCTATTCAGGTCCTTTGCCCATTTTATAATCAGGTTATTTGTTTTGTTTTGTTTTGATTTTGCTGTTGAATTATATGCACTCCTTACATGTTTTGGGTATTAACCTTTATTGAATATATGGTTTGCAAACATTTTCTCCCATCTTATAGCTTGCCTTTTCATTGTGTATTGTTTCTTTTGCTATGTAGAGCTTTTTAGTTTAATACACTCTTACTTGTTTACTTTTGCTTTTTGTTCCCTGTGCTTTTGGTGTTACATCCAAGAAATGATTGACAAGACCAATTTTAAAGAGTTATTCCCTAAATTTTCTCCTAGGATGTTTACAGTTTTGATCTTATGTTTAAGACCTTAATCCATTTTGAGATGATTTTTTAATTCTTTTCAATTTCATTCTTTTACAATTGGATATCCAGTTCTCCCAACACTATTTACTGAAGAGACTATCCCATCTACATTGTGTATTCTTGGAGACTTTGCCAAAAATTAGCTGGCTGTATATGTGTGGGTTTATTTCCAAGCTTTCTATTCTGCTCTACTGGTTGATGAGTATGTTTTTATGCCAGTGCCATAATATTTTGATTACTAGGATTTGTAATATAATTTGAAATTAGGTAGCATGAAGCCTCCAAATCTGTTTCTCTCAAGATTGCTTTAGCTATTTAGGGTCTCATGTCATTCCATATGAATTTTAGGATTGACACAGTTTTAAATACTTCAAGTGTTAAAGAATATGTTAATCAAAATGGAAACAGAAAATATCAAAGTTTGTGCTGTACAGTTAAAATAAACCTTATAGATAAATAAAAAGAATTAAACTCCTATAATAATGAGAAAATCTAAATTAATGATATATGTTTTTACCTATAGAAATAATAGAAATAAGAAAAAAGAAGAGAATTTAAAACAAAATTAACAGAAGATGGAAAAAATAGTTAAAATCACTGACATAAAAATATAGTAGAGAAAATTAATAAACCCAAAACTTGTTCTTTGAAAAAGATCAATAAAATTGATTAATCTTTATCCAGACTGACAACAAAATAAAAAGAGAGGTTATTTGGTGCATATATTATAAACATCAAAATTAAGGTAAGACTATATTATGAACAACTTTATATCAATAAATTGTAAAACTTAAATGGACAAATGTTCTGGGAGACAAAATCCACTCAGGAAGAAATAGATATATGTAACAATTACATGTCTACTAAAAAAATTGAATTTGTAGTTAAAATTCTTTCTACAAAGAAAATTATAGACTCAAATGGCTTCACTGGTAAATTCTATCATATATTTTAAAAAGAAATAATATCAAGTCTAAACAAATTCTTCCAGAAAATAGGAAAGATGAATTATTTATTTTATTTTATTATTTTATGGAACAGTCTCTGTTGCCCAGGCTGGTATGCTGTAGCACAATCACGGCTCACTGCACCTTGACTTCTCAGACTCAAGTGATCCTTCTACCTCAGCCTACCAAGTAGCTGGGATTACATGCATAAGCCACCATGTACAGCTATTACTTTTTTTAACTTTTAGTAGAGAAAAAGTCTGACCGTGTTGCCCTGTCTGGTATTAAACTGCTGAGCTCAAATGATTTTCCTGCCTCAGCCTTCTAAAGTGCAACAATTACAGATATGAGCCATTGTACCCCTCCAAGAAGAACTGTTTTTTTGTTTTTTTTTTTTTTTTTTTGAGACGGAGTTTCACTCTTTTCTCAGGCTGGAGTGCAGTGGCACGATCTCGGCTCAGTACAACCTCTGCCTTTCCAATTCAAGCTATTCTCCTGCCTCAGCCGTCTGAGTAGCTGCAAATACAGGCGCACCACCATGCCCAGCTAATTTTTTGTATTTTTAGTATAGTTTGGGTTTCGCCATGTTGGCCAGAATGGTCTCAATCTCTTCACCTCATGATCCACCCATCTTTGCCTCCCAAAGTACTGGGATTATAGGCTTGAGCCACCAACACCAGTCAAGGACTAATTCTTAACTCCGTTTGAGACTCGTCTTATTTTGGTTCCTAAAACCGTTAAACTATTAGAAAAAATCAGCTATAGACGAATGTTCTTCATGAACATAGGTGCAAGAATATTTTCCAAACAAATTAAATCCAGCAACAGCTAAAACATTTAGTATATTATGACCAAATTGGTTTACTCAGTAATGTAAAATTAATAATTGGAAAACAATGCAATCCGCCCTATTATTAGACTACAAAATTTAAAAATATATAATCCTCTCAATAGATGCAGAAAAAATCTTCTGATGAGATCCAATATTTACTCTCAAGAAATGTGTAGGAAAACTAGAAAAAATAAAGACTATCAAACTGATAAAGGCACCTATGACATCTTAAAGCTAACATAAAAATTAATAGTGAAATATGAGATGTTTCCTGCTAAAATAGGAAAAATGGCAAAGATGTTCATTTTGAAAACTTCCATTTATCATTATATTATTGTTCCTAGCCAGTGCAACAAGGCAAGAAAAATATCACATAATATTGAAAAGAAGTTAAGCTGTCTTTTCTACAGATGACATGATCCTCTATTTCAAATATCTTTATGACATTTTTAACTTGACAGAAGTGATACTTGCATGACTTCATGAATATACTAAAGGCAATTGAATTATCCACTTCAAAGTAGTTAATTTTCTGTTATTTGAATTCCACCTTCATACATTTTTTTACAAGTAATCTTATTGTTTATATTAACATAAAATAACTCAAATTAAACCTTTTTTAAGTACCATTTACAATTGCATCAAATTATGAAATACTTCAGGGATACATTTAACAACTTATGTACAAGGACTGTACTTTGAAATCTACAAAACTGATGAAAGAAATTAAAGAAGACCTAAGTAAATATAGAGTTATACCATGTTCATGAATGAGAAAACACAATTTATGAAGATAACAATTCAACAATTCCCATTAAATAGATTCAAAGCAATCTCAAACAAAATCCTAGCAGGAGTTGTTGTAGAAACTGATAATAAAATGTATGTGGAAATGTAAGTAACATGGAATAGTCAAAGATGTTATTGCAAAAAACAACACAATCAAATATCTTACCCTACTTGTTTTCAAGACTTATTATAAAATGTGGTTTATGATAGAAAAACATATAGATTATTACAATGAAATCAAAAGTCTAGAAATAGACTTGCATGTATATGATCAGCTTAATTTTAAGAAGGATGTCAAAGTAATTGAATGGTTGTATATTTGTCTTTTCAACAAATAGTGAAGAAACTGGAGATCTATTTAAAAAAATTAACCCATATCTCACATTAAGTATAAATATTAACTGGAAGTGCATTATATAGCTAAATATTTTAAACAGTTAGCTTTAAAGCTAAAGCTATAAAACTCATAAAAATCATAGATGAAAAAACCTCTTTTTTTAACTTTAACAGTTTACTTAATTAAAAATAGAGTTAAGCCATTAGATGATATGCTCAATTTAACCTCTCAATTGTCTTTTCATGGGTCGGGGGACTACCATTTACCTCTTTTAATTTTTATTTTTTATTTCAATAGGTTTTTTGGCAACAGGTGGTGTTTGGTTACATGGATAAGTTCTTTAGGGGTGATTTGTAAGATTTTGGTGCATTCCTCACCTGAGCAGTGTATATTCAATGTGTAGTCTTTCATCCCTCACCAGCTCCCACCCTTTCTCCTGAGGCCTCAAAGTTCATTGTATCATATTTATGCCTTTGTATTTTCATAGCTTAGCTCCCATTTATGAGTGTGAGCACATAAGGTTTATTTATTTTTTATTCCTGAGTTTTTATACTTAGAATAATGGTCTCCAGTTCCATCCAGGTTGCTGCAAATATCATTATTTCATTACTTTATATGGTTGAGTAGTATTCCACGGTGTGTGTGTGTTTGTGTATGTGTGTGTGTGCACATGCACATGCACATGCTTGTGCCTGTGTGATATATATATATATATATATATATATATATATATATATATATCACATTTTCTTTTCTTTTTTTTTTGAGACGGAGTTTCGCTCTTGTTACCCAGGCTGGAGTGCAATGGCTCAATCTCGGCTCACCGCAACCTCCACCCCCTGGGTTCAGGCAATTCTCCTGCCTCAGCCTCCTGAGTAGCTGGGATTACAGGCAGGCGCCACCGTGCCCAGCTAATTTTTTGTAATTTTTAGTAGAGACGGGGTTTCACCATGTTGACCAGGATGGTCTCGATCTGTTGACCTCATGATCCACCTGCCTCAGCCTCCCGAAGTGCTGGGATTACAGGCTTGAGCCACCGTGCCCGGCCATCACATTTTCTTTATTCACTCATTGTTTGGTGGGCATTTGCATTTATTCCATATTTTTGCAATTGTGAATTCTGCTGCCATAGACATGCATGTGCAAATGTCTTTTTCAAATAATGGCTTCTTTTCTTCTGCGTAGATACCCGGGAGTGGGATTGCTGGATGAAATGATAGATCTACTTTTAGCTATTTAAGGAATCTCCACACTGTTTTATACAGTGGTTGTATAGTTTACATTCCCACCAGCAGTATAAAAGTGTTCCTTTTTCACCACATCCACATCAACACCTACCATCTTTTGACTTTTTAATTAAGGCCATTCTTGCAGGAGTAAGGTGGTATTGCATTGTTGTTTTGATTTGCATTTCCCAGATCATTAGTGATCTTGAGCATTTTTTTCACATGTTTATTAGCCATTTGTACACCATCTTTAGTTAATTGTTTATTCATGTCCTTCGCCCACTTTTTGATGACATTGTATTTTCTTGCTGTTTTGTTTGAGCTTCTCATAGATTCTGGATATTAGCCCTTTGTCAGACGCATATTTTGCAAAGATTTTCTCCTATTTTGTGAGGTATCTGTTTACTAATTTTTTTTCTTTTCTGTAAAGAAGCTCCTTAGTTTAATTAAGGTACATATTTGTTTTTCATGTCATTTGCTTTTGGGTTCTTGGCCACAAAGTCTTTTCATAAGCCAATGTCTAGAAAGATTTCTCTGATGTCATCTTTCAAAATTTTTTATGGTTTCAGGTCTTAGATTTAAGTTTTTAATATGTCTTCAGTTGATTTTTGTATAAGGAGAGATATAATCCAGTTTCATTCTTTTACATGTGGCTTGCCAATTATCCCAGCACCATTTGTTGAATAGGAAGTCCTTTCCCCATTGTATGTTTTTATTTGCTTTGTCAAAGATCAGTTGGCTGTGAGTATTTGGCTTTATTTCAGGGTTCTCTATTCTATTCCATTGGTCTATGTGCCTATTTTTATACCAGTACCATGCTGTTTTGGTGATGATAGTGAGAATAATCTTCTTGCTACTTGTTTAGACAAATATTTCTTAGAAAGGACACATAATCATTAACCAAAAACTTCAAAATGTATAAGATGTATTTTACCAAACTTAAAAATTTTGCTCCTTGAAAGACATTATTAAGAAATAAAGAAGGTAAGTCAGAGTATACTGAGTGAAAATATTTACAAACTATACATCTGATTAAGCCTTTATATTATATATGTATGCATGTATACATATATATGTACAGACATATATACATATACACACACATATATGGCTTAATAGCAAGAAAACAAAAACTCCAATTAAAAAAAATGTTACGGCCAAGACACATGAAAGGATTTGCAACATTATTAGCCACTAGACAAATGGATATCAAAACCAGAAGATATCACTACATACATACCCAAATGGATCTCATTGGTTTGACCATCCTAAGTGTGGGTGAGAATGTGGAACAATTGGAACTCTCAATCATTGCTGTGGGAATGCTAAATTGTAAGCCACTTTGGAAAGTAGCTTGATATTTTCTTATAAAATAAATAAATATTCACTATATAATCTAGCAATCTAATTCTTAGGTATTTATATAAGAGAGGTAGAAACGTATGTTCACAGTAAAACCTGTACTAGAATGTTCAAAGCAGTTTTTTCCTTAATAGCCCAATGTAGAAAACAACCAAAATATCTACCAACTGGTATATGAATAAATAAATTATGCTATGCCAATGAAATACTAATCACCCATTAAAATAAATAACTATTGATAGATTTACACTGGCAAACTTCAAAAAGAGTATTCTAAGGGTAGACAGGCAAAAATTCCTCCATACTATATAATTATAAGTTAAGAAATTTTTAAAGAGTAACAGATAACAAATTAATAGTTGTTATGAATATGCCTAGGGGTCTGCAAGAGAGCAATAAAATGTTCTATATCTTTTTTGTTGTTTTTGCTCTGTTGCACAGGCTGGAGTAGAATGGCAAGGTCTCAGCTCACTGCAACCTCCACCTCCTGGTTCAAGTGATTCTCACTTCTCAGTGCTCTTGGGTACAGGTGACTCTTGTGCCTCTGCCACCTGCAGCTGGGTAGCAGCGTGTGCTACCATGCCAGGCTAATTTTTGTACTTTTAGTAGAGACAGGGTTTTGCCATGTTGTCCTGGCTAGTCTTGAATTCCTGATCTCAGGAGATCCTCCTCCCTCAGCCTCCCAAAGTGCTGGGATTACAGGTGTGAGCCACACTCCTAACCAATATTTCTCAACTTTGGTGGTGGTTATGTAATTGTAGACATTTGCCAAAACTCAAAAAACTGTATACTTACAATTGGTGACTTTTTTTGCATAAAAACACATAAATAGAATTAGTTTTTAAAAGATACCAGAATAATTATACTAAAAAATAACAATAAAAACCTTTCTGGGATCTCTACCTATCAAATTATAAATGACAATAAAATACTCTCACACCTGTATTATCTCTTCAAACTCAAACTCTCTCCACTTCGTACTCAGAATCAAGGTGCTGTGGAACAATACCCTTCAAGATTTTGAGCTCTATGGACTATCTCAGAAAGATTTAAATGAAACAACTTAAAAATGTCTGATATCTTAACAACGGGTGATAAAATTACACCTTTGATTTAACCCTGATCCCATCCTCACATTTCATTTGTAGTATCCAGGTTATTACATTTGCCCGAAGGCCATATCTTACTTTCTAGTCATATGCCAGAGACCGTAGCTGAAAATTAGGTACAATTCTATTTTCCAGTCCTATAAATCCTAAATTGGAAATATTTTCTCTAAATTCTGATGGGGAAATGAACATCTCTTTCTTAACTGAGGCTCCATTCTCATAATAGGCAGACAAAAGATTCAATTAATACTGTTAATATCTTTCCCAAAATTCTAAGCAAGATTCACAAGTGCATTGGGTCAATTTTTTGTTAAAATTTCAATTTTACCATAGGTAATAATATTTCCACTTATAACACCCGTCACCCTTCCTGCACCCTCCAAAGCAATTTCCACACTTCACCGCCATCCTTTGCTAAGAGTTTCATCACCCTCTGCTGGCAGCCTGGTCCCAAAACCAATGCCATGCATTTTATATTTTTGTCATGTGGACACTTTTTTTTTTTTTCAGTTACTGAGTCCTATTGAGCATTTCTCCCAATAAGCAAGGACTTAAACAACAACATTTTTAAAAACAATTTTCTTATAATTTTGGGATCATTTTGTGGTTCTGCTGCTGCATATGGTGTTGACGGGAGTCAATAAGTAAGAGAGCTTCATTCAGTCAGGAGCTTGGCTGAGGCTATAACATCCCAGAGGCAACACTTAAGAATTTGGGGCCCCACCACTGGCTGTCTGCTACAGAACCTCCGTTCTCATCTTCTGATCTCTCTCTCTCTCTCTTTTTCTCCCTCTCTCTCTCTCTCTCTCTCTCTCTCTCTCTCTGTCTCAATCTCTTTCTCTCCCCACCCCTCTTTTTCTCTTATCCTTCAGTATTGGGCTCGGGCTCATTTACATATCAGTGACATTGCAAAACAAGAAAGGAAGCAATTAACTTTTTTTTTTTTTAATTTTACTTTAGGTGCATACTATATCTGACATTTCTCCCTATGTTACCCTCCCAACCCTCCCAGGCCCAGACTCCTTCACCATCAGGTCTGCTACATTTTATTGGCCAAAGAAACTCACATGTTTAAGCCAGATTCAAGGATAGGTGGGTTAGATTCCATTCCCTGATATAAAGTGTTCTGAACTTTCTGCAGGGCGAAGTGTCAGAGCCCCAGCATTGGAAAGTGTTCATCTGGCAGGTTGGTAAGAATTATATGCCAACAACAGTATAGTTTTGAAAAGGGAAAGTTTTGTTAGAAATAAAGAGCACTGCTGAAGAGTGTAGCAGGACACCTCAGCAAGAGAAGACTGAGTGTGTGGTGGTGGACTTTTCCTTAGGAGTATTTATGGACCTTAAAGTGGGAGCTGGGGATAATTTAGACCATATTAGCCACATAGGTCATGATAAATGATTACATTTGTAGATATTTTGGTGCCTTGATGTGGGCAAGGGTTGCACAATGAGTTTGACATGTATGCATTCCAGAGATGTATAGAAATTCTAGTTACTTAAACATTTTTGGGAAAGAAATCTGGACCCAGATGCCTGCTATAGATAATAGGGAAGTCTAATTATTTCTAAATTCTTCAGATGAGGAATTTGCTTCTGGATGGCCTGCTTGATAGTCACCAGGTAATCTTTGCTCTTCTCAGTTTCAGAGGATAGAGGAGTTCCTGGTGCCCATCTTTGCCCACAATCAATTATGCTATATTATTCTTGAATTTTCCAGATATCATAGGTCAAAATATTAATTCCCAACTCATTATTTTATTTTGGTATTTTTAGTTAGGCTTCCATACTAGAGACTAGAAGGGATTTGATTAGCACAAATAAAGGAAATGAATGTACGTGACAATTAGCTACGAGTGGAAAGTAAGGTAAGAGAAAAAATTCTGAGTAAGTGCTAGTGCTGAATGGGAGTTAATTATCTGGAACCACAAGTCTCAAAGCATGGTGTACTCTCTATAGGACCACAGAGTAAATCCCAAAGAAGTGTCTGAAAGTATTTCATCTGGTTTTCCTAAAGCATTTTTTGGTCCTTGTTTCTACAGAATGCTTTTAAGTGATTCCATGAAAAAATGAATTTCATTGCTAAAAGGCCCATCTGAACTTTTGATAGCTAATACGCACTATGAATCATAAAGCAGGATGTGTGTTACAACATCTACTGAATTCATTTTAACACAGATTCCTTACTTCAGCATCTTGAGAAATGATGTTCCCTGGGATATGCCCTGGGGAGTTCTGGTATGGTTTGAGCTACTCATTTTAGAAATGCGGAATCCAAAGCACAGAGTTTAAGTCACTTGCTTGTGGAAAGCAACAGAAGAACTTGGGGCCTCTTGCTGGGTTTCCAGTCTAAATCTCCATTTTCCTGGTGGCTAAGGTATGAACACATTTGCCACAGGAGCATGACTTTTACTGCTTTAAGTTTCTTAAATCCTCTCTTTCTTTACCCTTTCCACACCCAATCCATGATATAGGAGTCTTCAAGTCTGGAATGACACAGAGGTAAGTTCATATGGAGTTGACATATATCAGTCATTGATAAGTATCCTGTCAGAACCTCAGTAACAAGTTTCCTTGTTTGGAAACTTCATCATGAGATCATTAAGAGGCACATAAATTAGCACCTCTCATTACCAAAAACCTTATGAGACAGGTTTCTTTCTGGAGCTAATTCTGATATTTTGTAGATTATCACCCTCCATATGCTTTTTGGAAAAAAATCCCCATTGCACCAAAACCAACCTCCAAAACCTTCCCTTTTTTCCCCATGAAAACATACACACATTTGAGCACCTACGTGTGTTTTCCAGACAACGTAAGTGCTTTGGACACATTCTCCTTGACCAACTTGGAGTTCTGGTCTTATGTAAAAACATTCCACTCTTTCATGTTTTCCAGACAGTGTCTAATTGGAACAGAAAATGGCACTGAATTGAGTGTTTGGTGAAGGAAATGACATGTGGCCCTCTTAGAACTAAGGGGTGATGTCACTAAGATGAAGACTCCATTGCCTGATGTTTTTATGGCCAGGAATTAGTGAGATGTGGTAGAGAGAGCACTGGACTGGGAGTCAGAAGGTCTGGTTTCCAGTCCTGGTGTGGTACTACCTCTCTGCTTGACCCTGGGTACACCAGTCTCCTCAAGTTTGTTAGATTCCCTATCTGTAGAGTAAGCCCTCCCAGCCAAGTCTGGTTTTCACTAAGCTAGATATATTAATTTAACTTTGAAAGTCAAGGTGTAGAAGTAAAGGGATATGCAACTGGGATGTGAAAATCTGTCATTTGGAAGAAAGATTAAGCTGACTCTGTACAGTCTCCAAAGTCTAATCAAATGGATGGGTAGAAATTGCAAGGGAATTGCAACAGATTTTTACACTAAGTCTGGATGATCAATAAAAGGAGTTTTATAGAAGAAACAAAGGAATCACTTAATTTTGCTTGGTGGGGTTTATTTGTTTATAGATATTTATGCAGAAGAGTAACAGGACATGATCTCTGGCTTTTGTGTAAACAATGGATCATAATGGGCTTCAGAAGGTGAGTGCAGCAGAACTAAAAGACTGTCCAATTACTCCATGAAAAAAATAATGGTGAGTTGGGCTATGGCGGTGACATTAGAAATTCAGGTGCTTTGGGGTAGATACTGAATGGAGGATTATTATGGCTTACTAATGGATTGATTATAGGTAATGAATAAAAAGATAGGATGAAGAATGTCTCGAGGATTTTGGCCTTAGCAATTGAGTTGCTTTTGTTTCCCATTTGCTGAAATGGCAGAGATTGGGAGCAGGATATATCTGGGGTAGAATAAGAGTCAGCATTTCCGTTTTAGACACGTACGTTTTGCAAATTCCAAGAGCAGATGGCAAACAGAATGTTGAGTCTATAAATTTGGCTCCCAGAGAGGAGATTTGGGCTAGAGACAGAATTGGAGAGTGAGGAGCATTTATATGATACTTGATAAGCTTCAAACAGGGACACCATTTGAATCGATTCCTGAAGGATGAGTCGGGTTTAGAGGTAGAGAATGTGGAGAAAACCTAAAAACAAAGGGAACCAGGTGGGAAAAGAAAGAGCACTAACAAGATCAAGCCAAGGTCCTGTGGACTCTCAATGTCTGGGCTTAGACCACTGCACATCACTCTCTGTAACAGCAACACTATCTTCTCTCTAGAGAGATACACTGGCCTTCTCAGATCCTTAGACATTTGGGTTCAAAGCTAAGGGTAGTTTATTTAGGAACAATAATAGAGTCTACAGGTTACTTCTTTTTTCCTCAAACTAGAGATCATTTTCTTTTTTCTCCATGAATAAGATTGAATTCATTAGTATTTGGCTTCTTCCAAGTCTGGCAACCTCATCCAGCATAATTCAGTGCAGACTTCAATGTCACAACCCAAGGGACTAGGCTAGATTATAAGCAATTTAGAGATTCTTTGTCACAATTAATTTGTGTTCAACCAGAGATTCCGAGTTTATTTCTGAATTTTTTTCTTTTAAATCAGTTCCAAAAATAATGCATGATGTCCTTTTTATAGACTTTGCCAAGCAGCAAGTATTCTTAAAGCACAAGCTTCGAGGAACTCCCAAAACCCATGTCACCTTAAGTTTTATTATCTCAGGATGTTCTCGTAACTCTCCTCCTTTATAAGCAGAGTTCTGATCTCTCTGTCTTTCCTGACACTGTCCAGTTTGCAATTTTCACTTTAGACTTGATGCATTAGTTTTCTATTGCTGTCATAACATGATACCTTAAATTCAGAGGCTTAAAATTGCTCAAATTTATTATTTTACCACCTATAGGTCAGCAATTTGGCATGAGTCTCACAGGGTTAAGAATTAAGATACTGGAAGGCTGTGTTACCTTTTGGGGACTGTAGGGAAGAATTCAATTCAGTTCCATAAGGTTCCAGCACGGTGGTCTCTACTTACTTGTTGTCAGCCAGAAACTATTCAGCTCCTAGCAGCCCTTATGTCTCAGAAGCAGCAACAAGGTGTCAAGCCCTTTCACACTGCCATCTCTCATGACTCTTCTTCTGTCCTTCTGTTTCTCTGGCCCCCTTTTCTGCCTTCCTTGTTTATTTTTAGAAATTCATATGATTAGATTGCACCCATCCAGATAAGCCAGAATAATCACTTCATCTCAAAGTCTTCAACCTTAATCACATAGGTAAAATCTTCTTTTCCATGTAAAGTAATAGATGCACAAGTTATGGGTATTAGGGCATGGATGTATGCAGGGAATATTATTCTGTCTAGCAAATCAAGAAAGCAGGGGCCAAAAATGTAGCCTGTTTTGTCCATGATAGGAGAACAGTATAGGTAGTTTAAATTTGAATCCAGGAGCCAGTATTTCTAACCTCATATTCTTTCCACTACAAAAACAACAAAAATACTTATAGTTCAAGTGTGAATGTGTGTATTTCACAAGAGTATAATGATGTATTGGGAGTCTCTGAGATAAGGTATATGTAGATACAGAAGCTTTTTCCTTCCCATATTAGCCATGTGATATTGACTCAAATCAGTTTGTCTCCCTGAACCACAGTTTCTCATCCATAAAATGATAAGTACAGGATCCACTTTTCAGGATTTTCAGTGAGTAATTTATAAGATATCAGTTGAGAACAAAGCACAGTTTACATAAAAATGCAATACACTAAAAGGATAAATTCATGTCCTTATATTGCACAGATGAGAATACAGACACAGAGAGGAGGAACAACTGGCACACAGTGATAGAGTGGGTTAGTGGCAAACCCCAGACCAGATTACACAGTGGTATAAGAATTTGCAGGGAAAGTAATTACAAGAGCAAAGTTCCGCACCTGCTTTCTCCAGCATTCCATAAGCAGCTTGGGGACTGAGATTCTTGATTCCTTTCCACCCAGGCATCCCACAGGAATTAGAAGTTAAAGGCAGGCATTCCGGCTTCATCTGATGTGACAACTTTGGTCTTCCTCTGGCATTTCCAGTTCCCACATTCCTCTTAAACCTCTGCCCTTGAAGCCGAATTGCTCACTTAGCACCAAATGCCTCCTGCACACCAAGTCACTTTACATCTGCTTAATAAAAATGGAACCATCTAGCATCAGTTGACATGAAATAATTTTCCATTTCATGTCAACTGAAAATCACCAGTTTCCTTCTACAAGTGACACTTAGTACCAGGAGGCACTTGGAGTCATTCGGTGAGCAAAATAGTGACCTCCTGTGTTCTATGCACTCTTGCACTTTACAAAGGTAAATCATGGTCTTTGAGAGAGGAAAGAAACACAGGATGTCTTACTTGCCTTCTAGGGCTACCACATGCAGTTGTGTAAGTTACATGCTATGCAAGTGTTCCCAGCCAATGTAGCAAGATATCTAGCCCACTCTCCTAGGGAAGCTGTATACTCTGGGGAGGAGCTACAGTCATCTGGGAGAAGGGGAATATTTGTAAATTATCACAATAGTGTCACTTTATCACCAAGTTCTTTGCTGCCTCTAACAGGAGGATGTGCCTTTTTAAAGTCTTCACAAGGTGGTATAAAGATAGGCAGCCCCGTAGACCAGAACAATTTAAAGCTGATGTTGGAATGAATGTGGTAGATGTTCAAAGGCTGTCTCTTTCCTTTGTGAGGGTCTTCTGGGGTTATTAGAAATTTGCATACTCTAGCCCCACCATAGCAGGGCCCTCTAATTTGATGAGCTCTGATTCCAATGCCCCTCTGGCTGAATACTTATCACCACACCTCAGCCCCACAGTCCATCTCTTTAACTCACACAGACTGTCTCTGTTAGATTTCCTCACCCTGCAGGCAATTTTGTACACAGTCCCTTTCAGGATGCCTGATGGCTGCTGCCTTGCCCAGAGGACATATGTGCCTTCCCCATTCATGGCAGGAAATGGGTCTCCAACAGCCACCCTCACTCCCAGCTGCTAAAGACTCCTTTGGCGAGTTTTTTCCACCAGTTTCGTAACTCTTACCTTGTGCTGCATCAACAGGAGGCAATGGATTTTCTGGGCCTTTAAGAACCTCCTGAGACACAAAGACATCGAGAAAGGTCTTAGTACATTGTGTTTAATAAATGCATATATTCACACATATAAATAAATACATATTTAGTATATATATTACATATTTATATATTTAATGTAATTACAGATCAATATATTTAATAAATATATACACATATTTACATACATTGTTTATTTTTTATGCATTATGTTTTATATATGTGTATGTGTGTGCGTATATATCTGAGAAATCCTTTTGGCTAGGTAATGTACTCTTCAGATAATGTATTCACAGGTATAGGGGACTAGAGCCTGGTCATCTTTGGTGGGAGGCTACTACTCTACCTACCACCATCCTTAAATTTTATGGACAAATGTATTCATTTATATATATATACACACACACACACACACACATATGTATATATATATACCACACACACACATATATATGTGTGCATATATATATATATATATAAACAGTATGTGTGTGTATTTATTTATCTACAAATATATGGTTTTGTACTAGATGAGGTGGAGGAGATATTTGAGATCCTCTCATTTAAAATATGATTTATGTAGCACCTGTGAGATTCACCTGGTTGGGGGGAGCACCCTGCTTGACACTTGACAGACCAAAAGACATAGGAAATAAATTCCAGATGCCATTTATATTATTTTCCTATTGCCATTATAATAAATTACCACACACTTAGTGGCTGAAGACAGCACAGATCTATTATCTTAATGTCCTGGAAGTCAGATGCCTGAGAAAAGATCTTCCAAAGCTAAAAATCAAGATGTCAATAGAGCTGCCAATCATTCTAGAGGCACTAGGGGACAACCTGTTTCCTTTCCTTGTATGTTTTCTGGAAGCTACCTGCATTCCTCAGTTCATGACAACAAATCACTCCAATCTCTGCTGTCATCATTTTATGTTGCCTTTTCTCTGACCTTGACCCTCCTGTGTCTCTCCTATAAAGACTCTTGTGATTACAGTGGGTCCACCTGGATAATCCAGGGTCATCTTCCCATTTTAACATGTTTAAATTAATCACATCTGAGAAGTCCTTTCTGCCAGGTAATGTATTCTGCAAATAATGCATTTTTCAGGTGACAGATTCACAGGTATGGGGACTAGAACCTAGAGACATCTTTGGTGTAAAGCTACTATTCTACTTACCACATCATCCTTAATAGGAGGCCACAAGTAGAGACAATTTTTAAAAAGTCACAAATTTGAGCTCTTTAAAAGAGTGAACTTGAGTAGATTACTTAAACTCTCTCAGCCCTCAGTTTCTTCATCTATAAAAGGAAAATAATAATAGTACCACGTACCTGCCTCATACGGTTGTTATGAGTATTGAATGAGTTAATATTTTCGATACACTGAGAACAGTACTGGCCATGGTTAGTGCTACGTTAAGTGGTTGTTTTTAAAAACTACAAACTACATTGAAAAGTTGACTTGAGATCCAGCTGTTTCTAATTTAGTCAGCACTGTGTTACATATTCTAGAATTAATTACAGCAGAGGCTTATTAACTTAATGGATGTTAATAGATCGCTGGAGTAACTCTGATACAATATTATATGTATTTAATGTGGTTTTTAAAGAAAATATTTTAACATGATAAAGTTTCTGTTGTGAGATTTGAGATTTGGATGATTTTTATAATCTTTTATTTAATCTATGCCCTATATTTTTTCAGTTAACCTGTATAACATAACATTAATGTGTGTGTATACGCATACACATACATACACACAGACAGAAAGGCCAGATTAGAAAGAGTCATTGGAGAAAAATATTCTTTACTGAAGCTTATCATAAGATAAGCTAACACAAAAATACTTAGTGGTCTTTCTTTGCTGTTGGATACAGTCTAGACACCCTGAATTAGCATTCAAGGCCTTCCAGAAACTGGCTCAAATCACCCTTTACCCCTGTAGTTCTCTCTATTCCCTTGTGTCTGAGAATCAATCCGGCAAAGGATGCTGAGAGGTGAAACTGCATTGTAGAAGAGAAAGCAACCTCCTTGAAAGTCTAATGTTGATTTGGTAGCAATTTTGAAGAAGAGAGGTGCATACTTGGCCATCAGATTCCCACTGAGACCCTTTAAAAATGTACTTGCTAAGCATCATTGAAATACAAGAGTTTTCAGCAGGGCCGGTCCTCTTTTCTAGAAAAATGCATTGTTTGAGGCAAATTGCACTGTTCTTTCTCAGACGATTGAAATGAGACATAAATGAACATACAGGAACATCCTGGAAGAAAATACAAATCAGAATAGAGAAACTCATAGCCCTGCCCTGGTGTGGATTGAGAAGAACTGGCCTCCTGGTGTCCACGTGCTCCCATCAGATGATGCAACATATACCAGACAGAATGGCCTTTTTGAAATGCAAACCTTCCTGTCATCACCCTCAACACAGGTGCAGCCCTTCATATGGAGCTTGGGGTGGTAGAAACTGCATTAATTGAGGGAGGGGCCAAGATGACCGACTAGAAGCAGTGGTATTCAGAGGCTCCCATAGAAAAGAACCATAATAAGTGAGTGAATCCTTCACTGGCAACTAAGGTATCCAGGTTCTCTCATCAGAACTGACCAGAAGGCTCGTGTGGTCCATGAAGAGGAAGGAAGAACAGTGTGGTGCAGGGGTCTACCTGAGAACCACAGGTAGGAGCCCCTTCCCCCAGCCAAGGGAGGCAGTGAGTAAGTGTGCTACCTAGCTGTGGAAACCATGCTTTTCCATGGAACTGTGCAACCCACAGATAGGGAGATCCCACTCATGAATCCATATCACCAGGGCCTAGCATACCAACCTTGGAGCCACCAGAATCCCAATAGCCTCTCAGCTGGAATCTGCTTAAGCTTACCAACTCCCAGGGGAAGGAGTGACTAGCACCACAATTACAGCTACCTGCTGTCTAGGCCATTTGAGCTCCTTGCAGGAGAGGCAGCAGCCAGCACTGGGACTCACAACTGCTAAACACGCGAAGCTTCCTGGGTGAGGTAAGGGTGGCATTCATCTCTATAGCTCCAGGCTGCACTTTTCCCCTGCTGGAGCCAGGAATGATGGATGGCTTTGTCCCAAGACATGTCCCCCAACAGCTCAACATACTGGCTATGGCAGACGGTGCCCATAGTGTGTCTTTAGGCCTGATCCTGGCCCATTCATCATCACTGGACAGGGCTTCCCTGCAGGAACTCCAGTAATTCCAGCCAGAGGCTCAGGAACAGAAGGCGGATCTCCCTGGGCCTGAGTCCATAGGGGGAAGGTTGGCGACAGTCTCTGTGGACCAGCAGACTTAGCCTTTCTTCCTCATAGTTCTGAGGAATCGGGGCAGCCCAGACAAGTGGGTTTCCCCCAGCAAAGCACACCCCCTCCAGCAAGGGACAAAGTGGTTCTTTCAATGGGTCCTGTTCCCTGGGTTGTCAGACACCCTATACCAAAGTGATCCTACTGGCATCAGTTGGTGCCTCTCAAGGTCAGAGATCCCAGAAGGAGCAGCAGCCATCTTTGCTGTTCTCCAGCCTCCTTGAATGACATCTCCAGGAGTGAGAGCAAACCAGATGGATAGGACTTGAAGTGAACCCCCAGCTAACCTCAGCAGCCCTACAGAAGAGGGACCTGACAATTGAAAGAAAAACAAACAAGGAGAAAGTAAAAACAATGGCATCAACAACAACAACAACCAAAGCCCTCACAAAAACCCCATCCAAGGATCAGCAGCTTCAAAGATTGAAATAGACAAACTCACAAAGATGAGAATCAATGAAAAACATGCTGAAAACTCAAAAGGCCAAAGTGCCTCTTCTCCTCCAAATGATTGTAACATCTCCAACAAGGGCGTAGGACTGAATGGAGGATGAGATGAACTAACTGACAGAAGTAAACTTCAGAAGACGGGTAATGAAAAACTATGCTGAGCTAAAGGTGCATGTTCCAATCCAATGCAAAGAAGCTAAGAACCTTGATAAAAGGCTAGAGGAAATGCTAACTAGAATAACCAGTATAGAGAGGAACATAAATGACCTGATGGAGCTGAAAAACACAGCATGAGAACTTGGTGAAACATACACAAGTATCAATAGCTCAATTGACCAAGCAGAAGAAAGCGTGTCAGAGTTTGAAGACCACCTTGCTGAAATAAGGCATGCAGACAAGACCAGAGAAAAAATAATGAAAAGGAATGAACAATGCCTCTAAGAAATAAGGGACTTTATAAAAAGACCAAAGCTACAATTGATTGGAGTACCTGAAGGAGAAGGGGAGAATAGAAACAAGCTGGAAAACATATTCCAGAATATTATCTAGGAGAGCATCCCCAACCCAGCAAGAGAGGCCGACATGCAAATTCAGGAAATACAGAAAAGACCACTGAGACACTCCATGAGAAGATCGACCCCAAGAAACATAATCATCAGATTCTCCAAGGTCAAAATGACAGAAAAAATGTTAAGGGCAGCCAGAGAGAAAGGCTGGGTCACCTACAAAGGGAAGTCCATCTTACTAACAGTGGACTTCTCAGCAGAAACTCTTCAAGCCAGAAGAGATTGAGGGTAATACTCAACATTCTTAAATAAAAGAATTTTCCATCCAGTATTTTGTAATCTGCCAAACTAAGCTTCATGAGCAAAGGAGGAAGAAAATCCTTTCCAGACAAGGAAATGCTGAGGGATTTTGTCACCACCAGGACTGCCTTGCGAGGGTTCCTAAAGAAAGCACTAAACAGGGAAAGTAAACAGTGGTACCAGCCACTGCTAAAATACACCAAAATATAAAGACCAATGACACTATGAAGAAACTGCATCAACTAGTGTGCAAATAATCAAACAGCATCATGATGACAGGATCAAATTCACATATAACAATTCTAACCTTAAATGTAAATGGGGTAAATGTCCCAATTAAAAGATACAGACTGGCAAATTGGATAAAGATTCAAGACACATCAGTGTGCTGTATTCAGGAGACATATCCCATGTGCAAAGACACACATAGGCTCAAATAAAAGGGATGGAAGAAAATCTACCACGCAAATAGAAAGCAAAAAAAAAAAAAAAAAAAACAAACAAAAAAAACAAAGAAGGGGTTGCAGTCCCAGTCTCTGACAAAATAGACTTTAAACCAACACAGACCAAAAAAGACAAAGAAGGGCATTACATATTGGTAAAGGGAACACTTTGACAAGAAGGGCTAACTATTCTAAATATATATGCACCCAATACAGGAGCATCCGAATTTATAAAACAAGTTCTTAGAGATCCAAAAAAATACCTAGACTCCCACACAATAATAGTGGCAGAAATTTCACTGTCAATATTAGACAGATCCACAAGACAGAAAATTAACAAGAATACTCAGGACATCAACTCAGCCTGGATCACATGTACCTAATAGACATCTGCAGAACTCTCTACCCCAAATTAGCAGAATATACATTATTCTCAGTGCCACATGGCACTTATTCTAAAATTGACCACATAATTGGAAGTAAAACACTCCTCCACAAATGGAAAAATAAGAAACGAAAACAAAATCTGAAATCATAACACATAGTCTCTCAGACTGCAGTACAATCAAATTAAAACTCAGGATTAAGAACATACTCAAATTCACACAATTACATGGGAATTGAACAGCCTGCTCCTGAACGACTCCTGGGTAAATAATGAAATTAAGGCAGTCGTCAAGAATTTCTCTGAAACAAATGAAAACAAAGACACAACATACCAGAAGCTTGGATACAGCGAAAGCGTGTTAACAGAAAATGCTCACATTAGAAAGCTAGAAACCTTAATATCACAATTAAAAGAGCTAGAGAGGCAAGAGCAAATGAATCCAAAAGCTAGAAAGACAAGAAAGAACTAAGATCAGAGCAGAATTGAAGGAGATAGAGACATGAAAACCCTCCAAAAATCAATGAATCCAGGAGTTGGTTCTTTGAAAAAAATTAACAAAATAGAAAGACTGCTAGCTAGACTAATAAAGAAGAAAAGAGGGAAGAATCAAATAGATACAATAAAAGATGATAAAGAGGATATCACTACTGACCCTACAGAAATACAAACTATCACCAGAGCACACTATAAACACCTCTATGCAAATAAACTAGAAAATCTGCAAGAAATAGATAAATTCCTGACACATACACCCTCCCAAGACTAAACCATGAAAAACTCAAATCCCTGAATAGACCAATAACAAGTTGAAATTGAGGCAGTAATTAATAGCCTACCAACCAAAAAAAGCCCAGGACCAGATGGATTCATCGCCTAATTCTACCAGAGGTACAAAGAGGAGCTGGTACCATTTCTTCTGAAACTATTCCAAACAATTGAAAAGGAAGGACTCCTCCCTAACTCATTTGATGAGGCCAACATCATTCTGCTACCAAAACTGGGAAGAGATGCAACAAAAAAAGAAAACTTCAGGCCAATATCCTTGATAAACGTTGATGCAAATATCTTCAATAAAATACTGGCCAACAGAATCCAGCAGCACATTCAAAACTTATTCATCACAATCAAATTGGCTTCATCCCTGGGATGCGAGTTTGGTTAAACATGCAAGAATCAATAAACATAATCTATCACATAAATAGAACCAAAGACAAAAGCCACATGATTATCTCAATAGATGCAGAAAAGGCTACTGATAAAATTCAACATCCTTTCATGTTAAAAACTCCCAATAAAATAGGTATTGATGAAACATATCTCAAAATAATAACTATTTATGACAAATCCACAGCCAATATCATATTGAATGAGCAAAAGCTGAAACCAGTCCCTTTGAAAACTGGTACAAGACAAGGATGCTCTCTCTTACCACTCCTATTCAACATACTATTGGAAGTTCTGAAGAGGGAAGTCAGGCAAGAGAAAGAAATAAAGGAAAGAGAGAAAGTCAAGTTGTCTCTGTTTGCAGATGACATGATTTTATATTTAGAGAACCCTATCATCTCAGCACCAAAATCCCATAAACTGATAAGCAACTTCAGCAAAATCTTGGGATACAAAACCAATGTGAAAAATCACAAGCATTCCTTTACACCCACAATAGACAAGCAAAGAACCAAATCATGAATGAACCCCATTCACAATTGCTACAAAAAGAATAAAATACCTAGGGATACCACTAAGAAGGGAAGTGAAGGACCTCTTCAAGGAGAACTACAAACCACTGCTGAAGGATAAGAGGACACAAACAAATGGAAAAACATTCCATCCTTATGGATAACAAGACTCAATATCGTGAATATGGTCATACTGCCCAAAGTAATTTACAGATTCAATGCTATTTCCATCAAACTGCCATTGATACGCTTCATAGAATTAGAAAAAACTACTTTAAATTTCATATGGAATCAAAGAAGACTCCATATAGCCAAGACAATTCTAAGCAAAAAAAACAAAGCTGGAGGCAACATGATACCTGACTTCTAACTATACTACAAGGATACAATAACCAAAACAACATGGTATTGGTACCAAAACAGGCATATAGACTAATGGAACAGAGCAGGGACCACAGAAATAACACCACACATCTACACTCATCTGATCTGCAACAAACCTGACAAAAACAAGCAATGGGAAAAGGATTCAATAAGTGGTGTTAGGAAAACTGGTTAACCATATGCAGAAAATTGAAACTGTATGCCTTGCTTACACCTTATACAAAATTTAACTCAAGATGAATTAAAGACTTAAATGTAAACCCCAAAATCATAAAATCTCTAGAAGAAAAGTTAGGCAATACCATACAGGACATAGGCATGGGCCAAGACTTCATGATTAAAATACCAAAAGCAATTGCAACAAAAGCTAAAATGGACACATAGGATCTAATTAAACTAAAGAGCACAGCAAAATAAGCTATCATCAGAATGAAAAGGCAACCTAAAGAATGGGAGAAAATGTTTGCAATCTACCCATCTGACAAAGGTGTAATATCCAGAATTTAAAAGGAACCTAAACAAATTTACAAGAAAATAAACAAACAACCCCATCAAAAAGGGGGCAAAGGATATGAACAGACACTTCTCAAAAGAAAACATTTATGTGACCAACAAATATATGAAAAAAAAAGCTCAATATCACTGATCATCAGAGAAATGCAAATCAAAACCACAATGAGATACCATATCATGCTAGTCAGAATGGTGATTATTAAAAAGTCAAGAAACAATAGATGCTGGTGAGGCTGTGGAGAAATATGAAGGCTTTTACACTGTGGGAATGTAAATTAGTTAAATCATTTTGAAAACAGTGTGGTGATTCCTCAAGGATCTAGAACCAGAAATACCATTTGACCCAGCAGTCCCATTACTGGGTATATACCCAGAGGAATGTAAATAATTCTACTACAAAGACACACACACACACACACACACACACACACACACTCTTATGATTACTACAGCACTATTTACAATAGCAAAGACATGGAACCAACCAAAATGCCCATGACTGTTAGACTGGATAAAGAAAATGTGGTACAGATACACCATGAAATACTATGCAGACATAAAAAGGAATGAGATCATATCTTTTGCAGGGATATGGATGAAGCTGGAAGCCATCATCCTTAACAGCACAGAAACAGAAAACCAAACTCCACATACTGTCACTCATAAGTGAGAGTTGAACACAATGAGTACACATGGACAAAGAGAAGGGAACAACACACACCAGGGTCCGTTGGGGATGGGGAAGTGAGAGGAGGGAACTTAAAGGATGAGTCAATAGCTGCAGCAAACCACCGTGGCACATGTATACCTATGTAACAAATCTGCAAGTACTGCACACGTATCACATTTTTTAGAAGAAATAAAGAAAAACAACAACAACAAAGAAACAGCATTATTTCAAATCTTGCTTCCTCTGTTTTTAAGCTGTGGGACCTGAGGCAATTGCTTCAGCCCTCTGTGTCTCGGTTTCAAGATTTATTTAAAAATTACAGAATGGTAATTAGGATGCAGGGGTTGTGATTGAGAAATTGTATGATGACATGTTAAGAGCACAAGCCCTGAAGACAGACAATAGAATTCACATATTGGTTAGTCTAATTCATAGCTGTTAATTGGAACAGGTTACTTAATCTCTTTGGAATAAATAAGGATAAAATTTATATTTACCTTATTTGCCTTGTGGGTCATTGTGAAGACTAAATAAAATAATATATTTCACATCCTTGACTAAGCACTGGGTTCCTGGGAAGAGCTCAATGAATGCTAGTTATATGAAGCAGTGGGCAGATGCTTAATAAATAGATGGCAAATAATGTAAGTAGGAGAAAAAAGAAATTTGGACAAAGTGTAGTCACACAATGTAATGTGACTGAAATGGCACACTTCTCCTCCCAAGAGTGCTTTCTGAACCCAGTGAATTTCCACTGCTAGGGGAGAAGAAGGGATGGCAGACTAGATTAGGATAATTGTTTTGCTTGGAAACCAAAAAATCAAAGTTTGCCTCGGGCACCTCTATTACTGCAACTTCAGTCTAATCCCCAAATCCCACTGATACAATGAATGAAACTTAAAAGCTGCAAAGAAGAGAAGGAAGAATTGAGGAGAGGAGCCAAAACCCTTAGGCTTCAGTTTGATCCTCTCCTGCCATCTCCCCGCCCTGACTTTACCTCAAACTTTTGAAAGCTTCCTCTTTCTTTGGGGGAAAAATGTCTTTCTTCCTCCAGTTTACTGTAGCAACAATTTCTTTCCTTTCTTTTCTTTTTATTTTTCTTTTAAGTGCAGGGGAAACATAAGCATGCCAAGGTACTAAGAGGGAGACTCCAGAGAACAAGAGGGCAGGGCCCTTGGTCTTAGATTACAAATGCAAAGGATACAGGTCTTGCTCAAGTCCCTTGCCACGTCATTGCATCTCTCTGTTTTCCTGTATGTGGTTTCACCAGGCAGAGAGGAATCAGAGGCCCAATATTAAGATCACAAGGTAGTCAGTTTTGGAAGTAAGCCAGGTCCTACCAATAACTTTAGAGTTAATCTGTTAGAGCCTCAGTTTCAACATCAGCAAAATAGCATAAGACGCATAAAATACTTGGCACCATGCTCAAGAAATCAGGCCATCTCCTTCTCCTTTTCCTTTTCATCCTCACTTTCTTTTATTTCTCCTTTACATTTCCCTCATCTTTCTTCTCCTTATTTTTCTTGTCATTTTTAATTCTCATTCTTTTGTTCCTCTTTCATTCTCCATCTCTCTTGCTCAAAGTCAGGGGCCATGTTCTTTTACCTACCTCTGCTTCTGCTAACACCGTGTATGTACTTATCTCTGCTTCGCCTAAGACCTCGTATGTATTTATCTCTGCTTCCCATAAGACCTTGTATGTAGCTCAATGTATATTTATATAATAATGAAAAAAGAACTCTCAACCATTATGTATTTGTATATTAAAAAGCACTATCATATCTTGTGTTTTTACTAATGGATACTAACTAGCATAATGCAAATACTTCTCAGCAAATAATTAAAGAAGCATTAAAAATTCTAAAACTTTAGTACCAGAAAACCCACATAGTGCTTCAGCTCTGACTTTACAGGAAAAACAATGAAGGCTAAGAGAGGAATAGGGATTTATGTTCTTGGGGACATGGACAGAATGACTTACCTTGCTCCTCATCCATGTCTATTTCTATAGCACAGCACCACCCTCTTTGCAGGTGAGTCACTTGATTAATCCATTCATTCATCCATCCATTCATTCAATGAAAAAATGTGTAACAGCATTTACAATGTGTCAGGTTTGCATGGTGCTAGACACTGAAGATACAATTGCATGTAAAAATAGACCCGATTTATATCCTCATAAACCACACTTACAGCCTAATAGGGGAGACTGAATTAAAACACACACATCCCACTCTACTCCAATCCATCCCCATCAACATACATAAATAGATACTCAGTTTTAAATTATAATATATAATTTGAAGGAAAACTGTAGTATGCTATGAGGGAGAGAAAAAGGTGAACACTATTGAACTTGGGTATTAAGGAATGCATCTTTAAGAGGATGCCTTTCAAGAAGAAGCCCAAGGATTAAAGAATATTCTTATGAGTAAATTTTGCTAGTTCTCTACCCCATTGCTTATGTGGTTGGCCCACCCACAATACCCTCTCTTACCTTCTTACTTCATTGAAGACCTACACATTCTTCAAGGCCCAGGACAAGGGACATTGATTCTGCAAGTCCTTATCTATCGTAACCCTGTCCTTTCTAACAAAAAGATTAAAATTTCCCTATAAGAATAAATTTTAGTCATTTCCATTCATAGCAAACACCTTATCAAAGATGGTTGACTCAATTAGTCTCCTCTATATTTAGATGAGATCAATCTATGTTTACCTGTCTAACATTTTCTGAGACATATTGGATTGGTGTGAGTAAAGGTCTGGTCTGAAAAATTCCATAAATTACCTACTATCTCATCACATCAGAGGTATATACCACCAGTCATTATATATTAGAAAAATAAAATTTGCTAAAGCAACATGAAACCTTAAGGGATTAGAAATTACAAAGTGGAAAGAAAAGAAGGATGAATCTGAAAATGGAAAAAATGAATTTCGATTCTACTTCTGTTTCTTAATGAATATTAATAATGATAGTAATAACAGCAACAAAAACAAGACTAAGTCCCAGACTTTATGGAACTCTTAATATATTCTAGGCATTGTACTAAGAACTTTGTGTATATCACCAAATTGATTTCTTACAGAAATCCTATTAAGTAAAAATCATTAGTTTTACATATGACGAAACAGAGGATTGAGAACAGTACATCACTTTCCCAAGGTAATAAACTTCGTAAGTAATGAATGCAAGGTTCAAGCTAGGTGGTTTAATTCCAGAACCCACACTACATACTCACTTGCAAGTGCAGAGCAATCCTAATAACTCATTTAGCCTGGTTGCATTAATTTTTATAATCTAAAATAATTAGTGGGGATGGCATAAGCAATCACTTCTAAAGTACCTCTTTTTTAAAGAGGGTATATTTCACTGCAAGGGAAGATGAAGAAAGCCTTCTTGGAAGAGGTGTATGAAGACCTGGAGTTTAGAAAAATTCTCAATCTACTTTATTCCTTTCACTGCATCTCAAACTCCCATCCTGAAATCCTTTGATTGTGTATAGAAGATATTCCCAAAGGGGGCAGCTCCATACTCTGCTTTGCAGATTGCAAAGAGAGATAAATAACACATTCCTCATTCTCTTACTCACTGGGGAAATTGGGGGCTGTGTTTACATCGCTTCCTTGGTATTTATCCTCCTGCTGGCTGTTCCATCCCCTCTATTTCATGTTGTTATTTTACTTCCATTAGGGGAGTTGGAAAAATATTAGAAACCATTCTGATCCACCCCAATCCTCAGAGGGCATTTATTGGTCAATGTCAGCCTCCTCTCCCTTGTAATTTTCCCTACAAACATCTTATTTAAGAGGTATTTTCCTTTCTGAATACTCATGTCCTGATGATGATAAAAATAAAGATTGCACACACATACACAAACACACATCAAAACAAAACAGAAGGAAAAAGAGAGAAAGAAAATATTGCTTGATTTTGCTTGAAAATCTTGCATGCTTGATTCATTTCATGTTTATATCCTCCTGGATTTTCTTCCTGGGCCCCTGGGTGCCTACTTAGCAGTTAGGAAGGGCTACTGGGTTACTACAGTTTTAAATGTGGCATGCCTGTCTTTTGTGGCTCTTCCTCTTTGGGAGAGAGCTAGGCTTTATTAAGAAACCTTCAAAACATATGATTCTTTATTCTTTATCCACCAAGTCCATGGAGATGTTGATATAGTCCATTAGGTCTGAGGGACTGACAAGGCTGTTATTTTTCAGTATTTATCCAGAAATGGAGGCTTTGCTACCAAAAAAAAAAATCCCTGTGGTTAGTAAAATGAATTTTGTGGTTGGTCAAATGATTTTTGATCACCTGAGTCCTTATTGGGTTAAAGTTTCTTTACCCTGGCTCTTCAATGAAGGAAAAAAAAAACTGAATATCTAGTCATATGCCAAAGTCTGCTCCCTATGTTTTTCCATTTAATCTTAAAGAAAGACACAGACAATAATAACAGTGCCCTAATTTCACATATGAAGAAACTGAGTATAAACACAATTTAAACTGGAGATTCTAAGGAATCTCTGCAGCTCATTATCATTCATTTACTTCCCTATCACTTCTCAGCCTTTTGGCTAAGCTCAAGTGTAGGATCTGTTCTTATCAGGTTTACTTCCCTATGAAAATCTTTAAGAGATAATGTGGTACAACTCACATTACTAGATTTTAGAATATTAGACTGAAGTCTCTTGCCGACTGCATGACCTTGAGAAAAAAATATGAACCTCTCTGAATCTTAATTTCCTCCCCTCTGTAGAGGTGTAAAATTTGAATACAGAAATGGGAAACAGTACTTACTAACTCTGTGTCTTAGGTCAGCTTTCCCAAAGTAGTGTCTGAGATGATAAATCACGCACATGGTATTTATTAAGAACATCCTTGTAGGAAAGATCAGTAAGGTAAAAGCGGGAGGGATGAGACAAAACCAAGCAAGTACATGATTTCGGGTGAAGCCTCACTCTCAGCCTGACTCTGAGGACACTCTAGAGCATGTTATTCTTTAGAGTTTGTCCTAACTCAAGGCAAGGTTGTATAATAATCAAAATGGGGGTATTTAGCATTATCCCAAATATGTATAATCTTTTGTTATAAGAAAATTCAAAATTCTCTCTTCTAGCTATTTTAAGACATACAATACAACACTGTTAACCATAATCATCCTACCGGGCAATAGAAGACCAGAACTCATTCCTCCTATCTAACCATAACATTGTATTTATTAATTAATCTCTTCCCATTCTGCTCCCCTTTTCACTCTCCAGCCTCTGGTGACCACAATTCTACTTTCTATTTCTATAAGATCAATGTTTTTAGATTCCACATGTGTGTGAGATCATGTGGTTTTTGTGTTTCTGTGCCTGGCTTATTTCATCTACCATAATGTCCTCCAAGTTCACTCAGGTTGCTGTAAACGACAGGATTTCATTCTTTTTAACATCTGAATAGTATTCCATTGTGTATATACACACATTTTCTTTATATATTTTATACATTCATCTGTTGATGAATACTTAGGTTGATTCTATATCTTGGATAATGTGAACAGTGCTAGTATAAACATGGGAGTGCAGATGTCTCTTCAACATACTTATTTCCTCTGGGTATGTCTACCAGTAGTGCAATTGTTGGATCATATGGTAATTTAGTTTTTAATTTTGTGAAAAGTTTTCATACTGTTTTCCATAAGGACTCTACACATTTATATCCGCACCAACAGTGCATGAGTTCCTCTTTTTTAGCCAGACATGGTGGTGTGGGCCTGTAGTCTCAGCTACTCAAGAGGCTAATGCAGGAGGATCCCCTTGTGCCTAAGAGTTCTAGGTTACAGTGAGCCATGATTGGGCCACTGCACTTCAGCCTGTGCATCAGAGCAAGAGCCTATGTCTAAAAGTAAAAATTATTATAACAATAATTTTTAAAAAGAGCTACCCTTTCTCTACATCTACACCAGCTTTGTGGATTTTTGTTTGTTTGCTTTGATAATAGTCATTATCAAAATGGGGTGAAGTGATATCTCATTGCGGTTTTGATTTGAATTTCCTTGATGGTCAATGATATTACACAGGTTTTCATGTACCTGTTAGCCATTTGTATGTCTTCTTTTGAGAAATGTCTATTCAAGTATTTTGTCCATTTTTTAATTTGGTTATTTATTTTTTTGGTATGGAGTTACTTGAATTTCTTATATATTCTGGATATTAGTCCTTTGTCAGATAGATAGGGGAAAATTTTTCTCCCATTATATAAGTTGTCTCTTCAGTCTGCTGATTATTTCCTTTGCTGTGCAGAAGCTTTTTAACTTGATGTAATTCCATTTGCCTATTTGTCTTTTGTTTGCTTGTGCTTTTGAGTTCTTATTCAAAAAAGCTTTGCTGAAACCAAGGTCATGAAATGTTTCCCCTATGTTTTCTTCTGGTAGTTTTATCATTTTAGGTATTACATTTATGTCTTTAGCCCATTTTGAGTAGATTTTTGTATTTGGTGAGAGATAGGGGTCTAGTTTTCATTTGCCTGCATATGAAGAAAACTGAATATCCAGTTTTGTTAGCACTATTTGTTAAAGAGACTGTGTCTTGACATCTTTGTTGAAAATCAATTAGCTGTAAGTTTGTGGATTTATTTCTGTGTTCTCTACTCTGTTTCACTGTTCTATTTTTAAGCCCAGTGCCACACCATTTTGATTACTATAGCTTTGTAGACTACAGAAAGTTAGGTTGTGTGATGTTTGTAGCTTTGTTCTTTTTGCTCAAAATTGCTTTGGTGAATTGTTTATTTAAAAAAAGTACACTTTATGGCATACTAATCATATATCAGTAAAATTTTTACAAATTGCTAGTGCAATATCTGGGATGTCTAATAAAGGAAAATTAATTTTTAATTAAATTTAAAATTAAAATTAATCTTATCTGGATGATTATGTCTTCATCTCAGGTTTCACTAGGTTTTTCTAGATAAAACCTCACTGAAGGCAAGCTCACCATTCTTTAATCACAAAGCACACAATAAAATAATTAAACATGAGTAACAGTCAGCAGAAATACTAAATGGAAAGATTAAGTCCCCCAATTTTTATTCTGGCTTTATCAGTTACTTAACATCTCTCAACCAGTTTTGTCCTCTGTATTAATGGGGAATAATAATAGTACCTAACCTATAGGATTTATTGTAAGGCTTCAATGAATAACAGCAATTTAAGCATTACAAAGGGTGTTTGAAACAGAGAAGTGCATGCTGTATAAATAATAAGTAGATTTAGCTGTCAACAATAAAAACGGAAAAATAAAAGCAGCTGAATTGAAAATCTGGAAGCTGATCAATAGACATATAAAAATAATTAACAGGTGAAACAACCAGTCGATACACATGTCAATGGGTGTTTGACCTCACGTGGGAACCAATACAATATATGCGCTTTAAATTTTACAAGATGTGTTCTTTTTATCCTATTAAATTGGCATAGATTGAACTGTATTTTGTATATTACCCAGAGGTTGGCATAAAAGTATAAGAATGGGCTTTGCAATACGCACTTGGAGAAAATGTAAATTGGAACAAACCCTTCTAATGTGCATTTATTTAGGCAAGTTTATCAAAAATCATTTCATATCAAGAAACATTTTACTATCTTTTTAAGAGCCAAGGACAAGTGAAATTAGCTTATTTTAATAGAAAAATTATATAAAACACTTAGAGATATTCTCATAAAAAGGAGATAACACAGCATACCATAGACTGGGGTATGATCTTCCAGGCTCTAAGCTGCCCACAGGGACAGGTTTCTGTGAACAATATGGTTGGTCAGGAAGGTAGGTTTGAGTTTATCCCACCTTTAACTGAAGGTGTAGATCTTTGAGAGTTTGGCTTAATGCAGAAGTCTAAATTTCAGCCCTCACCCTGAGTATACACAGATTCTCCTCTACTGACTCCACTGGAGCTTAAACCCCAATTTTTCCAGCACAAAGACCCCAAACAATAGCCCTCAACATTTTCCCCTACCCTGACTCTGCCTTCTTAGGGCAGCTACAGCATCTACTTTTTTGCTCATTACCAAGATCTCAGTTTTTTTTTTATTACCTTTGCTGAATGAGATTTGAAATGTGTATTGGTCGTTTCTAAATCAGATGTTTGTGTTTTGCCATAGAATAGGAAACTGTAAAGCTCCACTACTACACAACACTTAGAAACCCTAGATATAATAAGAAGTCCTATGAAGCATACAAATGAATTCACAACCCTCTTATATCTAGGGTTACTAAGTATTATGTGGCAGTGAAGCTTTTCAATTTTCCACTCTATTCTATGGCAAAAAAAAAATCTGATTTTAAAATGACCACCATACTTTTCAAATCTCTTGGTTCTCTAACTCCAGGATGATAACCTAAAATTACACATAATGAAAAACCTGTTTGAATGTATGAAAGCATGAGAAAACAAAGGATTGTTGCATTTGGCCAGGCACTGGAATACTCCCGGTTTTTAGTTCTTCTTTTTTTTATTTGTACTTTAGGTTCTGGGGTATATGTACAGATCGTGCAGGATTGTTGCATAGGTACATACATGGCAAGGTGGTTTGCTGCCTTCATCCCCCCATCACCTATATCTGGTATTTCTCCCCTCATTATCCCTCCCCAGCATCCCCATCCACTGCTGTCCCTCCCCTAACCCCCTCCAATGACTGCAGTATGTGATGTTCCCCTCCCTGTGTCCATGTGTTCTAATTGTTCAACACCTGCCTATGAGTGATAACATGCGGTGTCTGGTTTTCTGTTCTTGTGTCAGTTTGCTGAGAATGAAGGTTTCTAAGGCTGTCTATAAAGTCTTCCTCTGTGTTGTCTTAGGATCCACATACCCATACCTATATGACTTATCACATTGTTTAACATTTTCAGTTTATAAGTCTGTCATCCCTAGGTTGTGTCCTCTCTAGAAGCTAGAATGTTTTCTCCCATAACTGTGTTCCATTGCCTAGAACTATGTCTGTCACAAGTGTATGTGCTCTGTGCGTACTTGCTGAAAACAATTAATGACTTTCTTTTTATAAACTTTTCTGATGGGATGGTAGGAGACAAGGTAGTAGATGCAACCCTTTGGATCAATCAGAATAAATGATGCAATTTTTGATTCACAAATAATAATTGAACACCTAGTATAACTGTAACCACTTTCTAGGTCTTAAAAGATAAGTGTACTTATTTTAATGAAATAGCTCTTTTTGTCAGGAATTTCATTTAAATTTCATATCAGTAATATATGTATATGTTCCTTATAAATAATCAAAATTTAAATTTCATATCAGCATATATATATATGTGTCTTCCTCATAAATAATTAAAATTTAAATTCCATATCTATATATATATATATGTATATGTATTTATCTTCCTTATAAATAATTAACATGTTTTATATATGATCTGTAGACAAGCACTTCAGTGTAGTAGCAGAAACCTTGCTGGAGAAACCAGCTTGGGTTAGATATTTTCTAACTGTGTGACCTTCAGCAAGTTACTTTCCTTCACCAAGTATCAATTTTCTTTCACATGCTTTGCAGAGTAGTTATGTGCATTATAAATAACATCAATAAGATACCTGGCCCATAGTACGTGCTCAATAAATCACAGTTGTCACTATTACATCATGAGAATTATTTCCAATGTGAGGATTAACTCCCTTGTTGAGTCTGTTTTCCATGTTCGGGCCCTAGACATTTGTTTTTGTTAAAATAGGGCGCACTGTAACTTCCTGTTACTGGTTCTAATCCTGTGAAACACATCCATGATGAATAATTATGCCAGTTAGGACAAGACAAGATTGAGCTCACACATTTTTTAGAGATCCAGTAAACATAAAGCAAACCAACTTTATTGGCATTTCCAAATCAGAGCCAGCAGTGGAGAGATAGATAGTACTATAATGTTGATGCCTTGAAATTCCCTAAAAAACAAACTTACTTGATAGGACAGAAAGTCTATTCTCACAGCAAACACGGGCTGGACATCCATCAGGATGTCCAGATGGGCCCTTAGGGCATCAAGGGCTAAAGCCGTCTCACTGACTCCTGTCTCTAAGCAGATAGTGTCTCACAGGGATATTTTACTGCATTACCACATCACTTTCATCTGGTGCCAAGCATGTGCTGGAAAAGCCAACAGGAAATGAAAACCAGCTAATTTGTAAAATTTTCTCATGACTTTTATTTCTCAATGTATGCTTTCATCGATCTCGCTGAGTTCTTGGGGCTGGAGTGGAGAACAATGACTTCAGGCCATGCATGGTCTGACCTTGGCAGAGGCCTTTCCTTTTGGCTTTTCCTGGTCAAAATGGTTCAAACTCCCTTGAGTGAGCAGCATAGCCACAGAAGAATCTCAGCTCTCTTCTGCATATTTGTTCAGAGAAAGCCATGGAAAGATGTGCTGGGGAGAATATCAGACTTGAGTTCTACCACATACGCATTTAGAGGTCTTGGGCAAATCATTTCATAGCCCCAGGCCTTCGTTTGTATTTATAAAATGGAGTCAGTATCTAGTTTATGGGATTGAAGTCAGAATCCTTTGACACAGCATTTGCAAAAATCATTTATAAGTGTTCAATCCCTGTACCCATGGAAGACTTGCCATTGCTGTCACTAGAGAGATAAAACACCCTTCAGCTCTCAAACTAATGTCATTCCTAATACTGGCTTGTCTACAATGTGGACAACAGGCTAGAAATAAGACTATGAAGAGGTCTTGTATTATGTTCTTCACATATGTCTATCCTCACCAAACATCTGTAAGTATCTCAATTTACTGAGTATTGGAAGATATTGTGATTTTTCCACAATTGTGAAAGGCTGGCTCCTGAAAACCCTAGTGCATCACAGGAATTCACAATCTCAATCTATGATGCTGGTTTCTATTTAATTCTGCAAATTATTATAGAGACACAGCACCTGTATATAGGCAAGGTTCTCCACAGAAAAATAACTTCAGTCTTTGCTCCCAAGGCTTTCAAATGATTGGAAGATATCTCCTCTAAACATACACACACATCATGGATGATAATCTACATCGCTGAAAGTCTACCGATTTAAATATTCATCACATCTAAAAAATACCTCCACAGCAACATCTAGACTGGTGTTGGACCAAAAAAATGGGCACTATACTTGGCCAAAATAGCATGTAAAATTAACCATGACAGCACCAAATGGTAGTGGTTTGTAAAGGGTAGTGGTTTGTAAACAAGAAGGCATGGGGAGCACATGATTATGGTCTCCAATATCTAAATGGCAGTTTCAGAGCAGGGCTTACGTGTGTGTGTGTGTGTGTGTGTGTGTGTGTGTGTGTGTGTGTGTTAAAAAATTAATTTATTATACTTTAAGTTCTGAGGTACATGTGAAGATCATGCAGGTTTGTTACATAGTATACATGTATACATGTGCCATGGTGGTGGTTTGCTTCATCCATCGTCCTGTCATCTACATTAGGTATTTCTCCTAATGCTATCCCTCCCCTATTCCCCCCACTCCCTGCTATCTCTCACCTAGGCTCTCACCCCATGACGGGCTTCAGTGTGTGATATTCTCCTCCCTGTGTCCATATGTTCTCATTGTTCAACACTCACTTATGAGTGAGAACATGCAGTGTTTGGTTTTCTGTTCTTGTGTCAGTTTGCTGAGAATGATGGTTTCCAGGGCTTACTTTTAGAGGCTGCTGAAGGCCCAACAAAGACTAAGAAATGCAGCTCCAGAGAGAGCAAAGGGAAAATAAGAAAGAACGTTCTATCAGCTGAGAGAATGTTCAAACTCATATGTCAAATTCTAGCTGTATTATTTTAATGAAGGCTTCAAAATATAGCTGGGCTTTTGTGCCCAGTGAATGCTGCCCCGGGATGGTATTCTGCACAGACAGGATGGCTCAAGGTAGCGCCTAAGTTCCCTCTAAAGAATGGGATTCTAAGATGTCAAAAAGATATTGTGAAACACCCAGAGCACTTTTAAAATCCCACTTCCTTACTATGTAATGTGCTTTCCTCTTAATGAGGCCATAGAATACCTCCTTTCAAGAAGCAGGTATGAACATGCTTTTTCCTGTCAGAGACATTTGTTTTCAAAGGTGCTGATTCCTATCTCAGACTCATTTTGGACTGATTGTTTTCTCATTATCATGTCAAAGCAAGACTGCAGAAAGTAAAAAATGATATTATATTCTTGAATTCGTATGCTCTTTCTTTGGTATACTGAGCATTTACTAGATAAAATTGAAAATTGGAATTCAAATTGTTTTCATCATCCTTCAAATTATTGCACTCTACTAGAAAGAAAGAAATATGATTATTTACTCACATAGTTCAGGTTTCTCTAAATTTGATGACATGGTTCTGTTCTGTCCTTGACTCAGTTTCTGACCTTAGGCAAGTTAACTTGTTTATATCTTAGTTCCCCATCTGTAAAATGAATATGTTAGTTCCACTGAGTCATTCATTTTTTAGGTTCTTTCTGACTCTTTACTTTCAGTGACACTGACTTCAAGTTATCTTTAGATTTCTTATAGAACTCTATTGAAGTGTAGCATATAGAAACATTTATACATCCTTCTATTATATGAGATTTGCCAATATTTTCTGATTGTACACAAAATCTGTTAGAATATTAAATCTTCTTAGACAATTGTTGACTAATGCTGAATCCTGGCATCATAAAGAAAACTGCTATTTTTCTGTTATAAAAAGGTCATTCAACAAAACCTGCCAATTTGTTTTTCAAATTACAAGGCATTTAGAGGTACAATTGCATACGCTGGGTACAGAGCTGATTGGAAAAATATTCCCAAATACTCCCTCCCATTCAATGGCTTTAAATATGAAATGTGTTCACTCTGTTATCCAGTGCTGTTCATCTTTTTTTTAACCATGTATGTCCATTTATGAGGTTCATGTATTCCTATTATTTTCTAGGTTTAAAATTCTTATTTCCAGGGTCGAATTACAAAGAAAGGAGCAATTGAAAACATCTGCTCTGCTTTCAAACACTGACAGGCACCCCCATCACACTCCTTTCTGCTGCTGGACAATTAGGTACAGCTAGAGGCAGAATTGTTTTTACTTTTGTCTGGGGTTCTCTTCTTGGCCATGAATGAATGAAAGGCACTTAACAAAAAGCTATTTCTCACCCAATGAATGGATGTGCCTGTCACTTGCTCTGATAAAGAACACCTATCCCATGAAGACAGAAGTGGCAGAAATCTTAGTTGAATATTCTAATGATCATGTTTGTTTTCCTAAAGCTCAGGCTGTTTGAGGCAGTATAAATAATGGATTTTGTCTATATTGCTATGGGGTGAGGAAGGAACGGGGAAAGAAAATACCTACCCATAGCATGAGTTTCTGAAGTGAATGAAGGCTGTAGATGCAGAGGAAGTTATCTGCATCATTGCAGGAGAGTCAGTTTTGATAGCAGCATCAATGAAGTTACTGAGAGTTGTATTATTAATAATAGCTATCATTTGCTGAGCACTCACATATGGAAGGTGAGATGGAAAGCAATTCAAACAGACTCGATCCTCATCAAATCTTTCTGAGTTTAGTATTATCTTTCCTTTTCTTTTCAGATGAAGAAACAGGCTGCAAGGCCAGAGCTATACTGTTAAAAAGGTGAAGACTTAGGATCGAAACTCGGTTGCAGGTGATGCAAAATCTGTGCTCCTAACTGCTACATGGTATACAGACTTTGGAGGCAAGCACACGCCTAGGTTAGAAATCAATTGTACAACCAATATGTCCTGAACTTTAGCCAAAATATTGCATCTTTCACAAGATCAATTTTCTCACCCTTAAAGTATAGATAATAACTGCCACATAAAGTGGTTATTGGAATTAAATTCATAACACATTGAGATGCTGGTTTAAGTGCCTGATATACAATAGGTTCTCAGAAAATGGGTGTCAATTCTCCTTTTTGGAGATATTCAAAGGGGACAGCTGCTTCATAGGTATTTTTATTGGTATAATTACCCCTTGTGGGGGAGAGGTGGATAAAATGCCTTTCTATTGCCTGCCAGCCCAGAGCGTCCATGATGATGTGAATCATTTGTTCAGGTTTATACAAACATGCTCTGTCTGCCTCCTAGCTCAGGGATCTGACTTCACCTTCAAAGGTATCAGAAACAGAGAAGGTATAAATCGTTCTTCAAACTTTTCTAATAAGATCATGAAACCTCAAATTTAAAAGCTTTACATTGTCAAATGTAAAGTCTCTTCAGTGTCCGCTTATAAAAACAAAAAAGAAAGCCTTACTCTGAAAAGTCAATGCACTGTTTGAATATTTCCTTGAGAAAAGAGAGACACAGATGTGGTAAAGGGGGAGAGGAGATGTTAGGGCACAGGGAATTCTGGTCTGGGTCCTGCACCCTCTCCTTTTGTGACTCCGCCTATTACGGGAAAGAGATCTGTTAGTCCTTGTTACCGATGGATGTATCTGTCCAGGTCTGCAGCAACTTCAATTCTTGCCTACCTTAAGAAGAAATAATTCAACTGAGTGGCATAAAGCAGAAAAAGAGAAGACTGAGGCAATTTCCAGAGCAGGAATGAAAGCTTATTTTTAAATGCCTTAGAATAGGAAGGAAAGGAAGGTGTGCATGGAAAAGGCCCACAAAGCACAGGAAGGTTAAAAATAGAAGGTCAAGTGCACCGTTTTACCATGATCTTGGGACTTTGATAAACCCGCCTCTTTCCCATGATTCTTTCCTTGGGGTGGGCTGCCCGCAGGCACAGAGCCCTCTTTAGCCTTTGGAAGTGAGCATATGCAAAGTGTTTAAGGAGTTAAGCCATACCCATCTGATGCTTTTTTCCCTTTTCCAGTGGAGTGTGCCCGGAAGATCATACTTTGCCATTTTCCCCTTAACATGCATGCCCAGGAAGTTTCTTCTCCCTTATTTACCGTTTTGATGTTAACAGGTGTGGACTATCAGGAAATGGCCTCTCCTTGACGCTGCTGTATCATCACTCTCAGAGAGGCAATGCAAGAATTGCCAAACCAGCACCTGACATTTCTAGTGGCTGGAGGAAGAGCCCTCTTCTGCCTGGCTCACGCCTAACTATCTACCTGTAACACACCCTAGATGCCCATCTGGACTTCGCGTTTTCATATTCTAAATGAGCAAATTAACCTAGACTAGCAGATCACTGGAACTTTTCTAATCCAGTGGCTTTGGTTCTCCCATTTACTTCTCTTTCTGTCCCTGTCCTTGGATCTCCTGTACTTCTTATGACATTGTGATGGCTTAATTTTATGTGTCAACTTAATTGGGCCATGGAATGCCCAGATACTCAGTTAAACAATATTCTAGGTGTTTCCATAGAGTGCTTTCAGATGAGATTAACATTTAAATTGTTAAACTGAGTAAAGCAGACGGCACTCCCTAATGCGGGGGGCCTCATCCAATCAGTTGAAGGCCTGAGTAGAGCAGAAAGGCTGACCCTCCCCCAGGTAAGAAAGGATTCTTCCTGCTTAATGGCCTTCAAACTAAGACATTAGCATTTTTCATACCTTCAGACATAAACTGGGGTTCAAGTCTGCTGCCTTAAGACCAAAACTCAACTATCAGCCTGGGTCTCCAGGTTATGAGCTCACCCAACAAACTTGCAAACCATGGCACTTGCTAGCCTCCAAAATTACAGGTGCCAGTTTCTTATGGTAAATCTCTTCATGTAAAGGCTCAACACACACACACACACACACACACACACACACACACACACACACATACACAGCTTATCTGTCCTAAAGAATCTTCACTCTGAAACCTCGTAAGTTCAATTTAAGAAACAGAAATTCCATATGACCCAGCAATCCCATTACTGGGTATATATCCAAAAGACTATAAATCGTTCTACTATAAGGACACATGTACACGAATGTTCATTGCAGCACTGTTTACAATAGCAAAGACCTGGAATCAACCCAAATGCCCATTGATAATAGACTGGATTGGAAAAATGTGGCACATATACACCATGGAATATTATGCAGCAATCAGAAATGATGAGTTTGTGTCGTTTGTAGGGACATGGATGAATCTGGAGAACGTCATCCTCAGCAAACTGACACAAGAACAGAAAATGAAACACCGCATATTCTCACTCATAGGCAGGTGATGAAAAATGAGAACACATGGACACAGAAAGGGGAGTACTAAACACTGGGGTGTATTGGGGGGAAAAGGGGAGGACCAGTGGGAGGGGGAGGTGGGGAGGGATAGCCTGGGGAGAAATGCCAAATGTGGGTGAAGGGGAGAAGGAAAGAAAAGCACACTGCCATGTGTGTTCCTACACAACTGTCTTGCATGCTCTGCTCATGTACCCCAAAACCTAAAATCCAATAAAAAATTAAAAAAAAAAAAAGAAAACAGTACAGTAGAAATGATTGATAAGCCATAATAGATAACATTAGCATTATATAACTGACCATTTGCAAAGCATTCTTTATACTCACCTGTTCTTTGATATTTCTGTTTCCAACTAAGCCCACCGAGTAGATTAATGCAATCCTACTTTCCAGATTAAAAGAGGAAAATGGAAGTTGAGAGTGGTCTTTGGCCATATAACAGATAGATTTCAAATTGTAATTGTCCTCAGTACACAGGGACATGCCTTTCTATTGTGCCACAACGAATTTCTAACTGATACTTGCACTTAACAGAAACCTTTGAAAACTCACTTCATAGCAATGAATAACCTAGTTGAGTCAGGTTGAGTAGCCTGACAAAAGAGAAAGATGCCTAAGGTCTATGGTTGCTTTGAAGTGAAGATCTGGCCTTGGTACAGAACCTTTTCATAGGTGCAGAAATCCTGATTGTCCTGCTGTATGGCAATCAGCGTGGTAGCGCAGCAGTTGAAAATACAGCAGAATGATATGCTTACCTCATCTTAGGCTCTGATGTCAGAATTTCCCTTTGGGGTAAAATTATTTTTTAAAATAAAGAAATGCCTTAATAAGCCCCTTGGGATGGCTTAGTGAAGGAAAAATTCCAAAGACAATGATTTCTGTGCAACAATAAATGATCCCTCACTAGACTCCATTAAATCAGGATAATTTTTTTCCCCTTCTGGAAATAAGAGCTCAGCTCCCCTTCTGGAGCTCAGCTTATGGGGAAGAGATTAGAAACAAGAGACAGGAAGATCAAAATAGGTTGAGATGATGATGGAGAAGAGACAGTGAAAGCATTTTAGTGGCTGGACGACCATTTTCAGCATACTACAGTCTAAGACTTGAGTAACGGAGTTTTGGAGATAAAGAGGATGTGGAACAAAAGGGCACACATAGATGCTAACGTTAGAAAACAAAGATGATTTTGAGAAAAAAAGTTTCTAGCAACTCACAGAAATTTTAAAATCATCTTTGGATTTGAGTGTAAATCTGAAGGCTGAAACACATGTTGAAATCTCAAGATTCAGAGAGGTCCTGCCTATGATCTGGGTTACAGTTCTACACAGGTGGGTAGAAAGATTCCAAGTGGAATATGTCTCTTCTACTCCCCCTCTGCATTTTAACTTTATATAAAAATTTTAAAACTAACCCATTAACTAGATGGTAGCATCTGTGTAACAATATCTACATGTCATAGATTGAAAGGGGATTAAATCCTTCCCACTGTGCCTAGAATTGTGAGATTTCATCCTTAAGAGCATCTAGCAGTGGGAGTGATTTAAGATGACAGCAGAGCTTACTGTTCTATCCTTCAAATGTTTCCCACGTCCACCCTGACCACTGAACAGTGTGTCTGGTATATTGCATTCCACTGTGGTTGAAAGATACATCCGGGGTCTGTAGCGTATTCCCCTTCCTCATGTTTCCATTACTCAGGGAACATTTTCGAAAGATGAGATCTGCTCAATTTTGGAATAGTTTCCAGAAGGATGTGGCAAAGTGCCGCTTCATTTTATTTACTTAAAATTAGACTAGAGCAAGGAATCCCAGTGTCCCACTGTGAGCAGTTTTGTACTGAAAATGTGGATAGGAAGAGAATCATGCCCATTGGCTGCTGGAATACAAGAGGAGCTCTTCATCATTACCTCATATGACTCCCCAGTTCTGATAATTGCCATTTCAAATATTGGTCTTCTGATGGAAAACACAATATTATATATTTTTCTAAGCTTCTTCCTTTCTGCTTCTGCTTCTCACCTAGCATTATCATTGTGTTTTCGCTAATATCAGCCCAGTAGAATTGGAGAGCATTTAATGGAAAAACAATAACTTTATAAACGAATGCCCTGTTGCCCAAGTTCTAAGAAGCCAACTACAGACTGTATTTGTTAAAGACTTAAAATTTACCTTCATTGCAAATGTATTAGTCAGCTTGGGTGATCATAAAAAGTACTATAGACTTGGAGGTTTAAACAATTGAAAATGTACTTTCTTATAGTTCCAGAGGTTGGAAATCTAAGATCAGAGTGCTGGCATGGTCAGGGTTAGGCAAGAACTCTCTTCCTAGCTTGCAGATGGACACCTTCTCACTATGTCATCACATAGCAGAGGGAGAGAGACCTGCTACTCTTCTCAGAGGTTACCTTCTTGTTGGATTAGGATTTTACCCTATGGCTTCATTTAACTTTAATTACCTCCTAAAGACCCTATCCCCCAGACACAGTCACACTGCAAATTAAGGCTTCAACATTTGATAGGGTGGGAGGGTCTGGGAGGGGAAACAATTCCATCTATAGCACTGAGATTTCCAGTGTCTAAAACATTTAATTTCTCAATCCTCAGAGACAGATCTCAAAAAAGAAATCAAAATTGACTTAGATTTCCCAAGGATTTCCATATCTATATACTAGAAGAGAATTCAGACTTACGTGTCTGAGAAGAATAAATTCAGTGATCTGATTTGTTCATGTGCCCATTTATGGGTTGGAAAAAATTCAACCTTTGGAGAGAACAGATTGAGTTCTAATCCTGGTTATATTACTAATTTGATTTATGACCTCAGCTTTTTCCATCTGTAAAATGCATCCTTCTCTGTAGATTCCTTCCCACTCTGATAGTTCCGAAATCTGGGAACCATGGATTGGCATTAGTACTCATTTGGGCACAGACACTCTGATTATTAAAATTCAAAGAATGCTCCAATCCTCGAGGGTCTACATTTTTATTGGCTTCATGACCAAGACACTGGAACTGAAAGAGCCTAACTAGCACGTTGGAATAAGACTTTCAGGGAAGACAGACAATACACAACAGACTAGAAGTGACACTGGGAGCCAACATGTAGAAAGATTCATGGGCCAAAGGGGCAGTACCTGGAGTGCTCTTCCTGCCTGCTGGTTTATGTCTTGTGGGGTCATTGGGAAAGGGGAGACAACAGAGTGATTTGTAGTCTAGAAGTCTGGTTAACGGATAGAATAATAATAGTTAACCCTTCACTAACAAATATTTTCTAGATGCCAGATATTTTATAAGCACTTTACATTTACTATGTTTGATATTAAATTCTGACCATAGAGGCTGAAGTAAGTACCATTTTTATCCTTACATTTTGGAAAAAGGAAAATAGCACTTTAAAGAGGTTAAACAAGTTGTCCAAAATCACATAGCCAGGAGGAGCAGAACTCAGATTCGGTTGGCCTTTGATCTCCCAATGCCTATTCCATTCTCTGCCGTACCAGGAAAACAGTCTCAGTAATGGGACCCATGTTTTCTCCACTATGCAGTGTTCAAAGATAGTGGCAATTAATAAGACTTTTTACCTCAAGCATTTATACCTTATAAAAAAAACAAATACTTGAATGCAGAAAAACACAGAGTGAGAGCAAACTTCAAATGAGGATTCTCAAATCCAATCAGAATAGGAGCATCTTCAAGGAAGGAAAAAAAAAATGAAGAATGAGACTCAAAGACTAAGCATGAGTTACAAAAGTGTCAATAGGAGAAAAAGAGTGAAAGAAGAGAAGGATGAAATATTCCAGGCCCCGGGAAGGTCCCTACACCAAAAGCTATTGGTCTCCCCATCTCAGTTACTCCAAGATCCTAAAGGGCTATATTTACTAAATGTGTGTAATGTTCACTATTCAGGTAATGGTTACACTAAAAGCCCAGACTTCACCACTGTGTAATATATCCTTGCAGCAAAACTGCACTTGTGCCACTTTATATAAATAAAGTATATTCTGAATACCTAACACTTAGCTGTATCATAGCTTCCTCATCATATTCTAATCACATGTTTATTCATATGTGTTTACCAACAGTGAATTTCTTGAAAACATGATCCTTCTATTTCTTATCTTTCTGTCCCTTGTACCAAGTATAAGATAAATGTCCAATGCTTATTGAATGTTTGATGTTTGTTGAATCACTAAATAAGGACATTTGACTTCATCCCTGACTATTTGTCTTGGATTTGCTATTTAATCTTGTCCAACCGATGTTTCCTGGCCACTGCATAAGGACTATGTAGCTCTGCTAGGCACTAGAGGAGTGGTAAGGCAAAATGCATGATTTCCAGGGTATCATAATGTGTTGGGGATGGGAGATAAGCATGCAAGCAACTGAGTTCCAGTGTGTCCATATGTAAAAATGAAGGGGAGAAAACTTCTCGTTACCTCACAAGATGATAGGGGTCTCTAATAAAATAATGAGTGCAAAAATGCATTAGAAGTTACAAAGTATCATTTATATTCAAGTTAATAGTCACGATTTTGTGGAAGGTTGGTTCAGTATTATAAGTTTTCTGGATTCTGGATCGTTGAATAACATATAGAAACCTTGCTATGGATGCTTTCAGAGGAGGCTTAGGCTGAAATTTGAGTAACTTAATATCTTTTTCTACCATTGCCTTTGGTATTTAAGACATTATGTTTATGTGGCTTCCAGAATGGTTTACTCATTCCCTAGTTTTGTAACTTTAATAATTCAGTACTTGGAAAGATTAAAGATCGAGGCTTCATTCTTTTACAGTATCACAGTATGCAACCTTTCATGTAAAAAAAAAAGGTGACATAAATCAAAACGCATGTATCTGTACATTTGTTCGAAAAGAAATACAGGAAGGTAAACCAGACACTAATGAAATGGACTGCCTGCAGAGAGTGGGTAGGAAAGAATGGGAAAATGGAAACTGGCTGGAAGGAATAAAGGATGAGTGCCATCTCCTTGAGAATATGTCTTTGTAAAGATTTCACTTTGGAATAATGATAGTATATTACATACCAGGTAAATAAATAAATACCAACCAATCAAACAGACAGAAAAAAATCAACTAAGAATTGGGAAGGAGGTAAATTTCAAGTAAAATGCAAACATTAGCAAATGAACTAACTCTGCAAAAAATAAATGAAATCATTATAGGGAAGGGAGTGGGAAAGTTAAGGACTAATCTAATACTGGAAAACAGTAGTTTGACTACAAATTGTCTCTGCTCACGTACCCCAAAACCTATAATCCAATAAAAAATTTAAAAAAAAAAAGCTAATGACAAAAGTAACTGTACACAATATTTTATACTAGTTAATAAATTTGTTTTTTATAAGGTTATTAATTTTGAAACAACTTTAAATGTATTCTAAGATAGCAAATAAATAAATTTGCTATCAAATTATAGATAATGAGAGCCAGTTTTCTCATTTTTTAAGAAAGGAGTAATAATTAAAGGGTGAAGTCTAGAATGAACTGTGTAATGTTGGCTTTGAAGCTGAGGTATTTCAATAAATTAATATATGTACATAATATATAAATGTATACACACTCATGCACACACACATATAAATCATATTTGTGTAGATATGTATATATATATATATACACACAGTTACATTGATGTAGATGTAGATGTGTGTGCCTGTGTGTGTGTATGTGTGTGCATACTTAACACTTTTTTATTTTTGTCTGCTGAGAGGGCCTAGAAGTAATAACACTACAATACTGCAAATATAATCAGCACCTTTAGAGTTTCAAAATAGTTTATAAATACTATTTTTAAAATAAATGAAAAGGAGAAATGAATTCATTTAAGTACCAGATTATTTCAGTGCTAGTACAAGGAAATGCAAGATGAGCCTGGGACAACTTAACAGTGCCAAGAAATATGGGAATGCTCCAGAAATGATGGGGCCTCTAAAAAGGATGTACCAGTTAATCTGAAGAAGCTTTCACTTGTAAATTTTATGACATGATAAGCATCAAAATAAATACTAATAGTAATGGATTGTAACCCATAAAACCAAGAAAATAGCCTTTGTTGTTTTATAGTGACATAAACAATAAGGAAATGAGGAGGCCGGGCGCATTGGCTCATGCCTGTAATCCAAGCACTTTGGAGGCCGAGGCGGGTGGATCACCTGGGGTCGGGAGTTCAAGAACAAATAAGTAAATGAGGGAGAATGAAAGCTCTTTCCTCAGCAGAATTCCAACTTCTTACATGAAGAAAGATAGATGGACTGCATCAGTTGGCAAACACTACAGAAATAGTTGTTGCAGGCAAGATTTATCAATGGAAACTAAAATTAGTGGGGAAAGTTATGATGAGAAACAAGATTTTTGCATGAGAAACAAGATTTTTATAGAAACAATATTTTTCTACAAAACAACATATTTATAGAAAGTACCTCCCCATAAGATACTTATTAAATACTTGGGAGAAGACAGTAACTTTACATTGGAAAACCAGGCAGAAACCACACCAATCAATGATAAAAACTTTAATACAGGCAGCCATAAAATACATGGACATTCTTTACCTTCTAATATTATGCACTAAGAAGAACATAGCATCATTTTTGTGATATTCTTGCCAAAAATGCATTTTCTAAATTTAAATATGAGGGAAGAACAGATGGTAGACATTCTACCAAATAATGAAGCTGTATTCTTCCAAGTGTCATAATCATACACAAAAAAGTTTAAAAAATAAGAATAAAAAAGTCTGAAGTCCTGCCCCAGTTTCAAGAAGACTAAGGAAAAGGGCACTGGAAAGTAACCTATAACCCAGGATTGAATCCTGGGTCTGACAAAGAATGCCAGTGGGACAACCAGCAAACTTCACATCAGGTTTGCATGTTCGTTACTAGAACTGCACCCGTGTCCATTTCATAGTTTGATAATTATACCAAGGTTATGAAACATCAGGAAATGTTAAGTGAAGGGTAAACAGAAACATTGGGTACTTTGTTTTTCAACTTTTTTCTAAATTTATTTTTTCTCAAATCAAAAAGTAATAATAAAATAAAAGCTTTATTCCTGCGATTAGGTCTCTGATGTTAGAAACAAGGTGGTCATGACATGAGACCTGCTGCCAGAATCTGGAGTATCTCAATATCCTGTATAGTTCGATGGGGTTTTCTGTCTGACTTCTTTAGAATTCCAGCATCAAAAAATTTATATTCAGAATCTGTGGGTAATAAAAATGGCAAAACACCAACCCACACTGTGCCAGGTGCTATGTTGGGCACTATATTTACATCTCCGTGTCATTCATTATTTTGCATCATGTCATTTTCCTGTCCTCTACTGCATACAATTTTAATTCTGTTTTATAGAAAGAGGAGGTCCAAACCAGTCCAATCCTCTTTCTGAACACAGAGAGAAAACAGCTTAATTGGAAATTGCTGTTTTTCTTCCACCTAAGTTGGTAAAAATTATTTTCCATTTCTTCAGTCAGTTGAGAGTCACTACCCTCCAGGAAATGAGGAACGTTTCCCTGGACTTTATTTTTCTATGTGCTATAAAATTATTATGATTTTGTTTCATTTTAGGGTTCAGGTAGGGATGTCAGAGGAGAAATGCATTAGGGCAAGGGAGTCAATAATATACAAAACTATAAGATGCTTTGAAAGATTGCCAGGAACAAGGTGAATAATTGATGATGATCTGATGCATTTGGTTAGTTCCTATGAAATGGTCCTTATACCAAAATGAATTGCAAGCTATTTCCTTCTTTCTCTCTCTCTCTCTCTCTCTCTCTCTCTCTCTCTCTCTCTCTCTCTCTCTCACACACACACACACACACACACACACAGTCTGTTCTTGAGCTCCTTTCAAACTTAACAAATTGATCATATTGTTGTTCATTTAAAGTGTCCAGAGTCATTCACCTTCTCTTTTATTCCCAAGGCTTTGTCATAATGTTGGCGCACATTTACTTGCATGCAGTCTTATGCACCTGGTCCCCCTGCTACAGGACGGGCTAAACTGCTGCCTCCTGTAGAGCTTTCCTTCTCTGACCTGAGCATGATCTGCCCAACAAAACAAATCTACTGTATCATCAGTATCTACCTGTGAACAATAGCCCACAAGTCTTGACCTGCCATAGAAGAGATCTGCCTTCTCTCCTCTTTTTCACTGAGTGCTACAAAACCCTTATTATCTTTTCTTTTTAACTTTTATTTAGAGGTGCAAGTGAAGGTTTGTTACACAGGAAAATTTGTGTTATGAGAGTTTGTTGTTAAATTAATATTTATTCCCCGCAAATTTATTATCTGACATTTCTCATCACCTTGCCTTTATTCACATAGCCTCTCCACTAGGAATAAGTATCCTTTGTCCTCATCTCAACCTATTCTGTCTCTTATGCCCATATAAGTGAGACTTCTTTCTTGAAACCCTCCCAAAATTTTCTGAATGAGAATTCAGCATTCCCCTTTGTCCTCGCCTTGCAATTTTTTTTTCAGTTATTCTCTTAGTAACCTGCCTCCAATTTCTTTTGCAGGCAGCTGTCTCTATTCCTTGACTAAAAACATCTTGGACTTAGGCAGGGAATTTGTGTTTTAGTGTCTCTTCTGCTTAGGAATGTAGCGGTACTGTTCTGAAAGATTGTAAGTGAAAGGCTTAAGAGGAAAGGTTGCAATAGAGAGAGACATATGATACATAGTTTAGTAAGGTAGGATAACTTCTATGGAACATAGCATACCACCATGATTCTGGAAAAAGTTAAAGTGCTACTCTGTGTATGTTTTTACAGCAATAGCTTACAATTTTTTATATTATTAATTCTTAAAAACCTACTGGGTTTGGCTCTCCTTATTTTTCTCATGAGAAAATTGAGAGTTGGACCAGGATTACGGCTTGCTCAAGTCTATCCAGGGGCAGAACAAAGACTTATGTCTACACAGATTTAGGTGAAAGCCAGAACCTGGAAAATAATTCCATAGAAAATTTGTAGAGGGGAAGACACCATACTTGGAGGTCCACAGACGTAATCTCTAGTTCCAGCTTGCCCATTTAATAGTTTAGTAGTCTTAGGCACATCCTTTAAATTTTTTCCAGGCTTTTCTTTCCTGTGTATAGGTCTACAGATAGATTTTTCTAAGGATCCCTCACTTAAAAATTGAGTTATATCCATAGTGGAAGGTCCATTTAGTCAGTATAAGAGGCCCCCAAATCCCTGAACTGTTAGAGACTCAGTCTTCTTCATTTGTCTTTTGGTGCTTAACTTTCCTCATCAAAAGGGCGCTCTGTTCTGTTAGTGATCAACATATAATCTCTGTTAGCCAGTGTTTCTTTATGCAGGCTGTGATAGACAAGCATGGCTGTGGTCACAGGAGAGTCTAGTGCACTGGTTAAGAAGAACTCTGGAGCAAACGGCTTGGGTTTGTACTTCAGCTTCATCCCAAACTAGGAGTGCCTCACTTTCCCCACCTGCAAAATCACAACAGCTATAGTATTCTTAAAGTAACGGCAACAACCACTATTATTGCACCACCCTAATATTTATCTCATGAGACTCCTTGAGCATTCATGACACCCCCACATAAGTCTCTAAGAATGGTGCCTCTTGTAAATGGTAGCTATTTTTATTATGCCAACCACTCAGGCCTATTGGGAAGACCAAATGAGAACAGTTTGTAAACTTTAAAGTATTATGCTAATGGAAAATAAAGACTTAGTAGAACTAATTTTATTACTATTATTTAAAACTAGGAAAAATGTGCCCTCTTGTTCTAAAATCTTTCTGGGGTCATAAGCTAAACATCCCAAAGAACGATTCATGCCATTTATAGGAGATAGTTTTATTCTCTCTATTTTCAAAGTTAATTTTACAGTAGACTTTCTCCAAAATACCTTTTGTTGGAATCAGTTTGCAGACTTGGTTTTTTAAGGACTTCATTTTAAACATTCCCCCTCCCAAAGTTAGAAAAAAATAAGTAAATGTAAACAAATAACACAAGTTACAAACTACAAAAGGCATTTTTAGTATGCAAAGATTTCTAACTAGAAGTAGATAGATACTCTCCACTGACAGCGTCTCGTTATACATTTATATTCAGATAGTAACTTTAGGCTGTAAACTCAGGACTCAGTAAGGAAAATTATCTTTTTATGTCGGAAGCATACAGGTGCTAAATAAAATGGATGGATGACACATGCTGTTCCTATCATTTGCAAAGTAACCTGTGAGAGCCGAATAATATGAAACTTTTAAAACATGACACCTGTATGTGAACTGAATGTATATGTGCAGAAGACAACTTGAGAAATGATTTAAGGCAGTTTCTAAACTGATTTATTGTCATCATTTGTACAACCATCCTATTCTTTGGTTATATTATAAAAAGGGAATTGCTGAGGAAAAGGGGTGGGTACTAAGGAGTTGGGCAACCTAGTACATATAAAATATTGATTTCAACCCAACACCCATGTTTTTGAACAAGTTTCCATTTACAAGTAACTATCTATAAAGAGTTAGACTGATGTGTATCAATGGAATATTCAAAATATATACAGGGCCAGGCAAGGTGGCTCACGCCTATAATCTCAGCACTTTGGGAGGCTGAGGAGGGTGGATCATTTGAGGTAAGAATTTTGAGACCAGCCTGGCCAACATGCTGAAATCTCTCTCTACTAAAAATACAAAAATCAGCCAGGCAGTAGTGCCATGTGCCTGTAATGCCAGCCACTCCAGAGGCTGAGGCAGGAGAATCACTTCAGCATGGGAGGCAGAGGTGGCAGTGAGCTGAAATCATGCCAGTGCACTCCAGTTTAGGAGACAGAGTGAGACCCTGTCTCAAAAAATAAAAATGAAAATAAAAAATGAAGTGAAATATATACAGAAATATATATTGCTAAATCACTTGTAAGGGTGAAATTCTTTCCCCTTGGGGGCACGGAGCAAGAATGGAAGGACTGATGAACAAAAATGACCGTGGAATTATTCATGAAGTCAATTCTTGACTCAGGCCTTAAAAACAAGATTTCTTTAAATATAATGACCGCTGGAAAAGGCATGGTAAGAAGAGCTGGGAGCAAGGAGATGAGGGAGAAGGTAGCGATTTTAGGAGTAAACTGCAGCGACAAAGGGATGAAGACAAGGATTGTGGCTCAGGTTATTCGGATGTCACTGGACATGTTGTATTTAAGGACTAACAAGGGGTCAAGAGCTGGGAAAGATCGGGTGAAGATCCTTGAATGTTTCTGAGCTGGCTTAGCTCTATCTGTCCTCAAGTCTGTCCATATTCACCTTCCCAAGGAAGTAACTCCACAAAGATTTTCCACAGATGACTAGTTCCATGTGATGCTATCCGAAAAGAAAAAAAACACCAAATTTCCATTTCAAATAAACTTGGAAAAATTGGCATAAGTCAAATTAAACATATTTCATTTGCAAAAAAAAAAAATGTTGCTAAAAAGATCAAGGGAGAGACAGAGAAAAACCAAGGGAAGCAAGAAGGAAAGAACTTGGAGTGGGAAAGAAAGATGGATAAGGGGGCCAGTCTGGGAGCATAACAGGAATGCAGACAGGTGATTGACCAACACTGAAAATTCCTGGAAGTTTCTAAAGGAAGTGGGGCTATTCTGTCTAAGAAAACTGAGGGTAGCAAATACAGGAAACTATCCTGAATCAAAAGTTTGTTTCAGGTTGGCCCTATTAAAGATATAGACATACTATGAATCACAGAATGAGATAGCCTAGAAAATTACTGTTAGAAGAGATCTTGGAGGCTTTCTAGTATGAACTTCTTTCTTGATCTCTCCATATAAACATGTCCACTCACTTTTTTATGTTGTTTTTAGCAGACAAGATCCACTTAATCCATTGTGACGTATCTTCTTGTTTGACCTCTTGGAAGCTCAGAGCTTAATTTAATGTAATACTCAATTGCAGCAACTGTTACCTATTATATTTCCAATATAACCATATCTTCCCTTCTTGCAAATATAGCAAGAAAAGCTACAATGGCTCAAGGGCTATTCTAGGCTCTGTGAGGGCCACAACAATGCTTCAAAGAGCTCCAACTGGCAATGGGAAATATATTTTTCCACATTGATTAATTCATTAACTCCTGAAGTTACTGAATGTTGATCATGTGCCAGAATCTTTGCCAAGAACCTTAAGAGATGTAAAGAATAAAAGTTAAAGAAATATTCTCTGTACTCGTTATCTTAATATGTTGATCTGCATCTACTGAGAATAAATTTTATAAATATGCAAATTATCTTAAAAATTGGTTATGGTGAGGGCTCAAACAGATATGAGACTTTTACTGCAGGTCCTTTGAGATTTTTGTGGTACATACAGATCCATAAAATCCCAATCATGAAAAGACACAAATCTAAGTGTGAAAGATCTATCTGAATGTCAATGGAAACCCCTTAAAATGAAGGGACTTTGTAATTCATCTGATTAGTCTTCCTGCCAGATCTTTATAACTGAATCACCTTAGATTTGGGATAATTACCCAAGGACATTTACACTATTTTGAAGGTTAATTCCAACCTCTTTCATTCAGCATATGTTTGTCACGCCCTTGTCTAATGCCAAGTCCTGGACTAGGCAAAAGGACATGGAGATTGTTTCTGAGTTTCCTCATTGAGGGATTCTGATTCAGAGCCCTCTGCCAATCACTACTGTAAATATATTATCTAAGTGCTCAGCAGAGAAAATTCATGTTCCAGTTTTCTGACTGAGTAACCACCGTGACCAATCTCTGGGCAGAGCCATCAGGAAATAACTGCTATTTAGCCTCACATGTCTTTGTTAAGCTTTATGCCTACACAATAGGAGGATTATACAAGGAAGTAAAAGATAAGTTGACAATACCTAATATAAACATATTCTTTTCAGAACAGAGCAAACTACATGAGATGGGAAACATGGCAAATATTTCACAGAAACCAGTGAATAAGATTTAGGATGTGCATTTGACATTCTCTGACATGTTTTGGTCCTCACTTTTGGCCAAATTAGCCTGTCAACAGCATCTACTTGGTGCCTACAATATAGAGTGGCTTGCATTTGGCACTGAATATGGAAAAAATAAGAAAAGGTCAGAGACATTTTTGGAGACAACTCCAGAGGGCACCATTCACAAAGATTGCAGTATAAATGGCACCCTGTAAAATCATGCAATGCACAATTTCTACAATGATGTAAACTGAGACTAAGAAACATTTCCCACTTCTATATTTCTATATATTTGTAGAGATGGCTTAATCTGGTAAAAATACAAAGCCATGAACAAAAAATAATGTTGATGAGAGAAAATAGTAAATAGTAGACTTGAGGTTTAGAAGCAAGGACAAGGAGTTTAGATTTGTCAGGCTCAGATTCAAATCCAGACTGCAGAGCAACATTAGGAATCCATGATGAAGGCTGATGGGAAAACAGACGATTAGAGAGTGAGACTGAGATCAGAAACTTGTGTTTAAGATTTGTCAGTAGAAAGCTGATAGCTGGAGAGATGAGATGTGCTGATTTTATAATGGAAATTGATCATAGAATTAGAACAGACACAAGAGAAGTATAGGATTAGACCTGGACAAACCTCTACTTAAGGAACAGGATTAAGGTAGGAGAACCTAAAAAAGAAGCTGGAAGCTTGTGCATTCATCCCCAGTGTCACTGGGTTAATGGTAGTGGCATATCACAGACCACAAAGATTGTCAAATCCACAAAGACTCTGTGGATTTCCGAATTGTTGTTTGGCAAAGTCTGGTTTCCCATATAAGGGCACAGATTGTCATTTTTCACAAATTCCAACCTTCTATTTCTTAAGCTATGCCTCAATTGCATTTGTCAATTCCATCAAGGATATTTCCTGGTGGTGAGGAAACTTTAAATCCCACAAAATCTTAAGAATTCTTTTTTTTTTAAGTAGTAGTTATTTAGATAGCAAAAGAGTTTAAATTACCCATTGTTTTATATTCGGGGGAGCTGTATTTCATATTCAGGGGGAGACTCAACAAACATCCTGTGAAACTCAATAGATGGGCAGAAATTAACAAACATTCCTTCCATTCTGTGGGTGTGACAGTGCTAGAGACTGCAATAAATTAGTGAACAAAGCTGACACAATCCTGACTTTGCAAATTGATATTCTAACAGGAGAAACACACACATACAGCAAAGTAACAATAAAGACAGTAAAAAAGTGCATACACAAAAATGTTCTGTGAACAGGAGATAAAAAAAGGGAATCACAGAGGACCACGATTTAGACTGGGTAGTGATGGAAAGCCACGCTGAGATGATACCTTAGTAGAGACCTCGAAGATAAGAAAGTGCAACCTAATGAGGAGGCTGAAAAAGAAGTATTTCATGCAAAGAGAATGGCATTCACAAAGTCTCTAAGGGTAGTATAAGCTAGACAAGTTTAAGGAGGTGGCTAGAAGAGAGAAAGAGTGAAAAGAATTAACATGGGAGGAGTTGGGATTGGGTTTATTGTCTTATGTGAAGAATGTTTAAGGCAAACAATAATGGAGTGGAAATCACCTTGGAATGACTATCAATACCATCCAGGAGCTGCTGGGCTAAGTTCGTGGTGATCAGTGAAAGACAGAGATGGATGAATTCAATGATATGCATAAAGACAGAATTTACAGGGACTTGTTTATGGACCAGTGCATAGAGCCAAATACAGGAGAATTTTAGGGATGACTCCCAGGTTTTTTATTTGAGAAACAGGATGGATGATTGAGCCATTTACTAAGAGGAAGATAATGAGGTAGTGCCAAGTTTCGGGAGGAAAATCCAGTTTTATTTTAAATGTGCTAAACTTGAAATATCTGTGAATGATGTAGTCAAAGACAAGAATAGCAAAATTTGAAAGTGAAAAGTAATTCTTTTTCCTGTAGAAAAAAAAAAGGATAGGATTCTCAACAAAGTGAACAAAAATGTGATCAGATCATTTATTTGCTTAAGCTTTTCAATGGTCTTATTTTTCCTCCTGGATAAGGATCCTGATACTTAGCTGGGTGTTTAAGGCTCTCTGTGGTTTGTCCACAACCACTACCCCTACTTATCCCACATTCCAACCCAGCAGAAAGTCCCTCATTTTATAAAGTATTCATTTCTGAAATGGGGAATATCTTTTTCCCTCCTTCTCAAGTGCATGTGATCTAAATGGAGTGGTCCCATAAGAAAGAAGGGAGTGAAAAAGAAAGTGTCGCTTTTCCTTTTTTTAACAGTATTATAATTCCTTTTAAAAATTATTATTATACTTTAAGTTCTGGGATACATCTGCAGAACATGCAGGTTTGTTACATCGGTATACACGTGCCATGATAGTTTGCTGCACCCATCATCCTGTCATCTACATTAGGTGTTCCTCCTAATGCTATCCCTCCCCTAATCCCCCACTCCATAACAGGCAGAGTGTGTGATCGTCCCCTCCCTGTGTTCATGTGTTCTCATAGTTCAACTCCTATTTATGAGTGAGAACATACAGTGTTCGGTTTTCTGTTCCTGTATTAGTTTGCTGAGAATGATGGTTTCCAGCTTCATCCATGTTCCTGCAAAGGACATGGGCTCATCCTTTTTTATGGCTATGTAGTATTCCATGGTGCATATGTGCCACATTTTTTTAATAGGCAATACCTTTCAGGACATAGCCATGGACAAAGACTAAAACACCAAATGCAACAAAAACCAAAATTGACAAATGGGATCTAATTAAACTAAAGAGCTTCTGCACAGCAAAAAAAAAAAAAAAAAAACTATCATCAGAGTGAACAGGCAACCAATAGAATGGGAGAAAAATTTTGCAATCTATCTATTTGACAAAGGGCTAATATCTAGAATCTACAAAGAACTTAAACAAATCTACAAGAAAAAAATAAATAACCCCATCAAAATGTGGGCAAAAGATATGAGCAGACACTTCTCAAAAGAAGACATTTATGCAGCCAACAAACATGAACAAAAGCCCATAGTCACTGGTAATTAGATAATATTGCTTTTTCTGATCCATGAATCATTCGTTTATGGACCAAGGCTGTTGTAATAAGGATGATTTTAAAAAGTAAAACATAAATACTTGCTAAGGTCCTATATTTTGTTCGTTTGTTTGCTTTTCTGCTTCAGTGAACCAGCTCACTGCACAAAATAGCTAGGAAAGGGGAAGAATTGGCTACAGATAAGCCCATGGCTGGATAGGAACGAGTTAAATTCCCAGAACAATTAGCCCTTAGACCTTCTCTAAGAGGCAGAAATGGGGTTATTGATGGTAATAAAAATATACTCACTGTGTTTCACTGGGACAGTGACCTTGAGAATTCATTGGCTGATTGCCTAAAATATGTATGGCAGGTACTTGGAACTCTAAGGGGAGGTAATAAGGGAGGTGCATTATTCTTTCTCAGAGAACTTGTAGTATCAGGGAAAGACATAAATGCAGTATAAAAGAATATAAGGTTGGAAGCTGTCAGTCCTCAGGAATCAAGGACACTTACATTGTTATTAGAAATAAGATGGTGGAGTGAGAACCTCTAGATGAGAATAATATTAACAACTTTAAGGAAGAGGATCTGTTTGAACTGGGCCTTAAATTACAGATCTGATTTTGACAACATGAAAAGAAAGATTTTTCAGGAGAAAAGTAGAACAGAACAGAGGCTGAAAGATCAAGTATATGCTTGTCAAACTAGAAGTAGTTCAGTAAGCATGGAAAGTAAAATTGGAAGTAGAAGGTAAGGATGGAAAAAAAATTGGTTCTGGACTCAACAAATTGTTGCCTCTTCCATATCTAACCTACCAACCTCACAATTTGAGCCTGAAAGATTTGATATGGGATTAGCTCCACTCTCAGCTCCACAGACAGGGGTCCTGATTAGACTTAATTTATCCTTGCATCTCATATTCTTTTCTTTTTTCTTTTTCTTTTTTTTTTTTTTTGAGACAGAGTTTCACTCTTGTTACCCAGGCTGGAGTGCAATGGCGCGATCTCGGCTCACCACAACCTCCACCTCCTGGGTTCAGGCAATTCTGCTACCTCAGCCTCCTGAGTAGCTGGAATTACAAACACGCACCACCATGCCCAGCTAATTTTTTGTATTTTTAGTAGAGATGGGGTTTCACCATGTTGACGAGGATGGTCTCCATCTCTTGACCTCATGATCCACCTGCCTCGGCCTCCCAAAGTGCTGGGATTACAGGGGTGAGCCACTGCACCTGGCCGCATTTCATTTTCATATTCAAAAGGATTAATCCAGGAATGTTAGCTGCTGGCAGTAAAGGAGATACTCTTTTATAGGTTTTTAGCAAGCAAACCTCTTTATCTTCAATACATATTATAGGATTCTACTTCCTTTTTCTTGCTGGATGTAGACAAGAAAATCTGAAGTTCTGTGATCAGAGGAAAAGTAAATAATAAAAATAATCTGGCAATGAATAAGCAACACTAAAAATTAAAAAGGAGAAGAACTGAGTCCTGACAACATTTTCTTTTGTGCCAATGGATTAAACCTTATGTGAGAGTAGTGCTATTTCTAAATTTTTAAGTTCCATGAGCCAATAAATCCCCCTTATGTTTTAAGCCAGTTTACTAGGATTTTCTATTACTTGCCACTAAAAGCATCTTGATACAGAATCCTTGAAGAGTACATTAAGGCTTTGTTGGCAATAAGAGGTCTGCTGATATCTGTGTCTCCCAGAATGCCATAATGTGGAAAGTATCCTTATGGTAGTGGGCAATGCAGAACACCATTAAGTCAGGATAGTCCAAAGCAGAGGCCATGAAAGTTAGCCAGTCTTTTAAGCTGAGATTAGTCTTATTTTGCTCTCATTCCTGCCTAGTCATTTGACTTCTGTCTTTGTCTCCCAGAAGAGGAAAGGAAGTCATTCTACTTGACTCAGGTATTTTTTCACAGCAGTATGAAAATAGACTAATACACAAGGGAAGAGCATTTACAACCTATACATCTTCCATGAGGCCACACCTCCCAGTACTATTTCATTGGGGATTAATTTCAACATAAATTTTGGAAGGTACAAGAATATTCAAACAGACTGAGGACTCAAGATGGCGCTGTGAGAACAACCCAGGATTGGAGCTCTCGCTGTGTCCGTGGAGAGGTGAGTCTGAGCTGCATTTCCAGACTGATCTTTGTTGCCCACGGAACGGGGAAATTCCCAAGTGAAGAGGAGACGCGGTACGCCAGGCAGAAACTCTGCCTGGTGAAGCCGGCAGCCGGGGTGGTGGCGGCCGGCCCTACCCAGCACTCCCCACAGGGCACGCTCGTCCGGGTGTTCCGTTGAACCGGCAACCAGAGACGTGAGAGGGCTGGACTTGAGACTGAGCTAGACTTGGACAGTAGGCCAGCCCAGGGGATTGCAGGGACAGAGCGTTAGGGGTGGCCCAGTGGGACGAACAAAACCACGATTTCAAACAAGCCCCGTGCAGACGGCCTGAGATGCTCTGAGGGGGAGGGGCGTCCACCATTACCAAGACAACCCACCCCAACTGAGATACACGCCCATTGCTGACACAGCCAGCCGTTGCCGAGGCAACCCATCCCTACTGAGATACACACCCACTGCTGACACAGCCTGCCGTTGCCAAGGCAACCCGCTACAACAGAGAGACTCCGCCACAGGGCGTGGCGGAGAACAGCAGAACAGCAGAGCCAGGGCAAGCATCACAACAGCAGGGCGGAGCCTCGGCAGGCAAACAGTGGCTAGTCTGCGTCCTAGCTGGGCAGGACCTCAACGGACATCCAAAAATAAAGCCCAAACCCCTCAACACAGAGCATTTGAGGAAAAAAAGGGTTTTTTTTAATGAGCTCTGTTGCAGCAGAATCAAACATAGCAGCCTAACAGCCCTGAATGAACAACAGAGCTCACAGCTCAGCAATCAAGCTCCTATAAAGTACAAACTGTCTCCTCAAGCAGCTCCCTGACCCCTCTATATCCAAAGGACTGACATTAGGCAGGCATCATCCTGGGACAAAGATAGCAGAAAAAGAAACTGGTAGCATCCCTCGCTGTGCCACAACTGCTAGAGGTGCACCCCAGACAAGCAGGGTCTGGAGCGGACCTCAGCAGTTGTACAGCGAAGGGGCTAGACTGGTAGAAGGAAAACCAAGCAACAGAAATACTTCATCATCAACATTCTGGGTGTCCACTCAGAGACCCAATCGAAAAGTCAGCAACTACACAGATGACCAGCGGACAAATCCACAAAAATGGGAAGAAACCAGCGCAAAAGGAGGAAAACACCCAAAACCAGAACAGCTCGCCTCCTAGAAAGGACCAAAACTCCTCACCAGCAAGAGAACAAAGGTGGACGGAGAATGACAGTGACGAAATGATGGAATTAGACTTCAGAAGATGGATAATGAGAAACTTTTGTGAGCTAAAAGATCATGTATTAAATCAATGCAAAGAAACTAAGAACCTTGAAAAAAGATTTGAAAAAAGATTCGAGGAAATGATAACAAGAATGGATAACTTAGAGAGGAATATGAATGAATTAAAGGAGCTGAAAAACACAATACGAGAACTTCGCGAAGCATGCACAAGTTTCAATAGCCGAATTGACCAAGCAGAGGAAAGAATATCTGAAGTCGAAGACCAATTCAATGAAATAAAACGAGAAACCATGATTAGAGAAAAAAGTGCAAAAAGGAATGAACAAAGTCTCCAAGAAATGTGGGACTATATGAAAAGACCTAACCTACGTTTGATAGCTGTAACAGAAGGAGATGAAGAGAATGAATCCAAGCTGGAAAATACTCTTCAGGACATCATCCAGGAAAATTTCCCCCACCTAGCAAGACAGGCCAACACTCAATTGCAGGAAATACAGAGAACACCACAAAGATATTCCGCAAGAAGAGCAACCCCAAGGCACATAATCGTCAGATTCAACAGGGTTGAAATAAAGGAGAGAATACTAAGGGCAGCCAGAGAGAAAGGTTGGGTCACCCACAAAGGGAAGCCCATCAGACTCACAGCAGATCTCTCGGCAGAAACATTACAAGCCAGAAGAGAGTGGGGGCCAATATTCAACATTCTTAAAGAAAAAACTTTCAACCCAGAATTTCATTTCCAGCCAAACTGAGCTTCAGAAGTGAAGGAAAAATAAAATCCTTTGCGAACAAGCAAGTACTCAGAGATTCTGTCACCACCAGGCCTGCTTTACAAGAGCTCCTAAAAGAGGCACTACACAAAGAAAGGATCAACCAGTACCAGCCATTCCAAAATCACACTGAATGCCAAAGAGCATCAACATAATGAAGAATCTACAACAACTAACAGGCAAAACAGCCACTTAGCATCAAAATGGCAGTATCAAATTCACACATAACAATATTAACCCTAAATGTAAATGGACTAAATGCACCAATCAAAAGACACAGACTGGCAAATTGGATAAAAACCCAAAACCCATCAGTGTGCTGTATACAGGAAACCCATCTCACATGCAAGGATACACAAAGGCTCAAAATAAAGGGATGGAGGAAGATTTACCAAGCAAATGGAGAGCAAAAAAAAGCAGGAGTTGCAATTCTCATCTCTGATAAAATAGACTTTAAAGCAACAAAGATCAAAAGAGACAAAGAAGGCCATTACATAATGGTAAAAGGATCGATACAACAAGAAGAGCTAACAATCCTAAACATATATGGACCCAATGCAGGAGCACCCAGATACATAAGGCAAGTTCTTAATGACTTACAAAAGGACTTAGACTCCCACACAATAATAGTGGGAGACTTTAACACTCCACTGTCAATACTAGACAGATCAACCAGACAGAAAATCAACAAGGATATCCAGGGCTTGAACTCAGACCTGGAGCAAGCAAACCTGATAGACATTTACAGAACTCTCCACCCCAAATCCACAGAATACACATTCTTCTCAGCACCACATCACACCTACTCTAAAATTGACCACATAATTGGAAGTAAAGCACTGCTCAACAAATGCAAAACAACTGAAATCATAACAAACAGCCTCTCAGACCATAGTGCAATCAAGTTAGAACTCAGAATTCAGAAACCGACCCAGAACCGCACAGCTTCATGGAAACTGAACAACTGGCTCTTGAATGTTGACTGGGTAAACAATGAAATGAAGGCAGAAATAAAGAAGTTCTTTGAAACCAATGAGAACGAAGACACAACGTGCCAGAACCTCTGGGACACATTTAAAGCAGTCTCTAGAGGAAAGTATATAGCAATAAGTGCCCATATGAGGAGAATGGAGAGATCCAAAATTGACACCCTATCGTCAAAATTGAAAGAGCTAGAGGAGCAAGATCAAAAAAACTCAAAACCCAGCAGAAGACAAGAAATAACAAAGATCAGAGCTGAGCTGAAGGAGATTGAGACACGAAAAACCCTTCAAAAAATCAATAAATCCAAGAGCTGGTTTTTTTGAAAAGAACAACAAAATAGACAGACCACTAGCCAGATTGATTAAAAAGAAAAGAGAGAACAACCAAATAGATGCAATAAAAAATGATAAAGGGGAAATCACCACAGATTCCACAGAAATTCACACCATCATCAGAGAATGTTACAAACAACTCTATGCGCATAAACTAGTAAACCTGGAAGAAATGGATAAATTCCTGGACTCCTGTGTCCTCCCAAGCCTAAACCAGGAGGAAGCTGAAACTATGAATAGACCAATAACAAGGTCTGAAGTTGAGGCAGCAATTAAGAGCCTACCACACAAAAAAAGCCCAGGTCCAGACGGGTTCACAGCCAAATTCTACCAGACAAACAAGGAGGAGCTGGTACCATTCCTTCTAAAACTATTTCAAACAATCCAAAAAGAGGGAATCCTTCCCAAATCATTTTATGAGACCAACATCATTCTGATACCAAAACCCGGCAGAGACCCAACGAGAAAAGAAAACTTCAGGCCAATATCCATGATGAACATAGATGCAAAAATCTTCAATATAATATTGGCAAGCCGATTGCAACAGCAAATCAAAAAACTTATTCATCATGATCAAGTAGGATTCATCCCGGGGATGCAAGGCTGGTTCAACATACGCAAGTCTATCAACGTAATTCACCACATAAACAGAACCAAAAACAAAAACCACATGATTATCTCAATTGACGCAGAGAAGGCATTTGACAAAATTCAACAGCCCTTTATGCTAAAAACCCTCAATAAACTCGGTATCGATGGAACGTATCTCAAAGTAATAAAAGTTATTTATGACAAACCAACAGCCAATATCATACTGAATGGGCAAAAACTGGAAGCATTCCCTTTGAAATCTGGCACTAGACAAGGATGCCCTCTTTCACCACTCCTATTCAATATAGTACTGGAAGTTCTAGCCAGAGCAATCAGGCAAGACAAAGAAATAAAGGGTATTCAAATAGGAAAGGTGGAAGCCAAATTGTCTCTATTTGCAGACGACATGATAGTATACCTAGAAGACCCCATCGCCTCAGCCCAAAAACTCCTGAAACTGATAAGCAACTTCAGCAAGTCTCAGGATACAAAATCAATGTGCAAAAATCACAAGCATTCGTCTACACCAATAACAGACTTAAAGAAAGCCAAATCAAGAACGAACTGCCATTCGCAATTGGTATAAAAAGAATAAAATACCTTGGAATACAACTCACAAGGAAAGTAAGAGACCTCTTCAAGGAGAACTAAAAACCACTGCTCAACGAAATCAGAGAGGACACAAACAGATGGAGAAACATTCCATGTTCATGGTTAGGAAGAATTAATATTGTAAAAATGGCTATACTGCCCAAAGTAATTTACAGAATCAACACTATCCCCATCAAGCTACCATTGACTTTCTTCACAGAACTGGAAAAAACCACCATGAACTTCATATGGAACCAAAAGAGAGCCCGTATAGCCAAGTCAATTCTAAGCAAAAAGAACACAGCAGGGGTCATCACACTACCGGATTTCAAACTATACTACAAGGCTACAGTAATCAAAACAGCATGGTACTGGTACCAAAACAGAGATATAGACCAATGGAACAAAACAGAGGCACCGGAGGCAACACAACATACATACAACTATACAATCTTTGATAAACCTGACAAAAACAAGCAATGGGGAAAGGATTCCATGTTTAACAAATGGTGTTGGGAAAACTGGCTAGCCATGTGCAGAAAGCAGACACTGGACCCCTTCCTGACACCTTACACTAAAATTAACTCCAGATGGATTAAAGACTTAAACATAAGACCTGGCACGATAAAAACCCTAGAAGGAAATCTAGGCAAAACCATCCAGGACATAGGAGTAGGCAAGGACTTCATGAACAAAACACCAAAAGCATTGGCAACAAAAGCCAAAATAGACAAATGGGACCTAATGAAGCTCCACAGCTTCTGCATGGCAAAAGAAACAGTCACTAGAGTGGATCGGCAACCCACAGAATGGGAAAATATTTTCACAGTCTACCCATCTGACAAAGGGCTGATATCCAGAATTTACAAAGAACTCAAACAGATTTACAGGAAAAAAACAAACAAGCCCATTCAAAAGTGGGCAAAGGATATGAACAGATACTTTACGAACGAAGACGTATATGAGGCCAACAATCCTATGAAAAAATGCTCATCGTCACTGGTCATCAGAGAGATGCAAATCAAAACCACATTGAGATACCATCTCACGCCAGTTAGAATGGCGATCATTAAAAAATCTGGAGACAACAGATGCTGGAGAGGATGTGGAGAAAAAGGAACACTTTTACACTGTTGGTGGGAGTGTAAATTAGTTCAACCATTGTGGAAGACAGTGTGGCGATTCCTCAAGGCCTTAGAAATAGAAATTCCATTTGACCCAGCAATCCCATTACTGGGTATATACCCAAAAGACTATAAATCGTTCTACTATAAGGACACATGCACACGAATGTTCATTGCAGCACTGTTTACAATAGCAAAGACCTGGAATCAACCCAAATGTCCACTGATAATAGACTGGATTGGAAAAATGTGGCACATATACACCATGGAATATTATGCAGCAATCAGAAATGATGAGTTTGTGTCGTTTGTAGGGACATGGATGAATCTGGAGAACGTCATCCTCAGCAAACTGACACAAGAACAGAAAATGAAACACCGCATATTCTCACTCATAGATGGGTGATGAAAAATGAGAACACATGGACACAAAAAGGGGAGTACTAAACACTGGGGTCTATTGGGGGGAAAAGGGGAGGGCCAGTGGGAGGGGGAGGTGGGGAGGGATAGCCTGGGGAGAAATGCCAAATGTGGGTGAAGTGGAGAAGAAAAGCAAAGCACACTGCCATGTGTGTACCTACGCAACTGTCTTGCACGCTCTGCTCATGTACCCCAAAACCTAAAATCCAATAAAAAAATTAAAAAAAAAAAATTCAAACAATAGCTCTTACAGACTATATAGAACTTCCTCAGTTTCACTCAGTTTTAAATTTAAAACTAAACTATATTCTTTTTTATCTTTCAGTTAGCATACTGTGATATTTTTCTCATATACCCACTCTCTTCATTTCAAAAATTTCCATTTTATGTTTTCTACAAATTATATTCTCACCTTTCTCCTGCTGAGCTAGATTTGAGTAACATACAAGAGGTCAAATAAACAAATTGCTGATCACTGGGTGTGTTTTAAACCCATTTTACTTTTAAAGAAACTGGTAGAAGATCTTTATATGAACTCATGTTATATTGATGCAACTGCATATCAGTTTAAACATATAATTTGTAATTTCATTTTGAAGTTTACTATACTTTATATTTTTTAACTACATTCATGACCATATTGATATCTTACAATCATTAACACATTATCATACACCCTTAATGCATGCCATACTTATTCATTTCAAACTCAAATTTTAAGTTTCAGAGTCATATGTAGGACTGTTCTGTTGTTTTTTTATGGTCAAGTTCGTAGATTCCTCTAAAATCCTTTTTTCTCTAAGACAGGACATGTCAAAGATTAGAATTTCCAGTTTTATTTTATCAATGGCTACCACCTCAATCAACTTACATAGCCCATCTCCATATATATTGTTCAACATGCAAGATGTTAAGCAATGTAAGCAATGTAGCATAGTGATTTGACTACACTAGCTAATTAAATGTTCTATTATAGAACCGCCAAAATGCAAAAAATAAATTGGCCAGGTTAAAATGAGAAGAAGCTATAGAAGCATTGGATTCAGAATCATTAGAATTAGAAGGCATGCTATTACAAAATGCCTCTGCATTAGATGTTCACATTGGCTTACATTATTATGGTGCCTTGTAGCTTGCAATGACCTTCCAAATCTCTTGTCTCCATTAATTTAGATAAGCGCTTTGTGAGGCAGGTATTGTTTTTTAAATTTTCCGAAAGTGCAGATCAGAGACATGACAGAATTTCCCAAGGTTCTGTTGTTAGCAAGTCACTGGGCTAGGATATAAATTCAATTCTGATTCCAGAATCCAAGCATAATTCCTTATGCTGACATGGATATTGTCAGTAGATAAAGGGTTAAAATTCCATAGGCTTTTATTCTGTCTTGTCTGGTCTTGGAATCTACTGGGCCCCCAATGAATGGCTTTGTTTTTCCTCTGTTTTTGTCCCTTTCTATTCCTTTTACAGTTTTTTTGGCCACATTCATAGAAAATGATGCCAATTAAAACTTTGCAAGGCCAAGGCTGGGTAATGTATCACTGACCAGGCATTTCCCAGGATCTGGCCGAACTCTGGTTCCTCGATTATTTGTATTCTGTCCCCTCCTGTCTGGAGCCCCTAAGAACCTTCCCTTGCCAGAGTTCAGGTCTCTTTGTCATTGGCCTTGGGCTCCATACCTAAAGGATGGGCATCCTGTGCATGTCTACAGCTGGCGCACCTTCTGCATGCTGTTTTTATATGAACACTTCCAAAATACAAAGCCCTTTCATTTTCTTCTTTCCCTCCCTTCCTTTCCTAGATGTAGGGCTTATCTGTAGGTTCCTCAACTTTCTCTGCCTCCAGTTGACATGTCAGGCCTATACGGGGCCACACACTGACGTAGTCTTTGCTCTAGCACTCTCACTTTAGTCATGTTCTTGTTTCCTGAACTTTTGGTTCCCTGGGTTCCTCTCTATCTGTTTAGAGAGAAATGGGATTGAATCCAGGTCAGTTTGATGCCACAGCCAGCACTCTTTCTACCACCTCATGCTGGCATTTAAGCTGGGATTTGAAATACGGTGATCCGAAGACTTCTAGTTGATTCCCAACATTCATTCTGTTCAGATTCTTTTTAGCAAAGACAGACATTTTAGAGCAATAGTTAGAATGTCTAGTTTTGGTTTCAGTGTCCATCAACTGGGCAAGTTTTCCCAGTCCTCTTCTCAGTAATGTTGAGCTACACTTTTCAGCTGCGCATATTCTCACCCACCTATAAGGTCATATTTGCCATCCTCTTTCTTTTTCTGCAACTAGGTGTTATCATGCCACAATTTTCTGGCTAAAGAGATATAGGCTAATGTAGTGTATATGGGGTACTTATCCCTAAAAGGAAAGCTGTGTTCCCGTCCTATTCTATTTTTTCTTTCTGATGCTTGGAATAATGTTTTAAGGGATGCCAGTGTGCAGCCATTTTGGTCCATGAGGTTGACGTGCACACACTGGAGAAGAAATAAGTAAAAAATCCTATGTCACTGACATAAACAGACTCATCATACCAAATTCATACCTCCTTCTCAGAGTATGCTTCAAGGTGAAGTTAACTGCTCTTCTATCTTATTTTAAAGCATTGTTGTTTATTTCTCTCATATACAACAGAAACCAATTTCAACTAATACAGATTGATAGATCTTTAAAGAGAAGAATAGAGAGAGTTAGAGGTTGATAAAGTAAAGGAAATTGACGTGAATAGAGGAAATCTAATGTAGCTGTTATAGGTTATATGTGGTCAAGAGAAAATATTTTAAAAGCATAGATTCTTCCAGAATTATCTGGTAGCTCTGTATTTAAACAACTTGATTATAATATTTTCCTAGTCTATCTAGTCCTATGTGAAAGTATAAAGTCTGTGACCAAACCCTTCAATTTCTACTTGCTATCTATTTGACATTGAATGAGAGTCCATTTATCTTTCAAAGATTTATTTTTATATAAATAGAAGAGTGTGAAGTATCAGTAAATTACGACATGCAAAGTGTTTATCATAGTAATGGAACAGAGAAGGCACCAAAGTAATAGGAATTCCCATGGGTTCAGACATTCCCTACAGTTCCAGGAAAGTCATTGCTGGCTCGTCTTAAAGGAGCTGACTGTATTCTGTTAAGAAAATCTTTCCCTTACTCCTGCTCTCTTCCCTTCCCTATTTGGACATATAGAGAGATAAGCTTTGATGATTTCGCAAGGATTCCATTAGCATTAAATGAAGGACACATGACCCAAGAGAAATGGAATTCTGTCAGTGGAAATATCTAAGTGGAAGTGTTCCTGTCCATGAAGCTGTTGTTTAGAGACCTTGTCAGTAAGAACTTTTGTCTTAGGGGTTTGTAAATATTTATATTTGTTTAACTACTATGAGAGGAACAACGGCCATTCCACATGAATGGATTACGTTAAATGTACCCAAAGTCTGTGATTCAAGCTGTCAAATGTGAGGAAATACCAGACTTAAGGCTGCCATTCCAGTCCACTCAGAATAAGTAAGGACTTTGGGCAGAACTGTTTCACACAATGGCTCACGGACATACGGAAGATGTTACCGGAGAAGACGACTGAAGAGAAGCAAAAACACATTAAATGATTTTGAGAAATACCTAGTCTTTCTTCTAGAGTGGAAAAGGTTTGAGGCTTGAGATAAATGATTGTTGGCCTAGAAATAGAGAAATAGATCAATATTAAACCGAGAATGAGGGGGCGGCACGTGGAGGCTTTTCTCGTTGCTAAGACAGGTTTCTGTTTTTTATTTATTGTTTTGGTGGTCTGTTGATATGACACCAATATAGGAACCAAAATGTGAGTCTGGGCAGACTAGGTGAGGGGATGGGCTTTACTTACTGTGGAGATCCTGAGTTCATAGAGTATAGAACACAGGTGGGAGCTGTGTTTATAGAACTGAGAAAATGCATTTCAGTGAGAGATTGACCTGTGGGTCATATAAATTTGATTCAATTCTACATGTGTGTACTGGATACCTACTTTGTGCCAGGCATAGGCCATGAAAGCTATAGTGGAAAGAATGTGAGCTTCTAGTCCTTGTTCTAAGGCTCACAAGCTTTGCAGAGTAAAATAAATCACTTCCACTTTGTGCATGTCAATTTAAAATGTCAGATTTTTTCTTTTTAATAAATAAATCCTAGGTCAGATCATCTGGCTGAAGTATGGGACTAAATGGGCTTGCTAATGCTCTCTGTTTCACCCTTCAGTCTAGACTGGGGAGAGTTCCAGATGTGGTAATATGTTCACTCATTTGATGCCCTTCCTTGCAATACCCCTACCTGTGATGGGGTATACCACACACCATTTTTAAACTCAGATATGGTCAAATGACATTTTTATGTGGCAGGATGTAGGCAAAAGTGACATGCATCTGAGCAGAAGCTTTAGGAGCCAGTAAGAGCTTCAGTGTAACTGCTTTTTCCTTCTCTCTGCCCTGAGGACCAACAATGGTCCATATAGAAGCTAACACATCAGCCTGTGACCTAGGGTAAAAATGATGCGAAGCTGTACTATGACTGACCCTCACCAACATAAAGCATAAGTGAGAAAGTTACACTGAATGTTTTAAGTCACTCCGATCTGGGGTGCCTCTTGTTACTGCAGCAAAGCCCACCTATCTCTACTCACAGGATAAGAGAAAACTCTAGTCTGCCAAGTACACATTCTTACCTTATGATGGACTAAATCACACAGTGTGCTATGTCCTCAGCAGAGAGGGCAGAAATCACAAATTCTTCATGTTTATGGCATTTCAATAGATTGACTCTACCCAGTTAAGAATTGTAGGCCAAACTTTATCACCTAGCAATTGGTTTACTCTCTCCTCCTCTATGTGAAGAAGACAGTAAAATTAGGCTAAGAAACAAAGAGGTAATGTTACCTTAGTGATGTCTTCTGCAAATGAAAATAAGAGGTCTGTTACCTCTAACAGCACTGAAGACCTGTTGAACAGGGAGTAACCGGCTCAGATATTCTGAAATGTCTCTCTTGATACACTCTGGAGGATAAACTGGAGTAAATATTGCTGCAGCAAGACTGACCAAGGAGGAGGAAGTAACACAATGAGGACAAATGAATGAAGAGGTGCACTTAATAAAGACAATTACAAGAGAGCTGAAGAGTGCAAGCATGAGAAGCCTTTTGTAGACAGGAGGATGTCAGTGGGAGTTTGGATATGTGGAGGAAATGTAGCCAAAGGTCCGAATGATAGGGCTGTGACTGTGTCATTCCTACACAGGGAAAATTTCACCAGGGGAATCAGTTTAAAACGTTGAGTAAGGGATTCAGTTCTGGGATTTTTCTTTGATCTTACATGGAATATCAGTGGTCGCTTGGGCCTGTCCTTTAGGGCCATTCGTGTTTAGATACAGACTCCCAGGCAAAATGCACCATTCTGCTGGACACTTGTGGCCTTTCTAGTACATTTATGGAAGACTTACTGGAAGACCACATTGTTTATGATTTGTGGGAAGTATTCATAGGCATGTTAAACAAAAGGAGAGATTTGACCACTGTTGTGTACCCTGAGACAGGAGACCACTGGACAAAGTGCCAGGAGAATAGCTTAAGGAATTCAATAGACCTGAGTTCAATTTCTAGCTCTAGTTCGGCTTGGAGCAAGTTACTTAAAACCACTGAATCTTAGTTTTCTCACCTATAAAATAGAGTACAATAATAATATGTACTTAAAAGTGTTCTCGTGAAGATCCCAGAATGTAAACAATGTAATGTGACCAAAGCAGAGTAGGTATTCCATAAATGCTATTTCCTTTTCCTTTCCCACACACCACTTAAATAATGTGGAGCAAGACTGTGTCTGAAAGACACCACTGACTGATATATTCATTACCAGTCAACTCACCCTTTCATTTTGAGAGTCCAAAAACAATCTTTCATGGTAAATCAAAGCAAATATGCCATCAAGGAAAAGACGTGGACTAGACATTTTTGGCTTACTATTCATTTAAAATAGCTGGAGCCAAAGGGACATTTTCCCTGGAGGAAAGATGACTTGGATGGGTTTGCGTGTGGGGTGAGGAGGGAGGCAGTGGTCACTCTTTCCAAATATCATCTCATCTGCTGTGGGGGACATGGGGGGAAGTGATGTGCTTTGTGGTCCAGACAAGAGAACTCTGGCCAGTAGATCAAAGTTACCATGAGACATTTCTCATTTCAGTTCATTGCAGCTAATAGCCCCACAGTGACTCTTCAGAGGTAGTGAATGCTCTGTTACTAGACACAGGCAATCTGAGGTTAGGATAAGACTGGTAAGTTAAATAAGGGGTAGAGATTCCCATACTTAATGAGCACTTTGCCTAGATGCAGGTAAATGCAACAGATGCATAGTAACAGTCTAGTACATGAAAGACCCCAGCCATACTTTGGGAGAGGAACAGATTCAAACAGAATATAGTGTCTTTCTGCTTAAGTACAGATAGTCAACTCTAGGTGCTTTGATTCTAGGATAGACTTAGTAACTCAGCTTTTCCCATTTCATTTCAGTCACTGACTAGATATTATAAATTGTCAAACTTGTGCACTATTTACTCTGATAATTCTACTTTATGCAGAATTAACCAACTAGAATTTTCTTCTAAAAGAAAGTGGTCATGTAAACTTGACTTTTAACAGAGTTTCATCTTCAATGTTGACCATGAAATTCAAGGAGAAAAAAGTAAATGAATTATATAAAGACATATTTATTTGAAAAGCAGAAGGGTTAAATCAGCAAAGACTTATAGTTTGTAAAATTGGGTTCTAGGGTTAACTTAGATAAAAGCTGTATCCTTTCAGTGATTCATTTCCATTCCCTGGGCCTTGGCATCCCCGTCTATACTATAGAGATGCATTATTTCAGTGATTCCTTTCTGTTCTGTTAGACTCAGTATCCTCATCTGTACTATAGGGATGGAACTTGGTAATTTTCAAGTGTACCTCCTGCACCCAAATGCTATCATTATATTAGTAATCTAACAGACATGTACTAAATTTATGCCATGTGCCAGACACCATCTGAGGAAACAGGAGCAGAGAAAGAAACAAGACAGTGACCCTGCCACAGAATTCATTGTCTCATGGATAAAGTAGCTAATAAATCCATGATCATGAGACGTTATAATGAATTGCATGTACTAGGTACGAGGGAAATAAAATGAGTTAACAAATGATTCTGCTTTGAAGGAATGAGAGAGCCTTCTTTAATGAGCTAGTTTAAATTTTCACATATCAGAATATGGGGCAAATCAAGGTGATTCTATTCATAATATAGATTTTTATATATGCATTCACTAGAACTGTTTAGAAACTTTAGGCTGGGTGCAGTGGCTCACACCTGTAATCCCAGCATTTTGGGAGGCCAAGGCGGGCAGATCACCTGAGGTAAGGAGTTTTAGACCAGACTGGCCAACATGGTGAAACCCCTTCTCTACTAAAAAAAAAAAATACAAAAATTAGCCAGGTGTGGTGGCACGTGCCTGTAATCATATCAATAGCATGACATAGAAAGTGGAAATGATGAATTTCGAGAAAACATAGCAAAACGAAAAGAAAATCAATCTTTAAATTATGAACCTTTGTGGCTTTGAAGCTTAAAGAATAGCATTCTGGCTAAGCAAACCAAGAAATGTGAGTTAAAATGTTACTAGACCTATTTCAAATTTAAGAAAGATTTAAATTTTAAAGCTATGAAAATTTGAAAAAAAATACTTTCTCTGGGCTCAAGTTTTCTCAACTGTAAAATGAGCACCTAAATATCTAACTCACTAAGATGTTATGATTTAATGGGCTAAGGATTATTAAGAGCCGGACTTAGGGCATGACACAAAATTGGAGTTCTGTAATTCGTCACTCTCTTTAAACTTTTCTGGTATTAGAGGGGAAAATACAGTGAATGATCTGCTTTGAGTAACCCACCACATTGTGCAAATGTTTTTGAAAGTGAAAAGGCACCATCCACCTGTTTAATTGCATTGTCTCAGGCATATATTCAAGTATTAATAGAGTTTTGAATCACTTACACTTAAGACTATCAGAGAATTTTTTCTCTCCTCCTCTTCATCAGTACAAAAATGAAAGTGGAGTGAATTGGATATTCCTGTCTCCTTACTGTCTCTCTCTGTAGATGTCTATTTTGTGGATTTACAAAATATGTTGAAGTACAGATTTTTTTTTTTTTTTTTTTTTTTTTTTGGAGACAGAGTCTCTATCACCCAGGCTGGAGTGCAGTGGCGCCATCTCGGCTCACCATAACCTCCTCCTTCCGGGCTCAAGTGATTCTTCTGCCTCAGCTTCACCGGCAGCTGTGATTACAGGTGTGCACTGCCACGCCTGGCTAATTTTTGTATTTTTAGTAGAGACAGGGTTTTATCATGTTGGCCAGGCTGGTCTTGAACTCCTGACCACCTGTCCTGACCTCCTAAAGTACTGGGATTACAGGCATGAGCCACCGCACCTGGCTGAAGTATAGAGATTTTTTAATTTCCTTTTAATGAGCAAAAAAGGAAATAGAAAAATTGGTGTGCAACTAAACTATATTATATGAGAGAACTTTAATTTAGGAAAGATGGAAGAACTTGACTTTCAGGCTGTTGATAGTTCACATGCCAAAATATAAATTCAAGTCATTGAAAGATTTTTTTCAGATACATTCAGGGAATTAGGAACTCTGGCTAAAAATGATTCAAGTAAGCCTCACTGAAAGGCATGCAGAGTAATGTTTACAAAATTTTTCTTTGGGTCAATTCTTACTTAAAATACCTATTGCAGATTCTTTAAGATCCCCTGCTGGGTGCGGTGGCTCACGCCTATAATCCTAGCACTTTGGGAGGCCGAGGTGGGTGGATCACGAGGTCAAGAGATCGAGACCATCCTGGTCAACATGGTGAAACCCCGTCTCTACTAAAAATACAAAAATTAGCTGGGCATGGTGGCGCGTGCCTGTAGTCCCAGCTACTCGGGAGGCTGAGGCAGGAGAATTGTTTGAACCCAGGAGGCGGAGGTTGCGGTGAGCAGAGATCGCACCATTGCACTCCAGCCTGGGTAACAAGAGTGAAACTCCGTCTCAAAAAAGATCCCCTATATGCCCGACACTATGGAAGGGACTTTAGTATCCCGTCTTAAGTCTTACAACAACTCTATGCGATGGGAACTTGATCCTTTTCATATAAAGAAACTGAGGCATTTTATATACTCTACAGAAGAAAACTGAGGATTATTCTAGTGAAATATTTGTTCAAGGTCATAGCACTTCTAAGATGCAGCATCAGTAAGTCATACTCTGAATCCCTCTTGATTCTATATTTTTTCTATGATACCATGTTTTCCATATTTTTTTTAAAATTTTTTATTGAATTTTAGGTTTTGGGGTACATGAGCAGAGCATGCAAGACAGTTGCGTAGGTACACACATGGCAGTGTGCTTTGCTTTTCTTCTCCCCTTCACCCACATTTGGCATTTCTCCCCAGGCTATCCCTCCCCACCTCCCCCTCCCACTGGCCCTCCCCTTTTCCCCCCAATAGACCCCAGTGTTTAGTACTTTCCTTTCTGTGTCCATGTGTTCTCATTTTTCATCATCCACCTATGAGTGAGAATATGCGGTGTTTCATTTTCTGTTCTTGTGTCAGTTTGCTGAGGATGATGTTCTCCAGATTCATCCATGTCCCTACAAATGACACAAACTCATCATTTCTGATTGCTGCATAATATTCCATGGTGTATATGTGCCACAATTTTCCAATCCAGTCTATTATCAATGGGCATTTGGGTTGATTCCAGGTCTTTGCTATTGTAAACAGTGCTGCAATGAACAATCGTGTGCATGTGTCCTTATAGTAGAACGATTTATAGTCTTTTGGGTATATACCCAGTAGGGGATTGCTGGGTCAAATGGAATTTCTATTTCTAAGGCCTTGAGGAATCGCCACACTGTCTTCCACAATGGTTGAACTAATTTACACTCCCACCAACAGTGTAAAAGTGTTCCTTTTTCTCCACATCCTCTCCAGCATCTGTTGTCTCCAGATTTTTTAATGATCGCCATTCTAACTGGCGTGAGATGGTATCTCAATGTGGTTTTGATTTGCATCTCTCTGATGACCAGTGACGATGAGCATTTTTTCATATGATTGTTGGCCTCATATATGTCTTCTTTCGTAAAGTATCTGTTCATATCCTTTGCCCACTTTTGAATGGGTTTGTTTGTTTTTTTCCTGTAAATCTGTTTGAGTTCTTTGTAAATTCTGGGTATCAGCCCTTTGTCAGATGGGTAGACTGCAAAAATTTTTTACTATTCTGTTGGTTGCCGATCCACTCTAGTGACTGTTTCTTTTGCCGTGCAGAAGCTGTGGAGTTTCATTAGGTCCCATTTGTCTATTTTGGCTTTTGTTGCCAATGCTTTTGGTGTTTTGTTCATGAAGTCCTTGCCTACTCCTATGTCCTGGATAGTTTTGCCTAGATTTCCTTCTAGGGTTTTTATGGTGCCAGGTCTTATGTTTAAGTCTTTAATACATCTGGAGTTAATTTTAGTGTAAGGTGTCAGGAAGGGGTCCAGTTTCTGCTTTCTGCACATGGCTAGCCAGTTTTCCCAACACCATTTGTTAAACATGGAGTTCTTTCCCCATTGCTTGTTTTTGTCAGCTTTATCAAAGATTGTATAGTTGTATGTATGTTGTGTTGCCTCCGGTGCCTCGGTTTTGTTCCATTGGTCTATATCTCTGTTTTGGTACCAGTACCATGCTGTTTTGATTACTGTAGCCTTGTAGTATAGTTTGAAATCTGGTAGTGTGATGCCCCCCGCTGTGTTCTTTTTGCTTAGAACATAGATGCAAAAATCTTCCATATTTTTAATCAAACAGATTTTATAAGAGAAATTCAAATTATAGATATGCAGTTTATAGCATACAACCTAGGAAACTTTGTGGAAAGAATTTGCACTACTTTACAGGATAATTTTTTAAGAGAGAGAAATGTGCTTTCAAATGTAAAACTTGTCTAATGCAAGAGTTAAATTTCAGAGCTACATTCTTCATTTTGTCATAACATCCGAAGATGATGTGCTATGAATGTCATACATTTTCTACATTTTTATTTACTATTGATGCAGAATTATAGACCGATGAGACAAAAGAAACAGAGACATATCTGAATAGTTTCTGGGGACAGAGGGATACGATAGAAAGAAAGTTGGCCTGGGAGGCAAGAGACATACTTCCTGGTTCTTTACTGGTAGGCAGCTTGATTTGCATAGATCTTGATCATGTTGCTTTCCCCTCTCAGACTGAAAAGAGGTAACGTTCATCTGCCCAATTTCCAAACTCAATCTTCTATTTCTGCACATCTTCTAAGATTAAATGGGCATTTTCTGCTCCCCTTACAGGAAACTCCTTAGATTGGCTGTTGAGCCTAGCTTTCCTGATTAGGCTCTTTCCTGTTGAAACACTAGAATAAAGAATGTAGAAGAGTTCATGGTAATCACCTAATTCTACCCTTAATGCTCAGATGAGAGACACTGAGGATCACAAAAAGACAAGCTTTGGCTTACCAAAGCAACATGTCAATTTAGTGCAGTGCTGGGACCAGACCCATGCCTCCACATTCCAGTCCAGTGACCTGCATTGCCTCCAACCTGATTAAATCTGACGTCAGACTTCACAGAGAGATGTTTTGTTGTTTTGTTCTATTGTGTTAGTCCAGAACATACAAGTTTTTACTGTATAATGAAAAATGATCGCTCTTCTTAAAGAATAATTGAAATGAAAAAGGCAAAGTAATCACACTGCATCTGCAGATATTGGCATTTCAGAACACTGAGTGCATCATAAAATAATCCTTAAGGAAATTAGTTACTGTCTGAGCACACTGGCTGCTTTCACTTCCTCAAATGCACTCTCACCAATATTAATATTGTATTGAAAAATATTCAAGGTCTTCTTTCTTTGGTCTGCATTATAATGTCTGAAGAAAAATCATATGTTTTAGTACTATAGAATGCTTGCAATAATAGACATGTGATGGCCTAAATCAAGGAGGTAAGATGCTAGCTTGGCAATTTATCTAGAATTATGTTTACCTCCAGACCCTGGGTTTTCTTGGGAGACAAGCAGAGACATTGAATGTCAAAGGGGTATGCACTCATGTGATATCATATATCATATCACATCATATTGTATCATATTTGTATAAAGAGAGAAGAAAAGCCAGTGGGGAGAATATAGTGTACTGATTGCTTACCATAGAGAAGGCTTTATGTATTTGCCTTATTTATTCCTTACAATAATCCTGTTATGTAGGACTTCCATTATCTAAAAATCTGAAAGGTGAGGCTCAGCAACACTAAGTACAGAATTCCAAGTCATTGGTGTTCAGGTGGAACAGAAGCATTTAGTACTCTGGGACTTTCTAAATTCAAAGGCTATGCTTTCTTCTGGTTGGTCTCATTATTTCTAATAAAGAAGCAGGGAATGTTTATGTTGAAAGATTAAAATATCATAGAGGGAGATGTCTTTTTTGTTTTCAAAACTCAAGACCAGTTTAGAAAGGAGAGAATAGATTTTTCACCTTTTCTCCTCAGAATACTGAGCAAGAAATATGGATGGACATAATAGAACACATACATATAAGAAAAAGAGGCCAACCAAATAAGAAAAGTTGCATGATATCAAATTGGTGTGCCTCAGAAATAACATGCTACTCCACATGCCCATCAACAGTAGATGAATAAAGAAAATGTGGTAAATATACATATTGTGGAATACTATGCAGCCATAAAATGGAATGAGGATCATGTCTTTTGCAGGGATATGGATGTAGCTGGAAGCTGTCATCCTCAGCAAACTAATGCAGGAACAGAAAACCAAACACCGTGTGTTCTCACTTATAAGTGGGAGTTGAATGATGAGAACACCTAGACACTGGGGCCTGTTGAGGAGGCAGGGTTGCGGCAAGCATCAGAAAGAACAGCTAATGGGTGCTGGGCTTAATACCTGGGTGATGGGTTGATCTATGCATCAAACTACCATGGCACACATTTATCCATGTAACAAACCTGTGCATCCTGCACCTGTACCCTGGAACTTAAAATAACAGTTGATTAAAACTTTTAAAACGTCAAATCAAAATATTTAAAATAAATAACATGCTATTCAAAAATGTGGTCAAGGAGGATAGTAATGACTTCACAGATATATAAGGAAGATTGAAGTCCTATATAAAACTTTGAGCTGGTAAATCCCTAGGAAGACATCACACTCTACATTTCTGTGGTTTATTATTTGATCTGTAGCACTTTGGTTAACATAGAAGGTACATTCAATTCCTGTGATTTTAGGTTCCGAAGTTTTGTCCAAATGCATATTTTTGAAATAAAAAATCCTCAGCAGTGCTATATTATGGCTTTTGGCTGAAATCACATGCTTAAAATGTGCAACTGAAATATGACTTTATGGAGGAGCTCCAAGTTTTTCAGAATTATATACTGTTTGAGAGGGGTCAGCCGCAGAACTGCACATCTCTGCAGTGTCTTCAAACATTCGGAATTGCTGAGGTCTGCAAAACCAATTAGGAAACCTCCAGAATGGGAGGTATTTTTGGCTTCCTGTCTTCAAGCTGCTATCCAGCAGAACAGGAACCAGAAACAATATGCACTCACTCAAAGCTACCAGGTTGGACACTTGCTAGCATTAGAAGAAAGCAGACCCAGGAGAACTGTCAAGTGGGTGAAACTCATCTTTGTGCCCTGAAGCCTCCATAAAACCACAATATATTGGAGATAAAGAGTTCCAGCAATATTTTTTTATCAGCCAGTGACACTAAACGGCAGCTCAGAAAATAGAAGGAAATTGTTTGAGAAGAGCCAGTGAATTTGTTTCCAAGATTAGTACAAAATTTTAAGTTCCTTGATTGATTTTGTCCTTGAGAAATTAGAGAATTTCAGAATGATAAAGAAACTGAGATTATGACCTCACTAGACTTTTTCTAATTCCATATTAATAAGTGTCCATGGAAAAGGGATTTTATGGTCAGTTAAGTTTGTGAATCAGTGGATATTACATAGGTTTGTTGGAGAGACACAATGCCTGTTTTCAAAGCTCTGATAAATCTCACAAAGATACTTGTTTGACTTTATTTGTTTCCTAAATTCACTTGATTGCAGAATAATTTTCCTTCTGGCCACCTGTTCACATGCTAGGAAACACCTGGATTTTTCAAATTGTAAGTGTTAAGGTTGTCAGTTCCAACTAGATACTTGGTTTCACAACCAACAGGTTCACCATGTCAGTGTCCAGCTTGATGATTTACAATAATGGAACACTTATCTGACTCTATTTCCCTATCAAACTGTAAGTTCTCTGAGCACATGGTTGTGACATGTTCACCATTGTGTCTCCCACACAAGAAAACCAGGGTTCAATAATTATCTCATCATTGCTCCCATAGGTACCCCCATTATATTTTTCAACAATTATAATCATCAAAATACCAATTCTAATATTGAGTGCCACTTGCTGTGCTACAATCCTGGTCCTCTTTAATAATAATCTTCTCTCTATACAGATGATGGCTCTGCCAGGATTGAAAATGCTGATTATTTCTCTCCCTCTGTCATAAGCCTCAACTTCTCCATGTCAAACACTCCCAGGATCTTTTACTACTGCTTATCTAATTTGATTTCATTTTTTTCTCACCTTTCTGGCAATGGATTCCAGTTAAACCATGAGCTTTTATATAATTAGACAAATCTATGTTTTTTTTTTTTTTGAGACAGAGTTTCGCTCTTGTGACCCAGGCTGGAGTGCAATGGCACGATCTTGGCTCACCGCAACCTCCGCCTCCTGGGTTCAGGCAATTCTGCCTCAACCTCCCGAGTAGCTGGGATTACAGGCACGAGCCACCATGCCCAGCTAATTTTTTGTATTTTTAGTAGAGACGGGGTTTCATCATGTTGACCAAGATGGTCTCGAGCTCTTGACCTCATGATCCACCTGCCTTGGCCTCCCAAAGTGCTGGGATTACAGGCGTGAGCCACTGCGCCCAGCCGACAAATCTATGTTCTATTTGTAGCTACTCCATTTCGTAAATGTATGAGCTTTTTGAAAAATGCATGGCCGTTGTGGCTCTTTTCTACCTAACTGATAAGCAGTCTTTATCTCTTATCCATTGTAAAATAAACCTCATAAAACTGTGGTGAGAAATAAATGATAATGAATGTAGGTCCTGCAACATATTGCTCAATCCATGTTATTCAATACAGCTAGTTTAGACCCGGCACCTTCATGCCCAGAATCTTCCTAATGAATAGATATCTACTCCAAAATGGCTTCATTTGAGCCTATGTTGTTAACATTTGCTTAAACAAGAAAATATAGAATGCACAATCAATAGAGGTGATGGTATCAATTTCTGACCACATTCAGAGGATCTAGTTCCACTTCTTCTTTATAGCTTACAAAGTTGCCTTTTTACTTCTCTTTCTGTCCATGTTGCTTACCTCATGCTTTTACAGAAAGCACTCCACAACCTTCATGCAAATCTCTCGTTAAAATCTGCTTTTAGGGGAGACTAAACCTGTGATACCCAGAAGCTGCTTGAAGATTTTTGGGGAGGGAGGCATGCTGAGGTCTTGCAACTATGTAGGAAAGAGCAATGAGCTAACCAGTTTTATATAGTAATAGAAACGTGCCCTAACTTCATACTCTGTTTCAGTGAGGAAGTCTGGAGATGACAGACACTGTGTTACCTGTATTTAAATCAGTTTCTATTTGCACATCAAATTCTTGTCATCTTTTTGATGATGTTCAATTTTCATAAATTTGGGGCTAGGAAAAAGAAATAAGAAGGGAGTGTGCACTATTTGGGATATATAAACCCATCCTATTTTTCTCTCTGGGTCTTAGGTCAGTTAACTATATGATTTCTGAAGGGCAGCGTGGCTCTGTTCCGTTTCTGAGAATGTTGAGTCTTTTGTGCAGTGAATAAATAGTTATGGTACAACTACCATGTGCTAATTCTGTTGCTTGTTTTTGAGGATGTAATAGTGAGCTTGCTAGAGAAAGTCTAGAACTTCATGAAGATTCTATCTAAGTAGTAAGACAAATGATTAACAACGTGAAAGGTAATGAGTAAAAAAGAGAGTCCAGAATGTTCAGGGAACACAATGAAAGGGACTCAGCAAATCAAAAAACTTATCCATCACGATCAAGTAGGACTCATCCCGGGGATGCAAGGCTGGTTCAACATACGCAAGTCTATAAACGTAATTCACCACATAAACAGAACCAAAACCAAAAACCACATGATTATCTCAATTGATACAGAGAAGGCATTCAACAAAATTCAACAGCCCTTTATGCTAAAAACCCTCAATAAACTCGGTATCAATGGAACGTATCTCAAAGTAATAAAAGCTATTTATGACAAACCAACAGCCAATATCATACTGAATGGGTAAAAACTGGAAGCATTCCCTTTGAAATCTGGCACTAGACAAGGATGTCCTCTTTCACCACTCCTATTCAATATAGTACTGGAAGTTCTAGCCAGAGCAATCAGGCAAGAAAAAGAAATAAAGGGTATTCAAAAAGGAAAGGTGGAAGCCAAATTGTCACTATTTGCAGACGACATGATAGTATACCTAGAAGACCGCATCACCTCAGCCCAAAAACTCCTGAAACTGATAAGCAACTTCAGCAAAGTCTCAGGATATAAAATCAATGTGCAAAAATCACAAGCATTCCTCTACACCAATAACAGACTTAAAGAGAGCCAAATCAAGAACGAACTGCCATTCAAAATTGCTACAAAAAGAATAAAATACCTAGGAATACAACTCACAAGGAACGTAAGGGACCTCTTCAAGGAGAACTACAAACCACTGCTCAACGAAATCAGAGAGGACACAAACAGATGGAGAAACATTCCATGTTCATGGTTAGGAAGAATCAATATCATGAAAATGGCTATACAGCCCAAAGTAATTTACAGAATCAATGCTATTCCCATCAAGCTACCATTGACTTTCTTCACAGAACTGGAAAAAACCACCATGAACTTCATATGGAACCAAAAGAGAGCTTGCATAGCCAAGTCAATTCTAAGCAAAAAGAACATAGCAGGGGGCATCACACTACAGGATTTCAAACTATACTACAAGGCTACATTAATCAAAACAGCATGGTACTGGTACCAAAACAGAGATATAGACCAATGGAACAGAACAGAGGCATTGGAGGCAACACAACATATCCACAAACATACAATCTTTGATAAACCAGACAAAAACAAGCAATGGGGAAAGGATTCCCTGTTTAATAAATGGTGTTGGCAAAACTGGCTAGCCATGTGCAGAAAGCAGAAACTGGACCCCTTCCTGACACCTTGCACTAAAATTAACTCCAGATAGATTAAAGACTTAAACATAAGACCTGGCACGATAGAAACCCTAGAAGAAAATCTAGGCAAAACCATCCAGGACATAGGAGTAGGCAAGGACTTCATGAACAAAACATCAAAAGCATTTGCTTGCCAAAATAGACAAATGGGACCTAATCAAACTCCACAGCTTCTGCACAGCAAAAGAAACAGTCACTAGAGTGAATCAGCAACCAACAGAATGGGAAAAAATTTTTGCAGTTTACCCATCTGACAAAGGGCTGATATCCAGAATTTACAAAGAACTCACACAGATTTACAGGAAAAAAAACAAACAAGCCCATTCAAAAGTGGGCAAAGGATATGAACAGACACTTTACAAAAGAAGACATATATGAGGTCAACAAATATATGAGAAAATGCTCATCATCACTGGTCATTAGAGAGATGCAAATCAAAACCACATTGAGATACCATCTCACGCCAGTTAGAATGGCAATCATTAAAAAATCTGGAGACAGATGCTGGAGAGTATGTGGAGAAATAGGAACACTTTTACACTGTTGGGAGTGTAAATTAGTTCAACCATTGTGGAAGACAGTGTGGCGATTCCTGAAGGCCTTAGAAATAGAAATCCCATTTGACCCAGCAATCCCATTACTGGGTATATATCCAAAGGACTATAAATCGTTCTACTATAAGGACACATGTACACAAATGTTCATTGCAGCACTGTTTACAATAGCAAAGACCTGGAACCAACCCAAATGCCCATCGATGATAGACTGGATTGGGAAAATGTGGCACATATACATCATGAAATATTATGCAGCAATCAGAAATGATGAGTTTGTGTCATTTGTAGGGACATGGATGAACCTGGAGAACATAATTTTCAGCAAACTGACACAAGAACAGAAAATGAAATACCGCATATTCTCACTCATAGGCTGGTGATGAAAAATGAGAACACATGGACACAGGGAGGGGAGTACTAAACACTGGGGTCTATTGGGGGAAAAAGGGGAGGGCCAGTGAGGGGGGAGCCGGGGAGGGATAGCCTGGGGAGAAATGCGTAATGTGGGTGAAGGGGAGAAAGGAAGCAAAACACACTGCCATGTGTGTACCTATGCAACTGTCTTGCATGTTCTGCACATGTACCCCAAAACCTAAAATGCAATAAAAAATTAAAAAAAAAAAAGAAAGGGACTCAGCAAACAAGAACTGAGGAAAATCTTCACAGGAAATGTCCTGTAAACTAGGCTTAAAGAAAATCAGCCACAGCAACAGATAATGAAAGAGGTTTCGGACAGATTAAACATCAGGTGCAAAATCTTAAAGGCTTCAATATGTTTGACAATATGAGCAATTGAAAGAAGGGACCTCTACATAAACATTCAATCTCTAATGGAAATTATAAAAATATACAACATACATCAGAAAGCAGGGGTACATTATATTTTGTCTCCTAACATAGTCTATGTTATCATTTTGGTACATAATTCAACATATCTGTATTACCTGGAGGCTTCCTAGAATTACAGATTCTCGAGCCCCACCATAAATTCACTGAATCAGAATCTCGGAGGTAGGAGTCCAAGAATCTGTTTCAATAAGCTCTCTGGGTGATTCTGATGCACACTAGAGACTGAGAATCACTGTTCTGTTATTTCAGGAGTTGAAACTACCTTTCTAATATATCTGATTCAAATCTTGGCATTTGAGGTTGCATTCACAAAGACGCAGATATCAAACATCTAGTCCTGAATATTTGGTATACCCAAGGGCTAGATATTCAGCACTGCAAATCCTCCTGCCAACTCCCCAAGATTTCTGAACACACCATGACCTTATTGGACTGTAAAATATAGCTCTCTAGAGGGCATGATGTTTACAAGATTTGAGAATATCAATTATATGACAAAGACACTTTCCTCTCTGCAAGCAGCCAACAATAGCCCCGTTTCTCCATAAATGTCACTAGTGGGGTGGGTCAGATATGATTTGGTTGGTGCTACCATGTGAAATACCTTTTATGTGTCATTTTTTAAAGAAATGGGATAATTTAGCATCCCCTAATCTCTTACATTAGCATGCTGTGACCTAGACCCAGATAAGAAAAACTGTCCTTCATTACCAAGAGTCATGTTAGCATCTTTTTAGGGCAGTAAAGGAAAAGATATATGATAATGGAAGAAAGAAAAAAAAAACAATTTCTATAGTGCTTTCAGCTGTGACTAAAACCCAGCATATGAGACAGAAGCTTTTATTGAGAGATCATAACAGACAATGTATCATAAACTCCACCTCCATCTAAAAGGACAAATAATGTATATGAAGGAAAGCCCTTGCCTGGTAAGAGACTTGGTTAATACACTTGGAAAATCCTTAAAGTAAAGAACAATTCAAGCAAACACACCACATGTTACTGTCTTGTTTAAGGCCTGAATTAGTGCTTACATTTTGCTCTTCTTGCTCCATTATGACAGTCAAATACCTAAAGAAAAAAGATAAAAAGCACATCCCAGGAATCCTAAAAGAAGGGAATTGTGAAGTAATGAGCTCTAGAAAAGAACATTGCTTACGAGGTGGACTGAGCAAATTGGGTCCTCAAAAGACTTATGTCTGCGTTGAGTTCCATGCCTTCTGACACAGCATAACAAACACCAATAAGATGCTCTGGGCAACTAAAATGCCTCTCTCATTTAGCAAATCCTATTCTCTTGAGAAGGCAATTTTGGTTTTAAATAGCAAAGGTTTTCTTTCTTCACCCATAGATGAAGTGTAAGAATTAACTATCCATATACCCAGAGATAGTTAATTCTTACACTGGTCAGTTACCTCACATTAGAGCAATTAATATTTATGTTGGCCTGCCCCAACCAAAACACATTTGGTGATTTGGTTTGGCTGTGTCCCCAACCCAACTTTCATCTTGAATTGTAGCTCCCATAATCCCCACATGTCATGGAAGGGACCTGGTAGGCGGTCAGTTTCTCATGATAGTGAAGAAGTCTCATTAGATATGATGGTTTTCTCTTGCACATGCTCTCTTGCCTGACACCCTATAAGATGTGCCTTTGCTCCTCCTTTACCTGCCATGATTGTGAGGTCTCCCCTGCCATGTAGAACTGTGAGTCCATTAAACCTCTTTTTTAAAAAAAAAAGTGTTCAGTCTTATATATGACCTTATAGGAGCATGAGAATGAAGTAATATGGAAAACTGGTATGCAGAATGGAACGCTGCTGTAAAGATACCTGAAAATGTGAAAATGACTTCAGAACTGGTTAACATGCAGAGGTTGCAACAGCTTGAAGGGCTCAGAAGAAGATAGGAAGATGTGGGAAAGTTTTGAACTTCCTAGAGACTTGTTGAATGGCTTTGAGCAAAATGCTAATAGTGATATGGACAATAAACTCCAGGTTGAGGTGATCTTAGATGGACATGAGGAACTTGGGAACTCAAGTATGGTCACTCTTCCTAGGCAAAGAGACGGGTGGCATTTTGCCCCTGCCCTAGAGATCTGTAGAACTTTGAAATTGAGAGAGATGGTTTAGATCAACGGAAGAAAGAAATTTCTAAGTGGCAAAGTGTTCAAGAGGCAGCAGAGCATAAACATTTGGAAAATGTTCAGCCCTATGATGCAGTAGAAATCAAAAACTCATCTTCTGGAGAGAAATTCAAGCCAGAAAGAAAAGAAAGAAGAAATTTGCATAAGAAACAAAGAGACAAATACTAATTGCCAGGACAATGGGAAAATGTCTCCAGGCCACTTCAGAGACTTTCACTGAAGCTCCTCCCATCTCAGACTTGGAGGCCTAGGACAAAAATATGTGTTTTGGGGCTGGGTCCAGGGCCCCCCCTGTTGTGTGCAGCCTCACGATTTGGTGCCCTGTATCCCAGGTACTTCAGCCATGGCTAAAAGGGGCCAAGGTAACAGCTTGGGCCATGGCTTCACTGGGTGCAAGCCCCAAGCCTTGGCAGCTTTCATATGGTATTGAACCTGTGGGTACACAGAAGTAAAGAGCTGAGGTTTGGTAACCTCCACCTAGATTTCAGAGGATGTATGAAAATGACTAGGATGTCCGGGCACAGGTGTGTTGCATGGTTGAAGCCCTCATGGAGAACTTCTGCTAAGACAGTGGAAAAGGAAATGTGGGGTGGGAGGCACCACCCAGAGTCTCCACTGGGACACCTGAAGAACAGATGGGGATTGTTTTTTCAGGTAAGAGAGCTCCTTGAGTTATGACTGATGCAAAGAGTATGTTTGCTTTATTTTAAAATATGCTTTATACTGAAAGTCAGTCCTGGGTTCCTGGTCATGTATTACAGAGAAGAAAAAGTCTATCTTAAATAATTAAGGTGAGAGGAAGGCCAATGTAAAAATTCAAACTGTTTGAAGAAAGACTCAGCATCAAGTGTTGGGAGTAACCCAGATGGTGCTGAAGATAAGGAGGAGGTCCCTAGAGTAGGAGACACATTCAATGGGTGTATTTCAAGTGAAATACTGTTGCTATACTGTACTACTCTTCTTCAGAACCTCAGAAATTGTCAGCAAAATATTTAGGAGATTAAAAATATTGCTGTTCACCATTCTTAGCAAACTTGCACACAAACATAATACTACATTTTCTCACTTGCAAGTGGGAGCTAAACAATGAGAACGCATGGACACATAGAGGGGAGCAACACACACTGGGCCCTTTTGGAGGGTGAATGGTGGAAGAAGGGAGAGGATCAGGAAAAATAACTAATGGGTACTAAGCTTAGTGCCTGGGTGAGGAAATAATCTGTACAACAAACCCCCATGACATAGTTTATCTATGTAACAAACCTACAGTTGTACCCCTGAGCTTAAAACAAAGTTTAAAAAATACTGCTATGATAGAATTGCTAGTGAAAGATCATGAAAAGCTAGATATTTGTGTTAAGGTTTTCATGGCATCAAAGAGGCACTATGGAACTAACACAGTACATTCTTGGTAGAGAATTGCAGAGGTCCAACTGGTAATATCTTAGAGAAAGTCCCCAGATATAACTGAGCAACTGAATAAATGAACAACTACATATAAAAGCTGATGCCTATGCTCAATGTCAGGCTATATACATTCTGGTTTTTTAATGGTGTGACCCAGCAATTGGTACTTTTGGCCAATTCTGCATCAAGTGCAACCCTATGTCTGGATACCTGAGTTTGGGAAATATTTGTGTGGAGGATATAAACAAAGTAAGATAATCTAGACACTGGAAGATAAAGTGACGATTAAAATTGAGAGGTTCTCGTGGACACAGGGAAGGGAACAACACACACTGGGGCCTGTCAGGTGGGATGTAAGGGGAAGGAGAGCATTAAGACCAATACCTAATGTACGCAGGGCTTAAAACCTAGATGATGGGTTGATAGGTGCGGCAAACCACCATGGCACCTGTATAACTATGTATCAAACCCACACGTTCTGCACATGTATCCAGAACTTAAATAATTTTTTTTAAAAATCATGACAAAAACCATAAATAAAAGATTTTACAGATGCTCTAGGCTTACATGCTACCAGCTTAACAACCCAAAGGGGTGAAAGGTCACTATTTCCCAGGAAGTCCGACCAGGCTTTCCAACCAGAGCTTACACGGGCCCAGTATGGTGACTGTCTACCTCTAAAATAAATAAATTAATTAAATTAAATTGAGAGGCTCTTATATTAGTTATTAAAGAGAGGAAAAAATGATACCCTGGATTCATGTTATAATAGCAGGTTTGTGTGTAGACAATAGACTGGCTAAAAGACTGCAAGTCCAATGAAGCAAACAAATTTTTCCATGTGTCTAGGATTGGCCAAAGACATAACAAAACATTGTGTGCGTGTTTTTTTTTCTTTTCTATTTTTGCTCTCCCTTGGGACAGATAGCTCTGGGTCTCGTGGAGTTATGAATCAGAATGTTCTGACATATGCAGCTAATAGAACATGCATTAGCTTTAAAATTAGGTGCTCTGTTCTGAGCACCCATGATTTCATTCGTTATTCTAAGAATATTAGCCTCTCCTAATATGGAAGAGATGAGAATTTTCTTACAAGTTTCACTAACTCCCTTATGATGAATCCACTACCCATTTAGTCTTTTTACTTTCAATTCTACTGTCTCTGCCCAGAAGACAGATCACAAAAATGGATCCCTCCCACCCTGATTCCTGAATTACTAAGACTACTAACCACAGTATTTTAAGCAAGGAATTCTCAGTTAAGGGTATATATAACTCCTGTAATTAAAGTGTGTGTGAGAGTGTGTTTGTGTGTGTGAGTGTGTGAGAGTGTGTTTGTGTGGGGGGGAGTGCGTTTGTGTGTGGGGGAGTGTGTTTGTGTGTGGGGGAGTGTGTTTGTGTGTGTGAGAGTATGTTTGTGTGTGTGTGAGAGTGTGTTTGTGTGTGTGTGTGTGTGTGTGTGTGTGTTTGAAGTCTCCTTCCCTCCAGGGAGATAATCTATCGGATTTTCAAGCAGGCCATAACCTATACACTGTGAAGTGTCTCTGTCATGTAATAAAGAGCATTACTTAGAAAACTGAATTAAAAGACTGAGTATGATCCACACACATGTGATTTCTGGATGAGACTGTCACTCCAAGTGAATGCAAATTATCCAATATATTTTAAGATGCAAAATAGCGAGGGAGAGCATATAAGAGATTCTTATACCCCATAAACATTCCGATGCACACAAAGACTAGAGCATCATAGCTAGATGCAAAGCACATTTTATTTGGGAGAAGAAAAAAGCCATAAACAAAAGTAACTTGTGTATATTGATGATCTTTGTAATGGAAGTATTGTGTTCACATGAAGAAATGTACTGTGCTCTAATTCATTAATCATCAGGATTGCCATGAGTATAAAAGGAACATTAATATCATTGATCATAATGGCTACTGCTTATTGAGTGTTTACCATGTAAATGGCATGTTTTGTTTAAGCCTCACAATCTTATTTGTCGGATATTATTGTATCAACTATATAAATGGGGAAGAAAACCTTATACAGATTGGGTGATTGAAGAAAGGTCAGAGTAAGTGCCAAAGCCAGGATTAGCAATTTATGGGAAAGAAGAGAAGTTTGCATAAAGGCAGCTCCATCAAAACAAAAACAAAACAACCAAAAAGAAGAGAAGTTGGTTTTATTCTTTGTGACTCTAGAGAATAGCAGAAATGTAATCAGGAGGGGAAACATTGCGAAGATATGAGTGTCCAGTCATTAGAAATATTCATATATTCACTTTTGCAAATACTCACTTGCCCAGAACATTATAGAAAAGATTTTTGATTTTTATGAAGAGATTAGAGTGGTCAATTTCAAGGACCTTTTCCAAACTCGGAAAGATGTTTGCATCTCACCTTTGCATGATATAAATGGTCTGTTGGCTCAATAATCACTAAAAACCACTCAGATGAAGAAGCAAACTTGACCCAGACGTTGCTCCTCTGGACTCAGATTTGACAGTTCTTCTTAAATTAAAGCATAGTCTGATTCTCTTTTAGCTCCCTCCTAAGACAAGTAGGGATTGGAATGCCTGTTGCTGATGTCAGCCAAAAGTGATGCCTGTAAATGCTCTCAGACTGTTCAGAATTTGCACCTGAAAAGTGGTTTTGCTGTTGACATTTCATGCCATGAAGAAACTGGCCTATGAACCTGTGAACTAACAGGTGGCATAACCAATCATGCTGGGAAGATCAAATAAGATAATGTATATAAAATTTCTTGGCACAGTATCTAGCACATAGTAAGTTTTCAGTAAATACTAGTTGAATCCAGTTCTGTTCTGGTAGACACAAAGATATTTTGCCTAGATATTCTACCCTTTTAAGGAAGAGAATGTTCCCAGGTATACAGAATATAGTCAACAGATGACCTCCAACTGTCAGCAACTTCAGGGTCTACCTTGGCTACAGAAAACTGCCTCATTCAGCTCATATCCTCCCTGGGACAGTCTGCATTCAGAGACTGGGTGAGGCAAGGTATAAAGTCTGTTATGTCTCCTAATGCAGGGCCCTCTGACAAGTTCTCTTCTGTACTGGCTGAACCTTATCAGACCTGTATGGCCTCTGACTTCTCTCACAATCAATTCTGTACCCTCCCTCTTCCTTTCAGGGGTATTGATCCCTAATAAACATCTTATATGCTGAACTCCATTTCAGTGTCTGAACCCAGAGAACACAGCCTGCAACATCTGTCCATATCCAACAGACTCATACGTAAATTGCAAAGAATGTGAGCTCGGATATTTTCCAGGCTTTAGCGACCTGGCTTAGCAGGGATTGGGCCAGAAGACCTCTAAGGATTCAACCAGTGCTAATGCTGCACATGCTTTCGCTTCCTCCATTTATATCCTCATCACTCCCTCTAGGAACATTCTCTGTATCTTGTTTTCTTCCCTGTATTTCCAGAGCTTCCTATGTTTCCAGCAGAAAACCCTTATCCCACTGCATGGTCATGTAGCTTTAGCATGTCTGTCTTTCCTGTTTGACCCCTTTGGATCAAAGATGCTATCTTTTACCTTAAAGTCACCTGCAGCACCTACTGCCTGGTTGGAAGTCTTGAAGGTATTCAATAAAAGAGTGTTCAGCATGCACACTTGTACAGACACTCTCCAGGGTTACTCTGAGGAATACACAATAAATGGTACTCCATAACCCTCTTTCCAATTGTCCTCTTGTTTAAGTAAACAATTTCCCATTTCATGATGATCAATTTGTTTTCCAACGAATTGCTGCAGGACATAAACATGTCTAAGAAACTGGCCAAGTAAATGAAGACATGGCTTTGTATTTTAATCAACTGTCAGAGTCAGGTGATGCAATATCACAACACATCATTATTTTCCAACCAAGCATGTCTTTCTAAAAATGAAATTACAATTGCTTTGTATTAATTTATTTTGTTTTCCTTGCAAGAAGAAAGGATGAGCGACCCCACAAGAGAAAGGCCATTGAGATAGCTGGCATGGGACAGGCAAAAAGGAGGTAGAAAAGTAGGGAAAGGGAAAGAAAATTATATTTATTAAATACCTAATACATGTCAGCACCATTCCAAGCTCTTTGCATATATTCCATTTAATAATTGCATTTTATAAATAAGAAAATTGAGGTTGAGATTAGTTAATGTTTTTCCCTGAGTCCTACAGGAATGGTCACACAAGTGGAAATAGAAACTCAGGCATTATATCTCTAACAAGTGGATCTGTCTCAACAAATAAATGGAGATGGAGAACTTGGAGGTATCCAGCATACCAAATCATCAAGGGTGGCCAGCGCAGATTGTTCAAAGGATACGAGAAAAAGAGTGAGACTTAGGGAGGGGAAGAGAGAGAGAGAGAGAGACAGACAGAGAGACAGAGAGAGAGAGAGAGCATTACCTGTAATAGTGTAATTAATGCTCATTGAGTAGAAAGTATTGGACTAAACAGGAGAACATGTATAATTGCAAAGCATATTTTCTGTCCACAAAGAGTTTCTAGCATATGGTTAGGGAGGCAAGACAAGAGTGCATAAAAGGAGAATTAGCCATGCAGGTAAATGGGATGGGAATATTATATCCACCATAATAAATTCAGAGCCAAGAGCCTGTCTTAAACAGCATAGTCAAAAAGGACTGAAAGGAAGATCTCTCCCCACTCCTAATTAATTTGGTGATTAATGTGAGGGATGTTTTATGTCCTCACCTTTTCTTTGATCTCTTCTTTCAAGGTCTTTCCCTCTAACCAATTCTCCACAGAGTTGTCCGAGTGTACTTCCTGGAAGTAAAGATCACACTAGGACACACTATAGCTTAGCAGCTAAATAGTTCCTTACCTGCTTGAAGTAAAGGATGTTGCTTACACGGCTATGAGATTGTTATATGTCTATCTGATAACCAAATTACCACTAATTTACCATAAAAGGAAAGGAAAATAAATCCAGAATGTCCCATTTCAAGGAGTTACACACATTTCCCTGAATTGTTTACTAATTACAATTTACTTTCATATATCAATTTCTGTGTAGATATAGAATTTGTCTATAACCACATCCAGCTGTTCACCATGAGTATTTTAAGAGAGTGAATATATAAAATAATATGGAAGAATCTTAGAATAATGCTTACCAAAACACTACTCACTTCAAACAAAGGTTCTTAGCAAAAGAAAGCCCTTTCATTAAAAAAACAGAATTCAAAATATGCAAGGCTATTTTAAAGTTGGAGGCTGTTCTGGTGAAAAGCCAGACAAAAGCCCATCTTATCTGTGAAGATTTTGCATAGGGATGTGTAATATAGACACACAGGTTCGATTTTCTTTGCAGGGAAGGAATGCGGCATTGTGATGTTTCTGAAATTCTAAACCTGAACAGGCATCAGTGGGGAGATGTTACAGTCAGAGCACTTATGCCAAAGTATGCTTTATGAATGCTAATGCTGAAAGATTTACTTTTAAAGACATACACGTGTTTCCCTCCTGGCCACCCAGTATCCAGTCTTTCTTGAAAGGGTCTCCCTTGGAAAATAAAATCAGTGATTTTTTTTCAATGGACCCACAAAGGAGGAACAGATGTGACACGAGGATACCTTGTGCATACCTCAGAGGAAAATGACACAGTCTAAAGTAAGAGCTCTAGCTAAAGGCCAGAGAGAAGGACAATTGGAGTTTAGTCCCCTAATGACATGGTTTACCTCAGCTCACTCTTTTGTGCTTGTGTAAAACGTCCAGGTGGAGAAAATGAGTTGTGTTTACTCACTGCAGGCACAAATGAAGTTTATGCAGAAGGCGGCCATTATTCCTCAGCTCTGTGTTATCTCTTTTTCCCACATCAGAATATCCACACTGCTTTATTTGGCCATCTCTTAATGCATGGAAGAAGTAATGAAGCATTAAGCTTGAGGCCCGAGTTCTAGAGTCCGACATGCTGAGTTAGAATTCTGGATTGGTTCTGCCACCCAACAAGATAATTTTATAAAAAAATTATTTGCCATCTCTGTGCCTCAGTTTCTCTCTCAGGTATATACAAAAGGTAGTAATATGATCTCCCTCACTGAAGTCTTTTTTCTAAAATTCTATAGATAAGACCTGAGGAGGACCTAGAACAATGCCCAACATATAGCAAGTATTTAATAGATGTTATTTGTTATAATTATTAAGAATCACTTTTTATTTTCAAAATTAAACAATTTAATTTTAGATTCTGAAATTAAGCAGAATGTGCATATGATTGCTACATAGGTGATATTGAATATTGACGTGGATCGGGCACCTAATGTACCCATTACCCAAATAATGAACATGGTAATTACCAATAGATAATTTTTCCCTCTTCACCTCCTTTCCATCATCTGCTTTCTATTATTTTTTGTATTTATTTGGATCAATTCTTTTTCTCAGCAGAAACAAGTCCCTGGAATGCAGAAAGCATGTCAGATTCACCTTAATATTGTGTCATCTCAACTCTGTTTGAGTGGTGTGCTAATAAATGTTCAACAACTGGCTCTCCCCCTCCAAAAAAAAAAAAAACCTCTAATTTGTAATGTTTGCCAATTTCTTTGGTGTAAATACTCCCACCATGATCATTTTCAAGCTATCAACGTGACATCGACTAGCTCACAAAATTCCTGAAAATTTAACAGTGGTCTCTTGTGAGGCAATACAAGCCAGCTTCAGCACACCACTCAAGGCATATGCAAAGGAAAGATGTGAAAGAATTAACATGTGAAACCGTGAATGAAATTAATGGTTCACATCATGGATTCTCAATGTTAAGAAAGCCACAGCATTCTACCATTTGTAGCATATTATAATACTCTTGTGTATTCGCCTTAAAGGAGTCTCTGACAAGGAGGAATATTTACCAAGGATTTATGTGCAACATTGGTAGTTTGTCTTGTCCCGAGAAAAGATAAATCTTGATCCAAAAGCCTTGAATACTGTCACACATTGTATGTTTACTGTGAAAATTCATACTGTGCATGGGTATGCTAATGACACTGATAAGTCTTTTAGTATCAAAATCCACTTATCTATATTTATTTCAACACTTCTCAAAATATTTGACCACTGAAACTGGTTTGGCTGGGTAACTAGTAACATCATGAAGAACTAATATCTCTACAAAACACACAATGGAAAACATTGACAGAGCTACGTTTTTGTGTTTATATGGGAAAAAGTAAGTATCTTTAGTAATGCTGGAAGAATATACTTCTAAAACTCAGAACTACGTATGTCTTGAATTTCTCCCCTCCCCTCCTGCCAAGAAAAATCGATTAATCAAAATAATAGGGACTATCTGCCAAGGGCTGCACAATTCTATAAGGTAGATAAAATATCCCCATTGTACAGATGACAAATGAGGTCTCAACAAATTCAGTTGATTTACTTACTGCCACACTGTTGATCAGAGTTCAAATCCAGATCTTTCTGTCACTTAAACTAGCATTCTTTCTATGACATTTAAATGAGATGTCATGATGAAATTTTAGTCATCAGTTTCAGCTTGGTCTTTCACTCTACAAAGCGATTTTAGTATGTTTTCGTATTTCACTTTCTCTTTCTTCCACAGTAACTATTTTAAAATTTCTACATTGTCTCTGCTACTCCATTTGCAGAAGATTAATTCACTTCTTTTTGACCAAAAATATAAATAGCTCTAGAAGTATATTTCCTTAGCTATCTACTACCTGACTTAAAAATTTAGCATTACTTGCACCCATCATTCCACTTTCCCTTTGTTTATCTAAAAACAAAACAAAAACTAAAAACAATGTCTCTATACTTGCCCATATACTCCAGTCTTTTTTTACTTTTCAAATTTCACCTTTTATCCACACCCCTGGCTCATTTTCTACCTCTTCCTCTCTATTGCTTTTACTTTAAAATGTTTACAGATTTTAGCATGGTTAATTTTCTCCATATCCACAAGCAAGCTAGAATAACCCTTTCTTGTTCTTCTTTCACACCTCTTTTTCCTCTTCCAATTTTCTCCTCTCTCTTCTTCTCAGCCAGGTTTCTTGAAAATCTTGTCTATACCATTTACCTACATATTCTCACTTCTCAACCACTTTTTAGATTTCTCCAATTAGGACTTTGCTATCACTCCACTGAAACTTTTTCAAGATCATCAGTGACCTTATTGTGAATCACTGGGCACATTTCAATTTTGTATTTAATTAACCATTCTTTTCTTCTTTCAAAATGCTATTTCTTTTCCTTCATGGACAGCTCACTTGACGTGTTTTCTTCGACTTCTCTAGCGATGTTGTCTCAATCTCTTAAGGAGGGTTTTCTTTTGCCTGTCCTCTACATGCGAGTCCTCCTCAGAGATTAATTACAGCTCATCTCAATATTCATGCTCTACTCGAGTGAATTCATCTACTCTCATGGATTCAACTACAACCTTGATGCTAATGACTTCAGATTTACATTTAGTCTAGAAGTACTCATGGCTTCAAGAGCATATCCAATTTCTTACATAAAATTCCAACTTGAATGACCTGCAATTTTCTTGAAATCTAAATGACTGGTAATCTACTCTACTCTCAGTAGGTTCCGTCACTAGAAGATAATCTCTAAGTTATCTTAGAGAGTAGAAGATCTCACTTAGAAGCCCGAATGAAATTTACTTTGAGAAAGTGTTCATTTATATTTATTTTATTTTATTGCACTTTAAGTTCTGGGGTACATGTGCAGATTGTGCAGGTTTGTTACATAGGCATACACATGCCATGGTGGTGGTTTGCTGCATCCATTGCCCCAGCTTCTAAGTCAAATGAATAAGTGAATGACTGAATAATAATAATCCTCAAATTTTCTCTGTAAGAAGTCTTTTCTTAAAACTAATTCATTGACAAGTCTCATTGATTAATGTAGCTAATACTTCCAAAATTCATCCATTTCTCTTCAACACATCATAACATATACTATGATCCAATCTTTTTCTGCTCGGGCATCAGTAGCAGCCACCTATCTCAGTTTCCAGTCTGCACTTCTGTCCCTGTATAAGTCCCTTATGTATTTGAGAGCTGCAGGTATGGTTCTAAACTTAAAATCTGTCCCTTTCAGTATTCTTAAAAATTCTCCAGTGCTTTCTCTTTGCTTTCTGTTCACACCTAATCTTAAAGTAATTCAAAATATGTCAGTTGGCTGAAGCACTTTTATTCCTCAATGTTTTCTATTCCACAACTCCTATAAACACACACACACACACACACACACACACACACACAATCTATTTTTCCTGACCAATTCTCTTTCATCCTCCATGTCTCAAGCTAAATGTCATTTCTTCAGGAAAACATCTCCTCCTCCAGTTCCTAAGATCTTTCTTCCTTACATTTTCATAGATCCATAAACTTCCACTGGTGTAACACTCACCAAGCATTTTCATAATATTGTGCTCTCCTTCCTCAATATGTTTGAGTTATGCATTTCTTAAAAAGTGCGTGAAACCTAAAAATGCCATGGTAGAGCACTTTCTATAACAAATAACAACAAAGTAATATTTTCCAGGATTCCCACTGCATTCTGGATATAATGCATTCATATTATTCTTTTCTATAGTCATATTATTCAAATAGTCTGTATGCATATAATTTGCATTATTTAAATTCATATTATGCCAATACAGGACAAAATAATTCCAGTTAAAATTACAATCTAACACGTGTTTTTCTATGTTTCCTTCTGAGTCACTATGAAAATGATGATAATAAAATTGTAATGTAGAAATTCATGATGATTAAAGGAACTTGAAACAAAATGACCTGAGAAAGAGGGAACAACAAATTTTTGGAAGATGAAAAGCGGATGAATAAAAAGTAACTATCCTAACAGACTGGAAAATTCTGAAACCCAACTGCCTTTCAAAAGAGATCCTAATAAAAAAACCAAGGTGACTTACATCATGGAATCTTGGAAAGGCTAAAAAATTGTAGGTACTAGGTAGCTTGGAAGGTAGAAGGCTAAACACACATCCTGCTCATAAATCTGTACAGGGAGCTAAACCCCTGGATGGACTATATCCCTTGCAGTGAACCGAATGCTCCTTTATAACCCTTTTGGGAGTCATTTTGTGTGTGGGGGGGTGGGGATACAGAGTGAGAAATGCTTTAAAGTTGGAAGTCTAATCAAACAGAGGCTAGGAGTAAGATGCCACTTTGAAAATAAGAGAATTTCAGTGGATATTCTGAATGGTGACCACACCCTTTCCACACTCTCTGGTCAACCAAAGGGCATATAGAAGATGGCAGGTAGAGATAGGGTTGGTTTCCTCCCTGGAGATTCTGAGTGGCCCAAAGAGACAAACAGAAACTAATGATTTTAAGAACCCCAGTCAAACAACTTAGTTACTATTAGATCACCATACAGAGATAGCAATCCAATAGTCAACAAACCCCACTTATGTACTAGATTTTTGTTTTTCATTCTTTAATGTAAATGAATAGTCGAGTTTCCTGGGACATTAGATGACAGGATCTACCATAAAAGACAAAACATGAAATGTAAAACCATAATCAGAAGTTTATAATAATTGTAAGTTAAATTATTACATTCACAAAACAAGAATATGGTGCTATAAAATGGAATGGTCTGAGAACAACAAAAAATGGTTTTGAAAATTAAAATCATTACTGTGCCTCAAAAATATTTTCAAATTGGATTAAAAAGTAATGTTGAGAAAGTATCTCTGAAAGTATAGGAAATAGATAAATATAAGGTAAGTAAGGGAGGAAAATTTTATTGTTTTAGAGGACCGACTAAAAAGTCCAGAAGTGATTAGTAACACTTTCATAAGGAAGGAAAAGAAGGCTGGGCACAGAGGCTTACACCCGTAATCCCAGCACTTCGGGAGGGCTAGGTGGGTGGATCACTTTGAGCCCAGGAGTTGAAGGTCAGCCTAGGCAAAATGGCAAAACCGCATCTCTACAAAAAAATACAAAAATTCTTGGACATGATGACGTGTGCCTGCCGTCCCAAGTACTCGGGAGGCTAAGGTAGGAGAATCACCTGAGTTCAGTAGCTCAAGGCTGCAGTGAGCCATGATTGTGACAGTGCACTTCAGCCTGGGTGACAGAGTGAGACCTGGTCTCAAACAAAAAAGAAAAAAGAAAAGGAAGGTAGAGAGAAGAATGGAGATAGATTGGAGAAAATAATCATGTATGTGATACATACAAATCATGAATCATACAAATATGAATGCATATCATAGGGTAGTTTCTAAACACTGAAGATGTTAAGAAGACCATAATAATTTTCAGGGAACAGAAAAAATGAATTTATATAAAGATATTGAAATTTATGATGTCATCATTGCTCTCAACACAACATCAGACACCAGAAGAAAATAGAGCAATGTCATTAACATGGTAAAGGAAAGTATTTCTAACATCTAATTTCTAGACTCTCATTCAAATTTAAGGGTAAAATAAATAAAGATTAAAATATTTAAGAACTGAAAAAAATTAATTCACATAGAAAGTTCTCGTGTCCCAATAAGTTTGAGGAGTCACATGTAAATAAGAAAAGCTGCCAGGCACAGTGGCTCACGCCTGTCATCCCAGCACTGTGGGAGCCTGAGGAAGGCAGATCACCTGAGGTCAGGAGTTCAAGACCAGCCTAAACAATATGGTGAAACCCTGTCTCTACTAAAAATACAAAAACAAAAGAAATATAGCCAGGCATGGTGGCAGGTGCCTGTAGTCCCCGCTACTTGGGAGGCTGAGGCAGGAGAATCTCTTGAACCCCAAAGGCAAAGATTACAGAGAGCTGAGATCACACCACTGCACTCCAGCCTGGGTGACAGAGCAAGACTCTGTCTCAAAAAATACAGAAAAAGAAAAACAAAGAAAAGCATGGGTTTCAGGATATAGTGGCTTTTATATTAGACGGAAGTCAAAAGGAATCCTGAAGAGAATGATGAAGAGAAGTTCCAAGTCAAGAGCTATTTGAAAAGCCTGGAGAGCAGTTAGATGGGATCCTGAAGATGGTAGGTTCTAGGAGGAAGGTCTCCAGGGGAAAAAATTGTTGTTAGACTGATGGGTAATAATTGATTGATTGATAGGCAGACAGACAGACATAGACAGAGTTTTGTTTTGACTTTAACCAAAATAATAAAAGTTTTCTGATTCTGGTGGATATTTAGGAGGCTTAACAAAAAATAAAAATCCCCGAACAAACAGATTAATGATGCAGTTGTAAGTGAAAAGAGGGGAAATTAATACAAAGAAAAATTTTATGTCATATTTTATGATTCAGCTCTGAAAATATTTACCTGATTTAGTAATATAAACACTAAAGTTTATTTTAATTTTAAAAACAGATAAAACTATCTTTGAAAGTTACTAGAAGGAAAATGTGTGTGCTTATGTGTTGATATAAAGGAAGGGGCCATAGGTACTCACAGGGGTCTTCATCAGATATGGTTAACAGTGGGTAGATAACTTCTAAAATTAAGACTAAAAATGTACTAAATAATGTAGAAAAATAGAGGTAACTGAGTACCCAAAGAAATATTTTTAAGGTGTTGAAATTGTGTGCCTCACTGGAATAAGAATCAGTAGTGGAAAGGGAAACAATTGCTATTTATGTTAAACGTCTCATAATACTTGCTTGACTTTTTTTTAAGTTCCATATATTACTTTGATAAACAGTTAAACAGTGGATGGAATGCGGCAGCACACATAGATCAATGTGAATCAACGTCATGTTGTCCTTAAATTGGGTGCTAAGCTTGAAGTGCTGATTATGTTATTATACTTTATAGCATATATAAAGCTCACATGTATTATTTTGTATGCCTCAAACACCTAAAAAGATATTTTTAATGCCTAAGAAAGTGTTAAAGGAAAAAATAATATAATGTTTTACAATCCTTTGGGTATATACCCAGCAATGGGATTGCTGGGTCAAATGGTATAACATTCTATTATAGAGATACATGCACACATATGTTTATTGCAGCACTGTTTACAATAGCAAAGACTTGGAACCAACCCAAATGCCCATCAATGATAGACTGGATAAAGAAAATGTGGCACATTTGTCCATATACACCATGGAATACTATGCATCCATATAAAAGGATGAGTTTATGTCCTTTGCAGGGACTGGATGAATCTGGAAACCATCATTCTCAGCAAACTGACACAAGAACAGAAAACCAAACACTGCTTGTTCTCACTCATAAGTGGGTGTTGAACAATAAGAACACATGGACACAGGGAGGGGAACATCACAAACCTGTGCCTGTCAGAGGTTGGGGGAACTAAAGGAGGGATAGCAAGGGGTGGGGGGATTGGGGAGGGCTAACATTACAAGAAATACCTAATGTAGATGATGGGGTGAAGGATGCAGCAAACCACCATGGAACATGTATACCTATGTAACAAACCTGCGCTATCTGCACATGTACCCCAGAACTTAAAGTATAATAATAATTTTTTTAAAAAAGAAAAAGAAATGCTAAAGACTTGAAAACAGGAAACCTCATGAATGTTATATGTTACAGCTTTTGGAAATGGGAAATGTATCTACCTAAGCTTCTAGTGACTCTTGGCTCTAGTGTCTAATAAGCTTCATTTTCTTTGATTTAAAAAATTATAAAACAGTAAAGTGCACAAGTCTCTGGTAAACCTTAATGGAGAGTTAAATGTGTGGTGCGTTTGAACACCAGGTACCACTGTGAGACACAAGACCATGAAAACCACTGCGTGGGAGGAGAGAGGCTGTAAGTTGCATCTAAATGATGTGCATTCTTCTACAACAGAGACTTGCAAAGGACAGCTTAGAGTTGCACGTGCCTCTCATCCTGGAATTTGTTGACAAAAGCAGTGGAAAATTTGGATCAGCATACATCTAAACATCAACTGCCTATTCTTTTTAATGAAGCTAAAACAGGGCAGACCTTATACTAACCTCATTGCTGTCTTTCCTGCTGGTTGGCAAGCTCCACGCAGCTTGGGAACCTGCGTCTTATTCACCCTTAAACACTGACTACCATTTGCCTCATACATTGGGAGAACTAAGTAAATGGTAATCAAATAAATAAAGTATAGTTCCTATGGGTATTTTTATGTTGCCACTGATTAAGCTGAGGTGCTATCAACTACAGGTAAATATCATACTTGTTTATTTATCTGCCTCTCTCTAAAATGATATAATGGCAAAAGCATAAAGTTTATAGAAAGAAGTTTCCAGCTTAATTCCTGGCTCTGTCCTTTACTGACTATATCCTTTTGAGCAAACCACCACAACTCTCTGACCCTGAATTATCTCATCCATTAAATGGTCATAATAAGACTTTTCTCATAAGATAGTTTTGATGAAGAAATGAGCCAGTAAATGTATATTTTATAGACTGTAACGTAATATATAAATATCAGTTGCATCTGTGACTGAAGTTCTCTCTGATATATATTTTCTGTGGATTGTACCATTTTAATCCTCTATTTCTTTTTCCAAATTGGATTGTAACTTTAAGCACAATGTTTGTCTTTATGTATTCATATTAAGAATTGTTAAGATAGGAATTGCCACAAACATTTATATCTGTCTCCTTGAGTCACAGAGCCTCAAATACGTGAATCAACTACATTTTGCCCAAGGTACTATTTGTCCTACCATTTTTCTGATGAATTTACACATTTAAACAGTTCTATTTCACAGTCAGTAATTAAGATGTAGGAAATTATTGAATCACCTTTTTAAAATTGCCTATGTTTTAGACAAAGGCATGCTATGTGACATTCCAAATAAAGTGAAATCAAATTTAACCATGGAAAAACAAAGCAGTGGAAATTATCAGTAAGTTACAATTATTTGTAAAATTATCATTAGGTTAAAATTATTTTATCATTAGATACTTATGTGTATCAATAACACCTCCTTTAGACTAGTTAATGTTTTTGCAAATATAATATAGGTTAGACCTTCCTGCTAATTAGCTATTAGAGAATATATACAGTAGAAAAAGCTAATGTTTTATGAAAACATAGCTGAATTCAAACCCTGACTGAGCCATTTAATCTCTCTGAGCCCTGGTTTCCTTCTCTGGACAAAAAACAGAGATGCTTGTAAGGATTAAATACATTGTATAGAAAGTGCCTGACTGACATTCGATTAATATTAACAATCATTGTTTTAGAGTTGAGGTTTAAATATTTGAACCCCAGTGCTCAGAAATAATTATCTGGCTATGCTTATATTTACATACTAAAATGAATAGAAAGAAAGGAATGGATACCAGGTGGTTTACCACGAAGAAACTGAGTTGCCTCTTAGAGTATAGCAGGAATAATAGTTTCAGAAGGAGAGAGTTGTTGGACTGCATCTGTGTAGCCGTGTTGCACATCATCAGAGAGCCACAGATGTCAGTACAGTGCTAAGTGCTTTACATGTGTAACAGGAGCAAAAACAGAGACAGTCGGCGAATCAGAAGCAGCTGCTTACTCTATCTTCATACTGTAATTCTGTTTAAAGAAGGGTGAGCTTGTCAGATAGAAGCTTTTTGCTCTTTTGAAACCTTAGATGCCTTTGGTTGTGCATGTTGGTGTTAAAACCCAAGAAAAGCTGCAATGCCCTACTTTTAGAGTGCCTAGAACTTTGGGAGTTGGAAAGGCTGAATAGAAGGGAAAAAAGGTCAGACATGAAGAAGTAGATAGGCTTTATGATGCAGAGATCTTTGCACAGCTTTCCAGGGAAGCCCCCAGGATCCCCTGGTAAATTCTGCCAAACATGCATGTTGAGGTGAGTTGCTGCTGTATAAACTAAAGCAATGCAGTTAGAGACAGAGGTGGTAAGGAAAATATCCAGTCTCAAGGGAAGCCAAATATCTTCCAATGATTCATAGACAGATGTACCTTGGAGATGTTGTGAGTTTGATTCCAGATTGTCAAAATAAAAAGAGATGCACAAATATTTTGGTTTTCCAGTATATATAAAGTTATATTTATATCACACTGTAGTCTATTAAGTGTGCGATAGGATTATACCTAAAAAACAATGCACATATCTTATTTTAAAATTACTTTACTTCTGGCCAGATGTGGTGGCTTACACCTGTAATCCCACCACTTTGGGAGGCCAAGGTGAGCAGATTGCTTGAGCTCAGGAGTTCAAGAGCAGTCTGGGAAAAATGATGAGACCCTTTCTCTATTAAAAATACAAAAATTACCCGGGTGTAGTGGTGTGCACCTATAGCTCCAGCTACTTGATTGGCTGAGGCAGGAGAATCACTTGTGAACCCAGGAGGTGGACGTTGCAGTGAGTTAAGATCACCTCACTTCATTCCAGCCAGGGTGACAAAGAAAAGTTATTGCGAAAAAAAAAGTTATTGCAAAAAAAAAAATGCTAACAATCATCCAAGCTTTTAGCAAGTTGTAATCATTTTGCTGTGTGTGGCTATGTATGTGTATGTCTATATATGTTGTATATATATGTGTATACACACACACACACACACACACACACACACACACACACACACACATTATCCAGGCCTGATGTCATGCATCTATAATCCCAACTTCCCAGGCTGAGGCACAAGAATTGCTTGAACCTGGGAAGTGGAGGTTGCAGTGAGCAGAGATCATGCCACTGCATCCAGCCTGGGTGATCAAGTGAGACTCTGTCTAAAAAAATAAAATTATAGCAATTCAGTCACATCTTTATGGTCCACTTTTAAGTCTAGATCTCTTGCTATTTCCATCACATGTGTAGTTACCTTCTCCATGGAAATCTTGACCCCTCAAAGTCATCTATGAGATTTGGAATCAATGTCTTCCAAACTCCTGTTAATGTTGATATTTTTACCTCCTTCCATGAATCATGGATGCTCCTAATGGCATTTAGAATGGTTAAACTTATCCAGAAGATTTTAAATTTACTTTACCCAAATCCATCGATGGAATTACTACTATAGGAGCTATGGCCTTACAAAAATGTATCTCTTAAATAATAAGATAGTGGATTGGACAAAAAAAATTTATATACATATATGCTATGGAATACCACACAGCCATAAAAAAGAATAAAAGTATATATTTTGCAGCAATATGAATGACACTTGAGACCATTATCTTAAGCAAATTAACACAGAAATAGAAAATCCAGTACCCCCCAATACCGCATGTTCTCACCTATAAGTTGAAGCTAAATATTGGGTATGCATGAATACAAAGATGTGTTCAATTGTCACTGGGGATTCCAAAAGGGACAAGGAAGAGGAAAAGTTGAAAAACTGCCTGCCTGACGCTTGTTCAGTGCTTGTGCAATGGGATTGTTAGAAGCCCAAATGTCAGCATCACACAATATCCCCATGTAACAAACCTGCACACATACTATCTGAATCTAAAACTAAAAAATAAAATAAAACAAAAAGGAGAGTTAAAATTGCTTCTTGATGCGTGGGCTGCAGAATAGATATTGTGTTATCAGGCATACAAATAACATTTATCTGCTTTCACATGTTTATCAGAACTCTTGGGTGACTAGGTGATTGTTAACATAATATTTTGAAAGGAAACTTTTTTCTAGGCAGTAGATATCAACAATAGGCTTTAAATATTCAGAAAACTGTTTTGTAAGCAGATTACTTCATCCAGGGTTTGGTGTTTTATATATTGGACACTGGAAGAGTAGATTTAGCATAATTTTTAAGCGTCCTATGATTTGGGGAGTGGTAAATCAGGAGTGGCTTCAACTTAAAGTCATCAGCTGCATTAGCCACTAACCAGAGAGTCAGCCTGTCATTTGGAGGTTTGAAGCCAGGCATTGACATTTCCCTAGCTATGAAACCTAGAAGGACATCTTCTTACAATAGAAGACTGTTTTGTCTACACTGAAAACCAGTTGTTTAGCATAACCACTTTCATTAATGATCTTAGGTCTTCCATATGACTTGCTGCCTCACACTGCACTTTTATGTGATGGAGATGGCTTCCTTTGCTTCAACCTTCTGAACCAATCTCCACTAACTTCAGTTTTTTCCTATGCAGCTTCTTCTCAGACTTCGTAGAATTGAAGAGAGTTTAGGACATTGCTCTGCAATAGGCTTTGGCTTAAGGGAATGTTGTACCTGGTTTGATCTTCTTCTCAAACCATTAAAATTTTCTCCATGCTAGCAGGAAGGCTATTTCATTTTTTTTATCATTTGTATGTTCACTGGTACTTTTAATTTTTAACTCCTTCAACAACTTTTGCTTTCTATTCACAATTTGGCTCACTGTTTGGACAAGAAGCATGGCTTTTGGCCTAGGTCGGCTTTCAACATCCCTTCTGCACCAAGCTGCATTATTTTTAGCTATTGATTTAAAGTGAGAGACATGTGACTATTCCTTTTACTTGAACACTTAGATACCATTTTGAGGTTATTAACTGGCCTAATTGTAATGTTGGTGTGCCTTATCAGGTAGGGAGGCCCAAGGAGAGAAAGAGAAATGGAGGAATGGCTGGTTAGTGGATCAGTCAGAACAAATATATTTATTGATTAACTTCACTAGGATATATAGGCATGGTTTGTGATACCCTGAAACAATTACAATAGTAACATCAAAGATTATTAATTACAGATCACTATAACAATCTCATATTAAGAAAAATATTTGAAATATTGTGAGAATTACTAAAACGTCACATAGAGACACAAAGTGAGCACACGGTATTGGAAAAGGGAGCTGATAGACTTGCTTGATTCGAGGTTCTATAATCTTTTACAATTGTAAAAACTTTAATATATGCCAAGTGCATTAAAGCAAACTCACTAATATAAAGTATACCTATAAACTTTGGGAAGTACTTTAAACTTTCACAGGACAATCTGGAGGTGCAAAACAATTTTATCAGTTTCATGTATGTGGATTTTGACCATAATCTCCAAAGACAGAATCCTGAATGCCATAATCCCAAATGTTGAAATCCCGACACATCAAAATCCCTAATGTTTAACATGCTGAAATCACAGGTTAGTTGCATCATGTTAGGTGAAAGTATTACCTTGTCTTTATTTGCATTTGGTGGAAAATTCAAATAACTTAATTAGCCATGTGCTATGGCAATGATGAAGAGTTTAATTTTAAAAAGCATCATTTGCCTGTATTAGCATTCCTTCCAGCTGAGGACATTCCAGGAGCTCTTAATGAATTAAAGCCATATTTGCCCCCCAAAACAGCAAAGTTACAGTTTCAAAAATAATTTAATGCACAATAGGATAAGAAGATACTGATGCAACATTGTTGATATTGATCATTAGCGTTATTTCCACCAAATACGTGGTCTGTATGTGAGTGCATGTGGAATGAATTTCCATGTAACCTTTCAATATAGAAGCATGACCCAAAAAGATGAGAAAATTTAACATGGAATGCTCATGTTGGTATATATAGATTCATAGGATACTTTCAAAAATTGCAGCACCATGCAGAAAATGAATGTGAACATATTCTACAAGGAAAGTCATGTCATCAAATTAAAAAGACAACTATTCACTGTGGTACAAGACTTCAAAATATACCTAATGGTCATGTAAGTCAGCCTACTTTCATGGCCCTTATGAGTTGCCTCTGTGCAATTGCCCATAATCTATTCCTGCAATATACTTTTTTGTATGTTGGATTTTCTTTTCAATTTTTTATTTTTTAAGGCTTTTTTCTTTTTGAAATGGATTCTCCATCCTTCACCTAGGCTGGGAGTGTAGTGGCACAGTCTCCGCTCACTTCAACCTCCACATCCTGGGTTCAAGTGACTCTCTTGCCTCAGCCTCCTGAGTTTCTGGGACTACAGGCACGTGCCACCATACCTGGCTAATTTTTTGTATTTTAAGTAGAGATGGGGATTCACTGTGTTAGCCAGGATGGTCTTGATTTCCTGACCTTGTGATCCACCCACCTTGGCCTCTAAATGCTTTATTTTTCATTGTCACTATACTATCATTTTCAATGCTGGAGATAGAAATTTTGTGTGATACTTTTAGAGAGTCCTACATTGTTCTATGCGTTTTTTTTCCACAAATTTCACTAAGCATTATCATAATGTTAACCTTGTATGTAAGCATTGTGCCTGTACATAAAAACAGTGAAATTCCTCAGTAAATGAAGAGATGTCCACCTGCATTTGTGAATGATAAAATTTCTTGACATCTCATTTATTTGGGCAACTGTATTTGTGGTAATGACCCACTGAAGTTTTTGATCAAACTGGTCAAAAGAGTTGAGTTGTTTGTCATGGTATTTCATATGGCCACAGTTATAAAGCTGAGTGCACAATTACCAACAACAGTGATATGTGTTTATACATTTTGACCTATTTTCTTATGAGTATAATTTGTCTGCTCATAACTTAGACCTGTGTGACTGTCATTAATATACTTTATCATTTATGCTTGTAAAAATATGTTAATATTGCCTATTTTATTGTATAAAGCTGTCTAAAAGTGTTCTGTCATGTTTAAATATTTTTCTAATAAATCCCCATTTAAAATGTAAAGAAATATTTTAAGTAATTTTGAGATTGTATTTTCCAGAATTATATTTTTGGACTTTTGATCTATTAGGAGTTTAACATTTGGGATTATGATGGCTGGATTGTTTCTTTCAGGGATTATGATTGATTCACCAGATGTTTCAAATTAGGGTTCAGTCCTGGGAATCTAAGATAGTTCAGTCTTTTCCATGTAACTATGGGAGGCTGAGGACCTCAGTTAGGAAGAATCATGTACAAACACTGAGATTTTGGCTTTATTCTAGAGGCAAAAAATAGAACCTCAATCACTAGACTCGATATCCACTGGGGGTTACACATGAGCACAAACTAAGAGTCCACACAACATACAGCTCGCAGGGACTCAATCACAAAAATGGTTTGACTTGAGATCATTCCTTTTTAAAGAAACTCACTAGAAGATCTAAAAACGCTCCTGTAATTTGCTTTAGGTATCAATTCTGTAAGATAAGAATTACCATCCTTATTTTGTTAAAAAGGAAGCTGAGGCTAAGCTAAACAATTGACTTGACCAAGACAACAGAAATAATAAATGCAAACTAAGAAACTGAAATCTAGTCTGTTGCATTAAAAAGGAAGACTGAGGGGGGACTCAAGATGGTGCTATGAGAACAACCCAGGACTGGCGCTCTCGTTGAATCCGCAAAGAGGTGAGTCTGAGCTGCATTTCCAGACTGATCTTTGTTGCCCACAGAACGGGGAAACTCCCAAGTATAAAAAAGACACAGGATGCCAGGCAGTAGGTCTGCCTGGCGAAGCCGGCAGCCAGGGCGGCGGCAGCCAGCCCTACCCAGCAATCCCCACAGGGCGCACTTGTCCAGGTGCCCTGTTGAACCAACAACCTGAGACTTGAGAGGGCTGGACTTGAGACTGAATGAGACTTGGACAGTAGGCCAGCCCAGGGGATTGCAGGGACAGTGCGTTTGGGGTACCAAGTGGGACGAACAAAACAGCGATTTCAAACTTTCCCGAGAAGACGGTCCGAGATGCTCTGTGGGGGAGGGGCGTCCACCATAACCGAGGCAACCCACCCCAACTGAGATACACGCCCACTGTTGACGCAGCCAGCCGTTGCCGAGGCAACCCATCCCTACTGAGATACACGCCCACTGCTGACGCAGCCTCCCGTTGCCAAGGCAACCCGTCCCTACTGAGATACATGCCCCCTGCTGACACAGCCTGCCGTTGCCGAGGCAACACGCTACAACGAAGAGACTCCACCGCAGGGCGTAACGGAGACCACAGCAGAGCCAGCAGGAACAGGGCGAATCACACAAGAGCAGGGCGGAGACTTGGCAGGCAAACAGTGGCTAGTCTGCCTCCTAGCTGGGCAGGACACCTCAACAGACATCGAAAAATAAAGCCCGAACCCCCCAACACAGAGCATTTGAGAAAAAAAAAATTTTTTTAATGAGCTCTGTTGCAGCAGAATCAAACATAGCAGCCTAACAGCCCTGAATGAACAACAGAGCTCACAGCTCAGCAATTGCACTCCTAAAAAGTACAGACTGTCTCCTCAAACAGCTCCCTGACCCCTCTATATCCAAAAGACTGACATTTGGCAGGCATCATCCTGGGACAAAGATAGCAGAAAAAGAAATGGGTAGCATCCCTAACTGTGCCACAGCTGCTAGAGGTGCACCCCAGACAAGCAGGGCCTGGAGTGGACCTCAGCAGTCATACAGCGAAGGAAGTAGACTGGTAGAAGGAAAACCAAGGAGCATAAATACTTCATCATCAACAATCTGGGTGTCCACTCAGAGACTCAATCGAAAAGTCAGCAACTACGCAGACGACAAGCGGATAAACCCACAAAGATGGGAAGAAACCAGCGAAAAAAGGAGGAAAACACCCGAAACCAGAACACCTCGCCTCCTAGAAAGGACCAAAACTCCTCACCAGCAAGGGAACAAAGCTGGACGGAGAATGACTGTGACGAAATGACGGAATTAGACTTCAGAAGGTGGATAATGAGAAACTTTTGTGAGCTAAAAGAACATGTATTAAATCAATGCAAAGAAACTAAGGAACTTAAAAAAGATATGAGGAAATGATAACAAGAATGGATAACTTAGAGAGGAATATGAATGAATTAAAGGAGCTGAAAAACACAATACGAGAACTTCGCGAAGCATGCACAAGTTTCAATAGCCGAATTGACCAAGCAGAAGAAAGAATATCTGAAGTCGAAGACCAACTCAATGAAATTAAACGAGAAACCAAGATTAGAGAAAAAAGCACAAAAAGGAATGAACAAAGTCTCCAAGAAATGTGGGACTATGTGAAAAGACCTAATCTACGTTTGATAGGTGTACCAGAAGGGGACGAAGAGAATGAATCCAAGCTGGAAAATACTCTTCAGGACATCATCCAGGAAAACTTCCCCCACCTAGCAAGACAGGCCAACACTCAAATGCAGGAAATACAGAGAACACCACAAAGATATTCTGCAAGAAGAGCAACCCCAAGGCACATAATCGTCAGATTCAACAAGGTTGAAATAAAGGAGAAAATACTAAGGGCAGCCAGAGAGAAAGGTCGAGTTACCCACAAAGGGAAGCCCATCAGACTCACAGAAGATCTCTCAGCAGAAACACTACAAGCCAGAAGAGAGTGGGGGCCAATATTCAACATTCTTAAAGAAAAGAACTTTCAACCCAGAATTTCATATCCAGCCAAACTGAGCTTCAGAAGTGAAGGAAAAATAAAATCCTTTGCGAACAAGCAAGTACTCAGAGATTTTGTCACCACCAGGCCAGCTTTACAAGAGCTCCTAAAAGAGGCACTACACATAGAAAGGAACAACCAGTACCAGCCATTCCAAAATCACACTAAAAGGTAAAGAGCATCAACATAATGAAGATTCTACAACTAACAGGCAAAACAGCCACTTAGCATCAAAATGGCAGTATCAAATTCACACATAACAATATTAACCCTAAATGTAAATGGACTAAATGCACCAATCAAAAGACACAGACTGGCAAATTGGATAAAAATCCAAAACCCATCAGTGTGCTGTATCCAGGAAACCCATCTCACATGCAAGGATAGACAAAGGCTCAAAATAAAGGGATGGAGGAAGATTTACCAAGCAAATGGAGAGCAAAAAAAAGCAGGAGTTGCAATTCTCATATCTGATAAAATAGACTTTAAAGCAACAAACATCAAAAGAGACAAAGAAGGCCATTACTTAATGGTAAAAGGATCAATAAAACAAGAAGAGCTAACGATCCTAAACATATATGGACCCAATGCAGGAGCACCCAGATACATAAGGCAAGTTCTTAATGACTTACAAAGAGACTTAGACTCCCAGACAATAATAGTAGGAGACTTTAACACTCCACTGCCAATATTAGACAGATCAACCAGACAGAAAATCAACAAGGATATCCAGGGCTTGAACTCAGACCTGGAGCAAGCAAACCTGATAGACATTTACAGAACTCTCCACCCCAAATCCACAGAATATACATTCTTCTCAGCAACACATCACACCTACTCTAAAATTGACCACATAATTGGAAGTAAAGCACTGCTCAACAAATGCAAAACAACTGAAATCATAACAAACAGCCTCTCAGACCATAGTGCAATCAAGTTAGAACTCAGAATTCAGAAACCAACCCAGAACCGCACAGCTTCATGGAAACTAACAAATGGCTCTTGAATGTTGACTGGGTAAACAATGAAATGAAGTCAGAAATAAAGAAGTTCTTCGAAACCAATGAGAACGAAGACACAACATGCCAGAACCTCTGGGACACATTTAAAGCAGTCTCTAGAGGAAAGTATATAGCAATAAGTGCCCATATGAGGAGAATGGAGAGATCCAAAATTGACACCCTATCGTCAAAATTGAAAGAGCTAGAGGAGCAAGATCAAAAAAACTCAAAACCCAGCAGAAGACAAGAAATAACTAAGATCAGAGCTGAGCTGAAGGAGATTGAGACACAAAAAACCCTTCAAAAAATCAATAAATCCAAGAGCTGGTTTTTTGAAAAGATCAACAAAATAGACAGACCACTAGCCAGATTGATTAAAAAGAAAAGAGAGAACAACCAAATAGATGCAATAAAAAATGATAAAGGGGAAATCACCACAGATTCCACAGAAATTCAAACCATCATCAGAGAATATTACAAATGACTTTATGCACATAAACTAGAAAGCCTGGAAGAAATGGATAAATTCCTGGACTCCTGTGTCCTCCCAAGCCTAAACCAGGAGGAAGCTGAAACTATGAATAGACCAATAACAAGGTCAGAAGTCGAGGCAGCAATTAAGAGCCTACCACACAAAAAAAGCCCAGGTCCAGACGGGTTCACAGCCAAATTCTACCAGACACACAAAGAGGAGCTGGTACCATTCCTTCTAAAACTATTTCAAACAATCCAAAAAGAGGGAATCCTTCCCAAATCATTTTATGAGACCAACATCATTCTGATACCAAAACCCGGCAGAGACCCAACGAGAAAAGAAAACTTCAGGCCAATATCCATGATGAACATAGATGCAAAAATCTTCAATAAAATATTGGCAAGCCGAATGCAACAGCAAATCAAAAAACTTATTCACCATGATCAAGTAGGATTCATCCTGGGGATACAAGGCTGGTTCAACATACGCAAGTCTATCAACGTAATTCACCACATAAACAGAACCAAAAACAAGAACCACATGATTATCTCAATTGACGCAGAGAAGGCATTTGACAAAATTCAACAGCCCTTAATGCTAAAAACCCTCAATAAACTTGGTATCGATGGAACGTATCTCAAAGTAATAAAAGCTATTTATGACAAACCAACAGCCAATATCATACTGAATGGGCAAAAACTGGAAGCATTCCCTTTGAAATCTGGCACTAGACAAGAATGCCCTCTCTCACCACTCCTATTCAATATAGTTCTGGAAGTTCTAGCCAGAGCAATCAGGCAAGAAAAAGAAATAAAGTGTATTCAAATAGGAAAGGTGGAAGCCAAATTGTCTCTATTTGCAGACGACATGATAGTATACCTAGAAGACCCCATCGCCTCAGCCCAAAAACTCCTGAAACTGATAAGCAACTTCAACAAAGTCTCAGGATATAAAATCAATGTGCAAAAATCACAAGCATTCCTATACACCAATAACAGACTTAAAGAGAGCCAAATCAAGAACGAACTGCCATTCACAATTGCTACAAAAAGAATAAAATACCTTGGAATACAACTCACAAGGAATGTAAGGGACCTCTTCAAGGAGAACTACAAACCACTGCTCCACGAAATCAGAGAGGACACAAACAGATGAAGAAACATTCCATGTTCATGGTTAGGAAGAATTAATATCGTGAAAATGGCTATACTGCCCAAAGTAATTTACGGAATCAACGCTATCCCCATCAAGCTACCATTGACTTTCTTCAGAGAACTGGAAAAAAACACCATGAACTTCATATGGAACCAAAAGAGAGCCCGCATAGCCAAGTCAATTCTAAGCAAAAAGAACACAGCGGGGGACATCACACTACCGAACTTCAAACTATACTACAAGGCTACAGTAATCAAAACAGCATGGTACTGGTACCAAAACAGAGATATAGACCAATGGAACAAAACAGAGGCATCAGAGGCAACACAACATATCTACAACTATACAATCTTTGATAAACCTGACAAAAACAAGCAATGGGGAAAGGATTCCCTGTTTAACAAATGGTGTTGGGAAAACTGGCTAGCCATGTGCAGAAAGCAGAAACTGGACCCCTTCCTGACACCTTACACTAAAATTAACTCCAGATGGATTAAAGACTTAAACATAAGACCTGGCACGATAAAAACCCTAGAAGGAAATCTAGGCAAAACTATCCAGGACATAGGAGTAGGCAAGGACTTCATGAACAAAACACCAAAAGCATTGGCAACAAAAGCCAAAATAGACAAATGGGACCTAATGAAACTCCACAGCTTCTGCACGGCAAAAGAAACAGTCACTAGAGTGGATCGGCAACCAACAGAATGGGAAAAAGTTTTTGCAGTTTACCCATCTGACAAAGGGCTGATATCCAGAATTTACAAAGAACTCAAACGGATTTACAGGAAAAAAACAAACAAGCCCATTCAAAAGTGGGCAAAGGATATGAACAGACACTTTACATATATGAGGCCAACAATCATATGAAAAAATGCTCATCGTCACTGGTCATCAGAGGGATGCAAATCAAAACCACATTGAGATACCATCTCACGCCAGTTAGAATGGCGATCATTAAAAAATCTGGAGACAACAGATGCTGGAGAGGATGTGGAGAAAAAGGAACACTTTTACACTGTTGGTGGGAGTGTAAATTAGTTCAACCATTGTGGAAGACAGTGTGGCGATTCCTCAAGGCCTTAGAAATAGAAATTCCATTTGACCCAGCAATCCCATTACTGGGTATATATCCAAAAGACTATAAATCCTTCTACTATAAGGACACATGTACACGAATGTTCATTGCAGCACTGTTTACAATAGCAAAGACCTGGAATCAACCCAAATGCCCATTGATAATAGACTGGATTGGAAAAATGTGGCACATATACACCATGGAATATTACGCAGCAATCAGAAATGATGAGTTTGTGTCATTTGTAGGGACATGGATGAATCTGGAGAACGTCATCCTCAGCAAACTGACACAAGAACAGAAAATGAAGCACTGCATATTCTCACTCATAGGCGGGTGATGAAAAATGAGAACACATGGACACAGAAAGGGGAGTACTAAACACTGGGGTCTATTGGGGGGAAAAGGGGAGGGCCAGTGGGAGGGGGAGGTGGGGAGGGATAGCCTGGGGAGAAATGCCAAATGTGGGTGAAGTGGAGAAGGAAAGCAAAGCACACTGCCATGTGTGTACCTACGCAACTGTCTTGCATGCTCTGCTCATGTACCCCAAAACCTAAAATCCAATAAAAAATTTTAAAAAAAAATGGAAGACTACACATCTGATAAACAACATGTTCCTTTTCTGTGTGTTATATATCACACAAGGTGCTCTTAGGGTTGTAAGAATAGGGCACTTTGTGCATAACAAAAAGAATTCCTCTGGCTCTCCCTCCCACCCACTGTTGCGCAACCTCCAGTCCTTCATAGAGTCTTGTCCAGGTACTTCCGAAAGTTGTCCAGGAAAAGTGTTCTAAGCTCTCCCTCTTTTTCTTCCTCTTTCTTCCTCTCCTTCTCTCCTTTTTTAACTTTTCAACATCCTAGTTCCTCACCTCTACTCAATACATTCCTCTGAACACCTGATTCCTTGTGATTCTCCTGTCCCACTGAAACCTCCAATCCATTAAATAAATAAAATTAAATAAAATAAAACTATAGCTTTTTCTTCAAAATGGAGAAATTTCTTAATTTCTCCCCCTTAAGAATGCTTTGTAATTGTATAATTTTGTTTAATTCTAAAATATTTATGTCATACATTTCTTTCTGAGTGCTATAAAGAAAAAATGAAAGTGAACCATAAGCTTCTCCTGTAAGTAGATAGCATTGTATGCTTGTCATTTGCTTACTTACTAACAAATTCATTTCTTTCACCTTAAAAAAAAGGAAAAAGAAAAAAGAAAATTCCTAAGTGTTTGGACTTGAAACAAGATGCTTCTATATAACTCATGTATTAACGATGAAATCAAGTGCAAAATAGAAGATATTTTAATTGAATGATAATAAAAACATATCAAATTTGTGGGATACAGCTAAAGTTGTGCTTAGAAAGAAATGCATAACTTTAAATGAATAGATCAGAAAGGAAGAGTGACTGAAAATCTATGATCTAAGTATTCACCTTAAAAAGTTACTAAAAGAAGGGTAAATTACACCCAGAGAAAGTAGAAATTATAAAAAGTAAAAGTAGAAATCAATGAATTAAGAAACAAAGCTTGAAGAAAATAAAAAGCTCTCCTGACCAGCCTTCTCTGCCCTCAGTTAGAAACTAGCTGTGCATATTGAAAAAGAAAAGAAGAAAAGAAAAGAAAGGAAAAAAACAAGAGATAATAAAGAGGCAGCCTTAATGGGACAGGATATGAATAAAATGAAAATCAGACCCTTGAATAGGCAAGGACTGAAGGTCAAAGGTGGAGTACTAGCTTAAGAAATATATAGTGAAACCCACTTGTGATAAGTTTTGCAAGTAAGCTTCTTTTACAGGATCAGAGCAGACACTATAACAATGACCATACAGCTATAATTTGCTAACCATTGTCCAAATCTAGCCCTTGATATTTTTTTTCAGCTAAAATAAAAATAACAGCAGTTTCCCTTCCTTCTTATTTTCCTTTCCCTTTTTCCTTCCATTTCTACTCATGGGCATCAGCATAACCTGCAGCCAAGGAAATTGGGTGGAGGTGGGAGTGGGGTCATCAATATACCTGGCTGACCAGAGGTGCTGATGTGTATGGGCTTTGAGAATACACGCATGTAGTGGTGTGGCCCGGGGCCAGGGAGGCAGAAGCAGGAAAGAAGATGAAGCCAGTGTGGTTGAAGATTGCTTACATTAAGCAAATAAGCCAAATGATTGAGCAAATGAGTAAATATTTTAAGAATAATGAGAGACAATTTTTGTACTACTAGTAAAATAATTTACAAATATATAAAGAAAGACGTCTAGAAAGAACACGGAGGAATTTGATTGGAATTGGAGGTTTTTACAGTTTTTTTTTAATTGCTGTATGATAAATCATCTCAAAATGTAGTAGCATAAAACAACAACATTTCTGTTTGCATATCCTGTGGGTCAGGGATCCAGGGGAGCACAGTGGGTACAGACTGAGCTTGCTCTGTGATGTCTGGGGCCTCAGTTGGGAAGACTTCCATAATTGGGCAGACTCAACTTCAGGGGACTAGAATCATTCAGAGTCCTCAGGGCAGTTGGATTTCTTTGTGCTAACTCCATATACTTGTGCATTCTAGTGAACAAAGTGAAAGCTGTATGTCTTTGCAGAGTCTCAGTAAACATGTGGCATCATTTCTCCCATCTATATTGGTTACACATGAGTCACAAGTTTGTCCAGGTTCAAGGAAAAATGACATCAAGTCACCCATCAACAGAAAGAGTGAAAACAAATTTGTGGGCAGCCAAAGGGATTGTCATGAATTTATATGTTTATTAGGTACATTTTTATATACATAAATATAAGAATTTTGTATATGTATATATGAATATACATGCACACACATATATATGTGTATACATACATACACACACGCACACACACATATACACACACACACACACATTTTTTCTACCTCTGTCCTTTGAGAGGTCCTTAAGACATGACAGACCAGTGGCAATGAGCACACTGAATAGTCAAACAAACTTAACTTCTAAATACTTACTTCCACTAAAAGAAATGACAAGTCCTTGGATAAATGGCTGAATCCAGGACTAAAAAAGTGTGAGAGGAGGATAGAATATCTTGTTTTGCTCGAAAGTAAAGAAATGCTCAGAGAATACTGAAACATGTCAAAAGAATTTCAGACCCAGTTCAAAAGGTTCCTAATCGCCACAGATGGGAAGATTTGAGCATCCAATCAGAAACTGATAATAACATGTAATGACCCATTGAATGAATTAAAATCCATGAATCCATGTTATATAAACAAACAAGCCATTAATCATATCAATAAATGGGGTGAAGAGAAATTTCTTCCCTGTACTGAGATTCCAACTAACAAATGTAGAAGGAATGATGGAAATAGAAAAAAACACCACTTGACAAGCATCACAGTTATGGCTGATTTCGGCAGAAGTCATGATGGCTTTTAGGGAAGTGGGTGGAATTCTGACAAAAGTAAGACCCTAAGGTAATCTCTGAGTATCTACCCACCACTGCAAAATACTCATCAATTATAAAGAAGAAATGATCACTATATTGTGGGAAAATCTAATCAAGAGCAACATGACCAAGTAATAAAATCCCATGCGACCACAAGAGGGATGAGTCAACATCATGTATTTCTTGATGGGACTCGTTGAAAAAAGCACAGTGTCACTTCTGGGGTACTCGTATCAGATCATATAGGACTATGTAGAACTATCAAAACTATATACTATCTGATCCAATTATATGACATTCTGGAAAATGCAAAACTATGGAGACAGTAAGAAGATGAGTGGTTGTCAGGGGCTGGGGGAAGAAAGGAATGAATGGGCATTGCACAGAGAATTGTTAGGGCAATAAAGCTATTCTGTGTGATACTATAATGGTGAATTCATGTTATTACATTTGGTCCTAACCCATAGAATGTTCAACACCAAGAGTTAAACTTAATGTAAACCATAAACTTTGAGAGATCATGATGTGTCAATGTAAGCTCATTAGTTATAACAACTGTATCACTGATGCCAGTTACTTATGGGGGAATACTGTGCATGTGGGGGGCAGGGGGAATATGGGAACTCTCTGTACTCTTCATTCAATTTTGTTGTGAACCTAAAACTGTTTCAAAAATACAATTTAAGGCCAGACGCGGTTGCTCACGCCTGTAATCCCAGCACTTTGGGAGGCCAAGGCAGGTGGATCATGAGGTCAAGAGATCGAGACCATCCTGGTCAACATGGTGAAACCCCGTCTCTACTTAAAATTCAAAAAATTAGCTGGGCATGGTGGCGCATGCCTGTAATCCCAGCTACTCAGGAGGCTGAGGCAGGAGAATTGCCTGAACCCAGGAGGCGGAGGTTGTGGTGAGCCGAGATCGCGCCATTGCACTCCAGCCTGGGTAACAAGAGCAAAACTGTCTCAAAAAAGAAAAATACAATTTAGGAAATTAAAAATAAATAAATGAAAGAAGTCCAGAAACTTCATGAGAGTTGTCAGGCCAACTTCAGAAAGAGTCTGGTTGAGGGTTGGTCTATAAAATGAATGGATTGTACTCTTAAAAACTATCAAGAACATGAAGCCAAAGAATGGCTAAGATGCTATTTCAGGCTAAAGGAGATTGACAACTGAAGCAACACACATTGAACAACTGAAAGCAACACACATTCCTGGATAATATGCTTGACCAGAACCACCAATGGGACACTACTAGGATGGCTGGTTGAATTTGAATGGGGCATGTGGATTGGATACTTGTACTGTATCAAGGTTGATTTTCTGAGTTAGAGGCTTGTACAGTGGTGATGGAAGATAATGCCCTTGTCTGGGGTAAATACCCAGTGGAAAATTGAGGAGTCATAGAAACATTATATCTGCTAATGATCTCAATGATATGGGAAAAAGATTAATGACAGTTGGAAGATGGAAGAGAAAAGTAGAGAAGAGAGTAAATGTGGGGAATCTATATGTTATGGGTTGACTTATTGCCCCTAAATTAATACGTTGAAGAACCTAACTTCCAGGAACTCAAAATGTAACTTGGATAGGTTCTTTAAAGAGGTAATCGAGTTAATGTGAGGCCACTGGAGAGGGCCCTAATCCAATATGGCTGGTGTCCTCATAAGATGGGGAAATTTAGTTCTTTCCTCCTTCAAATTTGTGGATTATTTGGGCCAGGAATACAAAATAAGAGAAAAGAAAATAAGCAATTATTTATTTAACTATGGCTGTCGTGGCATATGTGATCTTTAAAGTATGAGACTTAAAGATACTGGTTTTAAAAAACAAGGAAGAGGAAAATTGAACACAGAGACATGAACAGAGAAAAGATGGAAAGAGACACAGAGAGAAGATGGCCATTTCCACGCCAAGGAGAGAGGCCTGAAACAGGTCCTTCCCTCACAGTCCTCAGAACAAATCAAGCCAGCCCATGCCTTGACTTCAGACTTTGGACTAGATTTCAGTCCCTCCAAAACTGTGAGGCAGTAAATTTCTATTGTTTAAGTTATCCAGTTTTTGGTATTTTGTTACAGTAGCCTTAGCAAACTGAGACACTATGCAAGACAAATGAAGACGTTTTTCATATTTTTATCACAACTTTCCTGTAAGTTTGAAATCATTTCAAAATGCAATATAAGTAATAAAGATATATTGTACACTTGAAACTTGCTGAAAGAGTAGATTTGAAGTGTTCTCACTACAAAAAAATAAAGATGAGTATGTGAGACAAAGTATATGTTAAATAGCTATTTAGCCATTCCACAATATGTGTATACATGTTACATATCTCAAAATATTATTTTCTACTCCGTAAATATGTACAATTTTACTTGTCAAATAAAAAATAGTGATAAACTCTAATTTTGTATGCAATGACCTATTAATATTTTCACATATGCCATCTCCTCTGGTCTTAGCTACACCCTAATGAGGCAGGTGAGATGGGCATTTTGAGTTGATCCATCTCACAGTACCATAGTCTCGGAATGGGTTGCAAATGGGTCATCACAATTCACACTGTTAAAGAAAACCAGATCTTAAAGAGGTGATGCCCAAGCCTGAGTTGCCAGTGAGGAAAGCCAGTAGTTCATACATGTTAACATTGTAATAAAGTTGTCAAAGAAAGAAAAGTAAGAGGGAGACTCTTTCAGAGTTTAGCTTTGCAAATTTCCCTGAGCCCCATTTCCTTAAAGAAGGCAGGGTGTGGTGGCTCACACCTGTAATCCCAGCACTTTGGGAGGCTGTGGCAGGTGGATCACCTGAGGTCAGGAGTCTGAGACCAGCCTGGCCAAAATGGCAAAACCCCCATCTCTAATAAAAATATCAAAAAATAAAAATAAAAAATGCTGAGTATGGTGGTGCATGCCTATAATCCCAGCTACTCAGGAGACTGAGGCAGGAGAATCACTTGAACCAAGAAGGCAGAGGTTGCAGTGAGCTGAGATTGTGCCATTGCACTGCAGCCTGGGCAATGGAGTAAGACTCCATTTCAAAAAAAAAAAAAGAGAGAGAGAGAACTAAAGGAAAAAAAGGGAAGAGGAGAGAGAGAGAAAGCAGAGAGAAGTGGGATGCAGGCAGTGGATGGAGGCACAGAGAGGAGTGATGACCCCTGGCTGGTTTTGGTGCCCACCTGAAAGGTGATAGGCAGGCAGATGGAAGAGAGTCAAAGGAAATCATCCTGTCCTCCCAGGCAGGCATGCTCTCTTGTTCCTCTGTCCTTTGGCTTGGTCATAAAGTCTTAGCAATGTCACTTACCATGTGGTATTGTTATTTAAGACTATTTGCTTCTTCTCAACTAGAGCCTGAGATTTTCCAGACTTTTGCTTATTAGTTATGGAAACTTGTGTAAGGGTGGCAACAATGATACCTTCAAAAGACAGTTATACAAATTCACTTTTTTCCTCAAGACCTGCTGGTGACCGTCAATCTCATTCAGAATTAAACCCAAAATCATTCTCTAGACCCACATGGCCCTACATGACCTGTCCACCTGTTGCCTTCCTATATGGAATCAGCTCACTGCAGTCTCCTGGAACACCTCAAGAGCCCTCAGAGTCACTGAGGCGACTCTAGCATGCTTCCTACTTCTGCGCATGAGGTTGACCCCTTACCTCCTCTGGTCACTTTCTAAAACTTTAAATTTAAAGACTCTCCCACTCCACATTTCCCACTTAATTATTTTCTTGAGAGCTCATCACTATATAAAGTAGTATAGTTTTTACTAACTCCAATTCTTGCATAAATTGCCTATCTTCCTCACTAGAATATATGTTTCACAGGCCAGATTTTTTTTTTTATTTACTGCTGTATTTTTAACACATAGAATTCTGCTTGGCATACACTAGATGCTCAATCATTATTCACTGAATGACTGATAGGAGTTACTTGACCATCTTGTACCTCAGTTACATTATCAAAACTGATATTATAAATACCAAATGCTGGTGAGGTATAAAGAAATTGATTACTCACACATTGCTGGTAAAATATGACATGGCATAACCACTCTGGAAAAGAGCATGGAAATTTCTCATTAAACTAAACATGTGATTGCCATATGATTCAGCAATTGCACTTTGGACATTTATCTCTAGGAATGAAAACTTATATTCTCATGAAAAGTTGTACATGAATGTTCATAACAGCTTTATTTGCAGTAGCTGAAAACTAAAACCAACTCAGGTATCTTTTGGGGGGTAATGGTTAAACATACTGTGGTACATCCATACCATAAAATATTACTCAGCAATAAAAAGAAATACATTTTTGGTACAGCTTGAATCAATCTCAAAGCAAAAAGAGCTAATCTCAGAAGGCTAGGTACTGTATGATTCCATTTACATAACATTCTCAAAATGACAAAATTAAGGACATGGAGAATAGATTAGTGGTTGCAAGTAATTAGGGATGAGGATGGTGGTGGGGAAATAAATGTGGATGCATTTATTAAAGGACAATATAAAGAAATAAAATTTTAAAAAGGACAATGTAAGAGATCCTTGTAGTCATATGAAACACTTCTGTTTCTTCATAGTGGTGGATATGCACACTTACACATGTGATAAAATCACAGAAATAAACACATGCAAACTTACAAATGAGTAAATTTAAAACTTTGAAAATTTAAACATGTAGCTGGAATGTATTAATGCCAATTTCCTCTTTGTGATATTGTAAGATATTATCATTGTGGAAAATTAAGTCAAGGGTACACAGGATCTCCCTATATTATTTCTTATCAGTGTATGTGAGTCTACAACTATAAAAGTTTAATTAGAATGGTAGATTTTTATTTAATTCTTAAAATATGAAATAAGTACTTAGTATGTGCATGGCTTGTTCACAGTTGTAAATATTAAATGAATATACATATATATGTAAACATTAAATGGATGTATATATATGTATATACATACACTTACCATATATATGTACATGCTATTTTATAAATATTATATTTATATATATTAGATATATATATGTAGGAGTATATGTGTATATGGAAAACACTGGGAATGCTGCTCAGTAATATAGGAAACACTTAATACATTTTAGCTATTTTTATTCCAATCTTCCAGGGCACAGTCTCTGATTCCCAGTATAAATATTGTTTCTGATGTATACTGCAGGTATCAATCAATGTGAGCTGAATAAATAACATTGGTAATTTCTTGCACCAACCTTCAAAGTCAGTGAGAGTGTTATAGATCCAGACTTTTATAGTGGTAAAGATCAGTGTAAAGATCCAGAATTATCTAGAACCGTAGACAGGAAAACAATAGGACCAGCTAAGCTCCATTTATCAGCTTTGCTGCTAATATATCAAAGCTTTCAAAAGCCCCTTTTCCACACTGTGTCTCAGTTTCCCCATTAGTAAGAGGAGGGAATGGAACGATATTATTTCTAAGGGTCCTTTCCAACCTTTAAATATACATGTTACTGTATTTTACAAACACAGAGAATTACCCTTTCTAAAACCTGAGAATGTGGCTCGGAGTCCAGAAGTAATATATATTGACTGCAAAATTGTGGCTTCTACTTCCATCTGGGTCAAATTGACTGTTCTGTTTTTGGGCCTCACTAAAGCATGTTTTTTAGCAGATGGTTTCTACCGTTACAGTTATTTGAAGTAGATAGTAGGCAAAATACCTGTACATGATAGCAAGCCATGGTTTTGAAATTCTTTAAGGGGTAAGAAATTGTGGAAATTGAGGCTATAATTATAGAATCATCACTACCATTGCATCATTGTCATCCAGAGAGGGGTGTTACCTTACTAAATTGAAAAACAATAAAAGCATGTTATAATTTATGAAAGCATGAAACAGGCCTTTAAAAATAGCAGCTTGATTATTTTAGCTAATATTTATAATACAACTGAATATATTCATGCAGTCTTTTGAGAGGACCCTGGGTAATTTTCCATGCCAAAGATTAGCCAATAGCTGACAGATGTCCTTACTGAAAAAGATTAGATTTTACACTGCTTGAACATTATTATTATTATTAATTTATTTATTTTTGAGATGGAGTTTCGCTCTTGTTACCCAGGCTGGAGTGCAATGGCATGATCTTGGCTCACCGCAACCTCTGCCTCCTGGGTTCAGGCAATTCTCCTGCCTCAGCCTCCTGAGTAGCTGGGATTATAGGCACGCACCACCATGCGCAGCTAATTTTTTGTATTTTTAGTAGAGACGGGGTTTCACCATGTTGACCAGGTTGGTCTCGATCTCTCGACCTCGTGATCCACCCGTCTCGGTCTCCAAAAGTGCTGGGATTACAGGCTTGAGCCACCGCGCCCGGCCCTCACTGCTTGAACATTATATGCATTCATTCTTGCCTGGCCTGTTGCTTCGTGTTAATGTATCTGGAATGTGCAGCCACTTCACAGTTAAATTGTTTTACACTTTTTAACTAGCTATGGATTCCTTGGATATTAAAGTATTGAGGGCTTATTGAACACCTTGCTTGAACTCATGCTTGCAGAGACAGTATGAAATAATTACAATGCAATATGCAAGGGTCTCTATTAATATTAATTTGTTGAGGAACTACCAAGAAACCCCATTTTACTTAGCTAACTCACCTAATTTAACACTCATACTCTTTCAAAGAGATACTAAGAATTTCAGTTTTCAGAGAGAGCTAACAGTATAAGAGAGATTATATAACCATGCAAAAGCCACCCACCGATAAATGGGAGTGTGGAGATCAAAACCCAGTTTTCTTTCTTTCCAAATCCTGAGCATATCCAATGTGGTAGGCTTCTTCAATTAAAATTTTTTAAAAATAAAAAAATAAGAAATGTGTGGATGATGGCACATGAGTTACAATAATAGAATAAATGGAAATTAACTAGAGCTTGAGTAACTGAAGAAGATGAGAAAAATTTTCAAAGTGGTGAAAAATTGGTAGGATTATACAACCAGGAAAATTTTAAAGACTGAGGCTGGAGTAAAGACATTATTATACAAGTAAGAACTGAATGAAGCATGAATAAATTCTCACAAAGGAAATTTCTGAAAGATGTATGTATGGATAAAGAATAATCCCAGAATCAAGGTCTATAATGCAAGGAAGCCGTGGACAAACAAATACTAACTCTCTGACCAAACAATAAGAGTGTCTAATTTGAGGTTAAAAAATAAGAAGAATCCAAGAAGCAACTTAAATATTAGTCAACAATAGCACATATATTGGGAAGGAGTGAGAAGTATAAAATAATTTTGAAATTCATGTATTGTTCAGCATGGGAATAAATATTTTAATTAACTGATGACTTTGTTAATTATGTATAATATTTTGGCACAACCACTAAAGCACTAGAAAGAGGATATTAAATTGGAGTACATATGTTTCAATTCCTGAAACAAATAAGTGAACAACAAAAAAAGGGAGTTTTTTTTACAGAAAACAGGAGTAAAATTCCCAGGCTAAAGCAAGGATAGAAAAGGCAACAGAAAGGTGGATTATAAATGGACACCTAGAGAGAGGATCTTATATATTCCAGAACTCTTCAAGGAAGATAAAATATTGGTCAGCATACCTCCCATTGAACAGATCCTCTGCAGTGGAGCCTCCAAGCTCTCTTCGGTGAGGACAGGTTCTTAAAACTATTAACTAATGTAAACCTTCCAGTTAAAACAGCTAGCCAAAGCGATCTGCCTGCAATAGTAATTTTCAAATGTAAAACTCTAGATTATATTCCCAATGTACCAGCTAAATAGGAGGGAGGTAGGGGCATTTTTATCACATATCCAAAGAGATAATGAGGTAATGACCTGAGGACCACATGTATGGGAATCACTGTTCTACATGAGAATATTGCAGTCCCTTGGCAGTTCTGTTTTTTAAGGAAACTAATGCCAAGGCACTTGGTTTATATATCAATTTCTGGAAGAATTTAAGAAAACAAAAAACAGAGTGTGCATTCATTTTTATACAAGGTAACTCTTCACATTGATGAAATGGGTTTCATGGCTTAAAGAACCAAGGATAAGACCTTGGTGGATTGAATGAGAACGTCTGAGATGTCTGAGAATCTAATATTTGATAAGCAGTCCATTGCGTTCCCCTGGTGACACTCAGTCCAAGGTCCTTGCCATCATTCTTGTTTTTTTTTTCTCATTTATTCACGGCCATGTAAAGGAAGAGGTGTTTAGAATAAGTTGAGGCCACCTCACTAAAGCACAAAAATCCATCTCAGAAACTATAGGATAGTCAAATTTCAGATATGCACAGAACTAGACTCTTCCTGGGTAGGAACACACTTCAGAATTTATGACATTGATAAAGGCTAAAAAGTCTAACGTCCTCTAAAATCTATTTACTACAAAATGTAGGACCTGCATATAAATTTTTTTCTTCTATAAAATTGATTTTAAAAAATTTTGTAACATTAATTTGGCCAAGCACTTTTTTATTCACCCTCATATTCACTTCTCTTTCCATGCTTATATGTATTCCTTCAAACATTTCTGTACAAAGTCACTCATATTTTATTGAGCCAGGCATTAACTCATTCATGACAGCCTCACTCACTTGGTCAATCATTTATGCAGTCACTTACTTATATTATCTTTCATCATTGTCTCATTCTTTGATGCTCTAATTCATGCATTTGTTCACTTATCCATTTACTCATATATCCATTTACCCATTCATTTAAGACACATATACACAAAATCTTCATGGAAGCTTCTTGGCTAAAGTCTAGCCTGTTCTCCAGTGTAAGTCAGAGATTGGTGATAAACCATTAATTCTTCTCAAAACCTTTATTTTATTATTATTATTATATTTTAAGTTCTAGGGTACAAGTGCAAATCATGCAGGATTGTTACATAGATATACACATGCCATGGTGGTTTGCTTCATCCATCTCCGCTCTTGTCATCTACATCAGGTATTTCTCCCAATGTTTCCCTCCCGAATGCTTCCATCCCCTGCTATCCCACCCTTTGCCCCCCGCCATGCCCTAACAGGTCCCTGTGTGTGATGTTCCCCTCCCTGTGTCCATGTGCTCTCATTGTTCAACACCCACTTATGAGTGAGAACATGCCATGTTTGGTTTTCCATTCTTCTGTCAGTTTACTGAGAATGATGGTTTCCAGCTCCATCCATGTCCCTGCAAAGGACCTGAACTCATCTTTTTTTATAGCAGCATAGTATTCCATGGTGTATATGTGCCACATTTTCTTTATCCAGCCTATCATTGATGGGCATTTGGGTTGGTTTCAAGTCTTTGCTATTGTAAATAGTGCTGCAATGAACATATGTGTGCATGTGTCTTTATAGTAGAACGATTTATAATCCTTTGGGTATATACCCAGTAATGGGATTGCTGGCTCAAATGGTATTTCTATTTCTAGATCCTTGAGGAATCACCACACTGTCTTCCACAATAGTATAACTAATTTACACTCCCACCAGCCGTGAAAAAGTGTTCCTATTTCTCCACATCCTCTCCAGCATCTGTTGTCTCCAGATTTTTTAATGATCGCCATTCTAACTGGCATGAGATGGTATCTCAATGTGGTTTTGATTTGCATTTCTCTAATGACCAGTGGTGATGAGGTTTATTTTTATATGTTTGTGGGCTGCATAAATGTCTTCTTTTGAAAAGTCTCCTCTGTTCATATCCTCTGCCCACTTTTTGATGTTTTTTTTTCTTTAAATTTTTTTTAAGTTCTTTGTATATTCTAGATGTTAGCCCTGTGTCAGATGGGTACCTTGCAAAACTTTTTTCCCATTCTGTTGGTTGACAGTTCACTCTAATGATTATTTCTTTTGCTGTACAGAAGCTCTGGAGTTTAATTAGATCCTATTTGTCTATTTTGGCTTTTGTCACCATTGCTTTTGGTGTTTTAGTCATGAAGCCCTTGCCCATGCCTATGTCCTGAATGGTATTGCCTATGTTTTCCTCCAAGGTTTATATAGTGCTAGGTCTTACGTTTAAATCTTTAATCCATTTGGAGTTAATTTTTGTATTCAGTGTAAGAAAAGGGTCCAGTTTCAGCTTTCTGCATATAGCTAGCCATTTTTCCAAACACCATTTATTAAATAGGGAATCCTTTCTCCATTGCTTGTTTTTGTCCGGTTTGTCAAAGATCAGATGGTTGTGGATGTGTGGCATTACTTCTGAGGCCTCTGTTCTGTTCCATTGGTCTATATCTCTGTTTTGATACCAGTACCATGCTGTTTTGATTACTATGGGCTTGTAGTATAGTTTGAAGTCAGATAGCTTGATGCCTCCAGCTTTGGTTATTTTGTTTGCTTTTTTTTTTCTTTTTGCTTAGGATTATCTTGGCTATGTGGGCTCTTTTTTATTTTATTTATTTTATTTTGAGACAGAGTGACACTCTTGTCACCCAAGTTAGAGTGTAATGGCATGATCTCAGTTTACTGCAGCCTTTGTCTCCTGGGATCAAGTGATTCTCCTGCCTCAGCCTCCTGAATAGCTTGGATTGCAGATGCCTGCCACCACACCCAGCTAATATTTGTATTTTTTGTAAAGATGGGGTTTCACCATGTTGGCCAGGCTTGTCTCAAACTCCTTATCTCAGGTGATCCACCCACCTCGGCCTCCCACAGTGCTGGGATTATAGGCATTAGCCACCACAGCCAACCTGACTTTTCCTTAGGGTCACACCTCAATTATCCCAGAAACTTCCACCCAGCTTCCAGGTTCCCAGAGGTCATGCCTCTATCTCAGATAAATTGGTCTTAATCAAGACCTTGATGTATGCATAGTCACCAAATTCTATTATTTTCTTGTATTCTAATTGATCTATGCCATAAGATGATCATGCTCCCTACTCTATGATTGTAATTATGTTATATTACAATTTAGCATAAATGACTCCTGGCTTAGTTAAATTCAAGAATTGTACTTCCAAAGTACAATGTATTTTTTTCAATAACCAGCTGGTCATTGTTTAATATTTGTCTTTTTTTCTAGAAAGTAAGTTCTAAGAAAATAGCACATTAGATGGTGCTGTTTATTAATGTATCCTCAGGCCCTAGCATAGTGTTTGGCTTCATAAACATTTGTTGGCAGTAATAAATGTGGCAAGTGTTGCCATTGAGAAGGTGCAAAAGGCCTAAGGAGAGAATATATGGCATAACTCTGCATTTGAGGGGTTGTGGAAGATGGGGAAGATGCACTAATGATTGTGATATTTCACCTATGCTTTGAACATAACAGGATTTTGCTAGGCGTGTGTGTGTGTGTGTGTGTGTGTGTGTGTGTGTGTGTGTATGTGTTTCCCAGCAAAATAAAAATATTTGCAAAGACAGAGAGGTCTGACAAAAGAGAAGTTCACTAGCGTTGAATTATAATGAAAAGGGAAATGAGAATGGGAGTAGGGCAACACTGGATAAATAGGCTGGGAAGGCAGGCAGAGATGACATCAAGCATTTTAATCCATGTTAAGAACTCTGGGCTGAATTCTGAGAGCAGTAAAGAAGTGATTTATATATGGAAATACCTTGACAGAGAGGTGTGTGTGTGTGTGTGTGTGTGTGTGTGTGTGTGGTGGGGGGTAGTGGCAGTTGGAGACAAATCACTTATGAGTGAATCAAGACACTTAGAAGTAAAGGACCAGATATATGGTTACAATTCAAAAAGAAGACTATCTTGCTTATTGGTGAATATTGTCAAAGGATTAAAAAAGCATTGTCAGAGCCCTGCTTATATTTAAGAACCACATTTAAATCAGAAATATAGGATTCATACTTCATTTTTTCTTGCCTCAAGTATGGTATATATTAGTCAATGTGTCCTGTCAGTTATACCTCTCTCTGCCTTTAAAACACCCATCAGCTTCTCTTTATTCCTACTCCATGCCCCTGTTCAGACACCTATTGTTCCTGACCTAAACTGTTGCAGTCACTCTATTTTTTGCCTCCTATATCTTTCCCCTAATCTGTGTCCCTCACTTTTTGTCAAAGTGAGCATTCTAAATGACTTCTTTCTTGTTTGATTTTTATCAATAGCTGTAGATTATCTAGGGTCTTTTGGAGGGAATAGGGGAGGGACAGTGTGGCGGGGGGAGTTGGGGAGAGATAGCATGGGGAGAAATGCCAGATATAGGTGAAGGGGAGGAAGGCAGCAACTCACACTGCCACGTGTGTACCTATGCAGCTATCTTGCATGTTCTTCACATGTACCCCCAAACCTAAAATGCAATTAAAAAAAAAATCATGTCTAAACTCAAAACTGCACCCTACTTCATGATGATGTCTCCGATGAGTATTTTAGCACCATTTCTTCCATTATTTGACTTTTCTCTTTTTTGAGGCAGAGTCTCCTAATGCTGTCTCATGATAGTGTTCTTATGATATCTGGTGTTTAAATTTGTGTAGCACCTCTCCCTTCACTTTCTTCCTACTGCCATTTAACATGTCCCTCCTTTCTCTTCACCTTCTACTATGATTGCAAGTTTCCTGAGGTCTCCCCAGCCATGCTTCTTGTACAACCTGCAGAACCATTAGCCAATTAAACCTCCTTTTTAAAATAAGCTACCCAGTTTCAGGTATTTCTATAGCCACGATAGAACATATAAGTAGGGCAATGCTATAAAGATACCTGCAAATGTGGAAGCAACTTTGGGACTGGGTAACGGGCAGAGGTTAGAACAGTTTAGTGGGCTCAGAAGACAGGAAGATGAGAGAAAGTTTGGAACTTCCTGGAGACTTGTTGAATGGCTTTTACCAAAATACTGAAAGTGATATGGACAATGAAGTCCAAGATGAGGTGGTCTCAGATGGAGATTAGAAACTTATTGGGAAATAGAGTAAAAGTCACTCTCACTATGCTTTAGCAAAGAGACTGGAGGCATTGTATCCCTGCTCTAGGTATCTGTGAAACTGAACTAAAGAGTGGTGATTTAAGGTATCTGGCAGAAGAAATTTCTAAGCAGCAAAGTATTCAAGAAGTACCCTGGCTGCTTCTGAAAATATATGGTCATATGTGTGAGCAAAGAGATGAAAGGGAAGCAGGGTGTAAAAGCTTGAAAAATTTGCAATCAGGCCAGGTGTAGTGGCTCACACCTGTAATTCTAGCACTTTGGGAGACCAAGGCAGGCAGATGACCTGAGATCATGAGTTTGAGACCAGCCTAGCCAACATAGTGAAACCTCGTCTCTACTAAAAATACAAATATTAGCCAGGTATGGTGGTGTGTGCCTGTTATGCTAGCTACTTGGGAGGCTGAGGCAGAATTGATTGAACCTGGAGGTGGAGGTTGCAGTGAGCTGAGATCACACAATTGCACACTCCAGCCTGGGTGACAAGAGTGAGACCTTGTTTAAAAATAAATAAATAAATAAATAAATAAGAAAAAAGAAAATAAAAATTTACAGCATGGCTATGTGGTAGGAAAGAAAAATCCATTTTCTGGGGAAGAATTCAAACAGCCTGCAGAAATTTGCATACATAAAAAGGAGCCAAATGTTAATAGCCATGACAATGAGGAAATGTCTCACCTTCCTGGAAGCCCTTCCTATCACAGGGCTGGATATCTAGGAAAGAAGAATGGTTTTGTGGGCCAGGCCCAGGGACCACTGCCCTGTGAAACCTTGGGACACTGCTTCCTGTGTCCCTGCCACTTCAGGTTCAACTTGGCTAAAAGGACCCCAGATATATCTCAGACTGGTGCTTCAGATGGATTATAAGCCTTGGTAGCTTCCATGTGGTGTTAAGCTTGTGGTTTGCACAGAGGGAAAGAGCTGGGGAGTGGGAGCTTCTGCTTAGATTTCAGAGGAGGTATAGAAATGCCTGGATGTCCAGGCAGAAGTCTGCTGCAGGGGTGGAATCCTCATGGAAAACCTCTAGTAAGGCACTGCAGAGGAGAAATGTGGGGTTGGAGCCCCACACACAGAGGGCATAGCCTAATGAAGCTGTGAGAAGACAGCCACTATCTTCCAGACCCCAGAATTGTAGATTCACCAAAAGCTTGTGTTCTGCACCTGGAAAAGCCAGAGCCACTCAATGCCAGCTTGTGAAAGGAACCACAGGGGTTATACCCTGGGGAGCCACAGAGGCAAAGCTGCTCAAGGCCTTGGGAGCCCACTTCTTCACTTCTTGCATCAGTGTGGCTTGGATGTGAAACATGGAGCCAACAGAGGTTACTGTGGAGCTTTGAGATTTAATGACTGCCCTGCTGGGTTTTGAACTTGCATGGGACCCATAGCCCCTTTCTTTTGGCCAAGTTTTCTTTCTTAGAACAGGAACATTTATGCAATATCTGTATCCTCATTATATCTTGGATACAACTAACTTGTTTTTTATTTTACAGGCTATTAGGCAGTAGAGACATGCCTTAACTCAAATGAGACTTTGGACTTGGACTTTTGAGTCAATGCTGGAATGAGTTAAAAATCCAGGGGACTATTGGGAAGACATGATTAATTTTGAAATGTGAGAAGGACATGATATTTGGGAGGGTCCAGAGGTGGAATGACATGGTTTGGCTCTGTAGCCTCACCTAAATCTCATGTTGAATTACAATTCCCACTGCTGGATCTAGGGCCTGGTGAGAGATTATTAGATCATGAGGGTAGTTTCTAACGTTAGCATCATCCCCTTATTGCTGTCTTATAATAGAGTTCTCACAAAGTTTGGTAGTTTAGAAGTGTGTATTACCTCCTCGTTCATTCTTTCTCCTGCTTGTGCCATGTGAGACATGCCTCCTTTCTCTTCAACTTCTCCATGATTGTAAGATTCCTGAGGCCTCCCAAGCTATGCTTCCTGTACAGCCTGCAGAATTGTGAACCAACTAAACCTCCTTTCTTTATAAATTACCCAGTTTCAGTATTTCTTCATAGCAGTGTGAGAATGGACTAATTCAAGATTTATTCCAAAAACAAAACAAGAAAAAAAGTGTTTGCTTCATTTATTAGTCAAATCTAAAATTTTTTAGACTTTATGTTTAGGTGTCCCTCACAAATTCTTTAATGATATTCTGGTTTAGTAGTTTTCTGTCATGGCTGACCTAAAGATATACCACAAACAACTTTGTTTTACGGACCTAATTGAGACGCAATCCAGGAATACACGACTTTTTCCAGAACTCACAGAGTAATTTAATTTATTACTCAAGGACCTCCAGAATGTGAACTTTAATTATCACATGACCCTTGATAGTCTGGTTGCTCAGAATCAGGTAGGAATAAAGAATAATGTAGGTTTATATGTATTTCAAAAAGTGTAAATGGCAAGTTAGTGTAGGCCTACCAATATTTTTAGGGCACCTGCTTTGTACTGAGAACTTTGTGAGCTTCTTGTCTGGTTTTCCATTCCTGGAAAGCCAAGGCTTGTGCTTAAATTCTGCAAGAATTTCCAGAACCAAATGTGGAGCTGGGGACAGGCCATAAGCTGAAAAGAAACTGGAGCCTGAGTCCTGGATGACATGTCCTCCAGAAAATAGTGGTCATCTGGACCTTGAGGTTGAGTGAGATTACCAGAGGCAGCCTGCTACACTAGGAGTGAGAGGTCAACTATCATTATTAGTAATAAAGAAGCAAGCATGATTAAGAAACAGAATTTGGAGAAATTTCCTAGGTCAAAAGAGAAAAGGCCTTAATTATTAAAATAGGTTCGAAGAATTATTATTGTTAAAATGTCCATACTACCCAAAGTAACACAGATTCTATGCTGCTGCTATCAAATTGTTAATGTCATTTTTTTCATAGAATTAGAACAAACTATTCTAAAATTCATATGGAACCAAAAAAAAGAAAGCCCAAATGACCAAGGCAATCCTAAGTTAAATTAACAAAGTCAGAGGCATCACATTACCTAATTTCAAACTATACTACAATGCTACAGTAACTAAAGCAGAATGATACTGGCACAAAAATAAATGCATAGATCTATCTATGGAATAGAATACAGACCGCTGAAATGAAGCCACACACTTAAAGTCAACAGATTTTTGACAAAATTGACAAAAGTATAGTGGGGAAAAGATACTTTATTCAACAAATAATGCTGGCCTAAATCTTTCTTCCCTGGGCATTGTGTTCATGCAGATAAACTGTGCTTCTTCTCATTAGAGAACTTCTAAACACTCCAGCTCTTCTATGTGAAATCTCCCTTTTCCCCACCTCAAAATCCTTAATGTCTAATCATTGCTCATATCCAAGTGTAATGCACCTGGGAACAGGCCATAATCTGAAGGGGAACTGGTAGAGCCTACACTAATCCACCAATCACAGTATCATAATACAGCCTTTCCTTTAGGGCTGATTTGTAGCTACATGTTCACCAATGGAAACAGGGCATAATTTCTGACTCCTCCTTTAGCCAGTATACTTCATAAGATCAGGGGTCTTATCTGTTTTATCCACTATTACATCTTCAGTACCTAGTATGAAGACTGGCCCAGGATGGAAACTCAATGAATATTTATTGAATGAATGAATCAAAACTGTACAAAAATTTATAGTTATTGGGAAAGTAAAGCCTCTGAAACTAAAAACTATTTGCTGAGTTCTGATTTTGCATCAAGTAAGTTGCTGAGGGACTCAGAGAAAAATAATACACAGCCTTAACCATAAGAGGCATAGCCTTGCTGAAGAAATTGATTTGTAAGTAGAAAGGAATGATGGAGCATCCTACCACGGAGGTAGAGGTCTCAACAACCTGAAGTTAACGATATACAGAGTTCCAAAATCTGCCAGTGAGAATAAGAAAACGCTTCTCAAAGAAGCTAATCAAACTCAGATTAAAGGTGAGATAGAAATTCACTAGGTAGACAAGGATGGAGGGAAAGGAGAGCTGTTAGAACTGGTGTGACAGGTGGGAAGTCACTCCACACAGCAGTGCTGGAGGTGTGCCACAACCCAGCCAGCTGAGAATCACCACACATTTCTGTACTAGTGAAGAATGGGACTTAAGTTAGACAGTAGTGGGAAATGAGATTGAAGATTTAAGCAAGGAAAGAAAGAGCATCAGAACTTTGAGTGCCAGACTCAGGAGTTTGGAGATGGTCCTGAAGACAATCGGTGGTCACAGAAAGGAAACAAGTGATGGCATAAGAGTCAGATCTGCAACTGCAGACTGATCATCTGAATGTTGGCCAGTAGATAAAGAAAAACAAAACTTAAGAATGTCATCATGCAAGGTTTCATTAAAAATAAAAATATTTTGCATGATCATGGGACTAGCACATAATAATCTTTTCCTTCCTTTCCTTCCTTCCTTCCTTCCTTCCTTCCTTCCTTCCTTCCTTCCTTCCTTCCTTCCTTTTTCCTTTCTTTCTTTTTTTCCTTTTTTTTTGAGATACTCTCACTCTGTCACCCAGGCTGAAGTTTAGAGGCCTGATCTCAGCTCACAGCAACTTTTGCCTCCTAGGTTAAGTGATTGTCCTGCCTCAGCTTCCTGAGTAGCTGGGATCACAAGTGTGTGGCATGATGCCAGGATAATTTTTGTATTTTTACTAGAGACAAGGTTTTGTCATGTTGGCCAGGCTGATCTTGAACTCTTGGCCTCAAGTTATCCACCCACCTCAGCCTCCCAAAGCAATGGAATTATAGGTGTAAGCCACTATGCCTGGCCACACATACTAATTTTTCATCAAAACACTTTTACACTGCTGGTGGGAGTGTAAATTAGTTCAACCATTGTGGAAGACAGTGTGGCAATTTCTCAAGGACCTAGAAATAGAAATTCCATTTGACCCAGCAATCCCATTACTGGGTATATATCCAAAGGACTATAAATTGTTCTACTGTAAGAACACATGCACACGAACGTTAATTGCAGCACAGTTTACAATAGCAAAGACCTGGAACCAACCCAAATGCCCATTGATGATAGACTGGATTGGGAAAATGTGGCACATATACACCATGGAATATTATGCAGCAATCAAAAACGATGAGTTCGTGTCGTTTGTAGGCACATGGATGAATCTGGAGAACATCATTCTCAGCAAACTGACACAAGAACAGAAAATGAAATACCGCATGTTCTCACTCATAGGTGGGTGATGAACAAAGAGAACATGTGGACACAGGGAGGGGAACACTACGCACTGGGGCCTATTGGGGGAATAGGGGAGGGACAGCGGGGGGGGGAGTTGGGGAGGGATAGATAGCATGGGGATAAATGCCAGATGTGGGTGAAGGGGAGGAAGACAGCAAATCACACTGCCACATGTGTACCTATGCAACTATCTTGCATGTTCTGCACATGTACCCCAAAACCTAAAATGCAATTAAAAAAAAGAAAATCAGAAGGAAAACTAAGAAAGCCTCTTCTTACAAAGGCAAAAAGCTTATTATAACTAATGAGTCTTTCTAGCCTCTTCACAAAGAACTCGTATTTATTGTTACTGGAAATATATGTACTAGAATGTATAGAGATTAGGAGCCCAGCTCCAGGCTTCAGAGACAAAGAGACAAACAGGAGTTTTTTGGACCCTGTGGCATTCTGAAACCAGATGATTAAGTGTTTGTTTTCCCATTGTCTGTATTTCGGCCTTGTACTCCAACATGAATAATTGTCAAGGTTTTGGTAGGCTGAAGTATATTCTAGAGAAATTGGATCTCTAATTTTGCAGAATTTCACAATATCTTTTGCAGCTCTCTGTCAAATTGATCGTTTAAATCTAGTTTATTTTACCTTCTTGGTCCTGGACATACTATCAGCTGAAATATTTATATCGCTGCCTCTTAGGAGTTATGTATTTCCCTTGTTCTGTTAAAAGAAAAAAAAGTGCTGACCTGCTCTATGTACATGAGTAATTGTTTTTATTTTAATTACTTGAGTGCCTGTGGAAGGAGATTGGATTGTCTGGCCTCTTTTTTCTTTGACCATTTCTTCCCTCACTTTCGTTTTTTCCTTTGACCACCAAAATTATTATGCTGGTCACCCACAGTGTCTTTGGAGACTATTTGAAGCTGAAATACTCATGCTAAATCAAGCCATTTAAAAGGAGGTATGGGAAGTATAGACATATATAACTATGCCTTGCTACTCAATGCAGAAGTCCTCCTCGCCCAGACAGGCCCTGGGACACTGGGAAAAAAAGCTTAAGCATATTATTGCTGTTGTTTAAGTCTTATTTTTGAAAACAAGTCCCCCACACAAATAGACACACATATTCTTTCTTGTAAATCGTATTCTGTTCCCAATATGTTCCCCTTCTGGTCTCATTCATTTATTCTACACAATCAGTGAATAATCACTGTCTGTTAATTAGAGAGCAAACCAGTCAAGTCTGACTGTATAGAGTCTCTGGCTTACCATGGAAAGTGGCTAGCTCAACAATTAACATCATCATGGGATGATATACCATGGGAGGGTGTTTTTGGATCCAGAAAGTCATGCAAGTTATGTCACAATAAGTGATATTCAAGCTGAATAAGAGGATGTGAGAAAAGGCTACTAATAGAAAGGAAAACCATTACAGGTTAGAGTTGAAGTGTCAGTTGGTAAGAGATTCAACTTAGGGAGGTGAGGACATGGGTGGTACCATTTTGAAAAATTATGTTTCTACAACCATGTGGTCAGGCATACTGTGTTAAATGCCAGCTCCAAATCTTTATAGCTGTTTAGTCTTGAGCAAGTTTCTTTCTAATAGTTGAGCAAGGTAGACATATAAATTGTTTGCACAGTGGCTGAAATGTGGTTACTGCTCAATAAGGACTAGTGTCTATTATCATAACTTGATTAGTATTATAATTATCATCATTATCATTGTTGCATAATTTTATATTTTCCAGTTCAGTCAAGTTATTTGGTATCCACATCTTTCTGGAAGCAAGAACACCGCATGTTGAACATGTGAGAGCACATGGACACAGGTAGGGGAACATCATACACCAGGGCCTATTGGGGGATGGGAGGGTTTGGGGAGGGATAGAAGTGGGTAGAAGGATTGGGGAGGGATAACATTAGGAGAAATACCTAATGTAGATGATGGGGGGGATGGATGCAGCAAACCACCATGGCATGTGTATACCTATGTAACAATCCTGCACCAGCTGCACGTATACCCCAGAACTTAAAGTATAAAAAGAGAGTTAAGCAAAGTGGAGCATATAAATTGTTTACACAGTGGCTGAAATGTGGTAACTTCTCAATAAGAACTAGTATCTATTATTATAATAACTTGATTAGTATTATTATTATCATTATTATTGTCAAATAATTTTATACATTCCAGCTCAGTCAAGTTATTTGGGATCCACATCTTTCTGGAAGCCATCCAACATTTTATCACCTCTCTACCCATTTTAGTCTTGTTCCTTCTCCATCTGTCTTTTTCTTTCTCTTGCCTTCTCTCTTCGTAGATGATGCTCCATCATGGTTGGGCTCCAGGAACTGCAGAATTGATAATCTAAAGTAATGGAGTCCTGTTTGTTATTTCCACTCCAGGACCATGTCAAAGATCAGTTCCCATACATAACTCACTTGGAAATTCACATTAGCATCCTCTTCCCCTTATGGGGAGATGGATGAATGAGCAGAGCATAAAATATGAGTCAAATACTATTTCCCACTTGGTTGTCAACACTAAAGATACTCTTCAGTTTGACCCTGTTCATGTTTCTCAGTCTTTCTACATTTCCATATCCACACTGCTATATCTGAGGTTAGGATTCAGCTTCCATTTAAATGAGCATAATATCATCCTCCATCCTCACATTTCTTTCTGTTTCCAAACTGGCCTGCTCCAATCAAGCTTCCACTGAGATATCAAAAGCATCTTCCAATAATATCACACTGATCATTTTATATCCACATTTGAAAACCTTCAAATGTTCCCGCTTTTCTAAATAATAAATCTATTAGGATACTTTTGATTACAAAGAACAATAACAAATTTACAGTAATTTAAAAGGTAATGAGAATGTATTGTTTTATATCCCTGAGAAAGCCAGAGGTGACTTGCACTGGAGGCACAATTAATGAAGGTTAATATGGTTGGGCTCCGTGTTCCCACTCAAATTTCATTTTGAATTGTAATTCCCATAATTCCCTCGTGTTGAAAGAAGAACTTGGTGGGCTGATATCCTCATGCTTCTCTCGTGATCGTGAGTTCTCATTAGATCTAATGGTTTCACTCTCTCTCTCTCTCTCCTGTTGCCACGTAAGAGGTGTTGTTTCCCCGTCTGCCATGATTGTGAGGTTCCCCAGGCCTCCCCAGACATATGGAACTGTAGGTCAATTAAACATCTTTCCTTTATAAATTACTCATTCTCAGGTATTTCTTTATAGCAGTGTAAAAACTAACAATACAAAGATATAGGCTGTTTCTCTGTTACTCTCTTAGTTTCTCTCCAAATGTCAGCTTTATTCTTTAGCCAGCCTTTCTCATGAATGGAAAAATATTTAAAGAAGTCATAGGTATTCTATCTACACACCATACCATCTAGAGGCAGGGAGACAAACAAAAGTCAAGAGATTTTTTTCAATGGCTTCATCTCAAGGTACAGACCTACCTCTGAACCAGTCATTGAATCTATAGTGATATCAGCAGTTGATTGCCTTAGGTTTCAGTTTGATACCCATCTCTGAGTTGAACCCTGTGGGAAATTTTGTGGAACTGCTGTAATCTGTTAATTGAGGGAAATCAGGACCAACTGTAGAATCATGAATTAAAGGAATTTACAGCTAAACAAAATGAACCATTGTGGAAAGATGCAATGGATGCTTGGAAGGCAGATACGGACGTCCTTCACCTAAGGTTGTCATTTAAGGCTCATCACAATCTACCTCCAACTTGATTCCAATTTCCCATTAGGCCTCTTCATATGTTACTCTTAACAGACTGAATTAATTAAGTACCCAGAGTTTCTAGTTCTGTGCTTTTATTCCAGATTAGCATTTTTTTTTTTGAGATGGAGTTTTGCTCTTTTGCCCAGGCTGAAGTGCAGTGGCGTGATCTCTGCTCACTGCAACCTCCACCTTCTGGTTCCAAGTGATTCTCCTGCCTCAGCCTCCTGAGTAGCTGGGATTACAGGTGCATGCCACCATGCCCAGCTCATTTTTGTATTTTTAGTAGAGACAGGGTTTCACCATGTTGGCCAGGCTGGTCTCAAACTCTTGACCTCATAATCCACCTGCCTGGGCCTCCCAAAGTGCTGGGATTAAAGGCATGAGCCACCGCACCTGGCCCCTATTCCAGGCTGACTTTCTCTGTGGAATGCCAAGCTTCTGCCTCTGCTCTCTCTTCAGTAATGCCTTCAAACCATATCTAGTCTTTAAGATATACCTCAAGTTCTATGTCCTCATAGATACATATTTTTCTGCGTCTATCTCTGGCTGTAATGAAATAAAAATCACTGAAGTTGCCACCATCCAATCTGGATTTGCATTTAGGAGCTATCCCTTACTAACAGAGTGGTTACATGAAACTGCCATCCTAGCTTGGCCTTTTTCTCGTCTTACTGAAGGATTGGTTTTCTCTTTTTTTTTTTTTTTAAACCAAGGAAGTACTTTTGGTTTGTCTTGGAGTGTTCCTCTATAGGTAAATGATGTCGCTTCTTATTTAAATACCTAAAACCCTGCTGAGTTAGATTTTGAGCTGGAATATTGAAAAGCCCGGAGAGCTACTCATTTTGTTAAGGAAGTATTTAAAGAATAACAACCAGATGCTCTAAAACTTATTACTCAAGTGCATGAAGACTATTGAGGCAGCCTTCAAAAGTTACACATTCCTCATAGTTCTGCCCTGGGGCACCAATATATATTTTAGCTCATTTGCAAGTAAGTCTTATTCTGCGTAGCACCTATATTTTCGAGAAGTAATTGGTAATCAAATTTCATGTTCTTCTTACAGATATAGTAATCAAAAAGATGAATTGTATAGCATTATTTCCTATTTTTAGTGACCTCAAATACCTCTTTTGCATGGTAAGTTATTAACAAACTGTAAATACATATTTAACTTTACACTTTAAAGGTAAGCATTAATGAAGCAAAAATACTTTTGATTATTATTGGATTATATGGGTAATAATAACTGATTCATTAGTTTTGGAAGTTCAAACTTTGGTTATGAGGAGGTTTCTTCAGTGTTGGAAACTTGTATTCTGATTTCCTTTTAGGGTAAAACAAGGGCATATTTAAATGCTGACATGAAGGCATGAAGAAACAAAATTACAGCACAAGATGTCAGTTTCAATTGTGGAAAAGGGCACTTGAGAACAGATATGGTTTCCTTTACGCCCATTCCTTTTTAAAATATATATATATATATTTTAAATATATATAATTTATAAAACATATATGTATATTTTATAAATTATATATATTTAAAATATATATTTATATATAAAATTAAAAAATATATTTATATATATTTTAATATATAAATATATATATTTAATTTTAATAAAAAATTTAAAAATATATTTATATATAAAACATATATATATATTTTATTGCACTTTGGTTCTGGGGTACATGTGAAGAACATGCAGGATTGTTGCATAGGTACATTGATGGCAATGTGGTTGGCTGCCTCCATCCCCATCACCTATATCTGGCATTTCTCCCCATGTTATCCCTCCCCAACTCCGTACCCCCACCATTGTCACTCCTCTAGCCCCCACCAACAGATCCCAGTGTGTGATGCTCTCCTCCCTGTGTCCATGTGTTCTCATTGTTCACCACCCACCTATGAGTGAGAACATGTGGTGTTTGATTTTCTGTTCTTGTGTCAGTTTGCTGAGAATGATGGTTTCCATTCTTTACAAAGGACATGAACTCTTTGTTTTTCATGGCTACATGGTATCCCATTGTGTATATGTGCCACATTTTCCCTGTCCAGTCTATTATCAAAGGGCATTTGGGTTGGTTCCAGGTCTTTGCTATTGTAAACAGTGCTGCAATGAACATACGTGTGCATGTGTCTTTATAAAAGAATAATTTATAATCCTTTGGATATATACCCAGTAATGGGATTGCTGGGTCAAACAGAATTTCTATTTCTAGGTCCTTGAGGAATCTCTGTGTTCCACAATGGCTGAACTGATTTATCCTCCCACCAACAGTGTAAAAGTGTTCCTATTTCTCCAACTCTTCTACAGCACCTGTTGTCTCCAGATTTTTTAATGATTGCAATTTTAACTGGCGTGAAGTGGTATCTCAATGTGGTTTTTTGATTTGCATTTCTCTAATGATCAGTGATGATGAGCATTTTTTCATGTTTGTTGACCTCATAAATGTCTTCTTTTGAAAAGTGTCTGTTCATATCCTTTGCCCACTTTTGAATGGGTTTACTTGTTTTTTTATTATTATTGTAAGTCTGTTTTAGTTCTTTGTAGGTTCTGGATATTAGCCCTTTGTCAGATTGGTAGATTGCAAAAATTTTTTCCCATTCTGTTGGTTGGCAGTTCACTGTAATAATTGCTTCTTTTGCTACGCAGAAGCTTAATTAGATCCCATTTGTCTATTTTGGCTTTTGTTGCCAATGCTTTTGGTGTTTTAGTCATGAAGTCCTTGCATATGCCTATGTCTGGAATGGTTTTGCCTAGGTTTTCTTCTAGGGTTTTCATGGTGTTAGGTCTTATGTTTAAGTCTTTAATCCATCTGGAGTTAATTTCAGTGTAAAGTGTCAGGAAGAGGTCCAGTTTCTGCTTTCTGCACATGGCTAGCCAGTTTTCCCAACACCATTTATTAAACAGGGAATCCTTTCCCCATTGCTTGTTTTTGTCATGTTTGTCAAAGATCAGATGGTTGTAGATGTGTGGCGTTGCCTCCAAGGCCTCTGTTCTGTTCCACTGGTCTCTATCTCTGTTTTGATTACTGTAGCCTTGTAGTATAGTTTGAAATCAGGTAGCGTGATGCCTCCAGCTTTGTTCTTTTTGCTTAGAATTGACTTGGCTATGTGGGCTCTCTTTTGGTTCTAATATGAAGTTTAAGGTGGTTTTTTTCCAGTTGTGTGAAGAGGGTCATAGGTAACTTGATGGGGATAGCATTGAATCTATAAATTACTTTGGGCAGTATGGCCATTTTCACAATGTTGATTCTTCCTAACCATGAGCATGGAATGTTTTTCCATCTGTTTGTGTCCTCTCTTATTTCGTTGAGCAGTGGTTTGTAGTTCTCCTTGAAGAGGTCCTTTATATCCTTTGCTAGTTGCATTCCTAGATATTTTATTCTCTCTGTAGCAATTGTGAATGGCAGTTCATTCTTGATTTGGCTCTCTTTAAGTCTGTTTTTGGTGTATAGGAATGCTTGTGATTTCTGCACATTGATTTTGTATCCTGAGACTTTCCTGAAGTTGCTTATCAGTTTCAGGAGATTTTGAGCTGAGATGATGGGGTCTTCTAAATATAAAACCATGTCATTTGCAAATAGAGAAAATTTGACTTCCTTCTTTCCTATTTGAATACCCTTTATCTCTTTTTCTTGCCTGATTGCTCTGGCTAGAACATCTAATACTATATTGAATAGGAGTGGTGAGAGATGGCATCCTTGCCTAGTGCCAGATTTCAAAGGGAATGCTTCCAGTTTTTGCCCATTCAGTATGATATTGGTTGTGGGTTTGTCATAAATAGCTTTTATTATTTTGCAGTACATTCTGTCAATACCTAGTTTATTGAGAGCTTTTAGCATAAAGGGCTGTTGAATTTTGTTGAAGACCTTCTCTGCATTTAATGAGGTAATTATGTGATTTTTGTCTTTGGATATGTTTATGTGGTGGACTATGTTTACAGAATTGTTTATGTTGAACCAGCCTTGCATCCTTGGGATGAAGCCTACTTGATCGTGATGGATAAGCTTTTTGATGTGCTGTTGCAGTTGGTTTGCCAGTATTTTACTGAAGATATTTCCATCTATGTTCATCATGGATATTGGCCTGTAGTTTTCTTTTTTGGTTGAGTCCCAGCCAGGTTTTGGTATCAGGATGATGTTGGTCTCATAAAATGATTTGGGAAGGATTCCCTCTTTTTGTATTGTTTGGAATGGTTTCAGAAGGAATGGTACCAGCTCCTCTTTGTATGTCTGGTAGAAGTCAGCTGTGAATCCATCTGGACCTGGGCTTTTTGGTTGGTAGGCTGTTAACTGCTGCCTCAACTTCAGCTCTTGTTATTGGTCTGTTCAAGGTTTCAGCTTCTTCCTGGTTTAGGCTTAGGAGGGTGCAAGTGTCCAGGAATTTATCCATTTCTTCCAGGTTTACTGGTTTATGTGTATAAAGTTGTTTGTAGTAGTCTCTGATTGTAATTTGTATCCCCTTTATTGTTTTTTATTGCATTTATTTGATTATTCTCCCTTTTCTTTTTTATTAGTCTGGCTATCTGTCTATTTTGTTGATGTTTTCAAAAAATAGCTCCTCGATTTATTAATTTTCTGAAGGGATTTTTGTGTCTCTATCTCCTTCAGTTCTGCTCTGAGTTATTTCTTATCTTCTGCTAGCTTTTGAGGGTTTTTTTGATCTTGCTCCTCTAGCTCTTTCAATTTTGACAGGGTGTCAATTTTAGATCTTTCCTCACTTCTCATGTGGGCATTTATTCCTATAAATTTCCCTCTAGACACTACTTTAAATGTGTCCCAGAAATTCTGGTATGTTGTGTCTTCATTCTCATTGGTTTTACAGAATATCTTTATTTCTGCCTTCATTTTATTATTTATCCAGTTGACATTTAGGAGTCAGTTGTTCAGTTTCCATGAGGTTGTGCAGTTCTGAGTTAGTTTGTAAATCTGTGTTCTAATTTGATTGCACTGTGGTCTGAGAGACTGTTATGATTTTTATTCTTTTGCATTTGCTAAGGAGTGTTTTACTTCCAACTATGTGGTCAATTTTAGAGTAGGTGCAATGTGGTGCTGAGAAAAATGTATATTCTGTGGATTCAGGGTGGAGATTTCTGTGGAGGTCTATTAGGTTTGCTTGGTCCAGATCTGAGTTCAAATCGTGGATATCATGTTAATTTTCTGTCTCGTTGATCTATCTAATATTGACAGTGAAGTGTTAAAGTCTCCCACTATTATTATGTGGGAGTCTAAGTCTCTTTGTAGGTCGTTAAGAACTTACTTTATGAACCTGGGTGATCTTGTATTAGGTGCGTATGTATTTAGGATCATTAGCCCTTCTTTATGCCTTGATCCTTTTCCCATTATCTAATGCCATTCTTTGTCTCTTTTGATCTTTATTGGTTTAAAGTCCGTTTTATCAGAGACTAGGATTGCAACTCCTGCTTTTTTTTGCTCTCCATTTGCTTGATAAATCTTCCTCCATCCCTTTATTTTTAATCTATGTGTTTCCTTGCATGTGAAATGGGTTTTCTGAATACAGAACACTGATGGGTTTTGACTTTTTATCCAATTTTCCAGTCCGTGTCTTTTGATTGGGGCATTTAGCCCATTTACATTTAAGGTTAATATTGCTGTGTGTGAATTTGATCCTGCCATTTTGATACTAGCTGGATGTTTTGCCTGTTGGTTGACACATTTTCTTTATTATGTCGATGGTCTTTACCATTTGGTATGTTTCTGGAGTGGCTGGTACTGATTGTTTCTTCCATTGTTTAGTGCTTCTTGCAGGAGCTCTTCTTGTAAGGCAGGCGTGTTTGGTGGTGATGAAATCTCTCAGCAATTGTTGGCCATAAAGGATTTTATTTCTCCTTCACGTATGAAGCTTAGTTTGGCTGGATATGAAATTTTAGGTGGAAAGGTCTTTTCTTTAAGGATGTTGAATATTGGCCCCCACTCTCTTCTGGTTTGTAGGGTTTCTGCCGAGAAACCTGCTGTGAGTCTGATGGGCTTCCCTTTGTGGGTGACCCAACCTTTCTCTCTTCCTGCCCTTAGCATTTTTTTCTTCATTTCAACCCTGGTGAGTCTGACGATTATGTGCCTTGGGGTTGCTCTTCTTGAGGAATATCTTTGTGGTGTTCTCTGTATTTCCTGGACTTGAATGTTAGCCTGCCTTGCTAGACTGGGGAAGTTCTCCTGGATAATATCCTGAAGAGTGTTTTCCAGCTTGGATTCATTCTCTCCCTCAATTCAGGTATACCTATCAAATGTAGATTAGGTTTTTTTCACATAATCCTTGATTTCTTTGAGGCTTTGTTCACTTCTTTTCATACTTTTTTCTCTATTCTTGCCTTCTCATTTCATTTCATTGAGTTGATCTTCAATCTCTGACATCATTTATTCTGCTTGGTTGATTTGGCTATTGAAACTTGTGTATGCTTCACAAAGTTCTCATGTTGTGTTTTTCAGCTCCATCAAGTCTTTTATATTCTTCTTTAAGCTGTTTATCCTAGTTAGCATCTCATCTAACCTTTTTTTTAGGTTCTTAGTTTGTTTGCATTGGGTTAGAACACATTCTTTTAGCTTTGAGAAGTTTGTTATTACCCACCTTCTGATGCCTGTTTCTGTCAGTTTATCTGATTTATTCTCCATCCATCTTTGATCCCTAGCTGGTGAGGAGTTGTGATCCCTTGGTGGAGGAGAGGTGTTCTGGTGTTTGGTGCTTTCCTGCTTTTTGCACTGGTTTCTTCCAATCTTTGTGGTTTTTATCTACCTGTGGTCTTTGTAGTTGGTGACTTTTGGACGGGTCTCTGAGTGGATGTCCTTTTTGTTGATGTTGAAGCTATTTCTTTCTGCTTCTTAGTTTTCCTTCTAACAGTCAGGTTCCTCTGCTGCGGGACTGCTGGAAGTCCACTCCAGACCCTGCTCACCAAGGGATCACCCATGGTGGCTGTTGGGAGCTGCAGAACAGCAAGGGTTGCCACAGGTTTCTTTCTCTGCTATCCTCATCCAAGAAGGGTACCTGCCAGATGTTGGCCTGAGCTCTCCTTTATGAGGTGTCTCTTTGGGTATATGGGGTTTGGGGAGCTGCTTGAGGAGACAGTCTGTCCCTTATAGGAGCTCAAGTACTGTGCTGGGAGCTCCTCTGTTCCATGCAGAGCTGCTGGGTAGGTACCTTTAAGACTGCTGCAGCTGAACTCATAACCACCTCTTTTCCCAGGTGCTCTGTCCTAGGAACGTCAGCTTTATTTATAAGTCCCTGTTGTGCTGCTGCCATTTTTTTAACAGATGCCCTGCCCTGCATGGAGTAGTCTAGTCACAGTCTGCCAGCAGAGGCATAGCTAACCTGCTGTAGGCTCTGCCCTGCTGCTTTGTGAACTGCCTTGGTTGTGGCAGACTGCCTTGGTAGTGAGGGATGCCCTTTGCCCAATGAGCTTGATGGTCCTGGATCCAGCTGCTCTTGCTGCAAAACTCTCAATCCAGAGCATTTAAGATTGCTTGTTTTATGGGGGTGGTACCTACCGAGCCAGATCCCCTGGCTTCCTGACTTACCCCCTCCCTTTCAGTTGAATGGGTGGCTCTGTCTCCCAGGACTTCTGGGCACCAGCCAAAAAGGCAGCCCAGACTTGTGTGAGTTTATGTGCACTGAAGCAGCACCAGCTGAAACTGCTGCACTGAAAACTGGTGCTTTTTGGCCTTGGAATCTTCTGGTCTGTGAGCAGTAAGAACTTGTTTGGAAAGGTAGTGAACACTCACCCTCTGCACCGTTTTTGCTGGGAACTGCACTGTGGAGCTGTTCCTATTCAGGCATCTTGGATTCCTCCTATTCTATTTATTAGAACTTTTAAAAAGATAATTATCTAACTTTGATTTCTCAAAAAAAAAAAGTGACAGGGATCATATTTACCATCTTACTCCATTGAAACTACCAACAAACAAAATATATAAACCAATGGTTTTCCAGACATCAGACAATGAAGGGTAGTGATCCCTGAGAGAAAGGAAACAAGGTGAATACTGTAATTGCCACAGTTTATCATCTGGCAGGAGTTTCCAGGCCTAGCAGAATGGAAAAGAAACGCAGTCAGAACAGAAAAGGTTCCCTGAGCTGAGGCGACAGTAATGAGTCCTGGGAGACCAAGGAGGCTAGAATTTTCAGTACAGAGTAATGGAGAGGAGTTGGCAGCACAATGAGAGAACTCTGAATATATACAGGGGGTGACTCTCAATTATTTTTAGCTCAATATTGCTAGAATACTGATTCCTGACCTGCAGCTTCAATGCAAATACAGTCAAAAGCCTAGAAGAGATTTCTGTAGACATTAACATACTGCTTCTATAATTTATATGAAAATGCATGGGACCTAGAATAGATAAAATAGTTTTGAAAAAAAATGAATATGAAGGACAAATACTACTTGATATTAAGACTTGTTATAAAGCTGATATTTTTTAAAGGCATTTATTTTTTAGAATGCAAATGTTGCTGATATTTTGCCTCACAGCGCACTTCTGAGCTCTTGTGAGCCAGGGATGTGGAGACATCTGTTTCCCTTCAGGGGCCTCTTCAGTAGCAGTTTCCTGCCACAGATTCACTCTCCATGTTCTAAATACATAAAACCTTGTTCTAGTACTGCCTGTCCTCTAATTGTCCTTCTCTTTTCATTTATTTTTTAAATTCGAGGCAGCACTACAGAACCTTATAGATCAAGCTTGTCCAAACCACAGCCTGTGGGCCTCATGCAGCCCAGCAAGGCTTTGAATGTGGTCCAACACACATTTGTGAACTTTATTAAAACATCATGAGAGTTTTTTGTGAGTGATTTTTTTTCTAGCCCATCAGCTATCATTAGTGTTAGTGTATTTTATGTGTGGCCTAAGACAATTCTTCTTCCAGTGTGACCCAAGGAAGCCAAAAGATTGGACAGTGCTGTTATAGATATTTTCAAGATCAATAGACAGAGGACTAATCAATTGATCTTGGAAAAACTGCAGATAGTGGCCTGGAAGAGCTATCATTTCTTAGAGGATTCAGGTTAGTGAGGACCACGGTTTCCAGAACTTAGTAAAGCTGCCATTGAATTTAGAACTCACATACTAACCCAAGATCTTTAAAACCAAAAAAATATGTGAGACAGATCTCAATCAAGTCAGACGTTTATTTTGCCAAGATGGAGGACTCTCCTGAAAAAAAAAGAAACACAAGTTTCAGTAGGATCTGTGCCCTGTGATTTTTCCATAGTAGGTTTTGAGAACTTCACTATTTAAAGAAGAAAAAAAAGAGCTGGAGGAAAAAGAGAAAAAAAAAAAAAAAAGGAGGGTAGGCAATGAAGCAAGTGGTTACATTTTCATGAGGCTTTGGTTAGTCTCGCTGAATCCACATTTTATATGTGAAAAGAAATGAATAAGGGGGAAAAGTCAATTATTAATTCACTTGTCTTGTGCTCAGAGAATTTACATTTTATGTAAGATAAAATAAGCTGGGCTGGGTGCGGTAGCTCACGCTTGTAATCCCAGAACTTTGGGAGGCTAAGGCAGGCAAATCATGAGGTCAGGAGTTCAAAACCAGCCTACGGTGAAACCCTGTCTCTAACTAAAAATACAAAAAAAAAAAAATAGCCGGGCATGGTGGTGTGCACCTGTAGTCTCAGCTACTCAGGAGGCTGAGGCAAGAGAATCACTTGAACCCAGGAGGCAGCGGTTGCAGTGAGCTGACGTTGCACCAGTGTACTCCAGCCTGGACAACACAGTGAGACTCCAACTCAAAAAAAAAATAAAAGCCTGTGAAATTATAGCTATCTGTCTGGGAACAAAAGGAAGTGAGTTGTATTGTTGTTGTTGTCATTTTTCAAGTGAATCAGTTCCCGTTTAGCCTTTTCCTTTGGCATACTGAGTTTGGGGTTCTGAGATTTTATTTTCCTTTCATAATCTCAATTATTCCCTGTAAATAATTAGAAAAGTAAGATTGATGATTTTTTTTTTTTTTTTTTTGAGACGGAATTTTGCTCTAACAACCCAGACTGGAGTGCAATGGTGCGATCTCGGCTCACCGCAACCTCCGCCTCTTGGGTTCAGGCAATTCTCCTGCCTCAGCCTCCTGAGTAGCTGGGATTACAGGCACGCGCCACCATGCCCAGCTAATTTTTTGTATTTTTAGTAGAGACGGGGTTTTACCATGTTGACCAGGATGGTCTCGATCTCTTGACCTCCTGATCCACCCGACTCGGCCTCCCAAAGTGCTGGGATTACAGGCATGAGCCACCGCGCCTGGCCCAGATGTTTTTTGAAAATTCTGTTACAGTGATGATATTATTACTTTGTACATCTTTTATCATTTTTCCCCTTATCATCTAGGCATATCCTCACTTCTATACATTACCATAATTTAAATCTACTGCAAAAATCCATATAAACAAAATCTAAAATAATCTTCTTGTTAAAAACAAAACTAATTTAGCTCAGTTCCACAAGAACTTTTGAAGCCCTACTATGATGTTTGACCCAAAGTTACAAACATAAATTTTTATGTTCTCCTTTCATAAAAAGGGACAGAATGAAAAGAAATGTGGATATTAACTTTTATTACAGTTTCTCCAGACTTCAGATATATCTGCCTGTTGTTTTCCAATTTCAGAAGGCTATTATGAAAGAGCAAAATGAGCCAAGTGAAAATGTGTGACTGAACCTTCTTTTCTAGGATACAAGCTGTGTAATGTAGAGCATGGCTTTGAAAAAGGAAGTTCTCCGTTTGGGTCTTCCTAACTGTGGAACTTCGCCAATATTTTTACACTTTCTTGGCTTCTCTTCTTACATCTAAATACTAAGATCATCATACCTATTTCACAGGGTTTTTATGAGGATAAAATAAGATAATCAATATTAAGTTTTCAATTCAGGGCAGGACACCTGGTCATTGTTCAATCAAATTCCCTCCCTCTAGCATGGAGGAAGGGATGAAGAGGCTGCTGATCATCAAGAGAAGGGCAAAAGCTGTCAGCAATAGAACATAACAATTTATAAATTTCTTATTTCACAACAAGCTCTGGGACATCCATGGAAATAAACAAACACAGAGTCTGGGGCCCATTCCCAACCGCAGAGTTCAATGCAAATGCACCTGAATGACTAACGTGGGCTGCAGATGATTCACCAGCCCCTGACTGCAATCTGTGTCCATCTGCTGAACTGGCCTGGCCACTCCACCCAAAAGTGGCCCACATGGACTTCTTCAAATTATCTCTTAGAAAGAGAGATTTCTGCTTGTTCTCAAGGTGTCTTAAGCAAAGCACTCATTCCAATTATTTAGCAGTCTTTGTGAAAGAAGTAGGCAATGTTTTCTTAGAGTTCATCAAGATCCTATCCCACTTTTGGCAAAAGGGAAGACAGATTCCAGAAAAATTAGGAGTGACTTGCCCAAGGTATCACAGACAGACAGACAGACAGACATTCAAGTCTCACTCTTTTTTATTTTTTTTTAACTCCAATGCATTTGTACTTTGCAATATGCTGCTTAGCAGGGTGTTTGCCAAAGTATTCTCTTTTTCTTGGGAATTAAAGGAGTGATGGGATCATGTCCCAAAAAAGCCTTCCAAATACCACTCAGTACCCTCACATGCTGGGAATTTTTCTACATTCACAGACACATGCATTCTGACCCTTGCTTGCTAAACTGCCCATTTGTGACTATTCTCTCCCCATCTGCTGTGATTGTTTGAATCCTTCTTTATAAGAATTCAGTTAGACATTAACACAAATACATATTTAACCTACTCATGCACCTTTAGGAGATATGCTAGTCGATTGTGGCCCTTTTTCTCACTGAGTCTCTAAGTTATTTCAAAAAATTGCCTTAATACAGTTCTCCAAGTAGACAACAAATGTGGGAATTATTTCAGAAGCCATTCACTATGCAATCACAGAGCGTGGGGTCTCTATTAAACAATGTTCTCTTTCAAAGGAAACTCACAGAAAATATAATTCCAATACAACAGTGCTAGTGGTGAGTCTAGGGCTTTGGCACATAGCAGGAACTCAACAAATGTTTGTTGTATGAATAAATGACACAACTGAATAAATGTGATAGGCATTAGATAAGTTTTCCCAACTAACAATTACTCTTACAGAATTTTCCAGATAGAAAAGAGATTGACATATTGTTAGAGACACAGAGAGGGGAAGCAATTTGACAAGGTTTTTATTAAGTGATTCTAATCAAAGCTGAACAACACAGGGACTTATTAGTAGAAAGAAAGATTTAGATATCAGACATTGAGAAGGGGTGAGGATCCTACAAAACTGATCTCTGTCCATGAAACCAACATACTTTTTATAGAAATTTTAATATTAAAGAACTCCTAGTAAGTTTCCAAAATGGACACACATACAAATGCACCCCTGAGATCTCACATATCTGTTTGCTTCATAATTAACGAAACACTATGAAGTGAAATTGCTCGCTATGTTCTGTTCTTTTTTGTAAAGCTTTGAAATATGTATATTTATTATATCATAATGTGTTTTTTTAAAAGTTTACCGGGTCATGGTAATCAGTAAAATTGGCAGCTTCTCTCACTTTGAGATGATTTCAGAAATCATGATGCCCAGCAAGAAAAGAGTGAGGGGAAAATACAGTTTTTGGAAAATGCTGCTGCTCTTTCTTAAATATAATGGTGTTTGTTTGTACCTGTGGTCAAAAGCCAATGACTCAGCTTTGCAACAAAACTCACTAAGGAATCCCAGCTGACTCAAAGTTACACTGAAGATCCCTGGTTTTAGTGTAGCCGTCTGGTTTTCCCATCAGACAGCCTTTCCATAAATGGTTGCTTTGCTTTGTTTTGTGATTTCTAAATTGATTGTACTTAGAACACTTTTCTCCTGCATATGCAGAGAAGAGGGCTGCATACCTTTTAGGCATTTTACATAGAAGACCAATGAGAGAAATGAATGGGAAAGTTATGAAGTGATTGATTTAGGGTAGGGGAGTGGACCATTGTGTTGGAAGGAGCACATGGCTTAGGAGAGCTGGCAAGCTGGGTTCTAGGGCAGGCTCAGCTCACTCTTCTTTGGCAAGTCCCTCCCCCTCAAGAGCCTTTCCATTCGTATAAATGAAGGGATTTGGTACAATTACTTTGGAACATTCTTTGGCAGTATCTTTAATAGCAGAAAATATGTATGCCCTATGATGAAGCAATTCCACTGCTAAATATACACCAATAGAAATGAGTGAAAAAGTGTATTAAAAAATATATGCACTTTGGGAGGCTGAGGTAGGTAGATCACTTGAGGTAATGAGTTTAAGACCAGCTTAGCCAAAATGGTGAAACCCTGTCTACTAAAAATACAACAAAATTAGCCTGGTGTGGTAGTGCATGCCTGTAATCCCAGCTACTTGAGAGGCTGAGACACAAGAATCACTTGAACCTGGAAGATGGACATTGCAGTGAGCTGAGATTGCACCACTGTACTGCAGCCTGGGCAACAGAGTGAGACTGTGCCAAAAAAAAAAAAAAAATATATATATATATATATATATATATATGTATATATATGCAGAAGAGTTCTTATCTGCATTACCTATAACAACAATTTAAAAACTGGAAATATTTCATGTGGTCATCAACACTAAGCTGTGTTATAGTCGTGAAATATTTTATACCAAAAGGAGTAGGCAAATGCATGGATGAATCTCATAATGTTGAAGAAATACACCAGGTACCAAAAAAAGATTCATACTATATGATGCTATTTGTGAACAGTCAAAAATAAATAAAACTATTTTATAGTGAGATAAGTGGTTTGGGATCATATAGCTCTGGATTGGAATCTTGAATTTGCAAACAAATGGCTGTAGGGCTTTGGATAAGTTGAATAATCTCTTAAAGTCTCAGTTTCCTTATGCAGCTCCTAAAGCAATTGACACAGTTTCTTTCATATGCAAGGTAGGTGGAAAACAATGATTCTCGCTATTAGTGTTCCACACTCCTAGGTCTGGCGTTCCTCTGAAGTATGTTATTCTAGATTTGGAAGGAATTCCTATTTATGGCTTTTAGTCTCCACCATGCTCCCATCACATACATCTTGGTTCTTGTTTGTTTCTTCTATCCTCTTTCTATCCTTATGCCATCAATTTTTGCTTTTTTAATGCCTTCTTCAACGCTAAAAGTAGTTGTTGACATTTTCTCCTACTTCACTCTTTTCATCTCTCACTCTACTGTTTTCCATGTGTTTGGTCACAGACACTGCCAGCCACATTAGTGTGTAACCATTAAAATTCCATGTGGATTCATTCCTGGGTTGAAGACACAGCTGTGCCATGGCACAAATGTTTCATGTCACGTAATGAAAAGCAATGGCATCAAGGAATTCAGAAGTTCCTCTGACACGTTCTACTTGCATGGAGTACAATGGTAAATCCTTCAATTTTCATTTAGTCAACAGCCTCACTCTCCCTCAACCCATGACAGTCCAAGCCCCCTAAATGAGTATTGTTGTTTTTTTTTCTACTGCTCATGAACACTGTTCTCTTCTAATTTTCCTCTTGATATCAGCAATGCATTTTTAAACTATAAAGTATGCCCTGGGGTCTATTGGGGGGAAAAGGGGAGGGCCAGTGGGAGGGGGAGGTGGGGAGGGATAACCTGGGGAGAAATGGCAAATGTGGGTAAAGGGGAGAAAGGAAGCAAAACACACTGCCATGTGTGTACCTACGCAACTGTCTTGCATGCTCTGCTCATGTACCCCAAAACCTAAAATGCAATAAAATAATTAAATAAATAAATAAATAAATAATAAAGTATGCCCTATAACTCCTTTGTTTAAATCTATCCAACAATATCCCAATGTACCTAAAGTTCATTCAAATTACTCTTTTTTTTTTTTTTTTGAGACAGAGTTTCACTCTTGTTACCCAGACTGGAGTGCAATGGCGCTATCTCGGCTCACCGCAACCTCTGCCTCCTGGGTTCAGGCAATTCTCCTGCCTCAGCCTCCTGAGTAGCTGGGATTACAGGCACGTGCCACCGTACCCAGCTAATTTTTTGTATTTTTAGTAGAGACAGGGTTTCACCATGTTGACCAGGATGGTCTTGATCTCTTGACCTTGTGATCCACCCTCCTCGGCCTCCCAAAGTGCTGGGATTACAGGCTTGAGCCACCGCGCCGGCCCAAGTACATTCAAATTAAGAACCATAACCTATCAGACCTTTCATGACCCTTCCTCTCACCACACACCTACCATCATTTACTCCATTTATTACAATGGTCCTACTTTTCTTTCTCACCTGTACTATACTTATATTCAACTGAGGATTTTTGTACATAAAAAAGTCCTAGTAGAACATTCTTTTCACAGAATGTTTTATGAATAGCTCCTTTTCATCATCCAAGTTTATGTATCACATATTGGGAGAGGGTTTTCCCAAAGCCGGCCTAGCTAAAGTAACTTTTACCCTATCCGAAATTACTGCAGCATTGTTCTGTTTAATTTTCTTTATAACAACCGTCATTAACCTCATTGATTTGTCTATTTTGTTGTTGTTTACATGCTTATCGGTGTGGATGTTGGGGTGGGGAGTTAATATGGTTATAGGTGATGTTGGTTGTATTTGCATTACAGGATGTGGTAAAGTAGCTATTCAGTAATGGTCTTCCCTGTGGTTTGGGTTTTCATTAGGCTTCCTCATGGTCAAATCCATGATCCTGGCAAAAGAATTAGTGTGTTTAATATAAAGAAATGTGCCTTTAGATGTCTTTCTCTCTTCATCTCCGAAACCAACATAATCACACTCACTGGCTTCCAGCCACTGGAGCAAGCCATTTTCCAGGCTTGACTTGAGAGTGAGAACTATACAAATTTTTCATCTTTTCCTACAGGCTTTTATATGATCTGAGCTAAGAATGTTCTGAAAAGGAAGAATACTCTTGGCAAGTTTTTAGACTATTAGCCAAAGCATCAACAGCTGAGTTCCAGCTGACTAACTTCTCCCCTGCTTGGTACATCCAAAACAGGGGAGAAGTTAGTCAGCTGGAACTCAGCTGTTGATGCTTTGGCTAATAGTATATCCAAAAAAGCACAGTAAAACTACTTTTTGTATTTGTTTTTGTTTGTTTGTTTGTTTGTGTTCCAATCCCAAAGAACTCAAGTACTCCCCAAAACAGCATAAAGAGATGACAATTTGCTGCTAGTGTATCGTAGGACATGTACAGAAGAAACACTGAATACTTAATAAATGTGTGTACCCCCCAAAAATTTGAACTTCCTTTATAAAAAGTTTCAGTCCTGTGTTTATTGAATATTTATTTTGTAAACAAACTCTTAGGCAGAGACTACGCATAATAATCCCTTTAAACCGTCTTTCCTTCCTTAAAAGAAGGAGTGGGCTTAGAAAAAACACAGGGACAGACAGGCACACACACGCATACACACAACAGGTGGGCATTGGGATGTAGCAAAAACATTTTGGAATTGGATCTGAACTCAAGTCTTGTTTCAACACATTGTAGCTGCTTGATATTGACAGAACATTTAACCTTCTTCAGCTACGGCATCCTCTTTAGTACAAGACATATAATCACTTTACTTTTTTTCATGGTTGTTGTTGAATGCAAAATGAATTTGTTAAATTCTTAGGGATTCAATAAATATCGGTTCTCTTCATCAACCAAATCACTTTAACAATAATCTTTGCTAACGGAGCAGTCAAGTGAAAGTTAGGTCTTTCTGATGCTCCTTACGGAACACAGTTGCTCTACTAGAATGATTGCAGATCTTCTTCTGTTACTCTGGAGAGTATTAACCTCAGCCGAGTGCAGCTTGTGGGGTAAATACACACCCATCAAGGAGTAGGATGAGTTTGTAAACAGTTATACAAATATGGCTTCATGCTTTCCTCCACACATGACCACAACAACATGAGTGCAGATTAATCACTGCAGACACTGTTAGCAAACAGAGCATTTCATTCTGTTCTTCGTGAGAAATAGGAATTAGTGTCTAGGATTGAGTCTCATTTCAGCTATACAAGTAGAGCAGAAATGAGAGGTGGCTGAATTATCTCTGTTCTCTTTCAAATAATTCTCAAAAACAAATTTGAACAGTTTTGCATGAAAGAAAAATGCTGGAATAATGGAGGTGGGGGTATCTTGAGCATTTGGGAGTTCATATTATTTCATGGTAAATATTAATACAAATTCCCATCCTGGACTGTTAGTCAAATTTAGGCCTCTAGGCTACCTGTATCTTTTATCTCTTAGATCTCAATGAAAGCGTGAATCCTGAATAAGGCGCAAAAAGACACTCTAGATATGTGATTGCTTTATCTATTAACTGAATAGGGTGGAGGTAGAAGGGACCATTTATATTTATATGCAAATATAACATTAAATGCCAACTACTGAGTGGCCATAGTGAGTTAATCTCATTTCTGTGTTTTAATGAGCTTAAGTTCTCTTCTTTGTACAATGAGAATAAATTACATGAAAGTTGTCATTTAAGGGTAGAGACTATATTTATATATAATATTTTTATCAAAGCCACACTCATTTATTTGGATGAGAATTTGACTTAATTTACTTGCTCAACATATTTTTATTTAGTACCTACTATGGATCCAGTTCAAGTCTAGGTGCTTGTGATAAATCATTGAACTAAAGCTGCCAAAACCATTGCATTTATAGAACTTATATTCTAGCATAGTTGACAGATTAGAAACACAGTATATTTATATATATAGAATTATAAACAAATTTACACATATAATTTGTTTATACATATACACATGCATATAGACATGTATAATACTATAAGTCTGATGAAAAAAATCTTGAACAAAAAGACTTCTTAAGAGACCCTTAAATCAGTTGAGTCCATGAAATATAAAGATACAAACAGACCAATATCTGTGTTGAACATAGTGAATTCATTGTGCCTTTATTTCTCCATCTGTCTAATAATAAGTTTATCAACTTCAGTAAAGGTTCAGAACACAAAATCAGTGTACAAAAATCAACAGCATTTCTAGGATACAGGAGCTATTCTGATACAAGCATGTGAAACGTAATAATCACATCATGGAAAATTGAGTATCCATCTTTTCAAACACATCGTTTGTATTACAAACAATCCAATTATATACTCTTTAGTTATTTTTAAATGTATAATTACATCATTATTGACTGTAGTCACCCAGTGGTGCTATCAAATACTAGATAACCACAAAAACTAAAAAAAAAAAAAATCAAAAGTAAAAATCAGTAGCATTTCTATACACTAACAACATTCAAGCTAAGAGCTCAATCAAGAATGCAATCTTATTTACAAGACACACAAACACACCTAGGAATACATCTAGCCAACAAAGTGAAAAACCTCTATAAGGAGGACTACGAAACACGGCTCAAAGAAATTATAGGTGATGCAAACAAATGGAAAAACATTCCATGCTCATGGCTTGGAAGACTCATTAAAATGGCTGAATTGCCCAAAGCAATCTACAAATTCAATGCTATTACTATCAAACTACCAATGTTATTTTTCACAATACTAGAAAAATACTATTCCAATATTCATATAAAACCATAAAAGAGCAGAATATTCAAAGCAATTCTAGGCAAAAAGAACAAAGCCAGAGATATTGTATTACCTTATTTAAAACTATACTATAAGGCTATAGTAATCAAAACAGCATGATACTCATACAAAAACAGACACAAAGACTAATGAAAGAGAATAGAGAACCCAGAAATAAACCTGCACACTCATAGCCATCTGATCTTCAACAAAGACAACAAAAATAAACAATGGTGAAAGGACTTCCTATTCAATAAATGGTGCTGGGATATTTGGCTAATTATATGTAGAAGAACAAAACTGGACCTCTACCTGTCATTATATACAAAAATAACTCAAAGATCCATTAAAGATGTAAATGTAAGAGTTCAAATTGTAAGACTCCTAGAAGAAAACCTAGGAAACACCATTCTGTACATAAGCTGTGGAAAATACCTTATGACTAAGTCCTCAAAAGCAATTCTAATAAAAACAAAATTGACAGGGGGATTTAATTAAACTAAAGAGTTTCTGTACAACAAAAGAAACTGTCAACAGCATAAACAGACAATCTACAGAATGGGAGAAAACATTCACAAACTAAGCCTCTGATAAGGGTCTAATATCCAGAATCTATAAGAAATTTAAACAACTCAACAAGTTAAAAACAACTTCATTTGAAAATGGGCAGAAGACATGAAGAGATATTTTCCAAAAGAAGAACATATGAGCAGCCAATAAACATATGAAAAAATGTACCATATCACTAATCATTTGAGGAATGCAAATCACAATCACAATGAGATACCATCCCACACCATTCAGAATAGCTATTATTAAAATATCAAAAAATATCAACACTAGAGAGCTGTGAAGAAAAGGGAATACTTATACACTGTTAGTAGAAATATAAATTAGTTCATCCCCAGTGGAAAACACTGTGAGGATTTCTCAAACAGAACTACTACTCAACCCAGCAATGCCATTACTGGGCATACATCCAAAAGAAAAATGAATCATTCTACCAAACGAATATATGTACTCACATGTTCACCACAGCTCTATTCACAATAGCAAAGACACGGAATCAACCTAGATGCTCATCAATGGTGGACTGGATAAAGAAAATGCAGTACATATATACCATGGAACACTACACAACCATGAAAAAGAACAATACTGTCTTTGGTAGCAATATGGTTGCTGCTGGAGGTCATTATTCAAAACAAATTAACACAGGAACAGAAAACCAAATATAACATGTTCTCACTTATAAATGGGAGTTAGACTTTGAGTATTCAAGGGTATAAAGATGACAACAATGGAAATTGGGGACTACTAGAGTGAGGAGAGATGGAGGGGGCAAGAGTTGAAAAACTACCCACTGGGCACTATTCATTCATACCCTAAATGTCAGCATTACACAATATACCCAGGTAAAAAACCTGCACATGTACCCTCTGAATCTAAAGTAAAATTTGAAAAAAAGAAATTCATAATCAATTTCAGTTATAACAGTAAATCTAACATATTAAAATTTTTAAAAATTATCAGTTTCCTCCAAACAAGCAAATAGAATGTTGAAGTTACTCTAGAGGAAATGTGTAATATATAAAATCAGATCAGTATAATTTCAGTAGGAAGATGGTGATATCTGTGTTCTTGTCTCTCTCTGGGTGTAATTAGCTTATTTATCTCAGATGAGATCTAATCTGAACTCAGTTTCTCGATAGAGATTATACCTGTTCTACCTATCTTAAAGATATCTGTGAGAGTCATGTGGCATAGATGCACTCTAAAATATGTATAAACTCTATATGGAAGCAAGGTGGGCTAAGAGAAATTATATATTTCTCATTAGATTGTAAGCATAAATAACATTTTATTTACCTAATGAAATCTCACATATTATAAGCAGTCTGTATATCTTCAAAAGTGTCTTGTAAGTTTACTGTTATAAATACAAAAGCTCTTTTACTTAAAAAATTTCAAATTGTAAGGGTTCATATATTTTAATAATACTCATGAGAACAAAAGCGGATTGACTATACCCACCACAACCAGATAAAAAAAGCATCATAAACTCTTTTAGTTTAATTCATCCTTTTCTTTATTAGTTTATTAAGTATTGGAACTAGTACAATTTTACAAACATTCTGTGATAAAGAAAGACAAAATGTAAACATCTTTGGATATATTTTAAGAGAGTTCAAGAAACAAGAAGATTTAGAATGAACGTTATCAACATCTCCGTTTTCCTGTGAAACTTAATTTTACATAGGCTTTGAGGAATATTTTCAGCATGTTAATAAATGCACTTGTGTACAGCTATTTAGAATGTAGACTTTTCTAAAAGACCCATCTGTGCTCACTTTTATGACTGTTGTGAAAATCAAGGACATGCACAAATACGTGGTGTTTTTAGGCTGAGTAATGGCTTCCTCAATATGTCTTTGGCCTGATCCCTAGAACCTTTGAATATAACCTTACATAGATAGTTACAGGGCTGGTGCAAATGGGGTTCAGTTAAGAGTTCTGAGATGGGTAGATTATCCTGTATTATCTGAGTGGGGTCTAAACATAATCACAAGTGTCCTTATAAGAGGGAGGCATAGGGCAATTTGACTAGAGACAAAAGAGAAGGTGATGTGATGACAAAGTAGAGCAATTTGAAGATGCTAAGCTGCTTGCTCTAAAGATAGAGAAAGGGGCTTTTGCCTTTTGGCCAAGAAATGCAAGAAACCCAGCTCTAGAAGTTGGTAAGTGCAAGGAAAAGGATTTTTCCCCCAGAGCTTCCCCAGGGAGAAGGACTATGCTGACACCTATGTTTGGGCTCAGTGAAACTGAATTTGGGTTTCTGACATCCATAATTATACAGAATAAATGTGTGTTATTTGGAGCCAACAAGTTTGTGATAATTTGATTTAGCAGTGATAGGAAATTAGTAGAGTGTGAACCTCAAATTATTGGCGACATTCTCCCAAAAGATACAATTTGTAAAGCTAACATTATGCTATTCTGTGTTAAACAAGATTCAGATTCACTGGGCCCAGAATCTTGAGATCATCTGTTACATCTTCAGTATATCAGAGGACAGAAAATGTCTTTTCTAAAAGCAGATGAAGCCAAATTAACATTCTGGATCTACACAGAAAGATACCATTTTTGATAAATTGTTTAAGTTTTTGCCTCAATGTTCTCATCTATTAAAGTGAGCTTATAATTATATCTTTACTAAGGCTTACGTTAAGATGAGATGAAACAATGGACGCTTAGCACATAGCACAGTTTTGGCATCTATTACATCCCAGGATCATATTAACTGTTATCGTTCTTGATGGCAGCAAACCCTGAGCCAGGAGGCAGCAAAGTGTTGGAAAGAGCAACATGGGCCCAAGATAAAAGCGAAGTTGTGACACGCACTAGCTGTAAACTCACAGTAAAAAGAAAAAGATGGTAATTACCTTGATTATTGTTAATTATTTGTTGAAAAACCCTGTTCAGGTGACCCAACACTCTTTGTCCTCACGTGCGTGTGTTAATAAAAACTCTAGTCCCATAGATGTCAATGCAGATCCCAGGTGACCACGTCTGTGTTGAAGTCATCTTGGTAAGGATTATCTTTCAGAGTTGGGGACCTGGGCTCTGCCACTGACTAGGAAAATGAACATTGGAGAGTTATTTTCCCATTATGTACCTCAGTTTTCTTACAGGCAAAATGGAGATATTGTGAAGTTATCTATGTCAGTGGGCTATTGGAGAGGTTGATATCTATTTGGGTACATAGAAGGAAATTATTGTGCCTAGAACATACAGGTCCTCAAAAGATGACAGTTATGAACAGTACTAATTGTTAGACACTGGGTGTCAGTCCATTTTGTGCTTCTGTAACAAAATACTGAGATAAAATAATTTATAGTGAACAAAAAGTTAGTGTCTCATGATTCTGAAGCCTTGAATATCCAAGGTCCAAGGAGCTGGTATTGGACAAAAGGCTTCTTGCTATGTCATCTCATGGCAGGAGGACAAGAATGGGAAAGTAAAAGCAAGAGATTGAACTTACAGACCCCAATCCCTTCATAATCATTTGTATCTTGCATGAGGCTCCACCTCCCAACACTTCAATCTTGCATTGAAGATTAAGTTTCCAGCACATGCTTTGGGGAGAAACATTTAAATTATAGCACTGGGGATAAAAAATGCATTAAGATTTGTGAAATCTCCTCAAAGATTTTGTAAGTCCAGGCATTAAACTTTGAGTGCTCACAGTAAATAGATAGATAGATAGAGAGATATAATCATTCAAAGTGGCCTAAATTCTGGAATACCTCTAGAAATACAATATGAGCCAGATATAATGTTTTAGACATATTGATCAAATAAAATATATCATTAAAACTATGTCATCAGTTTCTTTTTACTTTATTTTAATGCAGTTTTTAGCAGCTGCATTAAAATAAAGTTAAAAAGAAACCGATGATATAGTTTTAATGATATATTTTATTTGCTCAGTATGTCTAAAATATTATTTCAATATCATTAACATAAATATATGAATGTAATATCTTTTTTTTTTTTTTAAATTTTTTATTGGATTATAGGTTTTGGGTTACATGAGCAGAGCATGCAAGACAGTTGCGTAGGTACACACATGGCAGTGTGCTTTGCTTTTCTTCTCCCCTTCACCCACATTTGGCATTTCTCCCCAGGCTATCCCTCCCCACCTCCCCCTCCCACTGGCCCTCCCCTTTTCCCCCCAATAGACCCCAGTGTTTAGTACTCCCCTTTCTGTGTCCATGTGTTCTCATTTTTCATCACCCACCTATGAGTGAGAATATGCGGTGTTTCATTTTCTGTTCTTGTGTCAGTTTGCTGAGGATGATGTTTTCCAGATTCATCCATGTCCCTACAAACGACACGAACTCATCATTTCTGATTGCTGCATAATATTCCATGGTGTATATGTGCCACATTTTTCCAATCCAGTCTATTATCAATGGGCATTTGGGTTGATTCCAGGTCTTTGCTATTGTAAACAGTGCTGCAATGAACATTCGTGTACATGTGTCCTTATAGTAGAACGATTTATAGTCTTTTGGATATATACCCAGTAATGGGATTGCTGGGTCAAATGGAATTTCTATTTCTAAGGCCTTGAGGAATCGCCACACTGTCTTCCACAATGGTTGAACTAATTTACACTCCCACCAACAGTGTAAAAGTGTTCCTTTTTCTCCACATCCTCTCCAGCATCTGTTGTCTCCAGATTTTTTAATGATCGCCATTCTAACTGGCGTGAGATGGTATCTCAATGTGGTTTTGATTTGCATCTCTCTGATGACCAGTGACGATGAGCATTTTTTCATATGATTGTTGGCCTCATATATGTCTTCTTTCGTAAAGTATCTGTTCATATCCTTTGCCCACTTTTGAATGGGCTTGTTTGTTTTTTTCCTGTAAATCTGCTTGAGTTGTTTGTAAATTCTGGATATCAGCCCTTTGTCAGATGGGTAGACTGCGAAAATTTTTTCCCATTCTGTTGGTTGCCGATCCACTCTAGTGACTGTTTCTTTTGCCGTGCAGAAGCTGTGGAGTTTCATTAGGTCCCACTTGTCTATTTTGGCTTTTGTTGCCAATGCTCTTGGTGTTTTGTTCATGAAGTCCTTGCCTACTCCTATGTCCTGGATAGTTTTGCCTAGATTTCCTTCTAGGGTTTTTATGGTGCCAGGTCTTATGTTTAAGTCTTTAATCCATCTGGAGTTAATTTTAGTGTAAGGTGTCAGGAAGGGGTCCAGTTTCTGCTTTCTGCACATGGCTAGCCAGTTTTCCCAACACCATTTGTTAAACATGGAATCCTTGCACCATTGCTTGTTTTTGTCAGGTTTATCAAAGATTGTATAGTTGTATGTATGTTGTGTTGCCTCCGGTGCCTCTGTTTTGTTCCATTGGTCTATATCTCTGTTTTGGTACCAGTACCATGCTGTTTTGATTACTGTAGCCTTGTAGTATAGTTTGAAATCCGGTAGTGTGATGCCCCCCGCTGTGTTCTTTTTGCTTAGAATTGACTTGGCTATGCGGGCTCTCTTTTGGTTCCATATGAAGTTCATGGTGGTTTTTTCCAGTTCTGTGAAGAAAGTCAATGGTAGCTTGATGGGGATAGCGTTGATTCTGTAAATTACTTTGGGCAGTATAGCCATTTTCACGATATTAATTCTTCCTAACCATGAACATGGAATGTTTCTCCATCTGTTTGTGTCCTCTCTGATTTCGTTGAGCAGTGGTTTGTAGTTCTCCTTGAAGAGGTCCCTTACGTTCCTTGTGAGTTGTATTCCAAGGTATTTTATTCTTTTTGTAGCAATTGCGAATGGCAGTTCGCTCTTGATTTGGCTTTCTTTAAGTCTGTTATTGGTGTAGACGAATGCTTGTGATTTTTGCACATTGATTTTATATCCTGAGACTTTGCTGAAGTTGTTTATCAGTTTCAGGAGTTTTTGGGCTGAGGCGATGGGGTCTTCTAGGTATACTATCATGTCGTCTGCAAATAGAGACAATTTGGCTTCCACCTTTCCTATTTGAATACCCTTTATTTCTTTTTCTTGCCTGATTGCTCTGGCTAGAACTTCCAGTACTATATTGAATAGGAGTGGTGAGAGAGGGCATCCTAGTCTAGTACCAGATTTCAAAGGGAATGCTTCCAGTTTTTGCCCATTCAGTATGATATTGGCTGTTGGTTTGTCATAAATAGCTTTTATTACTTTGAGATACGTTCCATCGATACCGAGTTTATTGAGGGTTTTTAGCATAAAGGGCTGTTGAATTTTGTCAAATGCCTTCTCTGCGTCAATTGAGATAATCATGTGGTTTTTGTTTTTGGTTCTGTTTATGTGGTGAATTACGTTGATAGACTTGCGTATGTTGAACCAGCCTTGCATCCCTGGGATGAATCCTACTTGATCATGATGAATAAGTTTTTTGATTTGCTGTTGCAATCGGCTTGCCAATATTTTATTGAAGATTTTTGCATCTATGTTCATCATGGATATTGGCCTGAAGTTTTCTTTTCTCGTTGGGTCTCTGCCGGGTTTTGGTATCAGGATGATGTTGGTCTCATAAAATGATTTGGGAAGGATTCCCTCTTTTTGGATTGTTTGAAATAGTTTTAGAAGGAATGGTACCAGCTCCTCCTTGTGTGTCTGGTAGAATTCGGCTGTGAACCCATCTGGACCTGGGCTTTTTTTGTGAGGTAGGCTCTTAATTGCTGCCTCAACTTCAGACCTTGTTATTGGTCTATTCATAGTTTCAGCTTCCTCCTGGTTTAGGCTTGGGAGGACACAGGAGTCCAGGAATTTATCCATTTCTTCCAGGTTTACTAGTTTATGTGCATAGAGTTGTTTGTAATATTCTCTGATGATGGTTTGAATTTCTGTGGAATCTGTGGTGATTTCCCCTTTATCATTTTTTATTGCATCTATTTGATTGTTCTCTCTTTTATTTTTAATCAATCTGGCTAGTGGTCTGTCTATTTTGTTGATCTTTTCAAAAAACCAGCTCTTGGATTTATTGATTTTTTGAAGGGTTTTTCGTGTCTCAATCTCCTTCAGCTCAGCTCTGATCTTAGTAATTTCTTGTCTTCTGCTGGGTTTTGAGTTTTTTTGATCTTGCTCCTCTAGCTCTTTCAATTTTGACGATAGGGTGTCAATTTTGGATCTCTCCATTCTCCTCATATGGGCACTTATTGCTATATATTTTCCTCTAGAGACTGCTTTAAATGTGTCCCAGAGGTTCTGGCACGTTGTGTCTTCATTCTCATTGGTTTCGAAGAACTTCTTTATTTCTGCCTTCATTTCGTTGTTTACCCAGTCAACATTCAAGAGCCAGTTGTTCAGTTTCCATGAAGCTGTGCGGTTCTGGGTCGGTTTCTGAATTCTGAGTTCTAACTTGATTGCACTATGGTCTGAGAGGCTGTTTGTTATGATTTCAGTTGTTTTGCATTTGTTGAGCAGTGCTTTACTTCCAATTATGTGGTCAATTTTAGAGTAGGTGTGATGTGGTGCTGAGAAGAATGTGTATTCTGTGGATTTGGGGTGGAGAGTTCTGTAAATGTCCACCAGGTTTGCTTGCTCCAGGTCTGAGTTCAAGCCCTGGGTATCCTTGTTGATTTTCTGTCTGGTTGATCTGTCTAGTATTGACAGTGGAGTGTTAAAGTCTCCCACTATTATTGTGTGGGAGTCTAAGTCCTTTTGTAGGTCATTAAGAACTTGCCTTATGTATCTGGGTGCTCCTGTATTGGGTCCATATATGTTTAGGATCGTTAGCTCTTCTTGTTGTATCGATCCTTTTACCATTATGTAATGGCCTTCTTTGTCTCTTTTGATCTTTGTTGCTTTAAAGTCTATTTTATCAGAGATGAGAATTGCAACTCCTGCTTTTTTTTGCTTTCCATTAGCTTGGTAAATCTTCCTCCATCCCTTTATTTTGAGCCTTTGTGTGTCCTTGCATGTGAGATGGGTTTCCTGGATACAGCACACTGATGGGTTTTGGATTTTTATCCAATTTGCCAGTCTGTGTCTTTTGATTGGTGCATTTAGTCCATTTACATTTAGGGTTAATATTGTTATGTGTGAATTTGATACTGCCATTTTGATTCTAAGTGGCTGTTTTGCCTGTTAGTTGTTGTAGATTCTTCATTATGTTGAAGCTCTTTAGCATTCAGTGTGATTTTGGAATGGCTGGTACTGATTGATCCTTTCTATGTGTAGTGCCTCTTTTAGGAGCTCTTGTAAAGCAGGCCTGGTGGTGACAAAATCTCTGAGTACTTGCTTGTTCGCAAAGGATTTTATTCTTCCTTCACTTCTGAAGCTCAGTTTGGCTGGATATGAAATTCTGGGTTGAAAGTTCTTTTCTTTAAGAATGTTGAATATTGGCCCCCACTCTCTTCTGGCTTGTAGTGTTTCTGCTGAGAGATCTGCTGTGAGTCTGATGGGCTTCCCTTTGTGGGTGACCTGACCTTTCTCTCTGGCTGCCCTTAGTATTCTCTCCTTTATTTCAACCCTGTTGAATCTGACAATTATGTGCCTTGGGGTTGCTCTTCTTGCGGAATATCTTTGTGGTGTTCTCTGTATTTCCTGCAATTGAGTGTTGGCTTGTCTTGCTAGGTGGGGGAAATTTTCCTGGATGATGTCCTGAAGAGTATTTTCCAGCTGGGATTCATTCTCTTCGTCCCCTTCTGGTACACCTATCAAACGTAGGTTAGGTCTTTTCACATAGTCCCACATTTCTTGGAGACTTTGTTCGTTCCTTTTTGCGCTTTTTTCTCTGATCTTGGTTTCTCGTTTTATTTCATTGAGTTGGTCTTCGACTTCAGATATTCTTTCTTCTGCTTGGTCAATTCGGCTATTGAAACTTGCGTTTGCTTCGCGAAGTTCTCGTATTGTGTTTTTCAGCTCCTTTAATTCATTCATATTCCTCTCTAAGGTATCCATTCTTGTTATCATTTCCTCGAATCTTTTTTCAAATCTTTTTTCAAGGTTCTTAGTTTCTTTGCATTGATTTAATACATGATCTTTTAGCTCACAAAAGTTTCTCATTATCCATCTTCTGAAGTCTAATTCCGTCATTTCGTCACAGTCATTCTCCGTCCAGCTTTGTTCCCTTGCTGGTGAGGAGTTTTGGTCCTTTCTAGGAGGCGATGTGTTCTGGTTTCGGGTGTTTTCCTCCTTTTTGCGCTGGTTTCTTCCCATCTTTGTGGATTTGTCCGCTGGTCGTCTGCGTAGTTGCTGACTTTTCGTTTGGGTCTCTGAGTGGACACCCAGAATGTTGATGATGAAGTATTTCTGTTGCTTGGTTTTCCTTCTACCAGTCTAGCCCCTTCGCTGTACGACTGTTGAGGTCTGCTCCAGACCCTGCTTGTCTGGGGTGCACCTCTAGTAGCCGTGGCACAGCGAGGGATGCTACCAGTTTCTTTTTCTGCTCTCTTTGTCCCAGGATGATGCCTGCCTAATGACAGTCTTTTGGATATAGAGGGGTCAGGGAGCTGCTTGAGGAGACAGTTTGTACTTTATAGGGGTTTAATTGCTGAGCTGTGCACTCTGTTGTTCATTCAGGGCTGTTAGGCTGCTATGTTTGATTCTGCTGCAACACAGCTCATTAAACAACCCTTTTTTTTTTCTCAAATGCTCTGTGTTGAGGGGTTTGGGCTTTATTTTTGGATGTCCGATCAGGTGTCCTGCCCAGCTCAAAGGCAGACTAGCCACTGTTTGGCTGCGGAGGCTCCGCCCTGCTGTTGTGTGATTCACGCTGTTCCTGCCGGCTCTGCTGTGGTCTCCGCCACACCCTGCGGCGGAGTCTCTTCGTTGTAGCGTGTTGCCTCAGCAACGGCAGGCTGCGTCAGCAGTGGGCGTGTATCTCAGTAGGGACGGGTTGCCTCGGCAACGGCTGGCTGCGTCAGCAGTGGGCGTGTATCTCAGTTGGGGCGGGTTGCCTCGGCAACGGCTGGCTGCCTGCCTCAGCAGCGGGCGTGTATATCAGTTGCCTCCGTAGTGGAGGACGCCCCTCCCCCACAGAGCGTCTCGGACCGTCTGCCCGGGATAGTTTGAAATCGCGGTTTTGTTCGTCCCACTGGGTATCCCAAGCGATCTGTCCCTGCAATCCCCTGGGCTGGGCTACTGTGCAAGTCTCGTTCAGTCTCAAGTCCAGCCCTCTCAAGTCTCAGGTTGCCGGTTCAACAAGGCACCCGGACAAGCGCGCCCTGTGGGGATTGCTGGGTAGGGCCGGCCGCCGCCGCCCCGGCTGCCGGCTTCGCCAGGCAGACCTACTGCCTGGCGTCCTGTGTCTTTTTATACTTGGGAGTTTCCCCGTTCTGTGGGCAACAAAGATCAGTCTGGAAATGCAGCACTGACTCACCGTTTGCGAATTCAACGCGGGCTCCAATCCTGGGTTGTTCTCACAGCGCCATCTTGAGTCCCCTCCTCTATGAATGTAATATCTTATATTTTTTCCTATTTTGTCTTTGAAATCCATTGTGTTTTTATGCTTAAATAAATCTGTCAGGTTTCCCTGGTTCTATCTAGGTTTTAGCCCAGGAAATCTCTCATGCAGGAAAACCCCTCAGTTTCAGACAAAGTAGACCAGTTAGTTACTGCATCATTTTTATTTATTTATTTTTATTATTCTTTAAGTTCTAAGATACATGTGCAGAACATGCAGGTTTGTTACACAGATATATATATGCCATGATGGTTTGCCGCAATCACCCCATTATCTACATTAAACATTTCTCCTAATGCTATTCCCCCCATAACTACAGCCTCCCTTTTACCCCCACCCCCAACAGGCCCTCCCTGTGCCCATATGTTCCTTCCCTGTGCCCATATGTTCTCATTGTTCAACTCCCACTTATGAGTGAGAACATATGGTGTTTGTTTTTCTGTTCCTGTGTCAGTTTGCTGAGAATGATAGTTTCCAACTCATCCATGTCCCTGCAAAGGACATGAACTTATTCTTTGTTATGGCTGCATAGTATTCCATGGTGTATATGTGCCACATTTTCTTTATTCCTTCTAACATTGATGGGCATTTGGGTTGGTTCCAAGTCTTTGCTACTGTAAGTAGTGCTGCAATAAACATACATGTGTATGTGTAGAATCATTTAAAATCCTCTGGGTATATACACAGTAATGGAATTGAATCAAACAGTATTTCTTGTTCTAGTTCCTTGAGGAGTTGCCACAGTGTCTTCCTCAATGATTGAAATAATTTACACTCCTACCAACAGTGTAAAAGCATTCCTATTTCTCCACATCCTTTCCAGCATCTGTTGTTTCCTGACATTTTAATGATTGTTATTCTAACTGGCATGAGATGGTATCTCAACATGGCTTTGATTTTCATTTTTCTAATGCCTGGTGATGATGACCTTTTTTTTTCATATGTTTGTTGGCTGTATAAATGTTGTCTTTTGAGAAGTGTCTGTTCATATCCTTTCCCCATTTATTGCTAGGTTTACTTATCTTGTAAATTTTAAGTTCTTTATAGATTCTGAATAATAGCCCTTTGCCAGATGGATAGATCGCAAAAATTTTCTCCCATTCTGTAGGTTGCCTGTTCACTCTGATGATAGTTTCTTTTGCTGTGCAGAAGCTCGATCCCATTTGTCAATTTTGGCTTTTGTTGCCATTGGTTTTGGTATTTTAGTCACCAAATCTTTGCCCATGCCTATGTCCTGAATGGTATTGCCTAGGTTTTCTTCTAGGGTTTTTATGGTTTTATATCTTACATTTAAATCTTTAACCCATCTTGAGTTGATTTTTGTATAATGTGTAGGGAAGGGTTCCAGTTTCAGTTTTCTGCATATGGCTAGCCAGTTTTCCCAACATCATTTATTAAGTATGGAATCCTTTCCCCATTGATCAAGTTTGTTAAAGATCAGATGGTTGTTGATGTGTGCTACTATTTTTGAGGCCTCTGTTCTGTTCTATCAGTCTATATATCTGTTTTGGTACAAGTAAAATTCTGTTTTGGTTACTGTAGCCTTGTAGTATAGTTTGAAGTCAGGTAGAGTAATGCCTTCAGCTTTGTTCTTTTTACTTAGGATTGCCTTGGCTAGCTATATGGGCTCCTTTTTGGCTCCGCATGAAATTTAAAGTAGTTTTTTTCTAATTTTGTGAAGAAGGTCAATGGTGGCTTAATAGAAATAGCATTGAATCTATAAATTACTTCGGGCAGTAGGGCCATTTTCATGATATTGATTTTTCCTATCCATGAGGATGGAATATTTTCCCATTTGTTTGTATCCTCTCTTATTTCTTGAGCAATAGATTGTAGTTCTCCTTGAAAAGGTCCTTCACATCCTTTGTAAGCTGTGTTTCTAGATATTTTATTCTCTTTGTAGCAATTGTGATTGGGGGTTTGCTCACAGAGCAGAACTGAGAAGATAGAGACATGAAAAACTCTTCAAAAAATCAATAAATTTAGGAGCTGGTTTTGTGAAAAGATTAACAAAATAGCTAGACCACTAGCCAGACTAATAAAGAAGAAATGAGAGAGAAATTAAATAGACACAATAAACGATGATAAAGGAAAGATCACCACTGATCCCACAGAAGTGCAAACTATCATCAGAGAATACTATAAATACCTCTATGCAAATAAACTAGAAAATCTAGAAAATGGAAAAATTCCTAGCCATGTACACCCTCTCAAAACTAAACCACAAAGAAGTCAAATCCCTGAATAGATCAATAACAAGTTCTGAAATTGAGTCAGTAATTAATAGCCTACCAACCAAAAAAAAAGCCCAGGACCAGCCAGATTCACAGCCGAATTCTACTGGAAGTATAAAAAGGAGCTGATAGCATTCTTTTTTTTAATTGCATTTTAGGTTTTGGGGTACATGTGAAGAACATGCAAGGTAGTTGCATAGGTACACACGTGGCAGTGTGATTTGCTGCCTTCCTCCCCTTCACCTATATCTAGCATTTCTCCCCATGCTATCTCTCCCCAACTACCCACCCCCTGCTGTCCCTCCCCTGTTCCTGGTAGCATTCTTTCTGAAAATATTCCAAACATTAAAAAAGAGGGACTCCTCCCTAACTCATTCTGTGAGGGCAGCTTCATCATAATATCAAAACCTGGCAGAGATACAACAAAAAAAGGAAAATTTCAGGTCAATATCTCTAATGAACATTGATGTGAAAATCTTCAATAAAAAACTGGCAAACCAAATTCAGCAGTACATCAAAAAGCTTATCCACTATGATTAAGTCAGCTTCATCCCTGGGATGCAAGGCCGATTCAACATATGCAACTCAAGAAACGTAATTCATCATATGAACAAAACCAATGACAAAAACCACGTGATTATCTCAATAGATGCAGAAAAGACCTTCAATATAATTCAACAGTCCTTCATGATAAAAACCCTCAACAAACTAGGTATTGAGGGAATGTATCTCAAAATAATACCAGCTATTTATGACAAAACCACAGCCAATAACAGACTGAATGGGCAAAAGCTGGAAGCATTCCCTTTGAAAATGGGATAAGTCGGGCATAAGACAAGGATGGCCTCTTTAACCACTCCTATTCAACATAATATTGGAAGTTCTGGCCAGGGCAATCAGGCAAGAGAAAGGAATAAAGGTATTCGAGTAGAAAGAGAAGAAGTCAAATTATCTCTATTTGCAGATGACATGATTATATATTTAGAAAACCCCATTGTCTCAGTCCAAAATCTCCTTAAGCTGATAAGCAACTTCAACAAAGTCTCAGAATATAAAAATACAAAATCGATGTGCGAAAATAATCGTTATTGCATCTTTATAGCACATCTCAGCTTGAACACTAAATTGTCATAAAAAATGCCTAATCTACATTTAGATTCCATCAAATTGACAGAAAAATCATTCACATATCAAAATCCTTCCAAAGGACTTAAAAGAGTATTAATAACTGAATAAATCATCCATTTTAACTTTAAATTAATTAACACTTTAAAATGCAGTTCCTCAGTCTTACTAGATACATTTCAAATGTTCAAAACTTACATATATCTAGTGGTTACTCTATTGCGCAATGAGGTTCTCTCATTATAAAATTACATATCAAGTAGTCTATGCCTTCTGGAGGTTTATTCTCCCATATAATCCAAGTTTCAGTCCAGAACTGATCCAAGGAACATATTGTCATATTGTACACATTACTGACTATTACATTATTATACAATTGGAACACCTGGTGGAGATGTGACCACTGCCTTGATGGTATAATATTATACACTGCAACTTTGTTAAGACTGAAGAAATACTTATTTGAAAAGTATTTGGAAGGAGTGGAAGGACAAAAGCAGAATAGTTGGAAAGCAGGAGTGAAAGAAAACTGTGAGGAAAATACACATAAAATAAATAGAGCACGTTGCTATTCATTCACTCTATTGTGGAAATACAAAAGCTAAGCCGAGAGCCGGGAGATCTTGCTCAGTGATAGGCATACTAAAGACCATGAGTTAGTCCTTGTCCTTTCTGGACCTGACTTCTTCATACTTCTAGCAATATCATGAATGGAGCCTTCAGAGACCCACTGTTCTTCTGAACACATAGAAATGTGCTATAACAACAATGACATAGTAATGATATTGCAGCAGTGGTATAGCAATACATAGCTAAGACTGAAAGAAAGAAGCATAAATCCTAAAGCGTAAGAATTCAGAGATAGATCTAAGCCAAATGCATATACATTCAAGTTAATGCCATAGGGGTTAAAGAAATAACAGACAAAATGGGGATTGATGAATGTTCCTGTAGAAACAGGAAGTGTGGAATTAGGATTGCAGGAAACTGAAGCTGCATATAGATGTTCTACATAACACCAGGACTGATGAAAGATTGTAGAATCTATGTTAAAAGGGGAATTTTTTTCCCCTGCAAGTACAGAAAAGTAGCAAGAAAGTTTGTCTCCTACCTATGGATAATGGAAGGAAAAGATGTATCTACAGTTAGACATTGAAAAAATTAACATGCACCATACATGCCTATTGAGTCAGAATTAGATGTTCATATGCAGTCAGGATCACAAGTGAAAAAAAATAATGCAAAATTTACTCTAAGATCATTGTAAGCCCTATGGGTTCAGAATAAACTAACGAAAGAAACCACACTGTGGAGACACTTCCAAACTCCAGAGAACGTGTGCCTCCCATTGACAGCAGGGGATGGAGTATGGCGGAAGGACCACCACTGAAAATAAACACATAGTCCAAAATTACAAATTACTTGAGGAAATAATCCACCGTGTGGGAGATCAACAGAAACAACAAAGAAGAAAATTAACACCCCAAGAAAATGAAATCAGAGAACAGAAGAATGAAGCTATCAAATAAATATGTTTAAATGATTAAAGAGAACATAGACAGAAATGAATTAAAGTGAAATAATATGAAATTATAAAAATATAATTTAAAAATAGATACTATAGAGACAAAAATATATGGTCTTAATTTTTTTTAAAACAGTGACTGGGCTAAACAGTAGATTAATCATACTTGAAAAAAGAAGTAAAGAACAAGAAGATTAAAAAGATAAATTACCTAGATTGACGTACAGAGCTATAAATAAATGTAAACACATTTAAAAATGGGTTAAGAATTGTGAAGTAGGATATTAGAAGTTGCAATACTTTATTTTGTTAATATGTTATTACTTGTCTAAAACAATGTATGGCAAGTCGTAGGTACTCTATAAAATATTTGTTTTAAAGATGGATGAATGAATGACATTACAGAAAGAGAAGATACACGATGCGTGGTGATGGAGTGAAAATTGCAGATATAATAGCTGTTAAATTTTCAGGATAGAATAAAGATATGAGGTATCATTTTAAAGAAATGTAACCAGTCCTGAAAAGGAAAAAAAAATAAAACTAAACATACAGAGAAAACAGAGTGAAACTGTAGACATAGTAGGAATCATAAAAGCAAACAAAGAAAAATCCACAATAGCCAAAATATAAACAAAAAAATTAGATGTTTGATAGACTTCTTATCATTTATAATAGCGGCCAGAATGAAACAATATATTCAATATGCCAAAGGAAAGTAATTTTAAGAAGATGACTTTATAATACCAAACGTCATTCAAGAATTATGGTAAGGTGAACAAATATTCAGAAAAGACTGAAGACTTACAGACCATTACAAAAAGTATAGCTTAAGAATGTATTTCAGAAAGAACCAAATTATAGTGAGAAGAAATTAGAGATGTGCAAGTTACAGTGGTGAGGAAAGAAATAAGTAGACATGTTAGTAAATCTAAATAAACAGAAACAAAAACAACTAAATTGAGGTAATTAGAAACAATGCGCAAAGAAAGTATCCCAAACAATAAATAACATGAATGACAGGGTGGCAGTGTGAACAAGATAAAACATTCTAGGGTCTTTGAATTGTGTGGCAAGTAGCTTGGAGAGACTGACAAAAACTAAGACTTTGTTGTCATGTATGTATCCTAAAATTTAAACACCAAAAAAAAAGAAGACAGAAAACAAAAGAAATGCAGTACACACACACACACACACACACACACACACACACACACCTCATTATAAGATAAATAAGCATCTCAAATACATTTTTAAATGTTTCATCAGCTAGGCCACACAAGAAGTCTGAGCAAATTTCAGAGTTAATATCATAGACCATGTTATGTAACCGAACTGGAAGAAAAACAAAATCAGTAACAAAAAGATAAAGTATTTTATTTGAGAGACTAAAAGTCAATTAAATTATTGATTAAGAATGAATACAGAAAACTAAGTTATTTAAATCTGAATCACTATAACAACATTATTAAATCTTATGTGATATGGCTAAAGTAGTTACTAGGGCAAATTTATAGCCTTACTTAAAAAAAGAAGACAATACTCTGGAAGCCCATACCTCACCATTACAATATATCCATGTAACAAACCTGTACATGTACCCCCAAATCTATTAAAATGTTAAAAAGGAAAATACTGGATTAAACTATTTAAAAGGCTAAACATAGAGAAAAAAGCATTAAATTAAATATTGGAAAAAATTTAAAGGAAAGAAAATATGAGCAAAAAAGAGAGAAATGAAAATAAAGCAGCACATAATAGAATAAAATTGACTCAATAAAAAAAGGAAAGAATGGATAAAACTCAAATCACTACAGAGATTAAATTAAAAATATGTCTATATCTAAACATGCTCACACTCCAACTGACCCTAAACATTTGCAGAAAAGATCTATCAGAACTATAAGGCATGAGCAATGCCTGTCTTATACTATCTATTCCAGAGAATGTTGAGCAAAAAACATGCTCCCAGTCATTTTTTACTAAGATTAAAATACAAAACTGGATAAGATTACTATAAGAAAATTCAAAACGATATCACTTAGAAGATTTATACAAAATCCTAATGAATATCAATTGTTATTCAGTATTTTCTGGATACTTACAGATAAATGTTATCTCCAAAAGGAAAGAAATTTTAACTGTTAAAAAAATCTATTACTTTTAATTCCTGCCATTAAAAGACAAAAGGAGTAAAAACATATGGTCTTCTCAATAAATGTAAAAAGATGTTTAATGGAATAATACCCATTCACGGTATAGGTAACTCTCAACAGTATAAGCAAATTAAAAGGCATTTTACATATAAATATTTCTAGCAAAAGAAAAAAAAAACCTATAGCAAACCTACTCAATGGTGACATATTAAAAGCATTCCCTGTGAGGTCTGGTGAATTGCTATTGCTGTGTCTCTTAAATATGACGTGGATGTCCAAGCTAGCACAATAAGATGAAAGGCAGAGAGAGAGAGAGAGAGAGAGAGAGAGAGAGAGAGAGAGAGAGAGAGAGAGAGAGAGACAGAGAGAGAGATTGGGAGGAAAGGAAAGAAGGAAGGAAGGAAGGGAGGGAGGGAGGGAGGGAGGGAGGGAGGGAGGGAGGGAGGGAGGGAATTAGAAAGGGGAAGGAATTGGAAAGGGAAAAATGATGACTAGTATTTTTACAAAATGATTTCTACATAAGAATTCCAAGAGAATGCATAAATTATTTGAAATATTAACAATTTAGAAAGACTGTTGGGTACAATATTCAAACAGAATTATTAAAAAATATAAATTTATTACAAGACATAAATGTCTTAAAGATGCTAATGATGATAGCAACTTCAACTATACAATATGAAAATATAAGTCCAGGGAAGGATTTATATTAATTTTAAATAAGAATGAAATTATGAAACTTATTGAAGTATGTAACAGAACACTTGAGTATGAGGAGATTGATCATGTCGATCAACATAAAAATGCAATATTAATTTCTCCCAAATTATTCTACAAAATCTCCAATTAATCTATAGTAATAAGTGCAATTTAGTAACAATCCCAACAATACGTATGAATCTGTGTATGCATGTATGTGTACATGTATGACCATGTGTGTGTATGTGGCATGTGTATGTGTGTGGCTTGTGCTTGCATGTGTGTGTGACCTGATAAGTTGTTTCAAATCATGGGATGAAAGATTTTATGGCTGAGACTAGCCAAGAAAACTTTGAATAATAATATAAGAGGCAGAATTTTTTGGCAGAATACTAATAGTTTACATAATGCTATGGCAATTAAAACATGTTTAATTAACTGAGGGGTAGATAAACTTTAACAATAGAAGAAACTAGAAACTTCAGAGCTCTGAAACAGACATTTACATAAGAGAAATTGCTATAAGAGAAATGTGGTATTTGCAATTAGTGTGAAAAGAATTCACTATTCTGTAAACAGTGCTAAGTCAATTGAGTATTCTTACAGAAAAAAAATAAAATAAAATAAAATTATTCCCTACCTAATTTCAAATGAATTAACAATCAAAATAAAATTATTCCTTACCTAATTCCAGAATTAACAATCTAAATGTGAGTGGCAGAACTTTAGGACATTTAACACATAAGAAATTATTTCTATGACTTCAGCATAAGGAAATATATAACAAATGAAGTGCTGAACTTGTGCAATGAAAACTACAAAAATTACTGAGATAAATCAAAGATCTAAATAAATGAGGAAATACTTTCTGTGCACAGATCCGACAACTCTATACTGTTTAGAAAGAAGTTCTTTTTACCTTTCGGTGTATGAACTCAACACCATCCCTGTCAAAATTTCAGCAGATTTTAACCTTTTTTTTTAGAAAAATAAGTCAATGAACTGAAGCTAAAGTTTATATGAAAATACAAATAAATAATAAAAGCCAAAATAAATTTGTAACAGAACAAGATAGAGGGCTTAAACATCTTGACTTCAACTTACATAACTTACAGAACACAGCATGACAGTTGTTTGAGGATAACCAATGGAAAACAACTGAAAGTCCAAAAATTAATTTTTACTTTTATGACCAATGAAATTTTGATGAATGTAGATAATCAATTCAGCTGCAGAAAGGACAGTCCTTTCAACCATGATCTGAGAAACAAAATGATGAATTTTCACCTCAATTCTATACCACTCACAAAAACTAACCCTAATTAATTAATCATAGATTAATCATAGATCTAATTAACCATAGATCTAAATGCAAGAGGTAAATCTATTAAACTTTTGAAAGGGAACTTTTGGGGAAATGATGTTAGATTAAACAAAGTGTTCTTAGACATAACATCAAAAGCATAATCTATACAATAAAAATATTAAATTGGACTACCATCTCATGCCAGTTACAATGGTGACCATTAAAAAATCTGGAGACAACAGATGGTGGAGAGGATGTGGAGAAATAGGGATGCTTTTACACTGTTGATGGGAGTGTAAATTAGTTTGACCATTGTGGAAGACAGTGTAGTGATGCCTCAAGGATCTAGAAATAGAAATACGAGTAATTTGACCCAGTAATCTGTTTACTGGGTATTTATCCAAAGGATTATAAATCATTCTACTATAAAGACACGTGCACATATATGTTCATTGCAGCACTGTTTACAATAGCAAAGACTTGGAACCAACCCAAATGCCATCAATGATAGACTGAATAAAGAAAATGTGGCACATATACACCGTGGAATACTATGCAGCCATAAAAAAGGATGTGTTCATGTCCTTTGCAGGGACTTGGATGAAGCTGGAAACCATCATTCTTAGCAAAGTGACACAAGAACAGAACACCAAACCCTGCATGTTCTCACTCACAAGTGGATGCTGAATAATAAGAACACATGGACACAGGAAGGGGAACATCACACACTGGGGCCTGTTGGGGGATGGGAGTTCTAGAGGAGGGGTAGCAGTGGGTGGGGGGATTGGGGAGGGATAACATTAGGAGAAACACCTAATGCAGGTGATGGGGGATGGATGCAGCAAATCATCATGGCATGTGTATACCTATGTAACAATCCTGCGCTATCTGCATATGTACCCCAGAATTTAAAATATAATTTTAAAAATTGGATTTTGTGAAAATTAAAATCATTTTTACCTTAAAAAATATTAAGAAGATGTATATACTGTATTCATCCCCCCATCACCTACATTAGTTATTTGTCATGTGTATACCTCTGTAACAATCCTGCATGATCTGCACATGTACCCCAGAACTTAAAGTATAATAATAAAAGAAAAAGAAAAGAAGATGTATATACAAGTCACAGACTTGGAGAAAGTGTTTGCAAATCATGTTTGGTAAAGGACTTTTATTTAGAATATATAAGGAGGCCAATAAGACAAACAATCCAATTCAATGGAAAAATATTTGAAGATATATTTTATCAAATAAGATAAACAAATGGCCAATAAGCTCATAAAAGGATACTCAGCATCATTAGTCAATAGGGAAATACAAAACAAACCTACAATGAGATAGCATGACATATCCACTACAATGTCTATGATCAAAAGACAGACAATAGTAAATGTTAATGAGGATGCAGAGAGTGGGAATATTCCTACAATGCTGGAAATGTAAGATAGGGCAGCCACTTTGAAAAACAATTTGACAGTTTCTTTAAAAGTTACATATATATTTCCCACATGACCCAGAAATTCTACCCTTAAGTAAATACTCAAAAGAAATAAAACATTTGTCACATAGACCTGCATGTGAATTTTCATAATAACATTATTAAGAACTCAAACAATGCAAATGTCTATCAACTGGAGAATGGATAAAGAAAATGTGATATATAGTATCTCATGCCAGTTAGAATGGCGATCATTAAAAAATCTGGAGACAACAGATGCAGGAGAGGATATGGAGAAATAGGAACACTCTTACACTGTTGGTGGGAGTATAAATTAGTTCAACCATGTGGAAGACAGTGTGGCGATTTCTCAAGGATCTAGAAATAGAAATCCCATTTGACCCAGCAATACCATTACTGGGCATATACCCAAAGAACTATAAATCATTCTACCATAAAGACACATGCACATGTATGTTCATTGCAGCCCTGTGTACAATAGCAAAGACCTGGAACCAACCCAAATGCCCATCAATGATAGACTGGACAAAGAAAATGTGGTACATATACACCATGGAATACTATGCAGCCATAAAGAAAGATGAGTTCATATCCTTTGTAGGGACTTGGATTAATCTGGAAACCATAATTCTCAGCAAACTGACACAAGAACAGAAAGCTAAACACCGTATGTTCTCACTCATAGGTGGGTGTTGAACCATGAGAACACATGGACTCAGGGAGAGGAGCATCTCACACTGGGGGCAGTTAAGGGGGGTAGGAGAGAGACAGTAGCAGGTGGGGAGGGAGGGAAGGGTGGGGAGGGATAACATGGGGAGAAATGCCAGATATAGTATGCACCTAAAGTTAAATAAATTAAAACAAAATAAAAAATTTAATTTAATTTAAAAAGAAAATGTGATATAGGCATATGATTGAATATTATTCGGCAATAACAAGAAACAACCCACTGATAAGAGCAACACAGTGGATAACCTCAAAAATATTCTAAGTGAAAAAAGACACAAAATACTGTATATTATATGGTCCATTTATATGAAAGTTTCAGAAAAGGTAAGACTCTACAGACAGAAAATGTATTAGCAGTGGCCTGGGGCCTAAGAAAGAATTGTAACCTGGGTGAAAACAGACACAAGGTTTCCTTTGAGAGTGATGGAAATGTTCTAAATCTGAATTGTAGTAGTGGTTCCACAGCTCCATAAAGTTATGAATAATTATTGACTTTTACCCTGAAAAATAGGTGAATTTTATGGTATGTAAACTCTACTTCAATAAAGCTCTTAAACAAAGTCATAAAAATGACAATCATAATGAGAAAGATTATCAAATTTGGTCTTACAATATTTTTAAATAATGTAAATTACTTGGTATACATTAAATTTGATATGCATGAAACTGTAAAACTACTACATAGCACACAGAGAAGAACATATAATATATATATAACATAGTCGCAATTTTGAGCATTCTCATCTTCCTTTCCCATGATCTGGGGAAGCAGAGTGGCACAGTGGAATAAAGATTTGTAAGTATAGGTCTAAGTATTTTTATTTAAGAGCTGTGTAAATTGCCAATTATCTGAGTTTCACATTTCTCACCTGTAAAATGGTCTCACATCCTTCTAACAGTAAAGTGTAAGTAATGCAGTGTATAATGTAAATATTTTGAAAACTGTAGAGTACAGAAAAAATACTAAATTGCAATTGCTGCCATATTTGGATACATTCTATGTGCCAGGGATTCTTTTTAGGAATTTTACAATGTTATCTCACTAAATAACAAAAAATGAAACTTATAAGGTAAGTAATAACCTCTTATTGCAGTGAGGCTGAAAAGTAACTTCAAGTTTACCAGACAATGCATTAGCAGGGATTAGATTTGGCTTGGATTTACTGCAGTGAGAACCCCAGCTCTGAGAGTATAGCCTGTATGGAGAACAGTATAGAAATTCCTCAAAAACGACATATATACCTGCTGCATGATCACTAGCGGATATTTATTCAAAGGAAAGGAAATCAGTATATTGAAGAGATATCTGTACCCTCATGCTTACTGCAGCACTTTTCACAATAGCCAACACATAAAATCAGCACACGTCCGACAACAGATGAAGGGATACAGAAAACATGGTACATAAACACACTGAAATACTATTCAGTCATAGAAAGAATGAAATCCCTTGAAGCAATATGGATGGAACTGGAGGTGATTATTGTAAGTGAAATAAGCCAAGGACAGAAAGACAATTATGGCATGTTCTTAGTCATATGTGGAATCTAAAAATGTCGATTTCATAGAAGAAAGAGCAGAACTGAGGTTTCTAGAGGTTGGGAAGTACAGGGAGAATGGAGGATAGAGAGAGATATGTTAAAGGATACAAAATTACAGCTAAATAGGAGGGATACATTCTAGTGTTTTATAGCAATGTAGGATAACTATAGTTAACAATAACATATATTTTCAAATATCTAGAAGAAGGGATATTGAATGTTCCCAACAGAAAGAAATGATAAATGTTTGAGATTATGAATATGCTAATTGCTATGATCTGACCACGATACGTGGTATTGAACATCACTATGTTTTCTCAAAATACATACAAGTATTAGGCGTCAATAAAAACAAAAAATAAAGAACCCCAAGCTATTTTGTTTCTTTATAACCATAATGAGAAAATCAGGCACATTTTCCATGCTTAAGGACTGATTCTCATGTAGAAATCCACCAAGAAAGTGTCGGTTGATAGATGCAGCAAACCACCATGGTACAAGTTTTCCTGTGTAACAAACCTGCATATCATGCACATGTACCCTGGAACTTAAAATTAAAAGAACAAAAGAAAAAGAAGGTATTGTTCCAGATGAAACAGGAGTGTTCTTTTATATTTTAAATTTTTATTTATTTATTTATTTATTATTTATTATTTTTTGAGATGGAATCTTGCTCTGTCATTTAGGCTGGAATGCAGTGGGATGAACTCGACTCATTGCAATCTCTGCCTCCCAGATTCATGTGATTCTCCTGCCTCAGCCTCCTGAGTAGCTGGGATTACAGGAGTGTGCCATCACACCCAGCTAATTTTTGTATTTTTAGTAGAGACAGGGTTGCCATGCTGACCAGGCTAGTCTTGAACTCCTGACCCCAGGTGATCTGGAGTCTCAGCCTCCCAAAGTGCTGGGATTACAGGTGTGAGCCACTGGACCCGGCCTTATTTTTAAAATGTATGATTATTGTGAAAATTATATTAAAATTGTGGACTTTTTTTAACGTATAAGTCACTTAAGAACTCCTTATTGACTGAATGCTGTGGCTCATGCCTATAATCTCAGCACTTTGGGAGACCAAGGTGAGTGGATCACTTGAGGTCAGGAGTTTGAGACCAGCCTGGCCAACATGGTGAAACCCAGTCTCTACTAAAAATAGAAAATTAGCCAGATATGGTGGCACATGCCTGTAATCCCAGATAATTCGGAGGCTGAGGCAGGAGAATTACTTGAACCCAGGAGGCAGAGGTTGCAGTGAGCCGAGACCGTGCCATTGCACTCCAGCTTGGGTGACACAAGTGAAACTGTCTCAAAAAGAAAAAAAAAAAAATCCTCATATAGGCTCAGAAAGGTTCTCCACCTATGTGGAGAATATTTCCACACTAGTATCCTGCCAGCCTGTAGGGCTCAAGTAAGACTCCTATTTGTCTTCCCAAATACACTCTTTTAAACTCTTTTATCTTCTATTTTGGTACTTTTACAATTCAAAATCCAGAGATTTGAGCTCATCTCTGTAACAACTAATAACATTAGTTGAGTCTATATTTCAGATATTTCTCAACTGTGGTTTTCTCTTCCTTTTCAATATCATAAGACTGATTGAACCTTTTCATCCTTCATGTCCTTAGTATCAGAGATGCTTCCGAATCATTCTCCCCACTTCCAGTCTCTCCCTTATTTTCATGCCATACTTTACTGACACAAATGGCCCTAAAATATCATGGTCATCGTGCAATTTTCTTGTTCATTGCATTTTAGTCTACCAAGATTGAAAGAAATGCTAAAGGCTACTTACTATAATGTCCTTTCTGAAATTTGAGTTTCCTAATTTCTAGAATTCTAGAATTTTATCACTGAAGTTTCTTTCATTAGGGCAAAATTAGCTGATAACTACATAGCTGGTTTAGAAAGGGAAAGGATGCTGAAAAATGTCCTTGCCCTTTTCATGAAAAGGGACGCTAGGCTTTTGAAAGGTGGGAAAGAGGAATATCCTATCTTTGTCTAAGTGGGTCTGTAGACAAGAAAATCTCTCTGTCGTTACCTAGATGAGTCTTTCTTATCTTCCAGACCTAGTTTTAGTCTTCCCTGACTTTGAGAAGAGTTATCTCACAATCTAAAGCAGGTGCCACTATGATATGGTCCTATACTTCTCAGTATTTTTTTCCATAGCCCTGTGAAGTGCTTAACCAACTTCTCATTGCATCAAAGTCTTCAGTGTGATCTCTAACAGAATGATTGTCTATCCCCTTTACCATTTTATCACCAGTACTTAGCATAGTCTCTATGTGTTCAATACTCATTAAATGAATGAATGGATGAATGAATACATTAAGGGAAAAGGACAGACTAATTTTGGTGACAATTTGTCAAAAACCTTGGGAGCTCACAATTATTACATGCCCACAAACACCATGATAAAAATTTTTAAAAACAATGCTTCCCCTTAGGGAGTGATTAATATTTTCATTTTATAGAAGAGAAAACTGAGACTCAATGAGGCAAAGTAACTGGTCCCAGATCATTGAAAGATGCTGAACCATATGTGAAGACATATACACTATATACACTATAGCACAAACCATCAAAGTTTACACCAAGAACAGGGATAAGCTGTTTAAAGCATTTCATCATAGGAAAAGGGTTTTCTGGTAACCATGAGAATTGCTGTAATAGATATTTAAAAAATGGTTAGTTAATTACTTCACAGGGCTATGGAAAAAATAAATAATATAATAAAGGAAGTATTGACAATGGTGAGGGTTGGGCACAGAGAAGCTCAAAGTTTGATGAGGAGCCTGTTAGGTCTAGCATTAGCAGTGCCTGTACTGACGGGGTGAGAGGAAGATGTTCTGTAGGGACCCCGGACACACATGCAGCAGGTAGAAAGCTTCCTGGAAGAGGGTGTGAGAATCACCCAAAGAACACAGCCAACCCATGGCAAACCCAGAGGCAGGGAGCCAATGGAGTAAGTCACCCAGCCTCATGCTCCTTCCCCTCTCCTCCCTCTAATCTTTCTGGATGAGTCCAACCAGAAGCTAGAAGGCAAGGAAGAGCATGGAGATTGGACACCTGGGCCGCAAAGAAGGGTGCAGAAGGTTAGAAAGTATATCTGGAGGGACCAATACAAGATATCCAGCACACCTGTATTTTGGATGCCATGAGTTACAACTGAATCAATTTAGCACAGCATATAGCGTGTTCAACATTATTTAATACAACTTTTACTTGTGTTTTTGCAGAGTCAGAAGACTCGATGAATTCCCAGAATGCCCATATCAATGTGGTATAGCTCAAATTATTGAAGTCTGCCAACTACATTTTCTATTATTTAATCTCAGACAATAGGTCTGATTTATCCTCCATGTCATAACTTGAAATACATGCAAATAGCTCCAGCAGACTCTCTGGAACAGCAGATGCTCTGTTCTCCAGCTAAAAACCCCAAGTTCTTTCAAGACCAGGTACAATATCGAAACAGGTTACTTTTAAGATTCACCCGTATCTCAGATTTGTAATTCACTGGAAGTGCAAACCACTTTTCCCAAATGATTTATAACTGTAAGTTTCATTGATGTTGCATTAAGAATTAACATAAAGAGGTTGACTGAAAGAAGATCAAAATCCTGAGGATAAGGGTCAAAAAACAGGATTAACTGCCTCTGTAGGGGCCATATATACAACAAAATGTCAATCAAAATGGCACCGGAAGGGGAAGGAGTGAATGGGTCAAGAACTTCCATGTGGCATCTGGCAAGTGAGTCAAGAGCTTCCAGTTGCATCAGATAGCCAACTGTCCATTGCACAGAAATGATCCCATCTTGAATGAGATATGAGTGGAAAAGGGAAATAACAAGAAAAATAAACTTTGAACATGTTGCTTTACATTTGACAGAGCTTGAATATGTCTCATGTCATTTGCAAGATTGTGATGTAGACATTATTATCTTCATCACAAAGATGAAGAAAAAGAGGCTGACTAAGCACCTGGTCCAAAGTCACACTGTCCTAGCACAGGGCCAGGCACACACTGGACACTCAGCAAACCAACCTGAAGCTTCATTAGCTTAAGTGCTGAGCTAATCTTCCAGAAAGGGCTGCCTGACCACTTTCTACTTCCTGGCACAATTACTGGGCACCAAGAGACGTCAGCCAGACCTCTTTTTTCATATTCTAGCCAAAGAGACTCATTTGGACACCTGAATGAAAGTAATTTTTATATTCTCTAATGACTATAACTCACTTTCTATTACTTAAATGCGATGACTACAGGAGTTCTTGTGAAGCCAGATAGCATTTGCGAATGGGCTGCCGTGACTTGACAGATGGATTTGGAGCCCAGAGCAGGGACCAAAGCTGCTGACAGCTGCAGGTGTTGGCAGAAACTGACTTCCGAGCCATTCCTCTTTCCTTGGACAGTGATAATCTGGGCTTTTTAACTGATTAGAAAATCTAAAAAGTGCTGCTTAATTTTTTTTTAGTTTATGTATGAGAATCAGCTAACTGCTGAAATAGCTGATTCTCATATACAAACTTTAAAAAGCTTTTTTTCTTCACCCTTCCTAGCCAGTTCTAGCTTCTCTCCTCACTCTGAGGACTATTTAGCACACTGAAAATAAGGTCATAAGACCTAAAGGATTAAACTCACCTGAGAATATCCTGTAGACCATTGATAAGACCTGGGGAACTCAAGAGAAGCCACAGTATCCCCCGCTTTGGTTTTTTTTTTTTTTTTTCAAGCTATGCATTGTTTAATTTGTTGAGTTTTCAAGATATTTTAAGTATTCTAAGAAAAGATGAATTGGGTTATTTAAATACCATGCCACGGTTAGTAAACAGAAAAGAACTAGGTTTTGAAGTTAAAGATTCCTAAGATTTTTAACATATCACTTATATCAGTTTTTTTTTTTTTAATATTGGGCTGTTTTTAGTGTTTAAGAATGTCTCCATTTCCTTTATGAGAAAGGTACTTTGTTTCAGAATTAACACTTTAGCACAGTGATTCTCAATTTGGGCTGCACATTAGAATCTCCTAGGGAGCTTTGAAAAACTACAAATGCCCAAGTCATTTAAAGCCTCCCTGTGAGATGAAGGTATTTAAAGATACAACACTAGCATTCATCTAAAGTTACAAAGCTACTTCTTAGCCAGTCCAAATGGAAAGTTCAGTTTTACAGGGAAACGGAAGTTTTCAATGCTTACTCTAAGCCCCTCCATAGATGGGAAAGTTGAAGCTCAGAGAGATTCATGAGTTTGCCCAGAACCACACAACTTGAAGCAGAATTCAGGTCTTCTGAAATCTAAGTCATAATCTCTCCTATGGTAGTATAAAATTAGTGTGAGTTGCTAAGAAGTTGCACAGAGACGACAACAGACTTTGGGACAGCAATGGCTTAAAAAAATAATCTAAAGAGAGGCTAGCAGTGAAGTTAGCCTCCATAATGGCCTGCACTCTGATTACCAACACACAAAACCTTGGGTCTGACATAAGCCAAGAACCATGTAATCACACGTCCACCAGCGGGGTCAAGCAGACAACTGACCTGCAGAGGATAACACAGAGAGATGGGAACCAGGATGAAATGGAGAGTCTTGCCCCGCCAAAATCTTTAAGCCTTCAATTTTTAACAGTTTTCAGACTAAACAAATCAAATTGATGAACTGAATTCCCTTATAGGCTGCTGGTTTGCAACCTTTGACTTGTCAACTGATATATTATAAAATTCAGTCCTAGATTCAGGAGGAACTTCACAGTGTGATGTGACCCGGCATTTTGCATTTAGTCTGATCATCTCCATTCCAGACCTAAGGAAACCAGAGGCTAGAGATGTTGAGTACAGGCACAGTGTTTCATAACAAGAGAGTGAGAAGTAGAAGTCTTTGTATTCCCTGCCTCATGCTCTTCTGGGTGTTGGAAGAGCATGAAACCTGAATTTGGAAAGACAGAGATTCAAAATAATAGCGACACCACTGCCTAGCTGGGAGACTGGAGGCAAGTTACATTCGCCTTAGAAAGTCTTGGCTTTTTCCACTATAAAATTTAAAATAATAAAAGTAGTGCCTTCATAATGTTGTAAGGGGGATTAAATAAAACAACACGTGTTAAATGTTTAGCTCAGTGCCAAGTACAGCGTGAGGATTTCTGAGCTGATGTTTTGTCATTGTTGTTTTGCTGTGCCTTGTTGCTTCCTATTTCAAAGTAATGCATTCTTAGAGTTCCTGATTTTTTAAGGTCCAGCTACTTTCAAATTGGCTCTCCCTGCTCCAGCAAGCCTAAGTCTCTCTGCCACCAGAAAGCAAACACACTTGAGTTCACCACATCGAGAGCTCCATATGCAGTATGTTCTAATTGGCTGTGTGATGTTCGGAACTAGGCAATCACAGCTTTAGGGCTGACTGGTATGTACCTGAGGTCAGGGACCCGGTACAAGGCCACTGAAAATATGGCAGCCCCTTTTTGTAACATATTCAGGAGGGAAAAAGTAGTTACACAATGAGAGTAAAGGGAATCAGAAGCTTGAAAATCTTCAGGCCTCCTGAACCCTGGAAATGACTTACGTTTCCTGTGGCCTAAGTGAAAAGAGTTTGGTCTGGAAAGTTGGCTTGTCTTCATTCCATCTCTGCCTGCAGTGTCTTGCCTCAGCCTCATCCCATCTGCCATCGTCTAGCAGACTTAAGGAGGGACACATGAGTGTGGAGTGATGGGGCAGATACGTCTTGCAATCCTCTGGGAAGCCCTAAAGTATGTTACTGGAGTTCACTCTCCGTGATTCTAGGCAGGATGAGGCTTCTAAGGGATATGGGATGTGAACTTGATAGGAAACTCCTGAATCCCATTCAGTGCATCCAGCCTCAGGGGAGGGAAGAATACGCTGGTATCTTCTGATGTGGGCTGCTGTGTTGCACAGCCTCTTCCCTGTCCTTGGTGCGGTCGGTGTTGATAACCACAAGGTGGCATCGCAGATTAAAGTGAAATACTGCAAACTTGCTTCCCTGTTCCCAGGTGAGGCTCTGGTATTCATTCCACACCTGGGAATTAAGAGGATATTGCTCACAGTCTGTTCCTTTTAGAGATGATGATATTGAGGCCAGAAACAAGGCATAACCTGCCTGAGCGAGTTGTGGTATAGAACATAAATCTCCCAAGTACTAATTAGGAAGGGAAATGCCTTACCCATTATTAGGTAGCCAGGTAATGGAACTTGCCCCTCAATTTAGCAAAGTGTGGAATACATCAGTGTGTATTAAAAAATTATTTCCTCTACAAAAATGAGGAATTAAGAAATTAGAATGTAACCACCATGAGGGCAGGGATTGTGCCTATTTTGCTTGCCACATAGAAGATCCTAAAAGTTTTTAATTTTTGTATTGGTTTATATATCCTAACTTGTATAGATTTAGATTTTTCATCTCTAGATTAGAAGGTAATGGGGGCAAAAATTAACTCAATTAACAAATGGTTATTGAGAAGCCAACAAATGTGGGGGCTGGGTTATGCTCCTACTAGGAAACTGGCCCTGTTTTTGGTACTCAGGGGATGACAAAGGGACACAGCTGGCCCTGCCCTGCTCTTATACATCTGCTGTGAACTCACACATTGACTTTTCAAGATGATGGAAACGGAGCAGGGATGTCTGAACCGCCTTAACCCTTACCTTAATTCTCCCTCTCTGGCTCCGCCACAGAAATCAGGGTCTAGCTTAGTTTCTGACTCTTGGAGAAGTCAAGCAGTTTCTGAAGTCCATTAGTAGCATCGAGGACTCTGGCCGAGCTTCCTGACATTACTCTGCTGCAATAGTAATACACAGGGATTCCTTCTCATTCCAGGTTTGTCACTCTCTGAAGTGCCTTTAAAAGAAAAGTTACTTTTCTTTGGATCTCAGTTTCTCTGTGTTTAAAATTATCTCAAAGCCAAACATCCCAATTTTCTAGATCATCTAATACCCTCCTGTCATGAAGTTTGTTAGCAATTGAGTCAGCCCTCCTACTGCTTCTGATTCTGTTCAGATTCCTTTATACCAAAACATTGGCTTTGCAGTGAGGAGTCTCTAACGACTGAATGTGGAATGTTTATTCTTTGGAAAGCTCTGATGGTGGGACCTCAGGGAAAAAGAAATGCCATCATGCTGTTTTAGAAAAATGCTCTCCCGTCAGAAGAGCCAATGATTCTCACTAGAAGTTAAAGAAAAAAAAAATAAAAAGAAAGAAAGAAAGAAAAAAAACATGTGCTCACATCCCAGATGAAGCTTTGTTTTGTTTTGTATTTTAATACTCAAATAAGCCAGGTGACCTCACTCAGGACACTGAATTTCTTAGAGTGATATTCAAGAGCAGATAGATAGATTTTCTGTTCCCAAATTTGAAAATTCCCATGAGTAAAAATCTCCACAGAAAGTAAAACCAGCAATGTTGGGGAGGGGAATGAAATTCAATCATTACTTTGACAGGTGTGGGTATTTTTTAAATTGATACATACTAATCATACCTATTTATGGAATGCTTATGATACATTCATGCAACGTATTATCACCGAAGCAGGAAATTTAGGGTATCCGTCATCTCTACCATTTATCATTCATTCACTCTGGGAACATTTTAACTCTTCTTGTCTACCTATTTGAAACGTATAATACATTGTTGTTAACTGTAGTCACCCAACGGTGCTATCAAACCCTGGAATGTATTTCTTCTATCTTCCCGTATGTCTGTATCCATCAACCAGCATCTCTTCATCTCACTCTACTCTTCCCAGTCTCTGGTAACTATTGTTCTACTATCTACCTCCATGAGATCAATTTCTTCAGCTCCCACATGTGAGTAAGAACACACCATATTTGTTCTTCTCTGCTTGGCTTATTTCACTTAATAGAATGTTCTCCAGTTCCATCCATGTCACAGTAGATCATGTGATTTCATTCTTGTTATGGCTGAGTCGTATTTTACTGTATGTATTTAACACATTCTTTTTTTTTTTTTTTTTTTTTTTTGAGACCAAGTTTCACTCTGTGGCCACGCTGGAGTGCAGTGGTGCAATCTCAGCTCACTGCAACCTCCTCCTTCTGGGTTCAAGTAATTCTCCTGCTTCAGCCTCCTGAGTAGCTGGAATTACAGGCAAGCACTACCATGCCCAGCTAATTTTTTGTATTTTTAATGGAAACAGGGTTTTGCCATGTTGGCCAGGCTGGTCTTGAACTCCTGACCTCAGGTGATCCACCCACCTCGACCTCCCAAAGTGCTGGGATTACAGGTGTGAGCCACTGCTCCCAGCCTTAACATTTTCTGTATTCATTCATCTTTTGATGGACACTTAGGTTGTTTCCATTGCTTTGCTACTGTGAGTAGTGCTGCAGTGAAAATGGGCATACATAGATCCCTTCGATATACTGGTTTTCTTTACTTTGTATGAATACCCAGAAGTGAGATTGCTGGGTCATATGGTAGTTCTACTTTTTAGGAACCTCCACACTGTTTTGTATAATAGCCATAATAATTTACATTTCTACTATAATGCATAAAAGTCCCCCTTTCCCTGCATCCACAATAGCATTTTATCTTTTTTATAATAACCATTATAACTGGGGTGAGCTGATAACTCATTGTGGTTTTGATTGCATTTCTCTAATGATCAGTGATGCTGAATGTTTTCTATGTGCTGTTGGCTATTTGTGTGACTTCTTTTGGTTTAGTCTTAGCAAAATCCTTCCTTGGTGTAACTGAGCTCTGGATTTAGTCTCCCAAGGCACAGAGAGATTTCACTGACAGTTCTCATACTGTCCTACCATCCCCACTTCAGCTCTGAGTGTTCCAGTATTCTAGCTTAGGGCTCTTTTTGTTCTTTCACTAGTCTCTCACGGAAAATGGTTTCCAGGCCCCTTTCCATGTGCTCCTGTTGTCCAATGTCCTACTTGAACAGTGGTGGCCTGAACTACAAAATCCCCATGTAATTCCCCCATGCAGTTTATTCGGGTCCGTCTCTGTGATAAGCAAAAACAATCAGGAGACAGGGCCTGTGTTTTTGAGGAACTCTTCTACAAAACAAAAGTATCAAGTAGCACATAAACATAAACACAGAAACAGAAACAAAAGGCAGAAGTTTTAAGGTGGTTTTCCATGGATGGGACAGACATTAGCACAGATAGCAGACAAAAGGTTCTTAGTACTCATTTGTATTGTCAAGTTTCTGGGTGTTCTTATTTTGTTCCCAGTACAGTATGACATTAAAATGCATGTCTACATTTATTGCCAATGAATGTTACCCACATGAATATTAAAAGGAATTAATTCCCAGGAGAGCAAGGCTGGCTTTATTCTTTCTTTTCTTTCCCTGCTTTCTTCTTTTAAGTCAGGGATAGGTAAGTGCTCAGAGTAGACATTTTGTTCATTAACCCCTTTCCTTTGTGGATATTGACACAGCTGAGACTCAGAGACAATGGTGTTTGCACCCAACCTAGAATGGACCAAAGTGCCAGCTAGATTCCTTTTGCAAAGAAACTCATCTTTGCAGCAAATGTGTTTCTTTTTTGTTGCTGATTGCACTTGTGAGATCAGGCTCTGGGTGTGAATGCAGAGTAATGACCTCAGCCTTTGTATCTTTGCTGACTGAGCACTGCTCTAGGCTGTTCAAGGCATTGGTGGAGGGAGGAATAATTCCCCTGCTAATTTGGAGACCCCTTTGCTTTTCTTGTAATTAGTGTAGAACTTATATCTTGGCCACACATGTGTAGACCATGCTGCTGGTTACAGAGCAAAGTCATATCCATCATTTTATTTCCTCCTCATCATAGCCCTGTGAGGCAGGTGAGAATACCACCATTCATACCTAAGGAGACTAAAACTTTCAGATTGCAAGAAACAGGTCCCATATCATGCAGGAAAGACCAGGCAAAGTGTCAGAGGCTGAATTTGAACTCAACATTTTTGGCCTCAAAGCACTTGGTAAAGTTTTACACTTTATGGCTGTCTCCAAAACATTCACCTTTGTGTATAATGCAACCATTTGCAAAGCCCTAGACACATAATTCTAGTTTGACTATGCCTCGCAACAGCCATATGGGTTGATGTGCTTATTTTACAACTAAGGTGCATAGCTTTCTTTGAATTTCTTCACTTTGTGTTTGGGATAAGTAGGACAATTATATAAAGGTGAAAAATGGAATTTTGTGTGTGTGCATATATGTATGTATGTGTGTTTAACAGCAAAAATCTCCTTCCTGTATTCTAGAAAACATAATGGAGCAAAATTAGAAGCAACTCAGTTTCCTCTGCTTCTCTTCAGTCAAGGACAGTGAAAATTTTCATTCACAAAAATGTACCCCAAACCCTGTAAGATACAAAATGTTTAAACAAAATTCACTATACTTTCAATATAATCTCTCTCCCATAAGTAAAAACTGGAATTATGTGGTTTTTAAAGATGCTAAATATGTTAATCCAAGTTTGATTCTCTCAGTTAACAATAACTTATGCTTGCTGGTAATGTACAATTGACCAAAAGCTTTTGAATATATTGTATTTAAATCTTTCAGGACTCACACAAGGTATATATTATCATTTCCACTTTACAGATGCAGAAACCAAAGCATAGAAATAATTATAAATTTCCCAACCACTGAGTGACAGAGCTCAGTCATGCGGAACTCAGGTTTGCATGACTCAAATTATGCGTAGGGTCTTGAAATTTTCCATAAAGGACAACAGCATCTTTTGACCCTCAACGACTAGAAAATACCTTTTCTGTCAGCAATCGTTGAGATCTTAACAGCTTTAGTTCAGGGAAGTTCTTTTTTTGTTATTTTTTATCAGGTTGCTGGAGATGGTACACAAAATAAGAAAGCTTCATTCTGTCAGCGCAACTTGTAGTCACTTGAAAATTACAGGTGGCAGCTTCTCTATCTGTGACTTTGACATACTAAATCATGAATGTGCCTCTCACATCTTTGCTGAAACAGCAGGAACAATGCATGTCCAATTGCTACACTGGTAAGCAGTCAGGACCAAGACTATTAGAAATATCAGTGTAAGTAATATTCATTCCACTCAGTACAAACCAGCTCCCGGATTTGGCAGTGAACTTCTGAGAGCCTGGACTTGGGTTGCACCAGACCCTGAAGTTAGAGTGGACTCTCTGGAGAATAATATGAAAATCATCAAAGCATTTCATCCTATACTTTGATAAGTTCAATAACATTACATAATTAGAGGAGACCTTAGTCACCTTCTAATTCATTAATTGTATGTTGCAGATAAAATTACAGAGGCCCAGAGAAGGAAATGATCTGCCTAATATCCCACAACAGGCCGGTTGTGAAGCTGGATGTTTGGCTCCTATAGAAACCTTTTTTTTTCTTCCATTACACAGTAGAGATTCACTGAACTCCCATCCTATGTCTGGTTTCTGAGTAATGACACTAAAGAAATAATAAAATTAACACATGAACCTGCCCTTCAGGCTGATTAGAAAAACAGATCAGTTAATAGAATAATCATGCATGTAACAATGACTACAATAGTTTAAAATAATAACACCAGTCAACATATGTTGAGTGGAATCTATTATTCTTGTAGTCATCCCAAGAGGTAGATGTGTCATTATTTTGAAGAGGTAAAAGGAAACAGGATTGTAGAGGTCAAGAATCAAACCAAAGTTATGCTCATCAAGAGCATAGCTAGACTATGTGTACAACTGGTGCTTTGGGTAATCAGAGAAAGAGAAACGCCCATAGCATCCTAGAAGGAAGGAAAAAGTGATACCTGAACTGGGTTTTCTAAGAAAAACAGAAATTAAACAGGTAAAGAAGGAAAAAGAATGTTTGAGAGTGAAGAAGAACATATATAAAATTAGAAACACTTGTGCCACATCAGGCAACTGGAGGAAATTTATTTTTATTGGAATGCTGGATTTGTGTGGAAGAACAATGACAGCTGAGGATTGGTTGGCAAATTTGGGAATCTTAGATTATGAAGAGTCTCGATAAATACTTCGAAAGAGCCTCATATTTTATTTTAAGGCAATTTATTTAGGACAATGGGGCATTTAAGCAAATGAGACAGCATGACCAGATTTTCATCACAGATTGATATTTTTGATTAACAGGTAGGGTGATCTGAAGAACTGAGGAAAGAGTCAGGTAACTCACTGAAGAATTTACATCGACAAGGATGTGCTGATGAATGCAGTCCATGGATATGAACTAAGAGTCAAACCATAACTGTGGTACCCCTGGCACAATGTGTCTGCATGCATTCAGATTCATTTTGTGTATACCCATACATATTGTATATATTATGATGCCATAATACATGTGACACACAAATAGATAACATACATATATATGTACAGGCACACAGTGTAGATTGATTACAATTCTTTCAGTAATGCATTGTCACTCTTCTTACCACAAAAATGAAAAGGGATACTTTCTAAACACTTTAATCGAACTTGCAAAGCTTTTGGTGTCTGTTCTTGTTCACCAATGTGGCCTCATTCTTCACCACCCTAGCCCCAGTCTACCTTCTAGGCACACTGTGGTGCTTTTTTTTTTTTAAAACCCCTCTAAGAAGCTATGTTCTCTTTTATTTCTCCTCCCCTCATTATTTCCCACTCAACCTTCAGAACTCAATGTAGATGTCACTTTCTCTGGGAAGGAAGTCTGCCCTAACTGTCCATATTGGCTTAAGGGACCCTTCTATATGATTTCAAAGTATACTTTGCATTTATCCATTATAGTGCCTGTTGTACTCTATGATAAAGCCTGTTATCAGCACTGTCCATTTCCTTATTCTTAGCTCCACAATTATGTCTCTCTTTTGTCTTCTTTACTTCTTAATTCTTATTGCCTATGCCTAAACAGAGGGTGAGAAATGAGGATTATATGGCCAATAGTAGGCAACCAGTAAATATTTGTCTATATTTACTGTAAATAAAAGAGCAAAGTAATAAATAATGGGGAAATGGGAATAATGGTGTATCTGGGAATACAGATACACCAGCCAATAAAACTAAAGTATTAGAGTCCTCACAGTTGTTGTTACACCTCACTATTTGGTAGTATTTAAAGTAATTCCGAAAATTCTACCTTCCTCCCTATGCTAACCTGCCACTAGGTTTCTAAGGATCCATTCAACATCAAGAAAGCTCTGACTTGAAAATGTTTAGAAAAGTGCTTGAAAGAGATGAACCTGCCTTTAGTCACCTGGAAGTACTGTGTTGTGCTTGACACACTCAGCCATACCAAGCACAGGCAAGAGGAAGCTTTTAAAAGTTTATTTTATTTTTTCACTTTACTAGTACTTCTCTTGGTTTCAATAAGCCTCACTCAATCACTTTCAAAGAATAGCATAATTGCATCAGTCACAAACTGGGTATCTTGACAAGTGATGACCAGGTTGCAATTATAATTTGAATACTATATATTTTGGCAATATTCAAAAGTTAAAATGCCTACAGAGAGTATATATATATTCTATCTTAGACTCCCTCATTCTATCCTATCCCATTGTCTTCTAGTTTATCCATTTCCAATCTATTCTATTCTTTTTCGTTTAAATTTTCCATGTCATGACTCACACTAGGTATTAGCAAAAGTCGTGGTGATAGCAAAAAATAAATAATCCTTGGCCTCAATACTTCAGTACAAAAAAAATTTACAAAAATATTTCAAATACATGTTGATAGGTGTTCTATTCAACTTTGTGCAAAGTTCAGATATACATAGAAGAATCAGTTTATTTTTATAATATCAAAATTATTTACTTGGAGAAGATAATAAAAGAAACATGTTTATAAGGGCAAGTAGGAATTTGTAAAGAAAGACTACAGAAGGTCGTATTCTAGTCAGTGAGAACAGATTATTTAAAGTGATAGAAGGGTGAAATGCAATGATATGTTAAAAAATCTATAACTAAGGTCATTTTGCTAGTATATAAAGCACAAGGTGCTTCTTCAGAAACATTTGGCAGCCATCTCTGGCTTCTTCCAAATTGATCAATCACGTTAAAAATAATAATAGTGTAATACTACATAAATGGCACATATTTACATGACTTAACAAATCCAAAGTGAAAGTGATGTCTTAGTACTTCAAATTTCCATATATTTGGATCTTATATTTTTAATTTTAATCTAAATCCCTTAAGTACAGTGACTGCATCTTTAGTCAACATCATAACCATCAGATTAATATGTATGCTGATCTCAAACTGTGTGTAGAATTACCTTTTTGCTATGTAAAAATCTACATGTGTAAGATAATAGAGGATACTGTTGTATAGAGACTGTGTTTAGCAACATAGGTGATATGATTAATTTATTTATTCAACCAGTAACAATCACTTACAATGACCTAGCACCTTTTAATCTAAAACACATGTGCCAGACCACAGTGACACATTGATATATGGTTGCAGAGGAATGGCTAATGATTGTCAATGAACACAGGAAACATTCCTAGGTTCTCTATTAATCCAAAGGCAACACCATTAATAGATGGAGTATCTAATTACAAAAAATAAAAATGAGGACACTGGTCTCAACTAGATCTTCTGCCATTAACAAATATAAAACTGAAAACTCACATGTATAGTAAACAATTGTTTTCAAATATTGAGCAACAGGTAAAGCATAACTGCAATCACTAAAAAATGGAAAACAAATGTAGTGAATCCCCAAATCAACAGGCTTATAACATGGGGATAAATTTAAAATTTATCCCCAGGTTGTAATTCCACAGGGTAGGAAGTATTCTAATATGAAGCTGAAGGAATAGAACTTAAATTCCAAACTGCTGATACAAGCTCCATAGAAAGGCATTGTATGGAAATGTGGAAATCCCTATACAGAAATTTGGATCTCCCTTTGAGTATTTGGCTGAATACTTAGTTGAACCTACTATGTAACCTCCAGTCTTGGCAAAAAAAAATGCAAAATAAAGCAATAAGAAGACAACTGCTAGGGAGATATTAGCTAAACATCTATGCCATGAGATTCTTAAGTATGTACAAAGCCAGCAAGAATGGAGAGATATTATCCATCTCAGATGAAATCCTCAAGAGCTTTCATCTTAAGAATAGGACTAATCAATTCACAGAGTAGAGGGTAATCTAAATGAACCTAAGAAAATTTACAAAAAGGCCTGAGAAGAAGATAGAGAATTACATAAAAGCCTCAGAAGAAATTAACTGCCTGGCAAAACAAACATCAACTATTTAAGTAAAGGCAACAAAATCCAGGCACTCAGTAATGAGGTATCCATACGTTCATATATATAATTCAAAATTACTAGGCTTGGAGAGAAGCAGAAAACTTTGATTGACAATCAGTAGAAAGATTGGTCAATAAAGAATGCCTCAAAATAATACAAATAATGGAATTAGCATACAAGGGCTTTAAATCATTTATTATAAATATATTAAAGTACTTAAAGGAAAATGTGAACATAATGAGAAAACAGATAGAAATCTCAATGTAGAAGTAAAAACTATGTTTAAAAAAATAAAATAAATTCTAGATGAATAAATTTAATACCTGAAATAAAGGGTATTAACTGAATATATTTAACAGCAGACTAGATGCTACAGAAAACATGATAAGCAGCCTTGAAGGCATAGCCATAGAAGTTATATCAATTATCATTCTAATTGATGTGAGGGGTACCATCAAGTAGTCTAATATATATGTAATTGGAGTTTTAGAAAGAGAGAAGAAAGAGATCAAAAAATAACATATTTCTTAAAATACTGGCTAAAAATTCCTTAACTTCATATAAAATGAATGAACTCAGAACGACGGCATCCTCTCTCACCATTCCTATTCAATGTAGTATTGGAAGTTCTAACCAGAGCAATCAGGCAGGAAAAGAAACAAAGGATATTTAGTTAGGAAAATAGGGAGTCAAATTGTCTCTATTTGCAGATGACATGATCGTATATTTAGAAGGGCCCATCATCTCAGCCCAAAATCTTCTTAAGATGATAAGGAACCTCAGCAAAGTCTCAGGATACAAAATAAATATGGAAAATTCACAAGCATTCCTATACACCAATAACAAACAAACAGAAAGCCAAATCATGAGCAAATTCCCATTTACAATTGCTACAAAGAGAATAAAATACCTAAGAATACAACTATCAAGGGACGGGAAGGACCTCTTCAAAGAGAACTACAAACCACTGCTCAAGGAAATAAAAGAAGACACAAGCAGGTGGCAAAAACATTCCATGCTCATGGTTAGAAAGAATTAATATTGTGAAAATGGCCATACTGCCCAAAGTAATTTATAGATTCAATGTTGCCCCCATCAAGCTACTATTGACCTTCACAGAACTGGATAAAACCACCTTAAACTTCATATGGAACCAAAAAAGAGTCCACATAGCCAAGACAATCCTAAGCAAAAAGAATAAAGCTGGGGGCATCACACTACCTGACTTCAAACTATACTACAAGGCTACAGTAATCAAAACAGTATGGTACTAGTACCAAAATAGAGATATAGACCAATGGAATGGAACAGAACAGAGGCCTCAGAAGTAATACCACACACCCACAACCAGCCAATCTTTGACAAACCTGACAAAAATAAGCAATGAGGAAAGGATTCCCTGTTTAATAAATGGTTTTGGGAAAACTGACTAACCATGTGCAAACAGCTGAAACTGGACCCATTACTTACACCTTATGCAAAAATTAACTCCAGATGGATTAAAGATTTAAACACAAGAGCTAACACCATAAAAACCCTGGAAGAAAACATAGGCAATACCATTCAGGACATAGGCATAGGCAAGAACTTCATGACTAAAACACCAAAAGCAATGGCAACAAAAACCAAAATAGACAAATGGGATCTAATTAAACTCCAGAGCTTCTGCACAGCAAAAGAAACAATCATTAGAGTGAACTGGCAACCAATAGAATGGGAAAAAAATTTTTGTAAGCTACCCATCTGAGAAAGGGCTAATATCCAGAAACTACAAAGAACTAAAACAAATTTATATTTAAAAAAAAAATCAAAAAGTGGGCAAAGGCTATAAACAGGCACTTTTCAAAAGAAGACATTTATTCAGCCAACATACATATGAAGAAAATGCTCATTATTACTGGCCATTAGAGAGATTCAAATCAAAACCACATTGAGATACCATCTCACGTCAGTTAGAATAGTGATCATTAAAAAATCTGAAGACAACAGATGCTGGAGAGGATGTGAAGAAATAGGAACACTTTTACACTGTTGGTGGGAGTGTAAATTAGTGCAACCATTGTGGAAGACAGTGTGGCAATTCCTCAAGGACCTAGAAAAAGAAATTCTGTTTGACCCAGCAATCCTGGGTATATACCCAAAGGATTATAAATTATTCTATTATAAAGACACCTGCACATGTATGTTCATTGCAGCACTGTTTACAATAGCAAAGACTTGGAACAAACCCAAATGCCCATCAATGATAGACTGGATAAAGAAAATGTGGCCCATATACACCATGGAATATTAGGCAGCCATAAAAAGGATGAGTTCATATCCTTTCCAGGGACATGACTGAAACTGGAAAACATCAGTCTCAGCAAAGTGATGCAAGAACAGAAACATAGCATGTTCTCCCTCATAAGTGGGTGCTGAAAATGAGAACACATGGACAAAGGGAGGGGAACATCACACACTAGGGTCTGTTGGGAGATGGGAGGGTGGAGGAGTGATAGCAGGGGGTGGGGAGATTGGGGAGGCATAACATTAGAGAAATACCTAATGTGGGTGACGGTGGGATGGATGCAGCAAACCACCATGGCATGTGTATATCTGTGTAACAATCCTGCAAGATCTGCACATGTACCCTAAAATTTAAAGTATAATTTTTTAAAAAAAAGAAGCTGAATGAAACTAAGAAAGACTAACACAAAGAAAACTACATTTGGCACATCGTGATTACATTGATGAAAACTCAAGACAAAGAAAGAAATCTTAAAAGCAGTCATCAGGAATACTGGTAACCATTATTAGTAACTTTTCATTAGAAACAGGCCAAACAGCATCCAGAAGTAAAAGGACATCTTCAAAGTTCTGAAGCATCATGGAATTCTGTATCTGACAACAAAATATTTTAAAATAAAAAAAAATCTTACAAATGAAAAAGACAACTTTAGACAATCAAACACTAAAATAATTTGTCACCAACAAACATGTTAGAATAATATATAAGAAATACTAAAGGAAGTTCTTCAGGCTAAAGGAAAATGAAGCTAGGTGGGAAACAATCTATACAAATGAAGCACACTGGAAATGAAACTTTAAAATATGTTTTTTCTCATTCCATAATTCCTTTAAAGATAATTGGCTGTTCAATGCAAAAAGTAATAACAATCTATGATTGGATTTATAACATATGAAGAAGTAAAAAGGATGTAAACCAATTACTACAGGCAATGTTTTAAGTTAAAAGACACATACAGGCTACAAGGATAAGAATAAAAAACACTTATAAAGCAGACATTAGTTTATAAGAAAACTGGAATGCTAGGAGTGCTAGGTTAATGTCAGTCAAAATAAACATTATAAAAATAATATTTCTAGACAAAAGTAGAGACATTTCTTAATAATAAAGGTGGTAAAATTGTTCAATTCACCTGGAAGACTAAACAATCCTAAATGTGCATAATAAGAATTTCAAAATGAATAACAACTAATAGAAATGAATGGAGAAATATACAAATTTGTTGAAAATTTTAACATTCTGCTTTTAATAATTAATAGAATGCATAGAAAGTCATGAGAATATAGACAATACAAACAACTCTCTTATGAACTTTTTCTAATTGGAGTTTATGGAATACTTCACTCAGCAGGAAACACATTATTTTCATTTTATATATGGACTGTTCACCAAAATAAAGCATTCACTGGGTAATAAAAAAGGATCAATACATTTACTGGGGAAGAATAAAAGCAAAGGTAGCGTTGAGATCTAATTTCACTTTTTTACATAAATTGATTATATCTGCATTATGTCATTAAAGTATCCAAATTAATGTGGTTACTGTTCAAGTGTGTTGTTCTATTAACTCTTCGTGCGATGTGGCATTTTTTTTGGACCCCTGAACCTGTTTTCTGGAATATCAATGTTTGGTTTTAACAAGACAGTGTTTCCTTAAATTAATTTCTACCATTATTTATGAAACCAGCAACCATCACAATGTGATGTAAATAAAAGAGCACCTCAACAAATATTTGTAAAAAACGTTAAATAAATTAATAAGAGATACTTTGACAGTACTCTGCTGCATTTCATCCTTTACATTTCTATCTTTAAAATATGTCTTCTTTCCAAAGTGCAATAGACTAAGTGCAATAGGTTAAGTAATTGGAATTTTTTATCCTTACTTACTTTCCCTTTCCTAATTCATTACGATGTATAACAGATATGCAAATAGAGTACAATTTTCAGTCATCTGTTTATTGAAGTAATAATGTGATATTATTAGGTAAATTACAGTATTTATTTGTTGGAGTAGTATATAAAAACATGTTGGCTTTTCTGTTATACAAAATGTTATTCATACCTGTGAAATATGAAATGGCAATAACAGAATTAATGTAAAAAATTCAGATTATTAATATATTTTGCCCCTATCTACACATAATATATTGCAAAGTCCATTTTGCTGTTGAAAGTATGAATTCTGGGCTGGGTGTAGTGGCTCACATCTGTAATCCCAGTACTTTGGGAGGCCAAGGTGGGAGGTCACCTGAGGTCAGGAGTTTAAGACCAGACTGGCCAACATGGTGAAACCTTATCTCTACTAAAAATACAAAAATTAACCTGGCGTAGTGGCAGGTGCCTGTAATTCCAGCAGCTTGGCAGGCTGAGACAAGAGAATCATTTGAACTTGGGAGGCAGAGTTTGCAGTGAGCTGAAATCATGCCATTGCATTCCAGCCTGGGTGACAAGTGAAATTCTGTTTCAAAAAAAGAAAAGAAAATATGAATTCCACAGGATTGCTACTTAAAGCATAAATAACAGTGTGTCAATTGTTTTAAGAATGAAAGAAAGTATGCTATGGTTTTGCAACTATTTTTGACCTAATTTTAGGATTAGGAATATTTAACTGAATATTCTTTGAAGTGTTTTGTTGTAAATCGTAGTCACACGGGCTATGAATGCTATGAAGAGAGTAGAGAAGGAATGAATCCCACTCTCAAATAAGTTTTGAAAATATTGACCAAAATAAATTCTCTGACTTAATAGGCCTTTTAATATATTAATGTATATTTCAAATTTCTAAATGGTGGAAGACAGATCATTATATAAAGGGATCCCCAAACTTTTCACCATGTGTAGTAGAGTCCTGAAGCTATTGTAACAAAGTAACACAGAGTTGGCAGTTTAAAACAGCAGAAATGTATTCTTTTATAGTTCTAGTGGCTGGAAGTCCAAAGCTAACATCAGAAGAGCCACAGTTTTAACAGAATAACCTCAAAAAAAGTCTTCTGCTAATCAATAAGCATGCTTTATTATGCAGCAATCAGAAATGATGAGTTCGTGTCGTTTGTAGGGACATGGATGAATCTGGAGAACATCATTCTCAGCAAACTGAGACAAGAACAGAAAATGAAACACTCATAGGCGGGTGATGAAAAATGAGAACACACGGACACAGGGAGGGGAGTACTAAACACTGGGGTCTATTGGGGGGAAAAGGGGAGGGCCAGTGGGAGGGGGAGGTGGGGAGGGATAGCCTGGGGAGAAATGCCAAATGTGGGTGAAGGGGAGAAAGCAAACAAAACACACTGCCATGTGTGTACCTATGCAACTGTATTGCATGCTCTGCACATGTACCCCAAAACCTAAAATGCAATTAAAAAAAATTCTAAGCATTTACTAAAACATTTCAAAAAATATACAATGAACAAAATGTATCTTTTCTGTTACTAATTTAGCACATGTATTAATTTGGAAAATGTTTTTAAGTATGTCTTATGTTTGTCAAGAACTGAGATATAAAAGTTGAATAAGATATGGTCCTTGCTTTTTCAAAGCTTAGATATGCTTAGGAAAATAAGATGTAAACATAAAAATCCATCTTTAGAGTTCTAAGATAATCTATAGAAATATAAAGCAAGAAAAGAAAATATAAAGAAAAAACACCATGGAAATAACAGGTTAGCAAAATAAGACAGATAAAATGAAGTTCTTATGGTGAATAGATAAACGCATGGATTCAATGATGAGTTCAAGACTCAAGTGGAAATTCAGACTAATGAATGTACAAGGGTGATATCACAAAGAAATATATTGATTAAAATTCTTTTAACTTAAGAAATGTAAGGGAGTAAAACAGAGTTGTCGATTTTCATATAATGGGAATACTGGAAAAAAAGTGAGTGGGGGATGCATAAAAGGCTTATTTGAAGAAATAACAATTGAGACTTTCCTAAAATAAAAAGAAGCCAAATTGCAGGTAAATCCCATGAATAAAGAAATCAAAACAAGAAACAAAGAAATGATAATAAAAAGACTGTACAGTAAAATTAAAGACTTCAGTAAAGGTGAAAATTTTATCCAATTCTAAAGAAAAAGAAGACCTTATCTATAAAGGAAAAGGAAATCAGGTAGAAACAAATATTGTGTGTGAAGCACTAAATGCAAGAGGTTGGTGGAGTAATATTTCCAAAGTACTAAAAAAAAAAAAGTATGTGTGTATCAACTTTAAATGAAAAAGCCAAATAATAGTCTTAGACACAAAATATCTCAAATGTTTAATATAAAAATATATTCTTTGAAGATATTTTAATAAAGTATTACAAGTAGACTATTAAATTCAGGAGATTTACAGAAGATCTTGCAAACAAAGTTAATTAATTACCTTAATAAAAGTTATTGTTTTAATCGGTGATCCCTCACAAAATTTTAAAAAAAGTGAGAAAAGAGAAAAGTATAGAAATTCAGATTAAAACTTAATATGACACTATGAGAGGGGGAAGAAAAGGACAAGTAAGAAGAGAATGAACTAAAGTGTCTTTCTTGATCATGGAAGACGTATACCTTGAAAGTCTTAAAAATTGATGAGAAAATGACAAAGCAACATAAAATTCTTAATAAGTTGTCTCTAACCTTCAGAAATAATTCAATAGAATATGTAATTTTTCTGAACTGCATAAGAAAATTTATTCCATTCCTTGGAGGCAGGAAGGAAGATGAAAAGGGAAATAACTATGGCAAATAAAACTATGAAATAAAGTTACAGAAATAAATACAAATATAATCATGACACATTAAATGTTCATGGTTTAAATTTACTGCTCAAGACTCAGAGATTCTTAAACTGTACTTTTTAATGCCAAAATCCACTAATTTGTTATCTTTAAGAGAAAAATTAAAAACAAAGGATATGGTGTACATACACACAAAAAATAGAAACATATATATGAGGATGATATTACCACAGATAGCTGAGGTAGCAATTTTTATAATATAATTTGAAGTGGGAAAAACATTAAAATAACAACATAGGCAATAGAACAACAGATTTTTTAAAAACTCAATGTTTATAAACATATATACACCTAAAGAGACACAAAATTAATGAAGCAATACTGCAAGAACATTAGGGAGAAATAAATGTGGCAATAACTTATAGGGTGAGATTTTTACATGTTCCTCTAAAGCCCAAGTAGATGTTTAAAATAAGCAAAAGTATTTTTTAACAACAAAAATATGATTAGTAGGTACTATCTAATAGATAACACACAGAACACTATACCCAACAAATAATATACATTTTTAAGGACAAATAAAGCAGTAACAAAGTTAAAATATGTAAGAGATTACATAGTACTATTAAATAACAAAAAGTAGGAAAAGGAAATAGAAAATGTAGGAGTTCCAATTTTAAAAAGAGAATAAAAGGTATGGGGTTGCAATTTTTAAAAGGGCTTCAGTGAAGTCTTCATTTATAAATAGATATTTAAACAAAGACTTGAAGGTGAGGGAGTGACCCCTGTGAATGTCTGGAGGAAGAATACTGAAGGAAAGATAACATATGCTATTTTATATTTAGCTGATATTTACAATTATGCCTTATTGTGTATGAGGTGAGGGAATTGATATGGTTTGGCTATGTGTTGACCCGTATCTCATCTTGAATTATAATATCCATAATACCCATATATCAAAGGAGAGACAAGGTGAAGGTAATTAAATGGGGGGCAGTTTCCTTCATGCTGTTCTTGTGATAGTGAGTTCTCCCGAGATCTGATGGTTTTATAAGAAGCTCTTTCCACTTCCCTTCACAGTTCTCTTTCCCACTACCTGTGAGGAAGGCACCTTGCTTTTCCTTCACTTTCCACCATGATTGTAAGCTTCCTGATGCCTCCCCAGCCATGCTGAACCGTGAGTCAATTAAACCTCTTTCCTTTATAAATTACCCAGTCTCAGGCAGTTCTTTATAGAAGTATGAAAATGGACTAATACAGGAGTGAAATGGAAACCCCTTCCTTCACCTGTGGGTGGGAGCCTGAACTGGTGTACCCAATTTCAAGTTCAAATTTTGGTAGTACTAAGTGAAATTGCATATCTATATGGCCAGAAATGTAGGAATCCTACTGTTGGGTATCTACTCCAGAGAAAGCCACACACAAGTCTATCAGGGGAGTGCATGACAAATTTATTCATAAGATATGTATGGTAGTACAGAAGTAGATCAGTCTAAATGCCTATTACCAAAAGGTTGGGTAAATTAAAAAGAAGAGGGTGATCAACACAAAGCAGAGTTTTATAGTCAGAAGACATAAATTAAATGCACTTAGATGAATAAGGTTGGATGTTAAAAACACACTAAAATTTATTGAATAAATTAAATAGAATAAATAAGAAATGTGTGATTTTATTCGTGAAAATTATAAATGTATATTTACATAAGACAATGAAATATTTATTAAGCTTGGCAGTGTATCTAAGAAACATCAAATATGCTAGTCTGGATGGTATGAGGAAGAAAGAAGAAAAGGGGAGGGGGGGAAAGAAAATGAATAGAAAAGAAAATACAAAGTAAAATAAAACAAGTATGGGGCCTTGAGAGAATCAAGATAATTACCATGAAATTGAATAAGATTGACTCAGTTATATGCTTCATATAAGGTTGAAAACAAAAACAAAAACAACACAAACAACAAAACAGTTGAATATAAATTATACAAGTAGTATGTAAAGATGAAAAATAAAAACTTCATACTGAAAACTAAAAAGAAACATATATATAGATCATATTTGTGTGTGTGTCTTTGTGTGTGTGTGTACATGCACACTCACACACGTTTCCAGTTGGTGATATATAGATGTTTTATACTGTTTTTAGTACTTTATTTATTTTGTATATTACCACAGTGAAGCTCCTTTCTTATAATCAGAAACAAGGAAAAAAGAAAAGAAAAAGTGCCTAAAAGCATCTATATTTCATTTTGTTATTTTGCTTTTTAATGTCATAACGTATCAAAAATGTAAAGTGAATTAAAAAGATATCAAGAGATAATGAAAATAGGTGATGAAAATATTAAACCAAATAGTCAAAAAAAAGCAAAGGCCTAACTTGTTTACATGCACACCTCCTGAACATAAGACCAAGACATAGGCAAGCTTGAGTGCCTCCCAAAACTAGTTTTTGCTTCATTATTAACGGTTTCTCTAGCACATATTAAATTCAACATTTTACCCATGCTCATTAGTTGAAAAACTCAATATGGAGCCTTTGGTTCTCTCCTAAAAGGGACTCATTACTGTGACTAAGCCTGTAAAAATGGTCATGCCAGTAATGAGATGGAAAAATCCAGACATGTGGTGCTTTCTAAAGAAATAATAATTTTTTAAAAGAGTAATTCCCTGAAGTGAAGGCTTGGCCATTTTTTAACTTCCACAAGCTATTTAAAAGATCAGACTTTTGATCCTAAATCAAGAAATCCAGTTTAGACCCATGCAATTTTGCTGCCTTGAGTCACTAAAACATAGGCCATAGTCATCCTGGAATTCCAAGAAATTCACATGTATAGAGCACTTGGTCTTAAGAGATGTTGGCAGACCTTTCTAAAATAAGAATGAAAGCAACATGGACATAGGGAAGGGAGTACTACACACTGGGGTCTATTTGGGGGAATAGGGGAGGGACAGCACGGGGGGAGCTGGGAAGGGATAGCCTCGGGAGAAATGCCAAATGTGGGTGAAGGGGAGGAAGGCAGCAAATCACACTGCCACGTGTGTACCTATGCAACTATCTTGCATGTTCTGCACATGTACCCCAAAACCTAAAATGCAATTAAAAAAAAAAAAAAGAAAGCAACTTCATCCCAATAACTCTTAGGATATCCTTTGATAGAGACAAAGTCCACTAGGACTGTTCTGGGCTTAAGACTCTAATAGATATTTCAAAGTGATGATATTTCCTTTCTCTTAATAATACACATATCAAATTTTATGCCCCTTTATAAATATTCACAATTTTCTCAACTTTCTGTAATAATTCATCTTCTCCTGTTACCTGTCTTTCCTCTCCTTCTCCTCTTTTTTCACCTTTTTCTTCTTCCTTCTCTTCATCTCCCTCATCCTTCTCCTCATTTTCTTGGTCCTCCTCCCTTTTCTTCCTCATCTTCTTTTTTTTTTTTTTTTTGCCTTCTTACTTGTTTTCATTACTTTCTTCTTCATCAGAAAATTAGCTTCTAACTAACTCAAATACATTTCAGGAATTAGTGCTGGTTGTCAACAAAGAGTTATTATGATGTCACCATCTTCATTATTTAACACACATATATTGAATATTGACTATAGCCAATAACTAAGCATACCATTTTCATAGACATGCCTACATCCTCAGATGCATTCTGTCACCAAGATTCTCATTTTATAAATGGAAAACAAATGTGGATGTGTATCTCACATAGGGTATATGCTATGTCAAATTCTTTAAATCATTTTATAAAATATTATGAATACCCTATGTATTATATATAATTAGATCATGACACAGATGAAAGAGCCGAACTTCAAGAATATAATACATTTGCAAACTCATCTCCTGTGCAAAGACACACATAGGGTCAAAATAAAGGGATGGAGGAAGATTTACCAAGCAAATCGAGATCAAAAAAAAAGCAGGGGTTGCAATCCTAGTGTCTGATAAAACTGACTTTAAACCAAAAAAGATCAAAAGAGACAAAAAAGGGCATTACATAATGGCAAAGGGATTAATGCAACAAGAAGGGCTAACCACCCTAAATATATATACACCCAATACAGAAGCACCCAGGTACATAAAGCAAGTTCTTAATGACTTACAAAGAGACTTAGACTCCCACACAATAATAGTGGGAGACTTTAACACCCCCCTGGCAATACTAGACAAATCAAAGAGACAGAATATTACAAATATCCAGAACTTGAACTCAGATCTGGACCACGAAAACCTAATAGACATCTACAGAACTCTCGGCCCAAAAACCACAGAATATACATTCTTCTCAGCACCACATCACACTTATTCTAAAATTGACTACATAATTGGAAGTTAATCACTCCTCAGCAAATGCAAAAGAATGGAAATCATAACAGTCTATGAGACCACAGTGTAATCAAATTATAACTCAGGATTAAGAAACTCACTCAAAATCACACAACTAAATGGAAACTACACAATCTACTCCTGAATGACTACTGGATAAATAATAAAGTGAAGGCAGAAATAAAGATGTTCTTCAAAACCAATGAGAAGAAAGACACAACGTACCAGAAACACTGGAACACATTTAAAGGAGTGTCTAGAGGGAAATTTATAGCATGAAATGCTCAGAAACAAAGAAAGATATAAAATCGACACCCTAACATCACGATTAAAAGAACTAAAGAAGAAAGATCAAACAAACTCAAAAGCCAGCAGGAGGCAAGAAATAACTGAGATCAAAATCAAAGCAGAACTGAAGGAGATAGAGACACAAACAACCAAAACAAAAAAGCAAAGATGTTCCTCCAGGAAAAAGTCAATGAATCCAGGAGCAGGTTTGAAAAGATCTGCAAACTGGACAGACCACTAGCCAGACTAATAAAAAAGAAAAGAGAGAAGATTCAAACAGATAGAATAAAAATGATAAGGGGGCTATCACCACTGATTGCATGGAAATACAAACTACCATCAGAGATTATACAAACACCTCTATGCACATAAACCAGTAAATCGAGAAGAAATGGATAAATTCATGGACACTGACACCCTCCTAAGTTTAAACCAGAAAGAAGTTGAATCCCTGAATAGACCAATAACAAGATCTGAAGTCGAGGCAGCAATTAATAGCCTACTAACCAAAGAAAGTCCAGGACCAGATGGGGTTACAGCCGAATTCTACCAGAGGTACAAAGAGGAGCTGGTACCATTCATTCTGAAACTATCCCAAACAATATAAAAGAGTGAATCCTCCCTAATTCACTTTATGAGACCTACATCATCCTGATACCAAAACCTGGCAGAGACACAACTAAAAAAGAAAATTACAGTCCAATATCCATGATGAACATTAATGCAAAAATCTTCAATAAAATACTGGCAAACCAAATCCAACAGCACATCAAAAAACTTATCCATCATGATCAAGTCAGCTTCATCCAAGGTTGCAAGGCTGGTTCAACATACACAAATCTATAAATGTAATCCATCACTTAAACAGAACCAAAGACATAAATGTAATCCATCACTTAAACAGAACCAAAGACAAAAACCACAGGATTATCTGAATAGATGCAAAGAAGGCCTTCAACAAAATTCAATAGCCCTTTATGCTAAAAACTCTCAATAAACTAGATATCGATGGATAGTAACTCAAAATCATAAGAGCTATTTACAACAAACCCACAGCCAATATCATACTGAATGAGCAAATACTGGAAGGATTCCCTTTGAAAACTGGCACAAGACAAGGATGCCCTCGCTCACCACTTCTATTCAACATGCCATTGAAAGTTCTTGCTAGGGGCCATCAGGCAAGAGAAAGAAATAAAGCCTATTCAAATAGGAAGAGAGGATGTCAAATTGTCCCTGTTTGTGGATGACATGATTGTATATTTAGAAGACTCCACTGTCTCAGCCCAAAATCTCCTTAAGCTTGTAAGCAACTTCAGCAAAGTCTCAGGATACAAAATTAATGTGCAAAAATCACAAGCATTTCTATACATCAATAATAGACAAATAGAGAACCAAATCATGAGTGAACTCCCATTCACAATTGCTACAGAGAGAATAAAATACCTAGGTATACAACTAACAAGGGATGTGAAAGAGCTCTTCAAGGAGAGCTACAAACCACTGCTCAAGGAAATAAGAGAAGACGCAAACAGATGGAAAAACATTCCATGCTCATGGTTAGGAAGAATCAATTTTGTAAAAATGGCCATACTGCCCAAAGTAATTTATAGATTCAATACTATCCCCATAAAGCTACCAATGACCTTCTTCACAGAAATGGAAAAAAACCACCTTAAACTTCATATGGAACCATAGAAGAGCCCACATAGCCAATACAATCCTAAGCAAAAAATAATAATAATAATAAAACAAAGCTGGAGGCATCAGGCTACCTGACTTCAAACCATATTACGAGGCTGCAGTATTCAAAACTGCATGATACTGGTACCAAAACAGAAATATAGACCAATGGAACTGAACAGAGGCATCGGAAAGAACACCACACTACAACCGTCTGATCTTTGACAAACCTGACAAAAACAAGCAATGGGGAAAGGATTCCCAATTTAATAAATGGTGTTGGGAAAACTGGCTAGCCATATGCAGAAAGCTGATACTAGATCCCTTTCTTATGCCTTATACAAAAGATAACTCCAGATGGATTAAAGATTTAAACATTAGGCCTAACACCATAAAAAATCTAGAACAAAACAAAGGCAATGGCATTCAGGACATAGGCACAGGCAAGGACTTCATGACTAAAACACCAAAAGCAATAGTAACGAAAGCCAAAATAGACAAATGGGATCTAATTAAACTTAAGAGCTTCTGCACAGCAAATGAAACCCTCAATACAGTGAAATGGCAACCAACAGAATGGGGAAAAAAATGTTTGGAATCTACCCATCTGACAAAAGATTAATACCCAGAATCTACAGAAAACTTAAACAAATTTACAAGAAATAAAACAACCCCATCAAAAAGTGGGCAAAGGATATGAACAGACACTTCTCAAAAGAAGACATTTATGCAGCCAACAGACATATAAAAAAAAACGCTCATCATCACTGGTCATTAGAGAAATGCAAGTCAAAACCACATTGAGATACAACCTCATGCCAGTTAGAATGGTGATCATTACAAAATCAGGATACAACAGATGCTGGAGAGGATGTGGAGAAAAAGGAATGCCTTTACACTGTTGGTGGGAGTGTAAATTAATTCAACCATTGTGGAAGACAGTGTTTTGATTCCTCAAGGATCTAGAAATAGAAATACCATTTGACCCAGCAATCTCATTACTGGGTATATACCCAAAGGATTATATAAATCATTCTATTAGAAAGACATGCAAATGTATGTTTATTGCAGCACTGTTCACAATAGCAAAGACATGGAACCAACCCAAATGCCCATCAATAATAGAATGGATAAAAAAAGAAAAGTGACTTATATACACCATGGAATACTATGCAGCCATAAAAAAGGATAAGTTCATGTCTTTTATAGGGACATGGATGAAACTGGAAACCATCATTCTCAGCAACCTGACACAAGAACATAAAACCAAACACCATATGTTCTCACTCATAAGTGGCTGTTGAACAATGAAAACACATGGACACAGGGAGGGGAACATCACACACTCAGGCCTGAGGGATGGGGGCTAGGGGAGGAATAGCAGGGGGTAGGGGGACTAGGGAGGGATAGCATTAGGAGAAATACCTAATGTAGATAATGGAGTGATGGATGCAGCAAACCAGCACCCTGGCATGTGCATACCTATGTAACAGACCTGCATGATATGCACATGTACCTTAGAACTTAAAGTGTAATAAATAAATAAAACATATTTCACATGTCATAGAGTTAGAAAAAGACACATATGTTAACTGAATCCAGATTTGTCTTATGCCAAAACCAGTACTCTTTCTACTGCTGATTGCATTGCTTCTAAGAAACTAAAGGAAAATAAGTGGCAGACTAGGTATAAGACTATAGAGTAAAATGAGGACTCAAGATGGCGCTGTGAGAACAACCCAGGATTGGAGCTCTCGTTGAATCCACAAATGGTAAGTTGGACCTGCATTTCCAGACTGATCTTTGTTGCCCACAAAACGGGGAAACTCCCAAGTATAAAAAAGACATGGGACGCCAGGCAGTAGGTCTGCCTGGCAAAGCTAGCAGCCGGGGCGGCGGCGGCCGGCCCTACCCAGCAATCCCCACAGGGCGCACTTGTCCGGGTGCCCTGTTGAACCGGCAACCTGAGACTTGAGAGGGCTGGACTTGAGAGGGCTGGACTTGAGACTGAACGAGACGTGGACAGTAGGCCAGCCCAGGGGATTGCAGGGACAGATCGTTTGGGACAACCAGTGGGACGAACAAAACCGCGATTTCAAACTATCCCGAGCAGACGGACCGAGACGCTCTGTGGGGGAGGGGCGTCCACCACTACCGAGGCAACCCGCTCCTACTGAGATACACGCCCACTGCTGACGCAGCCTGCCGTTGCTGAGGCAACACGCTACAACGAAGAGACTCCACAGCAGGGTGTGGCGGAGACCACAGCAGAGCCTGCAGGAACAGGGCGAATCACACAACAGCAGGGCGGAGACTTGGCAGCCAAACAGTGGCTAGTCTGCCTTCTAGCTGGGCAGGACACCTCATCAGACATCGAAAAATAAAGCCCGAACCCCCCAACACAGAGCATTTGAGAAAATAAGGGTTTTTTTTAATGAGCTCTGTTGCAGCAGAATCAAACATAGCAGCCTAACAGCCCTGAATGAACAACAGAGCTCACAGCTCAGCAATTGAGCTCCAAAATAGTACAGACTGTCTCCTCAAGCAGCTCCCTGACCCCTCTATATCCAAAAGACTGACATTTGGCAGGCATCATCCTGGGACAAAGACAGCAGAAAACGAAATGGGTAGCATCCCTCACTGTGCCACAGCTGCTAGAGGTGCACCCCAGACAAGCAGGGCCTGGAGTGGACCTCAGCAGTTGTACAGCGAAGGGGCTAGGCTGGTAGAAGGAAAACCAAGTAACAGAAATACTTCATCATCAACAATCTGGGTGTCCACTCAGAGACCCAATCGAAAAGTCAGCAACTACGCAGACGACAAGCGGATAAACCCACAAAGATGGGAAGAAACCAGCGGAAAAAGGAGGAAAACACCCGAAACCAGAACACCTCGCCTCCTAGAAAGGACCAAAACTCCTCACCAGCAAGGGAACAAACCTGGACGAAGAATCACTGTGACGAAATGACGGAATTAGACTTCAGAAGGTGGATAATGAGAAACTTTGGTGAGCTAAAAGAACATGTATTAATCAATGCAAAGAAACTAAGGAACTTAAAAAAAGATATGAGGAAATGATAACAAGAATGGATAACTTAGAGAGGAATATGAATGAATTAAAGGAGCTGAAAAACACAATACGAGAACTTCGTGAAGCATGCACAAGTTTCAATAGCCGAATTGACCAAGCAGAAGAAAGAATATCTGAAGTCGAAGACCAACTCAATGAAATTAAACGAGAAACCAAGATTAGAGAAAAAAGCACAAAAAGGAATGAACAAAGTCTCCAAGAAATGTGGGACTATGTGAAAAGACCTAATCTACGTTTGATAGGTGTACCAGAAGGGGACAAAGAGAATGAATCCAAGCTGGAAAATACTCTTCAGGACATCATCCAGGAAAACTTCCCCCACCTAGCAAGACAGGCCAACACTCAAATGCAGGAAATACAGAGAACACCACAAAGATATTCTGCAAGAAGAGCAACCCCAAGGCACATAATCGTCAGATTCAACAAGGTTGAAATAAACGAGAAAATACTAAGGGCAGCCAGAGAGAAAGGTCGAGTTACCCACAAAGGGAAGCCCATCAGACTCACAGCAGATCTCTCGGCAGAAACACTACAAGCCAGAAGAGAGTGGGGGCCAATATTCAACATTCTTAAAGAAAAGAACTTTCAACCCAGAATTTCATATCCAGCCAAACTGAGTTTCAGAAGTGAAGGAAAAATAAAATCCTTTGCGAACAAGCAAGTACTCAGAGATTTTGTCACCACCAGGCCAGCTTTACAAGAGCTCCTAAAAGAGGCACTACACATAGAAAGGAAAAACCAGTACCAGCCATTCCAAAATCACATTAAAAGTTAAAGAGCATCATCAACATAATGAAGATTCTACAACTAACAGGCAAAACAGCCACTTAGCATCAAAATGGCAGTATCAAATTCACACATAACAATATTAACCCTAAATGTAAATGGACTAAATGCACCAATCAAAAGACACAGGCTGGCAAATTGGATAGAAATCCAAAACCCATCAGTGTGCTGTATCCAGGAAACCCATCTCACATGCAAGGATACACAAAGGCTCAAAATAAAGGGATGGAGGAAGATTTACCAAGCAAATGAAGAGCAAAAAAAAGCAGGAGTTGCAATTCTCATCTCTGATAAAATAGACTTTAAAGCAACAAAGATCAAAAGAGACAAAGAAGGCCATTACATACTGGTAAAAGGATCGATAAAACAAGAAGAGCTAACGATCCTAAACATATATGGACCCAATGCAGGAGCACCCAGATACATAAGGCAAGTTCTTAATGACTTCCAAAGAGACTTAGACTCCCAGACAATAATAGTGGGAGGCTTTAACACTCCACTGTCAATATTAGACAGATCAACCAGACAGAAAATCAACAAGGATATCCAGGGCTTGAACTCAGACCTGGAGCAAGCAAACCTGATAGACATTTACAGAACTCTCCACCCCAAATCCACAGAATATACATTCTTCTCAGCAACACATCACATGTACTCTAAAATTTACCACATAATTGGAAGTAAAGCACTGCTCAACAAATGCAAAACAACTGAAATCATAACAAACAGCCTCTCAGACCATAGTGCAATCAAGTTAGAACTCAGAATACAGAAACCAACCCAGAACTGCACAGCCTCATGGAAACTGAACAACTGGCTCTTGAATGTTGACTGGGTAAACAATGAAATGAAGTCAGAAATAAAGAAGTTCTTCGAAACCAATGAGAACGAAGACACAACATGCCACAACCTCTGGGACACTTTTAAAGCAGTCTCTAGAGGAAAGTATATAGCAATAAGTGCCCATATGAGGAGAATGGAGAGATCCAAAATTGACACCCTATCATCAAAATTGAAAGAGCTAGAGGAGCAAGATCAAAAAAACTCAAAACCTAGCAGAAGACAAGAAATAACTAAGATCAGAGCTGAACTGAAGGAGATTGAGACACGAAAAACCCTTCAAAAAATCAATAAATCAAAGAGCTGGTTTTTTTGAAAAGATAAACAAAAGAGACAGACCACTAGCCAGATTGATTAAAAAGAAAAGAGAAAACAACCAAATAGATGCAATAAAAAACGATAAAGGGGAAATCACCACAGATTCCACAGAAATTCAAACCATCATCAGAGAATATTACAAACAACTCTATGCACATCAACTAGTAAACCTGGAAGAAATGGATAAATTCCTGGACTCCTGTGTCCTCCCAAGCCTAAACCAGGAGGAAGCTGAAACTATGAATAGACCAATAACAAGGTCAGAAGTCGAGGCAGCAATTAAGAGCCTACCACACAAAAAAAGCCCAGGTCCAGACGGGTTCACAGCTGAATTCTACCAGACACACAAAGAGGAGCTGGTACCATTCCTTCTAAAACTATTTCAAACAATCCAAAAAGAGGGAATCCTTCCCAAATCATTTTACGAGACCAACATCATCCTGATACCAAAACCCAGCAGAGACCCAACAAGAAAAGAAAACTTCAGGCAATATCCATGATGAACATAGATGCAAAAATCTTCAATAAAATATTGTCAAGCCGAATGCAACAGCAAATCAAAAAACTTATTCACCATGATCAAGTAGGATTCATCCCGGGGATGCAAGGCTGGTTCAACATACGCAAGTCTATAAACGTAATTCACCACATAAACAGAACCAAAAACAAAAAACACATGATTATCTCAATTGACGCAGAGAAGGCATTTGACAAAATTCAACAGCCCTTTATGCAAAAAACCCTCAATAAAGTCGGTATCGATGGAATGTATATCAAAGTAATAAAAGCTATTTATGACAAACCAACAGCCAATATCATACTGAATGGGCAAAAACTGGAAGCATTCCCTTTGAAATCTGGCACTAGACAAGGATGCCCTCTTTCACCACTCCTATTCAATATAGTTCTGGAAGTTCTAGCCAGAGCAATCAGGCAAGAAAAAGAAATAAAGGGTATTCAAATAGGAAAGGTGGAAGCCAAATTGTCTCCATTTGCAGACGACATGATAGTATACCTAGAAGACCCCATCACCTCAGCCCAAAAACTCCTGAAACTGATAAGCAACTTCAGCAAAGTCTCAGGATATAAAATCAATGTTCAAAAATCACAAGCATTCGTCTACACCAATAACAGACTTAAAGAAAGCCAAATCAAGAACGAACTGCCATTCACAATTGCTGCAAAAAGAATAAAATACCTTGGAATACAACTCACAAGGAAAGTAAGGGACCTCTTCAAGGAGAACTACAAACCACTGCTCAACGAAATCAGAGAGGACACAAACAGATGGAGAAACATTCCATGTTCATGGTTAGGAAGAATTAATATCGTGAAAATGGCTATACTGCCCAAAGTAATTTACAGAATCAACGCTATCCCCATCAAGCTACCATTGACTTTCTTCACAGAACTGGAAAAAAAACACCATGAACTTCATATGGAACCAAAAGAGAGCCCGCATAGCCAAGTCAATTCTAAGCAAAAAGAACACAGCGGGGGGCATCACACTACCGGATTTCAAACTATACTACAAGGCTACAGTAATCAAAACAGCATGGTACTGGTACCAAAACAGAGATATCGACCAATGGAACAAAACAGAGGCACCGGAGGCAACACAACATATCTACAACTATACAATCTTTGATAAACCTGACAAAAACAAGCAAGGGGGAAAGGATTCCCTGTTTAACAAATGGTGTTGGGAAAACTGGCTAGCCATGTGCAGAAAGCAGAAACTGGACCCCTTCCTGACACCTTACACTAAAATTAACTCCAGATGGATAAAAGACTTAAACATAAGACCTGGCAACATAAAAACACTAGAAGGAAATCTAGGCAAAACTATCCAGGACATAGGAGTAGGCAAGGACTTTATGAACAAAACACCAAAAGCATTTGCAACAAAAGCCAAAATAGACAAATGAGACCTAATGAAACTCCACAGCTTCTGCACGGCAAAAGAAACAGTCACTAGAGTGGATTGGCAACCAACAGAATGGGAAAAAATTTTCGCAGTCTACCCATCTGACAAAGGGCTGATATCCAGAATTTACAAAGAACTCAAACGGATTTACAGGAAAAAAAACAAACAAGCCCATTCAAAAGTGGGCAAAGGATATGAACAGACACTTTACCAAAGAAGACATATATGAGGCCAACAATCATATGAAAAAATGCTCATCGTCACTGGTCATCAGAGAGATGCAAATCAAAACCACATTGAGATACCATCTCACGCCAGTTAGAATGGCGATCATTAAAAAATCTGGAGACAACAGATGCTGGAGAGGATGTGGAGAAAAAGGAACACTTTTACACTGTTGGTGGGAGTGTAAATTAGTTCAACCATTGTGGAAGACAGTGTGGCGATTCCTCAAGGCCTTAGAAATAGAAATTCCATTTGACCCAGCAATCCCATTACTAGGTATATATCCAAAAGACTATAAATCGTTCTACTATAAGGACACATGTACACGAATGTTCCTTGCAGCACTGTTTACAATAGTAAAGACCTGGAATCAACCAAAATGCCCATTGATAATAGACTGGATTGGAAAAATGTGGCACATATACACCATGGAATATTATGCAGTAATCAGAAATGATGAATTTGTGTCGTTTGTAGGGACATGGATGAATCTGGAGAACGTCATCCTCAGCAAACTGACACAAGAACAGAAAATGAAACACCGCATATTCTCACTCATAAGTGGGTGATGAAAAATGAGAACACATGGACACAGAAAGGGGAGTACTAAACACTGGGGTCTATTGGGGGGAAAAGGGGAGGGCCAGTGGGAGGGGGCGGTGGGGAGGGATAGCCTGGGGAGAAATGCCAAATGTGGGTGAAGGGGAGAAGGAAAGAAAAGCACACTGCCATGTGTATTCCTACGCAACTGTCTTACATGCTCTGCTCATGTACCCCAAAACCTAAAATCCAATAAAAAATTAAAAAAAAAGACTATAGAGTATAATTGACTTTCCACTTTAATTCATTGATACTTCTCTATAATCTTATTTCTGCTTAACATGGAATGATACATTGTTTTTAACATCCAGACTTTGAAATTTTCCCTATTTTTTTCTTTCCCTGGGCAATGTAGGAAGCCATGTTATAGTAGAGAAGTACCTTCCAAGAATATACACTTGGTAAAAAAAAAAAAATTATTGTGAACTCATTATAAAATAATGGATGGCAATTTTTGTCCAAGTGGCATATAGAGGGCAACAACTCAGTTCAATTTAAGAAACATTTATTGGTTGGGCGCCATAGTTCACACCTGTAATTCAAGCATTTTGGGAAGCCAAGGAAGAAGGACTGCTTAAGCCCAGGAATTCAAAATCAGCCTTAGCAATTTTCCCAGACCTTGTGAGCTGTGTTCATGCCACTGCACTCCAGCCTGGGGTACAGAGTGAGACCCTGTCTTAAGAAAAGATTATGGAGCACCTATTACAAGAAAGGCACTATGAGTCTTTCAGGACACAAAGAAAAAATAGAGTTATCTCTGATCTCCAAAAAAATACACTAAAACAGATCACAGTTATATATACCCGTGCCAAATTAATGTTGCACCCCAGGAGCTTGGCCAGCATAGCAGAGGGGAGTCTAGAAGTGCAAGGTGAAAATAAAGAGGTGGCCAGGGGGAGTCTGGAGAAGACGGTTGATGTTGATACATTGATAACAAGAAAGAGTCAACTGGATGGAGAAAAAGAAAGTTCTTAGAGAAAGTACTGTGAGCAGAGGCCTAGGGGCAAGAAACATGTGGAGAATTTAGAAAATGGTGATTAGATTAGTTCACCTTGAGCTTAGAGGTCTTGTCGAAGTCTAGTGAGAAATGATAAGTGGAGGTTTTTCCTGTAAGGCCCTTTAAGTGAGATTGAAGAACATGTGATGAATTCTCTGGACTGAGGATGGGATCATTGCAATTGGATTGCAAGTGGGAGCTACGGATCAGCAGTGTTCTCCTTTCTCTATTGTACATAAGAGAAATCTGCATCTCAGAGAGAGAAAGTGACTTTCTCCAAGTCCCACCTCCAGTCAGTTGGCAGTCATTTATTCAGCCATTCAATAAATACAATAGTTATTAAGTGCGGACAATGATAAGGATATTGCAAGACCCACAATGTGTTACCTTATAGATTTACCTACTACTGAGCATTTTAAAATAACTATCATTTATTGAGCTTTTACAATATACCAGAAATAGTGATGAGCTATTTAAGTAAATTATCTTAATTTTAATAGAATTATTTTAATACATAATTCTTTAATAGAATTATCTTAATACGTATTTTTTTAATAGAATTATCTTAATTTTAATATGATAATTAGCTCACATTTTCTACTTCCCACTAGATTCTAAACTTGTAAGAATCGGTGCCCTGTTTTATTTCATTTCATTGATATATTTTCAGAGCCTAGAACTGCTCCTGGCATGTAGTAAGAGCTCAATAAATATTTCCATTAAAAAAGGCCTCTTTATTAATTGTCCACTTTTGTTAAACCCATTTTTTCATTAAGATTAATAATCCTGCTGACTCCCAGGCCAGGGTTCTTGGCTCTGAGCAAATCTTTCCTCTCCCCAGTACCCATCCTATCTCTCTTCACTCTCTGGCAAGCCAGATGAACAACTGCAAATATAATCTCATTTTCAAAGAACTTGATCTTTCCTCCCAAGGCCCTGACCTAATCCCCCAGATGTGCAGGAAGCCAGGTGTGTTTCCCAGAAGCCCCTTCTAAGCAGGAGGCAATAGTCCCATGGTATGGCTGTGCAGGTGGTACATATTCTAATCAGGGAGACAGAACTTTGAGGGAATGTTTCAGCTTGGGACAGGATGGTAGAACTCTGTGAGAGAAGAGTCCCAGGGAACTCTGGAAGAAACACTGCATAGAAATCTGAGGGTGGTTACAAGGTCCCACCTCCAGAGGCTGTGGACCTGATGTAGAGATTGAGATGTCATCAACCCTACCGGGGTGCATGTTGTGTGACTGTAACTTTGTGCACATGCTACTCTTTCAGCCCTCTGTGAGATTCATCTGTGACCCACTGCTGCTTACAGAATTCCAACTCACAATTGGTACCACTTGACCCCCATAACCCCATTCTTCACTGCATTCCACATACCCCCAGCCCACCCTGACAATCCTCTCCACCAATCCTTTGACTTTTCCTTGAATACTATGTTTAAAATATTAAAAGTGCATTTGGAATCTATGTAGTTATATGATCTCAAAGTTGGAAAGAAGCAAAAAGGTTGCTGAGTCCAATGTCCCGTTTATGCAGGAAAAAAAACAAGCCCTTCGAAGTGGCTTAAACCTTGGCTGGTTAAAATGTTATGAACGAAAGCAATGTTTATTAAGGAAATGTTTGGTTTTTTCTCCTGATACATGGAATAAGCACACCTCAGAAACAAGATGAAAAAAGAGGGAAGTTTTGGTGAACAAAGACTGACTGAAACAGCAAAGGTTTTTCTTTTAATTTGACTGCACATTAAGCTGGTGGTTGAGTGAATAATTTACAAAGTAATGCACATGACTCCATAAGTGAATGGAATACTTTATATAAATAAAATTATAATGTTTCTTGACCTCTTTCAACACACACAAAAAACCCCAGAGAAGTTCATTGAAATAACTGAAATATACAGGACTAAAGACAATTATAATTTATTGAGTTATCAATAGAATACATTAGATTTTTAATTTTTGTCAAGCTGTTAGACGTAAAGTGGTCTGTCACTGTTGTTATGTTTGTTTCTGTTTTGGATTGTTCATTTTTACTTTTCCCTTATTACTGGTAAGGTAAAGCATATTTTTATATTTTTTAGGCCATTATAAGCCATTATGTTTTCTCTTCTGTCAAGTGGCTATATATAACCTTGGGTCATTTAAATTGACATTTTTATTGATTTTTAAGGTTCTTTATGTATTATGGATACCAATCTTTTATCTGTCTTTTCCTTCACCAAAAAATATTTTTAAAAGACTTACCTTAACAAGCCCATTAAAGTATTTATTTTCCCCAAGAGACATATTAATTGTTACTATTTTTGTCATTAAAGATGATGATGAGCAATAAGTAGCAACTTTATTACATAGGGTCACATCCTTGCAATCTAGATTCATGGATGAGTCTGCATACACCCAATTTTTTCATGGAAGGAAGAGCCCCAGTCACTGGTTCTAGAGATCTCCTTTGTCTTACGATTTTCTTTCTTTGAGGAGTACAGGTTGCTTCTGAATCCCCTAGCACTGAGCCTTTGGGAAGAGAAGTAAGAGAAATAAACCAGAGACTATATTAAATTCCACATATTTTTTAAATATAATTGTTTTATTTTTGTTTAATTGCAATCAATAAATATTACTCAGTATATATTTAAGATGCACAATGTGATAATTTGATAAATGTGTACATTGTGAAATGATATCAACATCAAGCTAATTTATATATCTGTCACCTTCTTTTATGTGTGCGTATGGTGGGGGACACTTAAGATCTACTACCTTAGCACATTTCAAGTATACAATACAGCCTTGTTAACTATAGTCACCAACATCATTATGCTATGTTTGAGATCCTCAGAAGTTGCTCATCTTATAGCCGAAAATGTGTACATTTTGACCATCTCCCTATTTCCCCCACCTCCTACCCTCTGGCAATCACCTTTCTACCCTCTGCTTCTGTGAGTTTGACATTTTTACATTCCACATGTAAGCTAGATCATGCAGTATTTGTCCTTCTGTATCTGGTTTATTTCACTTAGACTACTTTTCTTCATGTTCATCCCTGCTGTAGAAAGACAGGATTTCCTTCTTTTTCCTTCTTCTATCAATTAATCCATTGACAGACACTTTGGTTGTTTCCATAACTTGGCTATTGTGAATAATACTGCAACAAACATGGGTGTGCAGATATTTCTTTGACATTTTAATTGCATTTACTTTGCAATGGAATTAATAGCCGTAAGTGGGATTTATGGAGCATACAGTGGTTCTACTCTTCATAAGAACTTCCAAGTTGTTCACCTTAATGGCCATGCCAATTACACTCTTACTAATAGTGCACAAGGGTTCCCTTTTCTCCACATCCCACCAGCATTTGCTATCTCTTATCTTTTTGATAATAGCCATCCTAACAGGTGTGACGTAATATCCCAATGTGATTTTTATTTGCACTTCCCTGATTATTAGTGCTGTTGAGCACTTTTTAACATACCCATTGGTCACTCATATGTCTATTTGTGAGAAATATCTATGCAAATCTTTTGCCTATTTTTAATTGGCTTGTATGTAGTTATTTGGTTTTGTTTTCTTCTTAGAATTTTGCTAAGTTGTGTGGATTTTTAATTTTTTAATATAAATTCCTTATCAAATGTATAGTTTTCAATATTTTCTCATATTCTGCTGGTTGTCTTTTCATTTTGTCAATGGTTTTCTTTGCTGTGAAGAAATGTTTTAGTTTGATATAGTCCCATTTGTTTGTTTTTGGTGTCTGATTTTCATGTCATATTTTTAAAAATCATTGCCAAAACCAAAGAGATTTTCCCCTATGTCAAAGAGCTTTTCCCTTATGTCTTAGTCTAGACATTTTACAATTTCAGTCCTTACATTCTTTCATTTCTAGCTAAGTTTTGCCTGTGATATAAGAGTTCAGTTATATTCTTTTACATGTGGATTTCCAGTTTCCCAACACCATTTATTGAAAGACTGTACTTTCATCATTGGATATTTTTGGAACTTTTGTCAAAGATATAACCTTATAGGCATGGGTTTGTTTCTGGGTCCTATATTCTGGGCCATTAGTCCATATCTCTGTTTTTGTTTAATGCCAATGCCATATTTTTGAAATTACCACTGGTTTGTAATATAGTTTGAAATCACGATGTATGATTCCTCCAGCTCTGTTCTTGCTCAAGATTGTTTGGGCTATTCAGGGTCTTTTGTGGTTTCAGGTGAAGTTTAGGACTGTTTTATCTATTTTCATGAAAAAATGCCATTAAATTTTTTATATGGATTGCATTGAATCTTCAGCTCGCTTTGGGTTGTATGAATATTTTAACAATATTAATTATTCCAGTCCATGCACATAAGACATCTTTCCATTTAGTTGTACCCTTTTCAGCTTCTTTAATCAATATCTTATAGTTTTCACTGAACAGGTCTTTGATTTCCATGGTTAAATTTTTTTCTCTAAGTATTTTTTTATGCTATTGGTAAATGAGAATATTTTCTTAATTTTTTTTCAAGTAGTTTAATAGTATATACAATTGCAACTGATTTTTGTCAGCATCTCTTAATGAGGACACTGAGGAAGAAACAGAAGAACTAATATGTAAGTAATAATTGCAGTAAGAACACAAATATTCTACACAAACTGAGATTTAGAATTTGCAAAGCACTTTGTATTATTAGATCTTATCTCATTGGATCTTCCTAGAAATAGCCTTAGTATTTTCTATATTTCACAGAGAGGGAAATCAGTTTGGGGGAGTGTCTGACAAAGTTCATACAGCCAACAATTAGCAAGGCAGGGGTTCAAACTTATCATCTTCTAGGCCTAGATCCTTTCATCTGTTATTTGAGGGCAGATACATTTTGATGAATTGGCATATAAGCTTACTCTGCTAGAGCTTCAGTTCACTAACAGAATCACAAAATACATTTTATATGTAAATTGCTTGTTCTGTTAAAATTGCAATTACTTTCCCAACTTTTAAAAAGTAAAATGATGAGAGCAAAAGCCAGTAAATTATAAGTAAAATTATCTTCAAGCCGACCTAATAGATGAGAGTCCAGATTTTCATCAACGATTATTGAAGTCCATTTGCACAAGAATTTCCTTGCTCCACACAAGCAGCCACATTAATTGTTATTGTAATGATAATGATTATAATAAAACTTGCTTTATTCATTCTTCACTAACCAGCCTTGATACATAAACCATACAGAATGGTTTGCTTCCCTCAAATACACATTTTGACATATGTATTTTTTTTCTTAAGAGTTGCATGAGTCCTTGAACTTGTCCGGAAGAGACTTCTAGGATAATGACAGGCAACACAAGCTAAATTTTGCATTGTTATGTTCTCACAAACTGTCACCAAATGCCTGGCTCTGTGAGGCCTTTGCTGATCTTTGGGTCCACTCATAATGCTGCCCTTCAGAACCTGAATAAACTCAGATGCTCAGCCACGGCTTCCAGAATCCATTTCTCTTAAGTCTCATTGTCCCGTGGTAAATATCTTTTTTTTAATGTCCCCTTTTCATTTTATTTTTGCTTATTGAAATACCATGTTAAGATTTGGCTAAAATAAAAAGTTAAGGCCTTTTTCCAATACTGTTCCTTCCCTTTTGCATGTGAAAATGTCACTCTGTAACTCATTGTCATCAGCACACTACACTAGCTGCTTGGGAATGCCTTACCTGCCCTAGGAGCCTGCAAGCTCCTTGAGGGAAGGGACCGATAGGTCACAGACAGTCTTTTGTAAGCCTGGACTATGTTCATATTAATGCTCTTGCTCTTTGTTAAGGGCCAGAGTAACAGATATGCTGCAGAGGATGTACTGTGGTTTCCTGCATCAGTACAGATGCAGCTTCTCTTCAGACTCTGAGTAGCAAGTGATGACCATACAGGCATTTTACCATGCCATTCTCATCACCTCAGCAATCGGAAACACTGATCCCAAAGGAAAGATAATCATAGAGCACTCAGGGTAAAGAGACAGACTGCTCACTCATTCAACAAATATCTATTGGGCATCTTCCATGTGCCAGATACTATCCCAAGGGCTTGGGGATAGGAGGGTGGATGAGGGCCTGAGACTCACAGTGCTTACAAAGAGAGGATAGGTACAGATCATCCATCAAATAAATAAATGAAACAAGTCACATGTTTAATGGGAGAAATGGTATATAAAAAAATCAAATAAGGTGACTATAGTTAACATTAATTGCTTGTACATTTCAAAATAGCTAGAAGAGAATAAGTTGAATGTTTCCAGCATAATGAAAAGCTAAATAGTTAGGGTGATAGATATCCTAATTTCCCTGATTAAAATTATATGAATGTATAACCCTAATTACCCTGGTTTGATTATATGAATGTATAAAGTTATTGCATGTACTCTCAAAATATGTACATCAAATAGGTATAATATAAATAAATAAATAATAGGCTGGGTGCAGTGGCTCACACCTGTAATCCCAGCACTATGGGAGGCTGAGGCGGGTGGATCATGAGATCAGGAGTTTGAGACCAGCCTGGCAACACAGTAAAACCCCATCTCTACTAAAAGTACAAAAATCAGCCAGGCGTGGTGGCAGGTGCTTGTAGTCCCAGCTACTCAGGAGGCTGAGGTAAGAGAATCACTTGAACCCAGGGGGCAGAGGTTGCAGTGAGCCAAGATTGTGCCACTGCACTCCAGCCTGGGCAACAGAGTGAGACTCCATCTCAATAAATAAATACATAAGCAGGAAAAGGAGACAAGAGTTTAGTGGTAATATTATATAAGGTGGTCAGAAGGGGCTTTCTTGAGAAGATGTCTTTGGAGCAATGACCTGAAGAGGTGATGAAGTGATCCAGACACATATTTAGAGTAACTTACATCTAGTCAGAGGAATGGCAACTGCAGAGGCCCAAGGAGGTAGCAAGCATTGCATGTTGGAGGAGGGGTAAAGAGTCTAAGATAACTGGTATGGAGACAGAAAGGAAAAGGTTATTGGCATCATGGGGAGCCAGATAAGAGAGGGATTTCTAGGCCATTTTAAGGACAGGCTTCTACACTGAGCAAGTCGCAAAATTTAAGACTGTTTTAAGCTAAGGAGAGATGTCATCTGATTTGTGTTCTAAAACAGTTGCTCAGTCTTCTGCCTCGAAAGTAGGGGGACGGGATAGCCCCAAGGACATTATTAGTTGGGAGGACCCTGCACTGATCTAGCAAAATACAATGGCATCTTGCTGTGGAAGGGGGTAAGTGGATTGATTCCATATTCATTAATGGATTGGAGATGGTAGGGGAATGTTGAGAAAAAGAGGTCAAAGATTACTCTAGCATCAGCAGGTTAGAATGGGCGCTTTATGAAGTGGGAAAACTACTAGAGAGCAAGTTTGTATATTTGCTGTACGTGGGGAAGATTAAGGGTTGGGTTGTAGTCATGCTAAGTTTGAGATGCTGATTAGACATATGCAAAGAGCTACTGATCAGGCAGTTCATTTAATAAACCAATCTGAAAGTCCAAGAAACAGTTCTGGGCTTAAAAAAAATACATTTGTTATTTATCCACAATAGGAATGCTTTTTCACAAAAAAAAATATTAACCCTTGATGAGAAAATGTCCGAAGATGGAGACCCGGGCATTTCAATATCAAGAATTCCAAAAAAGACTAAGGTGTGAGCAGAAAGAACAAGAAAAACAAGGAGAGTTTCATGTTCCAGAAATAAGTGAACATAATACTTTTAAAGGAAAGCCATTATAAGATGGCTACAGCTTCTCTTGAAAACGTGATTGGTTGCTTGGTCCTTCAAGGCTGCTGCATCTCAAAACAGCCGGACAAAGGTAGTATAGAAAAATGAAAAAAATAAAAGTATCTATCAGCATCCTTCTCTGTTCCTGTGTTCCATTGACAAAAGTCTTCCTGGTGAGTAGATTCCTGGTTTGACTCTACCAAGTATCAGCCAGATGATTTTCAAAAGAGTTTTACCACCCAGCCTGTGTATGCAGCCAGAGGCTCCGTGGATCCCAGCAAGGCTGGAGCTTCTCAGGCTCTAACTGCAGTGGGCCTGATGGAAACTATGACCTAAACTAGGTCCTCACCCAGGAAAAGGTGAAAGCTGGGCTTTGTAACCATCAGGATAGTCTGAACCACCTGTGGTGCTATTCTGGCTAGGAGGCAAATGCATAAGCTTCAGGAAGCATTTAACAACAAGTAGTTATGGAAATGTGCTTAAACTTGGTCCATTTCTTCTGTGAAGAAATGAGAAGTCTTTTGTTGCATTGCTCTTTCTCAATTCCACCAAAAAACCTACTTGTCTTTCTTGCTTAGTCATATATCATCTCTTTCATAAAGCCTTTCTAAACAGTATCAGCCATTCTTCCTCTTTTCTGTCTCAGTGCCTGAACTGCTCAATTAAGGATATGATTTTGAATTTAAGAATTCTGGGATTCCAGGTTTGATTTTACCAACTATCAGCCAAGTGAATCTGAGTAGACCATTCTTCCTTTCTTAGTATCGTTTCAATTTATTACTTCGTGTAAGCTAGAGAAAATTATATTTGCTTGCGGTATCACTTAAGAAGATCATTAGGTTACCACATGTGACAATACTTCGATAAACCATAACATTGTGCACATCATCGTCATCATCATCATCATCATTCTATCTTTGTTTCCTGTGATTGAGACTTTGAGGCCAAGAATGACGCATCTCCTTTTATCTGTCCCCCAAATTTCCAGTGCAATGATAAGCCACTTAATGACAACTGTTGGCCTAACCAAACTTGGGAGAGAAAAAAAATTACAAATCCTTTGCTTCAAATTCTTTGTGGAACTCGGTTAGCCATAAATAAATAAATAAGCATATGAAAATAAATTACAAATCCAACTGCGTGCCTTGCCCTGAACTGTTTGACGTTAGAAACCAAGCCTCCCTCTTTCAAAATTGAAATATAAAACATTATGTGTGATTATTTTTTCCCTTTTAAATACAGATCTGTGGTTGCAGAAATAATTTAATATACTGCACTGCACTTCCCCTGCAAGTGTGCCAATTCTGACTACATGTTTCCAGATGCCCTTGTTTGTTGTGGTTCTTTGACCAGTACCTGGCCAAGGAGCTGAATGGCTTGTCTCTGTAGGTAGCTCTGGCCAGCAACACTCTGCCAATAGGTGCTCTAGGTACAAACAGCACCCACAGGATCACTCACCTGAGGTCAGCCTTCTGGAGTCCCTCTGGACCCCCAAGCTCAGCACCTGTGCCTTATGTTTAAGAGCCAAGAAATTAAGGAAGAAGTTGAACAGGCTAAGATAGTCCAGCAGGCAACAAGCCTAAAACAGATTTAATAAAAGATTTCATTCCTTTTCACTATGTTTTTGTGAGATATTTCATGGGAATTGCCACTTAGGAGGTACATGCAGCCAACCTGGGGTATGGACAACCACAAGCTTAAGGCTTTCAAAGGCTGACTCCTGGTCTATATGCAGAAAATCTCAAGGAGTAGAGACTGCACCCAAAAATCTCCAGCCCATGAGCTTTTAGCAACAGTGTGAGAGTGGGCACTAGAAAGTCTATTGTTTGAGTACAGAGATTTAAACTGTAGTTGAAATGCAACAATTTATTCACTATTGCCTTGGACAAGTATGTTTCTCTCTGCAGGCCTCAGTATTTCCATCTCTAAACTGAGAGTCCTCAGGTGTAAGGCATTTTTTAGTTATACTCTTGTTATGTGCTCTGCAGAGGCAAACAACTGTTGTATGGCGAAAAAACAGCACTCAATTTTGAGCCACACATCCTGGGTTCCCATCAGCTGTGGTATTTACTACCTTTTGGCTGCATAATTTTACCCAAGTTTTCCCCTTCCTGGTGTTCAATTCCCACAAAGAAAGAACTGAGCAAACACGCCAAGCTCCATTTTGGCTCTCTGACATCCTAGTTCACTGTACTCCTTTGTTTTATATGGGACAGCAAGGCTGTGTCCTACACCCCATCAGCTGACACATCTAGAGAAAAAGAACCCTATAAAAACTTCCAAGGAGCAATCAGAGTGCTCTCTTTAAACCCTCTCACCTTAGAAAGACTCCAAAACTTCTCTCCCATATCCCTTTGCTCAGGAGAAAAGATTAAGGCATAGTCATAGCTATAAGGACACAGGAAAATGAGCTGCCTTGAGGTGAATCAAAATCTTCACCTTTTACTTTTAGTTTTACACTTACCTGTGTGTATTGGGGAGTAGTGATAGGGTTAAGACTCAACATTTACCTCCTGAGTCTTCCAGTTGCTCAGTGCTGTCAGCTTTACACATGCATTCAGTGTCCCAATTACATCTTGGGTTCCAGCCCAAACACTTTTGCTCTGGTTGCTCCCATCGACTTGAAAATCTGTGTGTCTTCTCCAGCCCAGTGCTCTGCAATAGCAGATAATCATAATCATACTGTTACTGCCAACAATAATAATAACACAGCTATAGCTTATTAATTTGTCATTATGGGCATAGTAGTGCAATGTGATTTGCATACATATCTCATCTATGTATCTCTTAAAGTTGGACTCCATGTAAAGATTTTTTGGTATTTCTCACCTTAGGACAAGAAGAATGATAGGCACTCAAGAAATGATAGATTAATTATCTCATTTAACCATCACATTGGATTGGAGGAAAATATGTCAAGAGATGCTCAGAATCCTCTCAAGGTCACACAGCTAATGTAAATATCAGAGCTAAGATTCAAACAAAAGTCTACAAGATGATAAATTTCTTCAGGATCTGTATTGCAACAAATTACTTGCACAAACTTCAAGTTTTAAGAAAAAACTCTCAGGGAAAAAGGCATCAGGTTTTAATGAGAGCTGGATAAACTGGGAGTAGCTAGTAAAAGCAGCCTGGAAGTAGAAATTTCTACATGTGTGTTTTGTTGGAGAAATTGAAGGGGGCAGTGTACATGATAGTAGAAGAATTGCTGGTCGAATACCCTTTTCTCTTCTGCTTGAAAGGCCTCTCCCTTTTAAGTACATATTGATTAGAGTCCAAATATCTCAATTCTATTCTTAGCCCAGCACTTAATTACAACGGATTCTCAGTTAAGCCTGATGGTTCAGTTCCCCACCATCCTCCACCTCTACCCCCTTTTAACACAGAGATCAGAATAATGCATCAGAATGGCTTTCTTTTTCAAAGAAATGATGATCTACAAGAAAAATATATTAACAACATTGTGTTCATGTTAAACATTTTAACCTTAATGACCTAGAGTCATTTTTCTTGGCAGACAAAATTTCAATAACTAACTTAAAAAATAGAGTTATATGACATTTATGGTTATATAATAATATTAATAACAATTGCAACAACAATAATAATAATCAATTTTAAGCACTTGCTATGTGCCATGCACTATGCTAAAACAATTACATGCATTATTTTATTAAATCCAATCCACATCCTATAAAGTTGTTACCAATATTATTCCTACTTTGTAGAACTTGGCCTAAGAAAGGTGAAGAAATATGCCCAAGGTCACGGAAGCTAGTGAGTGAAAGAATTTGGAATTTTTCTGGCCCTAGAGTCTGAGTTCTTAATTGCTAACACAAACTGATTCTACTGGGAGAAACAGGATGACGCTTCAAGAGCTGTAAGATATACGTCTGGGACTCAGAGGGGTTAACTACCAAAGGAAACACGTAATATGAGTAGAACAAGAAAATGCACATGTGAATGACTTTGATTTTTTTTTAATAAATTAGGAAAATTTAAGCCACTGCTCTGCATGTCACAGAATTTTACATTGGGAGGAGGAGACCTCAGTGACCACCAGCAGCAGATGTTAAAGCCTCTTTCACTTGAATATCAATTCATAGTTATCTGGCAAAGCTTATTCCACAATATAGTTACATAGTTTCTTGTGAAGTACTTAGACTTGGACACTGTAGTACAGAATGCTTAAGTGTCTGGCTTCAGATCACAAAGTTAATACATGGAAGTGCCATGTGTCAAATCTTTGTCATTCTGTTCCAGTTACAGGATTCTTTCTTATAGATAAAAAAGAGATTGATGAATTTTAAGCATCTTGACAAAAGTTACAGTTATTTGGTAGCATTGTCAACATGGTTTTTAGAGACAGTGGGAAAAAAATCAGAGAGAGCAAAAATGTGTTTTGGATAATTCATCAGAAATATTGTAACAACATTTAGGTCTTTCAGAGGGAACTGCACACTATTAAATGTACCAAACCATGACCAGCAAATACATAGGTTTTTGGCTTTCAAGGACTGAAATTATGTAGCGTCTCCTGGACATAGGGGAAAGGATCCAGAATTTTCCTTCTTCACACATAGAAATAAAATCACAGAAGATATGGAGGTCAAGAACTTCAATTAAAATCTTGCACAGTTTTCTCTACGACATTGTGAGATCCATCAGTAAATCCTTTTAGGATACTAAGGCTGAGTTATGAGTATGAATTCAAGCACTGGGAACCACCCTGTGTGTGTATCTATCAAAATATTCAATCCAAATGGAATCCAGATCATAGGGGAGGAATAAGTCTGAGAGGCAGCATTGTTACTTATATCACAAATCATTAATTTTCTTTCCATTTAATAAATTCCACTCCAGGTGAAACACTCAAGTTGTGGAAACATACAAGATCAGTTTCTGTTAGTGACTATCATGGACATGCAAGATGAGGACTGGCCTTGAGCTTTCTTATGGAAGCTCATTTGGGGCGTCAGTTCCGGGCTTGTATGTAACTTAGATTTTGTGTGTGTGTGTATGTTTTTTACTCTACCCTAGTGATGTTTTCCAGACTGAATCCACTATTGTGGTTTCTACAGAAAAAGGGGAAAGCTAGACTAATAATACTCCATGGTGTCTATAGTTTCCTGCTCCATGTGTGGACTTAGGAAGTGAAGAGGAATGAATGTCACATCGTGTGGGCTCCTCCAGCAAAGCAAGGGTTTGGGGAAGGGCTTAGGAATGGCTTTGGGAGGGTAGGCCCTGAATTGTGTGTTGGTGAAGAGGCTAGGATAGTCAAAGCATCACACTTTGATTACTTTCTCTGCTTGTCTCAAGGTCTGACTCCCTGCTGTTCCTCAAATATGACAGGTACCCTCCTGCCTCAGGATCCTTGCACTAGCTGTTATCTCTACTCACAATACTCTTCTTCAAACTGACTCCCATAACACCTCATTCAAATGCTATTCTTTTTCAGTGAGGCTCACTCTGATCACCCTATTTCAAACTGCAATTTGCATCCTCCCTAAATCCTCATTTTCTCCACACTTATTACTTTCTAATAAACTTGTTTATTTATTTAAAAATTTTTAGGTCCCTCTGAGAAGGTATGCTCTGAAAAAGAGAGGATTTTTATCTACTTTGTTTATGGATAAATCCCAAGCACACAGAACAGGGCTGGCAAAGGATACTGGCACTCAAATATTTTTTAAATAAGTGGGTTTTTTTCCATATTGTTTCCTTTAATTACTTTATTATATTAGGATGTAAAACCTGTCAATATACGTCCTTTAAAAGTTATTTTTTTCTGCTGGTATGGTGGCTCATGTCTGTAATCCCAGCACTTTGGGAGACTGAGGTGGGCCTATCACTTGGAGTTCAGGAGTTCAAGACCAACCTAATCAACATAGCGAAACCCTGCCTCTACAGAAAAAAAAAATTAGCCAGGCTTGGTGGTGCATGCCTGTAATTCTAGCTATTTGGGTGGCTTAGGCAGGAGGATTGCTTGAACCTGGAAGGCAGAGGTTGCAGTGAGCCAAGATCATGCCACTGCATTCCAACCTGGACTACAGAGTGAAACCCTGTCTCAAAATAAAATAAAGTTATTTTTTTCCAAAGGTACCAATTCAGTAAACATGCTCAAAGGATACAACTATACCTACCCACAAGTCATTTTAGTTTTACAAATATATAATTAGTCAAACCAAAAAAGGCATGTTGGACGGATGAATGAATGTTAAGCCAATGTTAAGTAACCTTTAAGGAGAAAGGGTAAGGAGTCAGAGGTGCTTGTATATATCATCCTCCAGGAGCCAGGCATTGGGAAACACCACTTTACAAATAAAAACCTGAGATTCTGAAAACTTAAGTGACTTACGTAGGTTATACAGCTAATAAAAAGAAGTGGTACGATATAGGTTCATTATTCTTGACTCCAAAGCCTATGATTTACTGCAACATAGTGTACTATCTTCAAACTGCAAATTCTTCAGAAATGGTTATTGTAGATAATTTACATGTTGGACACAGAGGTGAGCATCCTTTCTTCAGGACTAAGGGACTCCTTTTCCCAGATGTTGGGATTCCTGTACACTAACAGCTCTTTAGCTACCAACTGCCCTCTACTGAAGGGAGCCTCCTCACCACAGGTCACACCCCTTCCCAGGGTCAGCCCATATCCAATACTTGTCAATGTGGGGTACAAAGACATGGCCTCCATGCTTCATGTGGAATAACTCTGAAGGCCATCCCAGCTCCAGTGCTTCCCATGGGACTGATAAAAGCCTCTGTTGTGACTGCATCAGACCCAACTCCTCCCTTTGCCCAGTCCCAGTGCCTTCACACTCCCACAGGTGCATCTCCCAAAAGCACCGCTTGATGAACTTCTGACACACAAATCTCAGCCTTGGAGTCTTTTACAGGGAGCCTGATCAATGTCAATACATTAGGTGGTGGTGTTGAGTTCAGAGATTAGTGAACTCAACAATACCAGCAGCATATTCCTTAGATAAGGTCCCAGACCATGTGCAGTGTTGGGAACTCCTAGTTTCACTAAGTTTGAGGCAGTCTCTCCTAACTTCCAGAAAAGCACTTCGGTAAAAACAACTATGATACGTAATTTCACGCTTGTGAGATCACCTGTTGACTACCTTGGTAGTACATTACCAATTTGACATTTGTATTGGTCCATTCTCACATTGTGATAAAAAAATACCTGAGATTGGGTAATTTATAAAGAAAAGAGAACCAATGGCTCATGGTTCCGCAGGCTGTAGAGGAATCATAGCAGCTTCTGCTTTAGGGGAGGTCTCAGGAAGCTTACAGTCATGGCAGAAGACAAAGGGGTATCTTACATGGCAGGCATGGGAGCATGACAGCAAAGGGGGAGATGCACACTTTTAAACAACCAGAACTCATAAGAACTCACTCACTACCATGAGAACAGCACCAAGGGAATGGTGCTAACCCATTCATAAGAAATCTATCCCCGAGATCCAATCGCCTCCCACCAGGTCCCACCTCCAACATTGAGGATGACTACTCAACAGGAGATTTGGTGGGGGGCAGGTGGAGAGGTGGGCACAGATCCAAACCACATCAACAGTAATCACAGCCAGCAAGTAACTTACCCTGAAACTCCTATATTCAATAAATAAGACCAACATTGAGCTGGGAATTATGCTTCATTACAAGGAAGTCAAAGATACATAAACCTAGTTCTAGCCTCAAGTAGTTCTTGGTTTAGAAAATGATTCTCTAACTTTTGTTCACCAGAACCACCCAACAAGCTTGTTAAAAACTCTCATGCTTGGTCTTGGAATTGGAACTAAGAATGATTTCTTCTGAGTTCTAATATTAATATTGTGACACAACTGATGTATGAACCACTTGTGAGAAGTTCAAATCCCAAAGATGATATAAAACATACATTGCTAGGTCTAACCTTACTAAGCACCAGAAACTGTGCTAGAATCTGTGAAAATTTTTACACTATAGTCCATGGATGTGGAATGCAGTCAACATCCATGGACTATAGTCCAAAGTATATAAAGACATATAATCTGCTAGAAGTGATAATATTCCAATAAATCTATATATGTTTAATAAAAAACCGGAGGGGACTCAAGATGGCGCTGTGAGAACAACCCAGGATTGGAGCCCGCGTTGAATTCGCAAACGGTGAGTCAGTGCTGCATTTCCAGACTGATCTTTGTTGCCCACAGAACGGGGAAACTCCCAAGTATAAAAAGACACGGGACGCCAGGCAGTAGGTCTGCCTGGCGAAGCCGGCAGCCGGGGCGGCGGCGGCCGGCCCTACCCAGCAATCCCCACAGGGCACGCTTGTCCGGGTGCCTTGTTGAACCGGCAACCTGAGACTTGAGAGGGCTGGACTTGAGACTGAACGAGACTCGCACAGTAGCCCAGCCCAGGGGATTGCAGGGACAGATCGCTTGGGATACCCAGTGGGACGAACAAAACCACAATTTCAAACTATCCCGGGCAGACGGTCCGAGACGCTCTGTGGGGGAGGGGCGTCCAACACTACGGAGGCAACCTGCCCCAACTGAGATACACGCCCACTGCTGACGCAGCCAACCGTTGCCGAGGCAACCCGCCCCAACTGAGATACACGCCCACTGCTGACGCAGCCAGCCGTTGCCGAGGCAACCCGTCCCTACTGAGATACACGCCCACTGCTGACGCAGCCTGCCGTTGCTGAGGCAACACGCTACAACGAAGAGACTCCGCCGCAGGGCGTGGCGGAGACCACAGCAGAGCCGGCAGGAACAGCGCGAATCACACAACAGCAGGGCGGAGCCTCGGCAGCCAAACAGTGGCTAGTCTGCCTTTGAGCTGGGCAGGACACCTGATCGGACATCCAAAAATAAAGCCCAAACCCCTCAACACAGAGCATTTGAGAAAAAAAAAAAAGGGTTGTTTAATGAGCTGTGTTGCAGCAGAATCAAACATAGCAGCCTAACAGCCCTGAATGAACAACAGAGTGCACAGCTCAGAAATTAAACCCCTATAAAGTACAAACTGTCTCCTCAAGCAGCTCCCTGACCCCTATATATCCAAAAGACTGTCATTAGGCAGGCATCATCCTGGGACAAAGAGAGCAGAAAAAGAAACTGGTAGCATCCCTCGCTGTGCCACGGCTACTAGAGGTGCACCCCAGACAAGCAGGGTCTGGAGCGGACCTCAACAGTCGTACAGCGAAGGGGCTAGACTGGTAGAAGGAAAACCAAGCAACAGAAATACTTCATCATCAACATTCTGGGTGTCCACTCAGAGACCCAAACGAAAAGTCAGCAACTACGCAGACGACCAGCGGACAAATCCACAAAGATGGGAAGAAACCAGCGCAAAAAGGAGGAAAACACCCGAAACCAGAACACATCGCCTCCTAGAAAGGACCAAAACTCCTCACCAGCAAGGGAACAAAGCTGGACGGAGAATGACTGTGACGAAATGACGGAATTAGACTTCAGAAGATGGATAATGAGAAACTTTTGTGAGCTAAAAGATCATGTATTAAATCAATGCAAAGAAACTAAGAACCTTGAAAAAAGATTTTAAAAAAGATTCGAGGAAATGATAACAAGAATGGATACCTTAGAGAGGAATATGAATGAATTAAAGGAGCTGAAAAACACAATACGAGAACTTCGTGAAGCAAACGCAAGTTTCAATAGCCGAATTGACCAAGCAGAAGAAAGAATATCTGAAGTCGAAGACCAACTCAATGAAATAAAACGAGAAACCAAGATCAGAGAAAAAAGCGCAAAAAGGAATGAACAAAGTCTCCAAGAAATGTGGGACTATGTGAAAAGACCTAACCTACGTTTGATAGGTGTACCAGAATGTGACGAAGAGAATGAATCCCAGATGGAAAATACTCTTCAGGACATCATCCAGGAAAATTTCCCCCACCTAGCAAGACAAGCCAACACTCAATTGCAGGAAATACAGAGAACACCACAAAGATATTCCACAAGAAGAGCAACCCCAAGGCACATAATCGTCAGATTCAACAGGGTTGAAATAAAGGAGAGAATACTAAGGGCAGCCAGAGAGAAAGGTCGGGTCACCCACAAAGGGAAGCCCATCAGACTCACAGCAGATCTCTCGGCAGAAACACTACAAGCCAGAAGAGAGTGGGGGCCAATATTCAACATTCTTAAAGAAAAGAACTTTCAACCCAGAATTTCATATCCAGCCAAACTGAGCTTCAGAAGTGAAGGAAGAATAAAATCCTTTGCGAACAAGCAAGTACTCAGAGATTTTGTCACCACCAGGCCTGCTTTACAAGAGCTCCTAAAAGAGGCACTACACATAGAAAAGATCAATCAGTACCAGCCATTCCAAAATCACACTGAATGCTAAAGAGCTTCAACATAATGAAGAATCTACAACAACTAACAGGCAAAACAGCCACTTAGAATCAAAATGGCAGTATCAAATTCACACATAACAATATTAACCCTAAATGTAAATGGACTAAATGCACCAATCAAAAGACACAGACTGGCAAATTGGATAAAAATCCAAAACCCATCAGTGTGCTGTATCCAGGAAACCCATCTCACATGCAAGGATACACAAAGGCTCAAAATAAAGGGATGGAGGAAGATTTACCAAGCTAATGGAAAGCAAAAAAAAGCAGGAGTTGCAATTCTCATCTCTGATAAAATAGACTTTAAAGCAACAAAGATCAAAAGAGACAAAGAAGGCCATTACATAATGGTAAAAGGATCGATACAACAAGAAGAGCTAACGATCCTAAACATATATGGACCCAACACAGGAGCACCCAGATACATAAGGCAAGTTCTTAATGACTTACAGAAGGACTTAGACTCCCACACAATAATAGTGGGAGACTTTAACACTCCACTGTCAATACTAGACAGATCAACCAGACAGAAAATCAACAAGGATACCCAGGGCTTGAACTCAGACCTGGAGCAAGCAAACCTGGTGGACATTTACAGAACTCTCCACCCCAAATCCACAGAATACACATTCTTCTCAGCACCACATCACACCTACTCTAAAATTGACCACATAATTGGAAGTAAAGCACTGCTCAACAAATGCAAAACAACTGAAATCATAACAAACAGCCTCTCAGACCATAGTGCAATCAAGTTAGAACTCAGAATTCAGAAACTGACCCAGAACCGCACAGCTTCATGGAAACTGAACAACTGGCTCTTGAATGTTGACTGGGTAAACAACGAAATGAAGGCAGAAATAAAGAAGTTCTTCGAAACCAATGAGAATGAAGACACAACGTGCCAGAACCTCTGGGACACATTTAAATCAGTCTCTAGAGGAAAGTATATAGCAATAAGTGCCCATATGAGGAGAATGGAGAGATCCAAAATTGACACCCTATCGTCAAAATTGAAAGAGCTAGAGGAGCAAGATCAAAAAAACTCAAAACCCAGCAGAAGACAAGAAATTACTAAGATCAGAGCTGAGCTGAAGGAGATTGAGACACGAAAAACCCTTCAAAAAATCAATAAATCCAAGAGCTGGTTTTTTGAAAAGATCAACAAAATAGACAGACCACTAGCCAGATTGATTAAAAAGAAAAGAGAGAACAACCAAATAGATGCAATAAAAAATGATAAAGGGGAAATCACCACAGATTCCACAGAAATTCAAACCATCATCAGAGAATATTACAAACAACTCTATGCACATAAACTAGTAAACCTGGAAGAAATGGATAAATTCCTGGACTCCTGTGTCCTCCCAAGCCTAAACCAGGAGGAAGCTGAAACTATGAATAGACCAATAACAAGGTCTGAAGTTGAGGCAGCAATTAAGAGCCTACCACACAAAAAAAGCCCAGGTCCAGATGGGTTCACAGCCGAATTCTACCAGACACACAAGGAGGAGCTGGTACCATTCCTTCTAAAACTATTTCAAACAATCCAAAAAGAGGGAATCCTTCCCAAATCATTTTATGAGACCAACATCATCCTGATACCAAAACCCGGCAGAGACCCAACGAGAAAAGAAAACTTCAGGCCAATATCCATGATGAACATAGATGCAAAAATCTTCAATAAAATATTGGCAAGCCGATTGCAACAGCAAATCAAAAAACTTATTCATCATGATCAAGTAGGATTCATCCCAGGGATGCAAGGCTGGTTCAACATACGCAAGTCTATCAACGTAATTCACCACATAAACAGAACCAAAAACAAAAACCACATGATTATCTCAATTGACGCAGAGAAGGCATTTGACAAAATTCAACAGCCCTTTATGCTAAAAACCCTCAATAAACTCGGTATCGATGGAACGTATCTCAAAGTAATAAAAGCTATTTATGACAAACCAACAGCCAATATCATAATGAATGGGCAAAAACTGGAAGCATTCCCTTTGAAATCTGGTACTAGACAAGGATGCCCTCTCTCACCACTCCTATTCAATATAGTACTGGAAGTTCTAGCCAGAGCAATCAGGCAAGAAAAAGAAATAAAGGGTATTCAAATAGGAAAGGTGGAAGCCAAATTGTCTCTATTTGCAGACGACATGATAGTATACCTAGAAGACCCCATCGCCTCAGCCCAAAAACTCCTGAAACTGATAAACAACTTCAGCAAAGTCTCAGGATATAAAATCAATGTGCAAAAATCACAAGCATTCGTCTACACCAATAACAGACTTAAAGAAAGCCAAATCAAGAGCGAACTGCCATTCGCAATTGCTACAAAAAGAATAAAATACCTTGGAATACAACTCACAAGGAATGTAAGGGACCTCTTCAAGGAGAACTACAAACCACTGCTCAACGAAATCAGAGAGGACACAAACAGATGGAGAAACATTCCATGTTCATGGTTAGGAAGAATTAATATCGTGAAAATGGCTATACTGCCCAAAGTAATTTACAGAATCAACGCTATCCCCATCAAGCTACCATTGACTTTCTTCACAGAACTGGAAAAAACCACCATGAACTTCATATGGAACCAAAAGAGAGCCCGCATAGCCAAGTCAATTCTAAGCAAAAAGAACACAGCGGGGGGCATCACACTACCGGATTTCAAACTATACTACAAGGCTACAGTAATCAAAACAGCATGGTACTGGTACCAAAACAGAGATATAGACCAATGGAACAAAACAGAGGCACCGGAGGCAACACAACATACATACAACTATACAATCTTTGATAAACCTGACAAAAACAAGCAATGGGGCAAGGATTCCATGTTTAACAAATGGTGTTGGGAAAACTGGCTAGCCATGTGCAGAAAGCAGAAACTGGACCCCTTCCTGACACCTTACACTAAAATTAACTCCAGATGGATTAAAGACTTAAACATAAGACCTGGCACCATAAAAACCCTAGAAGGAAATCTAGGCAAAACTATCCAGGACATAGGAGTAGGCAAGGACTTCATGAACAAAACACCAAGAGCATTGGCAACAAAAGCCAAAATAGACAAATGGGACCTAATGAAACTCCACAGCTTCTGCACGGCAAAAGAAACAGTCACTAGAGTGGATCGGCAACCAACAGAATGGGAAAAAATTTTCGCAGTCTACCCATCTGACAAAGGGCTGATATCCAGAATTTACAAACAACTCAAGCAGATTTACAGGAAAAAAACAAACAAGCCCATTCAAAAGTGGGCAAAGGATATGAACAGATACTTTACGAAAGAAGACATATATGAGGCCAACAATCATATGAAAAAATGCTCATCGTCACTGGTCATCAGAGAGATGCAAATCAAAACCACATTGAGATACCATCTCACGCCAGTTAGAATGGCGATCATTAAAAAATCTGGAGACAACAGATGCTGGAGAGGATGTGGAGAAAAAGGAACACTTTTACACTGTTGGTGGGAGTGTAAATTAGTTCAACCATTGTGGAAGACAGTGTGGCAATTCCTCAAGGCCTTAGAAATAGAAATTCCATTTGACCCAGCAATCCCATTACTGGGTATATATCCAAAAGACTATAAATCGTTCTACTATAAGGACACATGTACACGAATGTTCATTGCAGCACTGTTTACAATAGCAAAGACCTGGAATCAACCCAAATGCCCATTGATAATAGACTGGATTGGAAAAATGTGGCACATATACACCATGGAATATTATGCAGCAATCAGAAATGATGAGTTCGTGTCGTTTGTAGGGACATGGATGCATCTGGAAAACATCATCCTCAGCAAACTGACACAAGAACAGAAAATGAAACACCGCATATTCTCACTCATAGGTGGGTGATGAAAAATGAGAACACATGGACACAGAAAGGGGAGTACTAAACACTGGGGTCTATTGGGGGGAAAAGGGGAGGGCCAGTGGGAGGGGGAGGTGGGGAGGGATAGCCTGGGGAGAAATGCCAAATGTGGGTGAAGGGGAGAAGAAAAGCAAAGCACACTGCCATGTGTGTACCTACGCAACTGTCTTGCATGCTCTGCTCATGTACCCCAAAACCTATAATCCAATAAAAAATTTAAAAAAAAAATAAATAAAAAAAAAAAATAATAATAATAATAATAAAAAACCATTACATATTAGATAATATGCTAGCCTCCAAGGTAGCACAAAGATGAATATACATGGTTCTTCTCTAATGAAACTTTTTGTTTCATTAGAGCTAGATAAGAATAATGTCTGCCTCACTTATTTACATATTTGTTGCATTAATTAATTCATTGCTTTATGCATTCAAGAAGTATTTACAAAATAGCTAAGTGAAATGTGCTATCATCATGGCAGAAAAACACGTGGTGAGTACCTACAAAAAAGTAGCAATATCGTACTATGGGAGGGTTGACATCTTAGCTTCCACACATTTTTCAGTATCTAAGTCTTGAATAATTAAAATGCTTCCTATGGCAATCAAATGCAGTCAACTTAAGGTAGTAATCACTATTAACATGTGTAATTGGATAAACCTAATGCACTTTCATTCAAAAATCTGTGGGTAGGGGTCGGTGGAAAGAGTTTTCTTTGGTTTGGCTGATTCAAATGAACTATTTTTGAATTTGGAGAATTTCATAATCACTAGCCTGACTGGCCCGCACTAGCAAATTTCTGGATTTCTAGGAAATTCTCTGGTATGCGTCATAGTGAAGAAATGTTCCAACAAAGAAAGGGGGTAAATGAAGAATCATAATCATTTAGAAAGAATTCACTGAGAACTAGATTTCCGTGTGGTGTGAGAATTGCACAATGTGATTGCAGAACACATGAGATGCATGACAGGTGGGGCTGCCTGCCCTTCCCCTCATCCTCCAGAGCATCAGGGTGAATCAATCCTAGTTCTCGTTTCCATAGGGCACAGTTGGATCACAGACTGAAAACAGACTCCAGACAGCCACTACCAGTTAATTAGAATTGGCATAGAAAATGTTATCTAGTTTTCGTTCCTCCTGCTGCCATTTGGATTTAAGAGTGTGGAGATTGCCCAGGTGTGGTGGCTCACACCTGTAATCCTAGCACTTTGGGAGGCTGAGGCAGGTGGATCACCTGAGGTCAGGTGTTCAAGACCAGCCTGACCAACATGGTGAAACCCTATCTCTACTAAATTCAAAAAAAAAAAAAAATAGCTGGGCATGGTGCACATACCTGTAAGCCCAGCTACTTGGGAGGCTGAGGCAGGAGAACTGCTTGAATCCAGAAGAGGGAGTTTGCAGTGAGCTGAGATCATGCCACTGCACTCCAGCCTGGGCAAGAAGAGTGAAACTATAGAAAGAGAAAGGAAGAAAGAAGGAAGGAAGGAAAAGAAAAGAGAGAGAGGGAGGGAGGGAGGGAGGGAGGGAGGGAGGGAGGGGAGAGAGAGGAGGAAGGAAGGAAGGAAGGAAGGAAGGAAGGAAGGAAGGAAGGAAGAAAGGAAGGAAGGAAGAAAAGAAAGAAGGGAAAAGGAAAGGAAGGAAACAAAGGAAAGAGTGTGGAGATTATGAAATTAGGTCCAGTTCTACCAACCGGAGATTTTCAACTGACTTAATTTCTCTTGATATCGGTTCATTAGTCTTTCTAGCAGATTATCTACCTAACTAATGCCTCTGTGTGTTTATAAAGATCTGGGCAGAAAATATGTGACTCAGCACTGAGAAAAGAAAGTGGGCAAAGGCTAACCTGATCATGGGTAATGGCTTTGTTTGACACGATCCCTGATCCCTCACTTCTGTGCCTCCTCGCCACTAAATACCCCACCTACCTGCAATCTACCTTTTGGCCATTTTGAACTTCTATCATTTTCCTGAACTATTATTTTCCTTTCACTTTATCACTTGTATGCTATAATAAATGCTGTTTTCTCTGTCTGAATAAACATCTCCCTATTCTCACCTCTTTCTTCACCCTTGCCAAATTCGGGACTGCTTATCACTTGAGTACGCCATGTATTCAAATTTGTTCTTTAGCTTTCAGGGCACATCCTCTGTGAGGTTCTTGTTTGTGGCATCGGTCTGGGTTGTACCACATTCTTCCACCACTCCCTGTCATACCCCTATCTCGGCAAGAGCCTTTGGCTGCACCTTTTTTATAATATACATTTTATGTAATGAAGTTACCTGTTATACTTGATAAAGCACAGAATAATTTAAGAGAAACTCATAAAAACAATGAAGCTTTGGTTATACGTTTACCCCATTACCATCTACTAAGTAACTTCTATACGCCATAAAATGAATAAATTAAGAAGAAAATAGCACCACCTGTTCCGTCAAAGTGTTCACCGTCTATCAATAAAGATAGACTCAAAATATTTGACTTTAAAATAATGCAGAATTGGGTACTAATCATTTGTTCATATTAATGGAATACCTACTGACTTCATCTTTTCAGGCTGCTATGACAAAATATTAATAGTTTAAACTGGATAATAAATAATCAACAGATTTTACTGCTTATATTTGTGGAGGCAGGGAAGTCCAAGGTCAAGGCACTAGCAGATTCAGCATCTGAGGGCCTGTTCCTCTTAGATGGCACTTTCTGTAGCCTCACATGGTGGAAGGGGCAATACCTTTCTTCAACCTTTTTTATAAGGGCACTAATCCCATTCATGAGGGCAGAGCCCTAATGACTTAGTAACTTCCCAGAAGTCCTCACCTCTTAATGCGATTATATCATGTTGGATACTAGGTTCCATCATACAAATTTTGCATTGGGGGGGAGGCACAAACATTCAGATCATAGCTACTGCTATATTCCAGGCACTGTTCTAGGCAATGGGGTGTACAGGTGGGCAAAGCCAAGCCTCACACTCAGTGAGCTTCTGTTACAGAGCTTGAAGTGAGGGAAATCTGAAAAGCCATGAAGTTTACAGGAGAAAGAGCCCATTTTGCCTAGGGTGGGAGTTTAGATCTGGCTTTTATGAGAAGATGATATGTTTGCTGGGCCCAGTGGAGCAAATGGAATACTAACTTTTAAGGGTGAAGGAATGCTCATTTAACTATGGAGCAGCTGATGCATGATCGATGTGTTTGTAGGAGGAGATTTCCTGGCTTGAAGTAGGTACTTGATAAATGAATTATATTTGGATGAATAGCCCAAATCCAAAAATGAGTACTCATTAGAGAGTCACTTCCCTCAAGGATCATACAATCTAGTGGAGAAGTTCATTCACTCTCATTCACTCCTAACAATATAGTGAATGAGAGGAGAAGCCAAGAGTGGACAGAATGGAAACTCTAAAACTCATACATTCCTTTCCTATCACTATCCTCCCAAACATCCACTAGTCCCTCTGTTTCCCCCTCTGAAAACATACTCTTCTTGGGAGTTCTGAGTATCTGTTTCTTTTGCTGGGTGCTTCACCTTGGCTTCTTCCCAAATGCCTCCAGCAAATGTTTATTTTTATAAATGTTGTATACACAGGGCAGAAGATGGAGAAAGGGGTGAGCCAGAGTCATTTACGAAAGCACTTTGGCACTCTGCTCTGGAAATCATTTCCGCAGGAGGCTGCCCTGGACAGAGTGCACTTACTCTCAGACCTCCCATCCCCACTTCCAAGCAGAAGTCATTGCAATTTTTATTTACAGTCAGAAGCTCCATGAAATTCTGAGCCAAAGGCTTCTTTCCTGAAAAGCTGGTAGTGGCCTCCAACATTCTGCTATCACCTTTAACAGGAACTCTTTGCTGTTTGTTCCCAACAAATAACCAGGCACCTGGGTCAGAAGCAGAATTAAGAACCTAATTCATCCCCATCCAATGACATTTAACGGGCAGCTACTTTTGCAAATCCTATCACAGCCACTGAGAACACAAGACAAAGGATCCTAAAAGAGCAGGAAGAATGTATCTTTTGTTGATGACATTTTATATACATACATAAATAAGATACATACATACATAAAAAAGATATTATCATCCCACTTTACAGACTGGGAAATGGAAGGAAGGGAAGGGAAAGGAGGGAACAGGGACAGGGAGAGGGAGAAGTGTAGGGAGGGAGGATTTGAGGTTCTGTAACTTGTACAAAACCCACAGCTGGTTAATAAGCTTTCTACTCATTTTCTCTGTCACTCTTCAATCACACTTTCACCTCCACTTCTCCACCAAAATTGTTGTTTTCAAGGTTATTATATATAAAGCAAATTATTATAATAATGACTGACACCCCCATTGCTAAACACAAAAGTCAAGCATCAGTCCTCATCTTGGTTCACTGATTAGCAACATATAATAGAGTTGACTGCCTCCTTGTCCTTGAAACTCTTTCTTTGCTTGGCATCTGAGACATCTTACATGATCTCTTGGTTTTCCTGGTGCTTCACTGCCAGCACTTTCTCAGTCTCCTTAGCTGGCTTCTGCTTGTCGACATCATCTTCTGCTACTGAAGTATCTCAGAACTCAGCCCTTGGACACTCTCTTTGCTTTGTATACATTCACTCTTTTGGTGATCTCATTCCATCTTATGCTTCAAATCCCACCGGCATACCAATGGCTCTGATTTCCTCTATTCTGTTCCACTCCTCTAAACTTTACCTTGGTATAAGCAACAGCATCCTTGCTATCTCCCCTTGGATGTCTCAAACGTATCATTTTCAAAATTAAAGTCCCCATTTTTCCCCAAAACTCCTACTCCTCTGATGGACTCCCCAGTCTCAGTTCATGGCAACTTCATATTTCCCATTGCTCAGAAGAAAAAGCCTCTTTTAGTTACACCCCACATCCAATCTGATGTCAAACTGGTTTGTGTTACCCCCAAAATACATACTGGATCCCGTAGTTCCTCGCCATCTGGCCTGTGACCAGCCTGCTGCAAGTCTCCATCTTCTCTCATCCAGAGTACTTCTTGGAGTCTCTTCCTTTGCCTTTGCCCCATACAGCCTGGTCTTAACTCAGTCACAATGTGATCTAATAAACGTGTTAGACTTGTGGTTCCTGAACTAACAGCTCTCCAAAGTCTTCTTGTTTTATTCAGAGTAAAATCCAAAGACCTTAAAACAACTGACAGGACCTTACTCTGTGTTCTCTTCCTGAACTCATCACTTATACCCCAACCCCCCATCCCTGCCACTCTGCTCTGGTCACATTAGCCTTCCTGCTGTCCCCTCTGTCTAAAATTATGTCCCCCAGACACCTACACAGCTGATTTCCCTATCTCCTTAAGGTCTTCACTCAAATGATACTTTCTCAGCAAGACATATTGACCATTTTTCTTTAAATTAAAATCTTACCCCAAGATTTATTAAAATCCTACTCCAAGATTTATTTATTTCTCCCTCTCTTGTTTTATTTTTCTCTATAGCATTTCTATATATTCTATATATCTTACTCTCTTCTTCCCACACTAGAAAGTAAGCTCCTAAGGGCAACACTGGTTCTCTCTCTGATATATTGTACCTAATCTAATAATATATAAGTAATAAATATTAATTGAAAGTGAATAATTGTGAGACATAGCACTCATATCACTTTAAAGAAGTACATGTCATTTATGGGACCTTCAATTAATATTTATTAAATAAATCCAAAAAAGGAAGGAAAAGGGAGGCATCACTGAGGCTTGGAATAAGCAAGGAAGGCTTTGTGGAGAAGAAAATAAAAATATTCCTTGAGTACTTATTGTGTGCCAGGTACTATGCTAAGTGTCCTATAGCTATTATCTCATTAAACCCTCTTAATGACTTTGTGAAATAAGTTTATAAAATTACTGTGTCCGCTTTACAGATTAGAAAACTGTTTTGTCAAAAGGCTGACTCACTTTCTCAAAATCAGTGCAACAATTTGTGTAAGATCCCAGGAGCCAGATCTTTCTCTCTCTGGTTGCCAACCATGGGGTACCATTTTAGAAATCTCTCTTAGAAATAAAACTATTCTACTTGAATTAAAAAGACAAAAAGAACCAAAGAGAGTTACATTTGAAAAGAACAACTGTTTATTAGTATATTTCTTTATTTATTCAATAACTATTATTATTAGTTCCTTCTAACAATTCTATTATACTGTGCGCTATACCCATAGAATGGAAAAATGAATGAAACATCCCCTGCTGTCGATGAGTTTACAACCTAGCACAGCCTAGTTACTGTAATTATCACTACTAGTATAACTAGTTATCACTACTAGTTAGTGCAATTATCAGTGTTTAACAGCTTTGTGCTTTAAGAGCACAGAGGAGGGAGCAATTGATTTCCTTAGGGATGGATCATACAAGGAAGATCTCAAAGATAGACGCTCTCTACACATAAGCCTACATAATGGATTAAACCGTTGCTAAGTGCAGAAAGTGGCTTTCAGGCAGAGACTGCAGCAAGAGTATGGGATCTGTTCAAGAAAAAAAGCTTAGCAGGTAAAATAAGGAGATGAAGATAACAAGGGTGGTAAGAAGCCATTGCCAGGTTTAATCTGGGTTGTGGGCTGGTCAGATCTGTGTTTCATTGAGGTGACTCTGACAGCCATCAGGGAAGATGAATGTCAAGGAATTAAAACAAGGACAGGATGCTGGGTTAGGGGCCTTGAGACATCTGCGAGAAAATGGCGAAACCACGGTTGACATGGTTAGGCTTTGTGTCCCCACTCAAGTCTCACCTTGAATTGTAATCTCCATAATCCCCATCTGTCAAGGGAGAGACCAGGTGGAGTTAACTGAATGACGAGAGCAGTTCTTGTGATAGTGAGTGAGTTCTCACAAGATATGATGGTTTTATAAGTGTCTGGTAGTTCTTCCTGCATTCATTCTCCTTCCTGCCATGTTGTGAGAAAGGTGCCTTGCTTCCCCTTTGCCTTCCATCAGCCATGACTTTAAGTTTCCTGAGGCCTCCCCAGCCATGCAGAACTGTGAGTCAATTAAACCTCTTTCCTTTATAAATTGCCCAGTCTCAGGCAGTTCTTTATAGCAGTGTGAAAATGGGCTGATACACGTGCTAAGGCAGAGGAAGTAAGAATGATGACTCAAGTATCCAAACTTAATCAGTTATTCTCAAATTTGGATGTCCACTGAATGACCCAGGCAGCTTTAAACAACTTTGGGACCCTGCACACAGCCTAAACTAATTACATCAAAAATTTGGGGCATGGGGCAGAGTATCAATAGCTTGTAAGGCTCCACAGGTAATTCTAATGTGTAGCTGATTTTGAGAATTACCTGGTTTATGAATTGCCAGGTCTGGATGACTAGTTGGATATGACCAGGGAGGAAGAAGGAGGACATAAAGATAGATTTTCTAGCCTATATAACCTTGGGAAAGGCTATTGGTTCAAGGTCTTATCTCCCAAATGAGTGGCTGTAACAGGTGCTTCATGATAGATAGCCTTGGGCAAATGACATACTTCTCACCTAGAAATACTGGTAAACTTACCTGACAGAATTACTGTGAGGATTAAATGAGATAATGCATATAAAACACACAGCATGGTGCCAGAATCAAGAGTGCTCAAAGTGTTTGTTGTATTAATTATTTAATTACATTAGGCAAGAACAAGTCTACAAGAAAAAAATGTTTTTCAGATGAGGGATATTAAGTTTGATTCTCATCATGTTGATTTTACAGTGTCTGTGGGATATCTAGTAGTTGTTTGGAAATAAGGGTGTTCAAAAGGGACTTCAGTGCTGTGGGTACAAAGTTGATATGGTTGAGTGGTTTTGTTAAAAATAGCATAAATGTATCATTCAGGGAAAGGGTATAGTGAGACGAAAGGGTAAAAGACTAGTTTATCAGTTAGTTCCAATTATTCTAAGCCTCAGGTGTCTTTTCTGTAAAGTGAAGATAATAGCATCATGTTTTACAGCATTTGTGGGGTAATTAAATGTGATGATACAGGTAAAAACCATTAAAAATATGAGGCATCCAGAGTGCAAGAAGCCAGATGAGAAGAAAGGGAAAGAATTTTCAGAGAAGTAGTCGTCAAGGAATAAAAGAATTTGAGACTTGGGGAAATTATTATTCATGTTAAATATACAAAATAAATAATTTGGGGGCTTGGTGTTCCTATTGGTTTAACAAGCCCTTGAATTAAAGGGTATTTAGATAAGTATTAATTTATAATCCTACTTCAAACATGAGCTTCCTAGCACAGAAAACAAAGAGGGAAATGCAATTAGTTACACGATTGAAGTATTACATCCCAAGAGGAAACAGTTATTTGCCTGTTTTAAAGCTGGAAATCAGTTTTGTTCCTAGGTCCTAATTGAAGGGAAAATGTGCAATATAATGGCGTGTACCAAATTCAATATCCTTAAAAAGCTTTTAAAACTGAGTTTTATGAGGCTGTTTCTCATAAAGTCTCTGTTTAATGCCACCCTATAAATGCATATTTACTAGGGACCAAATGATAATACTGTTTAATAATACCATAATAATGAAATAAGCTACCGTTTAGTGAGCATTTATTATGTGTCAAGCATTGTGCAAAATATCTTATTTACATTGTTCTTCTGCATCACCAGTAGTGAGAGGGCAAGTGTTATCCATGTTTTTCCACGTGGAAAATCTGAGGTTCCATGACAGTAAATGACTGCTCAGGATTAAACCACCAGTAATTAGTATGGCCAAGATTTAAAACCCAGTTTAGACTGGACACGGTGGCTCATGCCTGTAATCCCAGCACTTTGGGAGACAGAGGTGGGTGGATCATCTGCAGTTGGGAGTTTAAGACCAACCTGACCAACATGGAGAAACCCCATCTCTACTAAATTAATAATAATAATAATACAAAATTAGCCAGCCATGGTGGCAAATGCCTATAATCCCTAGGGAATTACAAATGCCTATAATCTACTAGGGAAGCTGAGGCAGGAGGATCGCTTGAACCTGGGAGGTTGAGGTTGTAGTGAGCTGCGACAGCGCCATTGCACTCCAGCCTGGGCAACAAGAGTGAAACTCGGTCTCAAAAAAAACAAAACAAAACAAAACAAAGGAACCAAGTCTACTCACCTTCAAGGTCTGTGCTTTTGATACTTCTCTGCTCTAGCATTTAACCTACTGTTTTATAAACATGTTTTTTTTCTTTTAACTTTTTATTAAAATGCTTAGGATACAGATTGACTTTCTTTTGTAAATGACGGTTTTACTTTTCCTGAAATAGGACATATATGCTCTCTGATAAAACAGAATGAGAAGTTGTAATTCATGGGAATCCCTGTACAAGGTGTTGATCCTGTGTCTGGAGTCGAGCTCCCCACAGCATCTTCTTTCTGCTGGCTTATAGGGATAGTGTTTCGTGGGGCAAGAAATACACTGGTTCTGATGTTCAATCCCCTTTCTCCAGTGGAATAAACCACTTTCTCAAAGAGCTGCCCTATGTATAACCCACAGATTTCTAGCTTGCAACAAAGTGACAAGGGACAAATAAGGGGGAAAAAATTAAAACTAACACTGAAGGACTCATACTTCTCATGTCTCTGAGCAGAAAAGTATGGGGAACCTTTAACCAAAGGAAATTAAAAATATACATGTTAACTACCTACTTCATTCACTGTTAGCTAGATTTGTTCACTTAAGGCTTTAACCCCTTTCCAAACCAACAATTTTGTCTTAATCCAGCTATGCTTGCTAATAAATGAAATGCATGCACTTAATGAGAATGGTTAAGGCACAAATCTACTGATTTTATTGATAAGGATAAAGAGGCTCTGAGAGGTCGGAAACTCTAGAGTCCCACGAGTTTTTTGACAGCAGGTACCACACACTGAGCCCCTTCCAGCTGTCAGTTTATTACATTCTGCCCTGTCAAATATAATGTTGATTGATATGAACACAGAACATAGGTTCTTACATTCCAGCTCTCTTATGAACAGAGGATATTTTCAGAAAAGTATAGTAAAGTCAAGCAGATGATTTAGTCATAACTCCTGACCCCTATGCTATCAAAAAAAGATACTACTTTCTAGTTATTCTTTCTGGACAAAGTAGCCATTTTACCTTTTGTTTGTTTTTGTTTTTGAGACGGAGTCTTGCTCTGTTGCCAGGCTGGAGTGCAGTGGCGTGATCTTGGCTAACTGCAACTTCTGCCTCCCAGGTTAAAGCAATTTTTCTCCCTCAGTTTCCCAAGTACTTGGGATTACAGACACACACCACCATAGCCAGCTAATTTTTGTATTTTTAGCAGAGGCGGAGTTTCACCATGTTGGCTAGAATGGTCTCGATCTCCTGACCTCATAATTCTCCCTCCTCAGCCTCCCAAAGTGCTGGGATTACAGACATGAGCCACTGAGCCCAGCACTGTTTTACTTTTAAGATAAGTCAGTGGCCAGTGGGAGAAGACTTTGAGTGGAGGAGTCTCCACCCAGCCCATCTGGCTCAGCAACACACAATAAGGGCACTTTCTCCCAGGCAAGAACACCAGCCATTTCTGTCTTGAATTAGCTCTCACAATTTGTATTCTCTGTCTCTCTTCAGCTACAAAGAAAATACCCCTGCACTTTAAACAGCAGAGCTTTGCCAGATACTCCACCCTCATCAATCTTCATTTAAATGGCAGCAAAATGATCCTATGAATAAAGGTGGTAAGTTAATAAATCAGCATCTTTTTAAAGAATTTTCTTTTAACTAGCACAAGGAATTGGATGACCAACTTAGAGGAAGAGAAAGTGATAAAATGTACCAGATTGTTTAGACCTGAGGACAACCCAGCTTCAAATCAGGGCCCTGCTCTTTACCAGCCCTGTGACCTGGAGGAAGTCCCTTACTGGATGAGTCTTGGGGTTCTGTTTTTGTTTTCTTCTTTGTAATAAGGGAAAATTAATTGCACTGTTTCCTATGGTAATTGAGAGTCCTGTTGCCAGCAGGGGTGAGGGGGCTGTGTTTTTATGTGAAAGATGCCTGTAATTAAACACTTCTAGGTCTCCTCAACCTCTCATGTACCTTATTGGAACACAGACCTCTATTCATAGCTCAGCACCATTCCTTTCCTCCTTGGAGTCTTTCTGTCTTCACAGAACCTATGCCTGGTTGTACCCTCTGCCATGCAATGAACTGGACAGTAAAGGCCCTGGCCATGCCAGAGAGACCTGCGGAGGTTCATGATTGCCGTGACCAGGTGGGTGCATCTGACTAATTCCGGAAGTCCACTGCACATTTCACATAGCTCTTTCAGTAATAAAGTCAACATTTGGCTTTCTATCCACTCAACTCATTTGTGTAACTTGATTATACAAATTCAGAACTTGAGACGCTCCCTAAAATCCCAGGAAGTTTTAAATAAAATAGTGTAGATCAAGGGATTAATACAATGCTTCTGGTGCTGTTTGAAGGCATACTTTCAGATGCTCTTCCTTCTAATGTAGGTTTTATGTGTCATTCTAATTGATGCACCAGCTTCCCGTTATTAATAGTTAATGACTAATTATTAAGGTTTTGTTTGCGACAAGGTCCTACATATCAGACTGTGTACAATGTAGAAGTCAAAAAATAATAAAAATTAAAACAACAACAACAACAAAAAGAGTCAATCTCACCTTCTAGGATTTACCAGGCTAGAGATAAGAAAAAGAAAAATGCATGCATGTTTGTACAAAGAGGTCAGAAAGAAATACAACACAGGAAATATTCAAATGAATTGCTATGAAGGTTAGCACATAGTAGGTACAATTGTTTTTATTCCATGAAGAAGCAATTTTTGTTTGTTTGTTTGTTTTTATCATGAAATTGATATGAATAAGCTCCAACCCTTTCTTGGGCCTCTGATTCTGCATCTGGAAATAGAGGAGGGCTATTGAATGACATGATCTATTAAGGTCTTTCCTGGGCTGACATGCTCTGCTGCATTCTCTTCTATATCTCAGGGTATTGTAAAGAGAGAAATCAGAAACACAGGTTTAAGCTTCCTTGTTCTGTTGGGACTAGGAGGCAGGGTAAGAAAGATCCCTGACTCCCAGGGCCTACCCTACCTCCGCAGAATTTCATCTTCCTGCAAGGCATCACCCAAAGAGATTCATGGCCTTCCTGAAGACCTGCCACCACTCCCATCCTCCTGTGTACTGCCTGCACTTTGTCTTTAGCAAAAACTGAAACCAGCTTCAAAGGTAACAAGACGTGTCCCTGATCTTGCCTACGTAATCCATAATGGAGCAATACCAAATTTTAGCTCCATTTTTCTACAAGCAAAGGCTTCCCAAAAGCCCCAGAGGAAGTCCCACTTGGGGTGAGGTTGGCAGTTCCATATCCTCAATGGGACAGGGGGAAATTATGGGATGAGGGGAGCGAAAACTGGATTCAAAAGAGAGGAACTCTTTAGTTCAGAATCATAAGAGCTCAATGCTAAGACTTTAAGGAATCCAGCCAATCCCTTTTCCCAGTTAAATACAAAATAGCAATAAATGACCCTCACTTTCATTCCCACCCCTCATATCAGAGACCACATTAATGTAAGAGAAATAAAAAATACTATGATGACAATAACTATTATTTATCGAATAGACTCTCTGTGCTAGGTACTGGGCTAAGTGCTTTACATATTGTTCCATTGAGTCCTTGTACTATTATGAGGTAGTTCTATTATTGTCATAATTTTATACATGAGGAAACTGAGACACACAGCATTGTAGTAACTTACCCAAGGTCACCGAGCTGGGATGGAATAGTTGTCAGTCTCCAAAATCTCTGCTATGGCATCCCTTTAACAAGATCCATGTATAACAGGAAAATTTTACTCATGTTTCCTTCTTTTCTATCTGCCTTCTTATCACCATCATGCTGACATTGCTTGGGTCCAGGGCATCACCACTTTCAACTCACTTATGTCTGTCCCTTATCTCTACTTCCTTGACATCACCCTGGTTCAAGGCATTTTCACCTCTCATCTGAACTGGACATTGAGGCTGTCTCTCACCAAAGCATCTTCCATTACGCAGCATATGGGATCTTTCCCAAACCAACATGAACCATAGGTCTGACCCTTACTTTAACTCTTCAGTGGCTCTATTAGGATTGGTCCCTATAATATATAAAACAAGGCTTTCACATTCCAGTTTGTGTACCCCTTCAGTCTCACTTCTTGCTAGTCTGTTTCTGTGTCTGTGTTTTACACTTTATTCTTCACTCACAATAAGCTTCTGTTGCCTCTGTTATGTGTCATAATTTTCTCTTAACTCTTTAATTGAGGATATGCGAGTCCCAATTCCACCCACCTCTGGCAATTCTTTTATATCTATCAGCTGTGAATTAGTGTTCATGGAGGGCATCACTGTGTGCTCCACATCCAGGTTAGATGCCCTTTCCATGTGCTTCCATTTCATGCCACACAGAACCTTGTCATGCTGTCTCTCCTGCATCCATATTTACATATTTTTATGTGCTTCACCCCATTGTCTGCTCCCTTAGAGGAAGGACCATCTCTTTTTTATCACTGTGCCCCTATTGCTGCCTTCATTATATTTGATGAATAAGCAAAGTAATAAACAAAGGAACAGATGAGAGACAGTTGAGATGGAAATTGTGAAAATTAAAACCCTGTATCATTTTTTCCTTTGTGTTCTTGGCAATTCAAAATACAAAAGTGGCAAGCACACAGAGGGGATTACAACTTGCCTTGAAGTCAATAATATTATTAGTGCTTCTCCTTATTAGACACTTGCTTCCTGAAGACGGTGAAGCTGGATGAATTAATACTTCATCAGTAGCCCCACCATAAAACACCATAAGTAGTTAGATTATAGAAAAGAAGGCCTTTTTCCCTTGAATGAACTTTGATGTTCACTGAGTGGTAAGAATCTCTCAAAAGCAAGGGGAAAAATAATCCTCAAAGTTTCTTATAGCAAAGAGATTGAAATCTGCAAACCACTTCATTAAAAATACTGTAAAGTTTCAAGTCCTCTGACCACTCTCAATAAATATTAATTAAACTGAATGTGAATTGAATTAAGCAGAACACCTATGAATGACTCATTTTTTCCTCAGAAAAGTTCAAGGAGCTCTAACAGCTACTTATTGACCTACGATAATAGAAATTTCTAGACATCAGCCTTGGAGAGAAGGGGAAAGAGGTGAGAGGGGAAAGATAGATTACAATCAAACAGAGCTCAGTTCAAATCCAACTGTACTATTACATAGCTGTGCATCCTCGGGTAACTTACTCAAATGAGCCTTGATTTGCTTATCTTAAAACTGGAAATATTGATACTTGGATTTGGAGATTACAAGTTTATTGTGAGAGTAAAACATACGTGTGTTTTAATTCTAAGTTAGAATATACTATAAAGAAATTTCTCATCGATCCATGCAAGTCATGCAACATATTACCATGTCAACATATTCGGACTCACTAGTGTCCGGAATTGCCTTATGAGTGGTGTGGAAACTCTCTACTCTCTCTGTCACTGTCACTCATTCTCTCTCTCTCTTACTGTCACTCATTCTCTCTCATACACTAATTCTCTCTCTCTGTGTGTGTGTGTGTGTGTGTATGTATGTATGTATATAAATCCCTGCCTGATGAGGAGGGGAATCAGCATGGATTTGAAACACCAGAAGACTGAGCTTCAATTCTGGTTTCCCTGATTTGCTGTGTGACCTCAGGAAAATCATTCACTTTCTCAAAGCCTTAGTGTTATGGGAATTTAATATATAATGTATTCCAATGGGTTTTGTGAAATACTACCTGAAAGCCTTGGTTCATATTATTTAAAGCAGTGGTTCTCAACTGGGGGCAATTTTACACATACACCTCCTAGGAATATTCGGCAATGTCTAGAGGCATGTTTTTGCACTGCAGGAAAGGAGAGTGCTACTGGAACTTAGGAGGTAGAGGCCAGGATTGCTGCTCAACATCCTGCATTGCACAGGGCCGTCTCTTTTTCACTCCACCACAAAGAATAATCTTGCCCAAAATTTCAGTAGTATGGAGTTGAGAAACCCTGATTTAGAAGTGAAAATTCAAAGGTGGTCTCTTAATAACAACATTCAAGAACATTTGTTTTCCTTAAATGACTAATTAATGATAGCCAGCAGTGATCAAATTCATCTCATGGCATATTTTTCCTTCTCTAGCTTTATTTGAGTATCATTGACAAATATAAGTAATATGTATTTTAGGTGTTCAGCATTCTTTTGATATACTCATATATTATGAAATTATTAACATCATTCATGTGATTTGGCTGTGCCCCAACCCAAATCTCATCTTGAACTGTAGTTCCCATAATCCCCCACATACCATAGGAAGGACCCAGGGGGTAGGGGGAAGGTAATTTAATTGTGGAGGAAGTTACCCTCACGCTATTCTCATGATAGTGAGTGAGTTATCATGAGATCTCATGGTTTTATAAGAGACTTTTCCCCTTTTTGCTCACCACTACTCCTTACTGCTGCCATGTGAAGAAGCACATGTTTGCTTCCCCTTCTGTCATGATTGTAAGTTTCCTGAAGCCTCTCCAGCCATAATGAACTGTGAGTCAATTAAACCTCCTTCCTTTATAAATTACCCAGTCTCAGGTATGTCTTTATTAGCAATGTAAGAATGAACTAATACAATTATCAAACTAATTAAAATTTCCATCAACTCACATAGTTACCTTGTGAGTGTGTTAGGAACATTTAAGATCTACTCTCAGCAAATGTTGAGTATATAATACAGTAATTTAACAACAGTCACCATACTGTACGTTAGATCTCTAGAACGTATTCATTCTGAGTAACTGAAAGTTTGCACTCTTTGACCAACATCTTCCCATTTTTTCCACCACTACTCTCCACTCTTGGCAACCACCATTCTACTCTTTGCTTCTCTGAGTTTGATATTTTTAGATTAAAAAATACACAACAATGAAATGATAGTCTCTCAGTAAATAGTAATGGGAAAACTGGATATCCACATGTTGAAAGAAATTAGAATTTTATCTCAGATTATATGCAAACATTAACTCAATAGGGATTAGACTTAAATATAAGATTTGAAACTATGAAAATTGCTGTAGAAAAATATAGGAAAAATTGTTTTCATATTAGCCTGTGCAATGACAAGACCCCCAAAACATTGGCAACAAAAGCAAAAATAGACAAATGGAATTTCATTAAACTAAAAAGCTTCTGCACAGCAAAGAAAATAATCAAAAGAGTGAAAATATATCCTATGGTATGAGAGAAAATATTTTCAAACTGTACATCATGCAAAGGGTTAATATCCAAAATGCATAAGGAACCTAAACAACTCAATAGAAAGAAGACAAATAACCCAATTTAAAAATGGGCAAAAGACCTAACTAGACACTTACCAAAGAGGACATACAAATGGTCTTCAGGCATATTTAAAAATTCTATACATCACTAATTATCAGATAAATGCAAATTGAAACTACAGTGAGATATCACTTCATACCCATTAGAATGCTATTATTTAAAAAAACAAAACCAAAGCACTGGTGAGAATATCCAGAAGAGAGGTCCTCTGCACATTGTTGGTGGGAAAGTAAATTGGTATAACCATGATGGAAAACAGTATGCATGTTCCTCAAAACATTAAAGCTAAAACTCCCATATGATCCAGCAATCCTACTCCTGGGTATATATCTAGAAGAAATAAAATAAACATGCTGAGATATCAGCAGTCCTATGTTCATTACAGCATTATCTGCAATTGACAAGATATTGAATCAACCTAAATATCCATGTATAAATGAACAGATAAAGAAAATGTGGTATCTATATACAATAGAATATCATTCAGCCTTTAAAAAAGAAATCCTGCCATTTATGACAGAATGGATGGTCCTGTTTTTTTTTTTTTTTTTCAGATTCACCCATATAATGGGAGATGATATTGCGATTCTTTGATCTAATGAACTTTCAAAAGAATGTATTTCTGTGTGAAAACACACATGTGTATGTGTGTTCAACATGTCCTTTGAGTGCTTTCAGCTTTTACCTATACAACAGAGCATCCCTGTAAGGTAAACAGAGCAGAGAGTATTACACCCACTTAACAAGTAAGACAATCAGTATCTAGAGGCCACATGACTTGACTGAAGTCACAAAGCTATTACATAGTGAACGATTTTTTTGAGTGTCCAGACATTTTAATTTAATAGCTATATAGAAGCTGATACAGAGGGGCATTCATGCTAAGATTTAGTATTCGTTTTGATTCAATATTTCAGTTTTAATCAGTAAGAATTGGTTAGTTATTGCCACTAAGCTTGTCATACCTAAATGACACAATTCCTGCCATCAAATTTTCAGAAACTAGGATACATTTCTAATCTAAATATTGCATGAATATAATGATGTTAGGGAAAAGTTGTTGATTTCTAAATTACTAGAGTGAACAGGTGTTCAAATAAATGTTCTAAGAAAACAGTGTAATCACATGAAATTTAATTAAAAAGTTAATATAAATAATGAACTCTTTCCAACATAACATATGTTATGTACTCCAACATGCATATGTACAAATATGTGTTATATTCCCAACTGGATTTTAAGTCCCTTGAAAACAGTAACTCTTTCTCATACCATGGTGAAGATGGTACTTGGCATATATTAGGTTCCTAGTTTAAAGAAAACGCTTGGGGAGGGAGGAGGGCAAAGAATAAATACATTTAAAATATTGTCTAGAAAATCAAGGAAGGATTACATTGATGGAGTAATAATTATATTTGAAATGTGTGGTGAATTATTATTTTAAAGGGTTTTCTGTTATTAATAACATCCCTCCAAATAAGTAGGACTCCCTTCACTGAATCAAATGCATGCATTGCCATATATAAATTAAATGATCTGTCAGCATAGAATGGAGAAAAGTGAAACAAATCAAACTGAATTTCAACCTTCTACTGTACTTCATAGAGTTGTCCCTAAACCTCTTGGAACGTTATTCAAATAGCCCCTAGCTCATTGAGGTGGATTCTGTTTTTTCACTTCACTTGGAGACAGGATTGCTGTGAAATTCAAATAAAAATCCCTCTGTGAAAGCTGAACCATGAGGTAACTAGCATCCCAAACCTGCCTAACCTGCACACAGGCACCTACCAGTCACAGTTCTCCAAGAACTGATTAGCTCATCATCAAGAACATAACCAGCTGGGCAGAAAAGGAATCTTAAATGAGCAGTTGCTTAAAAAGAAGAAATAGAAGAAGATAATGGAAAGGAGGAAGGGATATCAAAAACAGCTTAGAGACAAGAGAAAAAAATACCTTCAATCATTTCACCCCTCTTATTTCTTCCTATCAGTCATGCCCAGACTTCACTTTCTTCCCACAGCTTAGATCCTAGGTGCCCACTTTAAGGAATTCCTTTATCAATAGAGTATTTTCATTTACTCTACTATTCACTGATTTCCTTTATTAATGTTGCAATCTGAACACTGCTGCTGAGAACTGGGAGAATTTTTTAAAATGTCCGACCCTGTAAATGGGGGCTACACCAAATTGATAGCTTCAAACCTTACTTGAGCTCTCAACACTCTATGGATTGGGGTGTTCAACACAGAGCAATCATTTGTATTTCCCCTACATACTCCTCTCAAGCTACCTCCCTGGCCACTGTTTCACTGACCCCAAGTAGTCTGGAATCTCTACCAATTCTTGGGAGAAAGCTTGAGAGGAGTGAAATAGTGGCCAGGGAGGCCACAGATAAAACCTCTTTTTATGAATAATAGAATCCAAGACAGGAAATTTCTTCAGTGTTCTCCCACAAGTCTCCAAGATAAGCTTCATTTCCATTCATTTTCCTCTCTTCCTCCCACCACAATATATGAGACTGTGTCACTTGTTATCTAAGGACAATCCCTCCATCTGTGCTCTGGTGAACTTCTTCAGAACTTGTTCCTTCGAGCTATCCCCATTGCCAATGTGTGTCATCAACCCCATCCCTCTTTCTCCCATGAATTCTTTCCATCTACACAGACAATTTGTTCACCCATGTTAAGACATTGAAGTTTCTCCCAGATTAACAAACCACAAACCAAACTGAGTATGTGTCCTCTTCCAGTTACTAACATTTTTGTTTTCAACCCTTTGCAACACAACTTCTATAACAAATGTGCATACTTGTAGTCTGTCATTTCTCATCCCCGATTTTCAAATCAACCCATTATCATCTGGCATTTTCCCCTTCATTCATTTCCTATCCCAATGGCACATGCCACTGTGCAATATGTAATTCATAAATATTTGGTGAATGAATCAAACTTGTTTTCCCCACCTCTCCACTCTCTTTAGCCAAGTTTAACAAAGACCTCACTGTTGCTATATCCAATAAACGTTTCTCATTTCTTATCAAATGGGCTTATCCATAGCATATGACACTGCTGTCATCATGTCTCCTGAATTCCTTTTTTTCTTCCTGTAACAGCTCTATTGAGATAGAATTCACATGCCTTAAAAATCACCTTTTTGAAGTGCACGATTGAGTGATTTGTAGTATATTCACAGAGTTGTGTAATCTTAACCACTATCTAATTCCAGAACATTTATATCACTCCAAAGAAACCCCATACCCTATAGCAATCACTCCCAATTCTCTTCTTCCACCCATTCCCTGGCAACCACTAATCTACTTTCCATCTCTATGGATTTGACTATTCAGGACATTTTATGTAAGTGAAGTCATTTAAAATGTGGTCTTTTGTGACTGGCTTATTTCACTTAGCATAACGTTTTCAAGACTTTTCATGTTGTAGCATGTATCAGTATGTCATTTTTAAATGGCTGAATAATATTCCATTGCATAAACCTATCATGTTTTGTTTATTCACCTGTTGATGAACAATTGGGTTGCTTCCAATTTGTTACTATGAATAATGCTGTTATGGAAATATGTGTACCAGTTTTTGTATGGAAGTACATTTTTTATTTTTCTTAGTTATATACCTAAGACTGGAATTGCTAGGTCATATGGTAACTCTATGCTGAACATTTTGAAGAACTGTCAAGTTTATTTCCAAAGAAAGTGCACTATTTAACATTTCTTCCGGTAATATAAGAGGGTATCATTTTCTCCACCATTTTCATCTTTGTCAAACTTGTTACTGTCTTTTTAAATTTTAGCCATCCTTGTCAGTGCGAAGTAGTGTCTCATTTTAGTTTTCTTTTGAATTTTCTTTGTGTCATGTTATGTTGAACGTCTTTTCATGAGCTTATTGGCCATTTCTATATCTTTGTTTCAAGAGGAATATCTACTCAGATATATGCCCATTTTTAAATTGCATTATTTGTCTTTATTGTTGTGTTGTGATCATTTCTTATATATTCTGGATGCAAGTCTCATGAAATACATGGTTTGCAAACATTTTTTCCCATTATTTGGGTTGCGTTTTCACTTTCTTGGTGGTGACCTTTGAAGCAAAAAGTTTTTAAACTTGATCTTATCCAGTTTACCTACTTATTCCGTCGTCACTTATGCTTCTGATGTCATAGCTAAGAAACTTTTGCCTAATCCAAAGTCATGAATATATACTACTATATTTACTTATAAGAGTTTTGGGCTGGGCGCGGTGGCTCACTCCTGTAATCCCAGCACTTGGGGATGCCAAGATGGATGGATCATGAGGTCAGGAGTTTGAGACCAGCCTGGCCAACATGGTGAAACTCTGTCTCTACTAAAAATACAAAAATTGGCCTGGCATGGTGGTGTGAACCTATAATCTCAGCTACTCAGGAGGCTGAGACAGGAGAATCCCTTGAACCCGGGAGGCAGAGGTTGCAGTGAGCTGAGATCACGCCATTGCACTCTAGCCTGGGCGACAGAGCAAGACTCCAACTCAAAAAAAAAAAAGTTTTTTTACTTTTATCTCTGATATTTAGATCTAGGATCCATTTTGTGTTAGTTTTTCTATACAGTGTGAGGAAGCGCTCACCTTCATTTTTTTCCAGGTAGATAGCCAGTTGTTTCAGCACCAATTGTTGAAAAGACTATTATTTACATATTGATCTGTCTAGGCAAGCTTGTCAAAAATCAATTAATTATATAGTACATATTTATTTCTGAATTTTCATTTCCACTGAATTAGTTTATAGCCTGTGAGTACTACATGTTCTTAAATACCATACTTTTGTTATAAGTTATAAAATTAAAAAACTCACTGTTGCTATATCCAATAAATGTTTGAAAACCCTTTTGGGAGGAGGACTCAAGATGGCGCTGTGAGAACAACCCAGGATTGGAGCTCTTCTCGTTGAATCTGCAAACGGTGAGTCAAAGCGGCATTTCCAGACTGATCTTTGTTGCCCACAGAACGGGGAAACTCCCAAGTATAAAAAAGGCACGGGACACCAGGCAGTAGGTCTGCCTGGCAAAGCCGGCAGCCGGGGCGGTGGCGGCCGGCCCTACCCAGCAATCCCCACAGGGCGCGCTTGTCCGGGTGCCCTGTTGAACAGACAACCTGAGACTTGAGAGGGCTGGACTTGAGACTGAACGAGACTTGGACAATAGGCCAGCCCAGGGGATTGCAGGGATTGGGATACCCAGTGGGACGAACAAAACCGCGATTTCAAACTATCCCGAGCAGACGGTCCGAGACGCTCTGTGGGGGAGGGGCGTCCACCACTACCGAGGCAACCCGCCCCAACTGAGATACACGCCCACTGCTGACGCAGCCAGCCGTTGCCGAGGCAACCCGCCGCAACTGAGATACACGCCCACTGCTGACGCAGCCAGCCGTTGCCGAGGCAACCCGTCCCTACTGAGATACACGCCCACTGCTGACGCAGCCTGCCGTTGCTGAGGCAACACGCTACAATGAAGAGACTCCGCCGCAGGGCGTGGCGGAGACCACAGCAGAGCCGGCAGGAACAGCGCGAATCACACAACAGCAGGGCGGAGCCTCGGCAGCCAAACAGTGGCTAGTCTGCCTTCTAGCTGGGCAGGACACCTGATCGGACATCCAAAAATAAAGCCCAAACCCCTCAACACAGACCATTTGAAAAAAAAAAAAAAAAAAGGGTTTTTTAATGAGCTCTGTTGCAGCAGAATCAAACATAGCAGCCTAACAGCCCTGAATGAACAACAGAGTGCACAGCTCAGCAATTAAACCCCTATAAAGTACAAACTGTCTCCTCAAGCAGCTCCCTGACCCCTCTATATCCAAAAGACTGACATTAGGCAGGCATCATCCTGGGACAAAGACAGCAGAAAAAGAAACCGGTAGCATCCCTCGCTGTGCTACAGCTACTAGAGGTACACCCCAGACAAGCAGGGTCTGGAGCGGACCTCAGCAGTCGTACAGCGAAGGGGCTACACTGGTAGAAGGAAAACCAAGCAACAGAAATACTTCATCATCAACATTCTGGGTGTCCACTCAGAGACCCAAACGAAAAGTCAGCAACTACGCAGACGACCAGCGGACAAATCCACAAAGATGGGAAGAAACCAGCGCAAAAAGGAGGAAAACACCCAAAACCAGAACACCTCGCCTCCTAGAAAGGACCAAAACTCCTCACCAGCAAGGGAGCAAAGCTGGACGGAGAATGACTGTGACAAAATGACAGAATTAGACTTCAGAAGATGGATAATGAGAAACTTTTGTGAGCTAAAAGATCATGTATTAAATCAATGCAAAGACACTAAGAACCTTGAAAAAAGATTTGAAAAAAGATTTGAGGAAATGATAACAAGAATGGATACCTTAGAGAGGAATATGAATGAATTAAAGGAGCTGAAAAACACAATACGAGAACTTCGCGAAGCAAACACAAGTTTCAATAGCCGAATTGACCAAGCAGAAGAAAGAATATCTGAAGTCGAAGACCAACTCAATGAAATAAAACGAGAAACCAAGATCAGAGAAAAAAGCGCAAAAAGGAATGAACAAAGTCTCCAAGAAATGTGGGACTATGTGAAAAGACCTAACCTACGTTTGATAGGTGTACCAGAAGGGGACGAAGAGAATGAATCCAAGCTGGAAAATACTCTTCAGGACATCATCCAGGAAAATTTCCCCCACCTAGCAAGACAAGCCAACACTCAATTGCAGGAAATACAGAGAACACCACAAAGATATTCCGCAAGAAGAGCAACCCCAAGGCACATAATCGTCAGATTCAACAGGGTTGAAATAAAGGAGAGAATACTAAGGGCAGCCAGAGAGAAAGGTCGGGTCACCCACAAAGGGAAGCCCATCAGACTCACAGCAGATCTCTCGGCAGAAACACTACAAGCCAGAAGAGAGTGGGGGCCAATATTCAACATTCTTAAAGAAAAGAACTTTCAACCCAGAATTTCATATCCAGCCAAACTGAGCTTCAGAAGTGAAGGAAGAATAAAATCCTTTGTGAACAAGCAAGTACTCAGAGATTTTGTCACCACCAGGCCTGCTTTACAAGAGCTCCTAAAAGAGGCACTACACATAGAAAGGATCAATCAGTACCAGCCATTCCAAAATCACACTGAATGCTAAAGAGCTTCAACATAATGAAGAATCTACAACAACTAACAGGCAAAACAGCCACTTAGCATCAAAATGGCAGTATCAAATTCACACATAACAATATTAACCCTAAATGTAAATGGACTAAATGCACCAATCAAAAGACACAGACTGGCAAATTGGATAAAAATCCAAAACCCATCAGTGTGCTGTATCCAGGAAACCCATCTCACATGCAAGGATACACAAAGGCTCAAAATAAAGGGATGGAGGAAGATTTACCAAGCAAATGAAGAGCAAAAAAAAGCAGGAGTTGCAATTCTCATCTCTGATAAAATAGACTTTAAAGCAACAAAGATCAAAAGAGACAAAGAAGGCCATTACATAATGGTAAAAGGATCGAGACAACAAGAAGAGCTAACGATCCTAAACATATATGGACCCAACACAGGAGCACCCAGATACATAAGGCAAGTTCTTAATGACTTAGAAAAGGACTGAGACTCCCACACAATAATAGTGGGAGACTTTAACACTCCACTGTCAATACTAGACAGATCAACCAGACAGAAAATCAACAAGGATATCCAGGGCTTGAACTCAGACCTGGAGCAAGCAAACCTGGTGGACATTTACAGAACTCTCCACCCCAAATCCACAGAATACACATTCTTCTCAGCACCACATCACACCTACTCTAAAATTGACCACATAATTGGAAGTAAAGCACTGCTCAACAAATGCAAAACAACTGAAATCATAACAAACAGCCTCTCAGACCATAGTGCAATCAAGTTAGAACTCAATTCAGAAACCGACCCAGAACCGCACAGCTTCATGGAAACTGAACAACTGGCTCTTGAATGTTGACTGGGTAAACAACAAAATGAAGGCAGAAATAAAGAAGTTCTTCGAAACCAATGAGAACGAAGACACAACGTGCCAGAACCACTGGGACACATTTAAAGCAGTCTCTAGAGGAAAGTATATAGCAATAAGTGCCCATATGAGGAGAATGGAGAGATCCAAAATTGACACCCTATCGTCAAAATTGAAAGAACTAGAGGAGCAAGATCAAAAAAACTCAAAACCCAGCAGAAGACAAGAAATTACTAAGATCAGAGCTGAGCTGAAGGAGATTGAGACATGAAAAACCCTTCAAAAAAATCAATAAATCCAAGAGCTGGTTTTTTGAAAAGATCAACAAAATAGACAGACCACTAGCCAGATTGATTTAAAAAAAGAGAGAGAACAACCAAATAGATGCAATAAAAAATGATAAAGGGGAAATCACCACAGATTCCACAGAAATTCAAACCATCATCAGAGAATATTACAAACAACTATATGTGCATAAACTAGTAAACCTGGAAGAAATGGATAAATTCCTGGACTCCTGTGTCCTCCCAAGCCTAAACCAGGAGGAAGCTGAAACTATGAATAGACCAATAACAAGGTCTGAAGTCGAGGCAGCAATTAAGAGCCTACCACACAAAAAAAGCCCAGGTCCAGACGGGTTCACAGCCGAATTCTACCAGACACACAAGGAGGAGCTGGTACCATTCCTTCTAAAACTATTTCAAACAATCCAAAAAGAGGGAATCCTTCCCAAATCATTTTATGAGACCAATATCATCCTGATACCAAAACCCGGCAGAGACCCAACGAGAAAAGAAAACTTCAGGCCAATATCCATGATGAACATAGATGCAAAAATCTTCAATAAAATATTGGCAAGCCGATTGCAACAGCAAATCAAAAAACTTATTCATCATGATCAAGTAGGATTCATCCTGGGGATGCAAGGCTGGTTCAACATATGCAAGTCTATCAACGTAATTCACCACATAAACAGAACCAAAAACAAAAACCACATGATTATCTCAATTGACGCAGAGAAGGCGACAAAATTCAACAGCCCTTTATGCTAAAAACCCTCAATAAACTCGGTATCGATGGAACGTATCTCAAAGTAATAAAAGCTATTTATGACAAACCAACAGCCAATATCATACTGAATGGGCAAAAACTGGAAGCATTCCCTTTGAAATCTGGTACTAGACAAGGATGCCCTCTCTCACCACTCCTATTTAATATAGTACTGGAAGTTCTAGCCAGAGCAATCAGGCATGAAAAAGAAATAAAGGGTATTCAAATAGGAAAGGTGGAAGCCAAATTGTCTCTATTTGCAGACGACATGATAGTATACCTACAAGACCCCATTGCCTCTGCCCAAAAACTCCTGAAACTGGTAAACAACTTCAGCAAAGTCTCAGGATATAAAATCAATGTGCAAAAATCACAAGCATTCGTCTACACCAATAACAGACTTAAAGAAAGCCAAATCAAGAGCGAACTGCCATTCGCAATTGCTACAAAAAGAATAAAATACCTTGGAATACAACTCACAAGGAACGTAAGGGATCTCTTCAAGTAGAACTACAAACCACTGCTCAACGAAATCAGAGAGGACACAAACAGATGGAGAAACATTCCATGTTCATGGTTAGGAAGAATTAATGTCGTGAAAATGGCTATACTGCCCAAAGTAATTTACAGAATCAACGCTATCCCCATCAAGCTACCATTGACTTTCTTCACAGAACTGGAAAAAAACACCATGAACTTCATATGGAACCAAAAGAGAGCCCGCATAGCCAAGTCAATTCTAAGCAAAAAGAACACAGCGGGGGGCATCACACTACCGGATTTCAAACTATACTACAAGGCTACAGTAATCAAAACAGCATGGTACTGGTACCAAAACAGAGATATAGACCAATGGAACAAAACAGAGGCACCGGAGGCAACACAACATACATACAACTATACAATCTTTGATAAACCTGACAAAAACAAGCAATGGGGCAAGGATTCCATGTTTAACAAATGGTGTTGGGAAAACTGGCTAGCCATGTTCAGAAAGCAGAAACTGGACCCCTTCCTGACACCTTACACTAAAATTAACTCCAGATGGATTAAAGACTTAAACATAAGACCTGGCACCATAAAAACCCTAGAAGGAAATCTAGGCAAAACTATCCAGGACATAGGAGTAGGCAAGGACTTCATGAACAAAACACCAAGAGCATTGGCAACAAAAGCCAAAATAGACAAATGGGACCTAATGAAACTCCACAGCTTCTGCACGGCAAAAGAAACAGTCACTAGAGTGGATCGGCAACCAACAGAATGGGAAAAAATTTTCGCAGTCTACCCATCTGACAAAGGGCTGATATCCAGAATTTACAAACAACTCAAGCAGATTTACAGGAAAAAAACAAACAAGCCCATTCAAAAGTGGGCAAAGGATATGAACAGATACTTTACGAAAGAAGACATATATGAGGCCAACAATCATATGAAAAAATGCTCATCGTCACTGGTCATCAGAGAGATGCAAATCAAAACCACATTGAGATACCATCTCACGCCAGTTAGAATGGCGATCATTAAAAAATCTGGAGACAACAGATGCTGGAGAGGATGTGGAGAAAAAGGAACACTTTTACACTGTTGGTGGGAGTGTAAATTAGTTCAACCATTGTGGAAGACAGTGTGGCGATTCCTCAAGGCCTTAGAAATAGAAATTCCATTTGACCCAGCAATCCCATTACTGGGTATATATCCAAAAGACTATAAATCGTTCTACTATAAGGACACATGTACACGAATGTTCATTGCAGCACTGTTTACAATAGCAAAGACCTGGAATCAACCCAAATGCCCATTGATAATAGACTGGATTGGAAAAATGTGGCACATATACACCATGGAATATTATGCAGCAATCAGAAATGATGAGTTCGTGTCGTTTGTAGGGACATGGATGAATCTGGAGAACATCATCCTCAGCAAACTGACACAAGAACAGAAAATGAAACACCGCATATTCTCACTCATAGGTGGGTGATGAAAAATGAGAACACATGGACACAGAAAGGGGAGTACTAAACACTGGGGTCTATTGGGGGGAAAAGGGGAGGGCCAGTGGGAGGGGGAGGTGGGGAGGGATAGCCTGGGGAGAAATGCCAAATGTGGGTGAAGGGGAGAAGAAAAGCAAAGCACACTGCCATGTGTGTACCTACGCAACTGTCTTACATGCTCTGCTCATGTACCCCAAAACCTATAATCAAATAAAAAATTAAAAAAAAAAAAAAAAAGAAAACCCTTTTGGTCCTTCTTGGTCCCTTGCATTTTCCTGTAAGTTTGAAAATCAGTTTGTCAATTTCTGCAAAAAGAGGCACTAGAATTTTGATAGGAACTGCATTGAATTTATAGTTCAATTTGGGAAGTACTTCTATCTTAATATTAAATTTTTCAATCTATAAGCGTGGTTTAAGTTCAATTTATTTAGGTCTTCTTTAATTTCCTTTAGCAATTTCTTGTAGTTCCAGTGTACATGTCTTGCATTTCTAAGCCTTGTGGGCTATATATTTTAAAAAATAATTAATAAACTTTGGTACAGCCGAATTTAAAGTGTCTAATAATTATAAGTTACCCAAATATACTCCCAATGAAGAATCTTTCCATGTTTTTATTTTATTTCGTTAAAATAGGAAAATCTTTTAATGCATGTATGGTATTATTTAGATTAGTGTTTGGGCCATCCCTTCTTGTTTTGTAGTGTGTTTCACAGTTTTGTGTTAAAAACTGGCCATTTTTCATAATCTAATGTGGCAGCTCTGGAAATAAGATTCCTCTTTTCCCAGAGTTTCCTATTGTTACTGTTTGTTGTTGCTGCTGTTTGAAGTTTGTTTGTTTAGTGACTTTCCTCAGCTTATTATATAAAGTCTGCACTCTGTTGTGTGTGGTCACTGAAGCCTCTGCTGAGTTAGCTTAGTGGTCAGTGAATGATTGAATAAAAAATTCCGTGAATGACTTGAACCCATAGGTCTCTCACACTTTGCCATGGAGCTCTGAGTGAATGTGTTGGGGCACTGTTTATGCAGACAGTGTCAGCCAGCATAAGAGATTAGGATCTTCTCAAGTCATTCCTGGCCATTTTCATAGCCCTGCACATGTACGTGGTTTTCTAGATGCCCTAAAATATGTTGGAGTCTTTTAAAGCCCCTATAAATGTTTCATTTTTCAGCTTTAAGATTCTTAGCCTCTTATTTACTCTAAGTGATGCAACTGGTATTACTGCCTCAGGCAGCTTCAATTTAAATGATGGACACCGTTCATTTTTCACAAACACGCTGGGGATACAGCATTTCCCCACTGAATGAGCTCTGAGTCAGTAAAAATAAAGCCAGTCCCTGTGAATGGGGCTTTCCAGGGAGTTGTCCAGCAGGTCAAACAGTGACAGGTCCCTGGGAATGGACTTTTGGGAGATTTCTAAAGACTTTCTGTTCCCTCCAGTAGCTGTAAGACTGCTGGTTTTTCACAACTACCATGCTTGTGAGGCTGTTGGATTTCACTGCTACTGTGCGGGAAAACGGAAATAGTAATAGTGTGTGCTAAAATGCTACAAAGCTCTTTGCTGTTCTTAGAGATTCAGCTATTTTTCTTTAAAATGTTCTCCAGATTGTTACAACCTTTTGATTAAGTTTTACAGCTCTGAAAAAGGTTTTTGTCAAATTTTTAATGTTCTTTTTTGCTTTTATGAAGTAGATTTTCAGAAGTCTTTACTCCAGCTTTCAGAAAGTGTTCGTTCTCCTGATTATCTCTATCTCTCTGGCTACTCTTGGGAGGTTTAAAGGCTTTTCTTTTTAATATGTATGGCAAATAGCTGGTTTTGTTCTTGCTGTTGTTGTTTTAGAGTTCCTTCCCTTCTCTCTCACCTTTTATCAAGTCCTTGGATGTCCTGATTCACTGCTATGGCTTCTGTTAGCATCTTTGTGATGGAGACTTCTCATCTGTAACTCCAGCACATGTGCTTCTCCTGAACTCCACACTCTTTTATCGGAGTGTCTATAAACATCTCTTGAAGGACCCATAGGCATCTCAAATCAATCTGTTCAAACCTAATGAATCATTGACTTTTTCCTCCTACCCCATATCTGCCATTTTGATGTCTCTTATCACATTTAATGGTACTACTATATACATAGTCAAAAAAACAACCAACAATAACCCTTCATACTTCCTTTCTCTATCCCATAAAGCAGCTCAAATGGTTGTTGTATCTGATCATCAAATTTTCCTGCATTTTGATAACATTACTTTCCATTTATTGGCCATTTGCTACATTTAGAAGGGAATTAAAGTGCTTTAATGAAATCTACAAAGAACTTTAAGATTTGGATTCTGTCATGCTCTCCAGGATCATGTTTTTATACTCTGCCAGCCACCTTGAATTTTCATTTTTATATTTACCTTATCTTTAGTACTTGCTGTCCCAAGAGAAATCTCTGTGTGCTTGTACAAGTGCTCATATATTTTTGCTTCTGCTTCCTTGAATTGGATTCTGCTACTTGCAGCCAAAGAATCCTAAATAACAAAGTAAGCTTCACAGTATAACTACAGCATTAGTTATCTTGCTTTACCCATTATTCTAATTTTTCTCACTAATATATCTACCCTTAGCTGAGCTGATGAAGCTATTTTCATATCCAGTGTGATCCAGAATCTTCCAGTCTATTTTCCTGTTATGTTCTTAACAGATCTCATCAGCAAACTCTCTCCTCACAACTCGTATTATGCCAAGAGATCAGCCCTACCTATCAATTTAGTCTGTGAATAGAGTTGCTATCTCTCTCTCATTTTTTCTTTCTCTTCTCAAACAAAATCCTCCTTCTATGGGGAAGAAAAAAACATGGTGTGTTTACCAGCTAAAATTTACAACTAGTATATGATCTGTTATTGCCCTAGCAGCAAAACCCTGTTGGACATTTTTCTCTTTTCTGTATCCAGTATATGTAGATTATGTAACCCCTTTGCAAAGTATAAAATGTCACACAATGGTTATTATGTATTCTAACTGCAGGGAGGCAGATTTCGGTTCTGGGACTGTTATTTGTCTAAATTCATGTTTATTGATTATAGGGCAATTTAAGATACAAGTTGGTCTTTGGCTCTGACAAGCATGTGTTGCAAACCTGTTTCCTCTTACTGGCTAGTTCCTGACTTTGAGATAGTGTTTTCAACACTCCATCTCACTTTGTTTCTTTCCTTTCTAAATTTATAAAATCTGATAAAGTCCATCAAAACTTGAGGATTGTTAGAAGAATTAACTATATGAATGGACATAAAAAGCCTAATATGGGATCTTGTCAGTGATAGCCATTCAATAGATGACAGGTTAGTTTATTGTCATCAGCATCATCATTCACCATGCAACCTCTGCTTTTAACAGATTTCAGCCGATAATCTTTTGTTTCTCCTTTCTAATCCTGCACTTCCTCTGACTGTTCCATTTTGGTTCTGAGCAAGGAGGCTGCTTGTGTCTGAATCTGGCAGATCCTGAAATCTCTGCTTGGTTTTGTCAGACAAGTTCAGGCATGTACAGACATGTCCATGAATTTCTCAGAAGGTTGACTCTGCCAAAGCCAGAACAGCACTCCCCCCCTTTCCACTGGGTCTTGTGCTCCAAGCTGTTGGACATAAGTTTGTGCTTTCAAAACTTCAGTATTTACATGGAGTCTATGACTCTGATTTACCCTGCGTCCAGCTGCTGATACTTATCTTGAAATTTCTAAGTGCAAGGCTGCAATCAAAGCATCAGGGCACAGAAATGAACAAATAAAGATGTTTGGGGACTGCCTGCTTTTCTCATGTGATTTGCACATTTTTCTTGGCTTGTGTAATCTGAGGAGGCTGGGACCATGGGCCCCTTCATTCCCTGGCCCAGTGGCAGCACATGGCAATGTTACAAATACAGGAGCTGGACATTCAGCAGGGGCCTCACCCCTGCTAGGAAAGCATCCACCTCTGTGCCTCCCAGACAGCGTTGACGCATTCAGACAAGCTGGACAAAGAACGTACAGTCTGCATTCCCTGGCCTTTGAAGGGAAGATGTTGCAATGTACAAGCAGTTGAAGTGTTTTGCCTAATTCATCAAAACATTCACATTTGCTAGTAATACAATGCATCTATGACGAGAAGGACTCAGGGGAAAGCACTGTGGATTAAGGGTAAAATGGCTCATGTCTCCTAATTTCTACCATTCGGCTAAGCTTTGAAGCTGCCTCCCTTCATTCTTGAAAGTGTTGCAGGGTTGTTAAAAATGCATGAGCTTTGGTACCAGATGGCTCTGTGGTTCAGACCTGGTAGCTGTGGGATCTTGGGTAACATACCCTTTCTAAAGCCTCTGCTCTCATCTGGAAAGTAAGGGCAGTAAAACTAAATTCTTAGAGCTTTTACAAGGATTCTTTGAGATGGTGTATATTGCTTAGCAGGATAACAGACACAGTAAATGCTATAAATGAACTTTTACCATTCACCTACTTTTTAAGTGCCTACCATGTGCCAGGCACTCAGCCACACACTTAGCCCTTCCTTGCACCTCCATTTGGTTGGACATTGCAATGGGAGTTGGGAGACAAGGAGAAGCATATTCTGAAAGAGGCAAAGAAGAAATTGACTTTAGTTCCAGTATCACATAAAACTAATCCTTATGGCCTTGAGCAAGAGATGTCTCTCTAGACCTCAGTTACTTCAGCTGAAAAGCAGCGTGATCATTTCTGCCCTAAGAGTCAATGGGAAGGCATAATAATTATTATTACAATTATAATAGATGGCATTAATCTAGAGCTGATTTGCTTCTCAGCACTTTCTAAGCATTTTACATTTACTGATTTATTTACTCTTCTCAGGTACCCTTGGATAATTATTACACATATTCAACTAACAAAGGGATTAAGGGACAAAGAAGTTGAATGATTTGTTCATAGATAGTAACCAGAAATCAGCTAGTCTGGCTCCAGAATCTTTTCCCTCAATCATCATACTTTGTACTTGGTGGACAGTAAAACCTTGTATAAATATGAAGATTTTTACTATGCTGGAAAATTCTACCTAAAAAACTAGTATTTTGATCTAATCGTTGTATGCTCCAATGTGGGTTATTTATTTTTTTTATTGCATTTTAGGTTTGGGGGTACATGTGCAGAACATGCAAGACAGTTGCATAGGTACACACGTGGCGGTGTGTTTTGCTGCCTCCCTCCCCTTCACCCACATTTGGCATTTCTCCCCAGGCTATCCCTCCCCAGCTCCCCCCACCACTGTCCCTCCCCTATTCCCCCCAATAGACCCCAGTGTTTAGTACTCCCTTCCCTGTGTCCATGTGTTCTCATTTTTCATCACCCGCCTATGAGTGAGAATAGGCGGTGTTTCATTTTCTGTTCTTGCATCAGTTTGCTAAGAATGATGTTCTCCAGATTCATCCCTACAAATGACACAAACTCATCATTTCTGATTGCTGCATAATATTCCATGGTGTATATGTGCCACATTTTCCCAATCCAGTTTATCATCGATGGGCATTTGGGTTGGTTCCAGGTCTTTGCTATTGTAAACAGTGCTACAATGAATATTCGTGTGTATGTGTCCTTATAGTAGAACAATTTATAGTCCTTTGGATATATACCCAGTAATGGGATTGCTGGGTCAAATTGAATTAATATTTCTAAGGCCTTGAGGAATCGCCGCACTGTCTTCCACAATGGTTGAACTAATTTACACTCCCACCAACAGTGTAAAAGTGTTCCTATTTCTCCACATCCTCTCCATCATCTGTTGTCTCCAGATTTTTTAATGATCACCATTCTAACTGGCATGAGATGGTATCTCAATGTGGTTTTGATTTGCATCTCTCTAATGACCAGTGATGATGAGCATTTTTTCAAATGTTTGTTGGCCTCATGTATGTCTTCTTTTGTAAAGTGTCTGTTCATATCCTTTGCCCATTTTTGAATGGGCTCGTTTGTTTTTTTTCCTGTAAATCTGTTTTAGTTCTTTGTAAATTCTGGATATCAGCCCTTTGTCAGATGAGTGAACTGCAAAAAGTTTTTCCCATTCTGTTGGTTGCCGATTCACCCTAGTGACTGTTTCTTTTGACGTGCAGAAGCTGTGGAGTTTGATTAGGTCCCATTTGTCTATTTTGGCTTTTGTTGCCAATGCTTTTGGCGTTTTGTTCATGAAGTCCTTGCCTACTCCTATGTCCTGAATGGTTATGTGGTTATTTTTTAAGAGAACTGAAATAATTTCTCTATGATGCATTTTTTTTCAGGATTTTAATATAAAAAATTTCAACCAAGCAGTATAGTTTAAGTATTTTTATAGTAAACATACATAAAGTCAACATACATACCACTCAGGTTCTTTAATTAACATCTTACTATTAAAATAATTGTGTTATCACATATCTCTCTCTAGATCTCTCTCCATCTCTCTCCATCAATCCATCTTATTTGTGACACATTTAAAACTAAGTTGGCAGGCACCACAATGTTTCACCCAATTCTCCAGTATGAATATCATTAATTAGAATTAATTAGAATTTAATCTACTTTATGATCCATTTTGTCCTTTGCCAAAATGAATTTTAGGTTTCATATCTGGAATGAAGATTCATGAATCTCAGGAAATACTTTAACAACAAACCATGGGAGAGTCTACTTTTAATATTGTCACTTCATTAATATTGCCATTATCATTACTATTGTAGCTGATGTTCACACCTGATTTCTCAAGCCTAACAGCCAGTCTGCTATTCAGCTGCTATTTTTCCTGTTCAGACCTTTCATTTCATCCCAGACATAATGACTCCTGCTCAATTTTTCCCACTTCCACCCTCACCCTCTTGTGCCCAAATTCAACCACAGTCTGCTCTCTGCCAGACCTCCATATATCCAGTGGGATTCCAATTCTGCCACAGAATTCTACATGATACCAAGTATCTGACTGACCCAGCCAATTATTACAATAGCACCTTATATTTAGTTGGTGCTGGACCATTATTTCATTCAGTAAGTATTTATCAAGAGCCTATTTAACCAGGTGACCAGGAAGGAGCAAAGAGTGAGCTGGGAACACTGAGTGAAGAAAGAATTAGATCAACTAACTCACATGTATTACATAACTTCTATGTACACAACATTGCCATCAAGGAGTTTATAGTCAGTCAGGGGGGAAGAAAACAAATGCAGATGAAATAATTGGAGACCAGCTATATAGAGAGAAACAACCACAATTTCTACGTGGTCATGTAGAATGGTTTATGTGCATGTCTGCCAAAGAGATGTACAGTAAAAATGCTTGTAAGATTCTACTTCTGGAGAGAAATGAGACTGTAAATTAATATTGGTTAGATCTAAGGGCATGTCCTAATACAGGCAATAAAAGTAGAATTATTCAATAAAATGTTTTTGTGAAAAAAAATTTTGTTGGGCAATTGATAAAATGTCTTAGAATATGTGAAGAGGCCAGGTGCCATGGCTCACCCCTGTAATCCCAGCAATTTGGGAGGCCAAAGCAGGCAGAACACCTGAGGTCAGGAGTTCGAGACCAGCCTTGCCAACATGGTGAAATCCTGCCATCTCTACTAAAAATACAAACATTAGTCAAGCATGGAAGTGCACGCCTCTGATCCCAGCTACTCAGGAGGCTGAGGCAGGAGAACCACTTGAACTCGGGAGGTGGAGGTTGCAGTGAGCTGAGATCATGCATTGAACTCCAGCCTGGGTAAGAGTAAGACTCTGTCATGAAAAAAAAGGGAAAAAAGAAAAAAGGCTGGGCGCGGTGGCTCAAGCCTGTAATCCCAGCACTTTGGGAGGCCGAGGCGGGTGGATCATGAGGTCGACAGATCGAGACCATCCTGGTCAACATGGTGAAACCCCGTCTCTACTAAAAATTACAGAAAATTAGCTGGGCACGGTGGCGCGTGCCTGTAATCCCAGCTACTCAGGAGGCTGACGCAGGAGAATTGCCTGAACCCAGGGGGCGGAGGTTGCGGTGAGCCGAGATTGCGCCGTTGCACTCCAGCCTGGGTAACAAGAGCGAAACTCCGTCTCAAAAAAAAAAGAAAAAACAAACAAAAAAAAGAAAAGAAAAAAAGAAGACGTGAAGAGATTGAGTGAATGAGTCAGAAACTTGAAAGCTGGAGCCAGATGCCACAAGGATGAATTTGATAAAATTAGAAAGATGGTTGTGATTCAGAGATAATACCTTTTCTAATATTGTTAGAGCTGAAAGTGTCTGGCAGCATATTGCAGGCCCTAATCAGACAGAGATGAGTGGTAACATTCTGCTTAATTGATGAAGGATCAGTAAACAGAGATTGGAACCCAGTGAAGTGACTAAAGAGGGATCCAACGAAAATAAGCCAATGATTATAAAGACTGAAAGAACTGTCAGTAGCAAATTCAAGAAGTCATACGGAATGAACACAAGTTGGTGTCCGGATTCCACTGCCATCTAGGTCCAAGTACTCCAGTTGTATGAGCTCCAGCTTTCTAAGTTATGAAGTAGAATAAAATTTGCTCTTAAAGGATTTTGTATGGGTTGAATGAGATGCTAAACAAAATAAGTCTAGCTTAGGACCTGTAATCCCAGCAATTTGGGTTCAGTTTGTTTTCTGCAGTTGGGTCCTTTCTGCAGTTCCTCTTTAGGTCCTTTCAGCCTAAAGAGTATAGAATTGTGCGAATTTCCACTGAACGTCATGAACATTTGTTGTGGCCAGAGTTAACGGATCTGGCCCGTGTTCTACATTGCCCTTGAGCATGTGTGGTGACTTTGAGTGAAATTTTTTTTTTTTTTTTTTTGAGGCAGAGTCTCACTCTGTTGCCCAGACCAGAGTGCAGTGGTGCGAACATGGCTCACTGCAACCTCCGCCTCCTGGGTTCAAGTGATGAGTGAATAATTTTTAAAAATAAATAAAAAGCCACATTTTTGGGGCATATTAGTTGTTTAAATTTCTTCCTCAGATAAAAATAATTATAAAAATAAAGCCATCATTTCACAAAGCCTGGGCACATAGGTTGGTGAATACAGCACAGATTGGGTTTAAGACCCCACTCATCCTCTCAGCCATGACAGCCATCTCTGTCCATGGCTTCAAGCAACATTATTGGGAGAAGACAGAAATAAGACTATTGGATACACCAAAAAGGGAGTTAGTAGGTACCATCAAAAGTGCCATTTAGAAATGAAGAACTATCTGTTTGGGTGACTGGAGTTTACTGAAGGCATTAGAGAACTTCCAGCATCTTCTCTTCTCTAGGATTCGAGAGCTAAGACTCTATATTCTATGGTAGCCTCAACCCCACCACATGATACAACCCTTTGTATATAAATAGGGTTACATTAGAGATGATAATCTATATTTTATTTTTTATAACAAAGGATTTTAACTTCAAACCTCAACTTGTTAACTCTTTGAAGACTATAAATGCCATATGTAGGCTCACATGAAGCTCATTCACTCCAGGTACGTTATGGTATCTACTGTGTTTTACAGTTACTTCCCCATTTCCCCCTCTTTCATGTTAGACGATGAATCCATTTGGAGAGGAACTCTCAGCACTTTCAAGGACACTACCTTGTCAGGATGCTCCCAGAACTGGTACTTCCAGATGTTCTGCACTCCAGGCATCCTCAAAATGCCAGTTTGACTGTGTGCTCCCCCACATTGAGAAGGAGGTTATTTGCATCCACTCAGTGCCATGCTTCTCTTCCTGAATGCCAAAGATGCTGTCTTTGTTCTTCCATGCCCCACAGAAACCCTGTTTAATTACCTATAACCTCAGTCTCCGGGCTATGACAGGCATGTCATAGGCACACAGTTGTTCTCACCATTCCACTTTCCTCCTTCCCTGAAACCTTCCCCATTCCACCACCTCCAACCATAACAAAACCATGCATATAAATAAACATGTAGCCAGCCAGTTTTCAAACAGGTGTGAATCTCAGTGTAAGCCACAATTTGGGCTCATATTACTACACAGTAAATCTATCAGGGTATTTGTGAAGTCCTTCACAGGATGCCCAACTGAACTGTGTTTTGGGGATACATTTTAAATGGAAAATCAGTGATCCTGCTGTGCAGAGTGCAGTCAAATAAAGATAGGTTTACTTTTTAAATGAAAGTGACTTTTTTAACAGAATAAAAAACAGAGTCATTTCAAACTTTTTTAAAAATTGTACTTTAGATGTATACTATATCCGCATTTCTCTTAAAATTTTAGATAAACAAAATAAAAGAAGTAAAGAGCAAAAGAAAGAGAGAGAAAGGGAAGGAAGGAAGGGAGGAAGGAAGGAGGAAGGAAGGTAGGAAGGAAGGAAAGAAAGGGAGGAAGGAAGGAAGGAAGGAAGGAAGGAAGGAAGGAAGGAAGGAAGGAAAGAAAGAAACTGTGGAAAAACTCACAATCCAGACAAGACATCTGCTCAATTTTGAATTGTATCATTCCGGAATTATCCACAACACACTTAACTAGCTTCTAATTCTTAAAGTAAAACGTTTCCAATATTTTGCTATTTAAAAAGACATACATTCTTATATCTTGCAGAAGATTCATGATTACCAACCTAGAATAAATTTTTAGAAGTGAAATTAGTGCCATACAACCCCACAGCCAATCATTTAGCAATTTTTGCCACCTTCATTCAAAAAGTGTATCCCAAATCCCAGTACTGCCCATTATTTCTCCTTCCACTATCCCATTACCTCTCCCCATACTCCATCTCCCAAGTTCATTATCCTAGCACACTCCTCCCAATCCACTCCTCTCCCTAGTGCACCATCTTTCTCTGTCTGGTCCACTTTCTTAAGTCCATTTCACCTTATCTGTCACCTGAGTCCATCATCCTAATCCATGTCTCCTATCCACCTTTCCTTAGTCCATTTTCACCTCATTCATCACCCTAGTCCCTAACCCTGTTCTATTTTCCCCTAGTCTACCTCCCCCAGACTATCACCCTAGTTCACCTCCCCCTAGTGAGTCCATTTCCCCTTTATCCATCACTCTTGTCCCTCACTCCATTTCACTTCCTCCTATCACCAACATTACTTGTTTCCCTGCCTCTCGATGGGTCCTTTAGTTTGTTTTCCACTTAATGGAATGAGAAATATGTAAAAAAGGAAAGTCAGATCATATCAATCTCTTAGAACACTTGGAATCAAATCCCCATCATGGGCTCACAGACCTTCAAAAAACTGTCTAATATCTACTCCCATTTACCAAGAACTAAAGGGGATAGTTTCAACTTGACCTGCCCATGTTATTTTTATGTTTATTTTCTTAACATCATCACAAAATAATGATCTTAAAAGTCCATTGACTACATTTTCATCTGGCTATGAGTTTTCCCAGAAAATGACTCAAAATAAATGTGATGTAAACTTCAACATAAGCATATGTTTCTCCATAAGTGAACTTCCCTTTTTTTATATATTACTATTCAAAAATAATGTGTGTAAAGGAAGAAATGAAAATATTTTTTTAAAAAGCCCAAAAAAGTAAAACTTAAGAGACTATTCGGTATAATCAAAAAAGCTTAATCGGCCAGGCGCGGTGGCTCAAGCCTGTAATCCCAGCACTTTGGGAAGCCGAGGCGGGTAGATCATGAGGTCAAGAGATTGAGACCATCCTGGTAAACATGGTGAAACCCCGTGTCTACTAAAAATACAAAAAATTAGCTGGGCATGGTGGCGCGTGCCTGTAATCCCAGCTATTCAGGAGGCTGAGGCAGGAGAATTGCCTGAGCCCAGGAGACTGAGGTTGTGGTGAGCTGAGATCGTGCCATTGTACTCCAGCCTGGGTAACAAGAGCAAAACTCTGTCTCAAAAAAAAAAAAAAAAAAGCTCAATCTCTGGAATCAGACCCATTTGAATTGAAATTCTAGAATCATCATTTACTCATTGAGTAACCAGGTACATTTTTAACAGCTAATTGAGATTTAGTACCCTCATTTCTAATACAAAAATAATTATCACTTCTCTTTTTGTGTCCTAATTAGGACTAAATAAAATACCAGCCATAAAAGCCATCTCGAACTTTATCTGATACGGTCAATAAAAAAAGACTGGTTTTATCTAAATTCTCATCATATTCGTGACTACAGCTCTTCATTCTAAACCTTGCAGAGAAAGGACATAGTGGAATAAAGAGCTGTCCTCCAATATGTGAGGCCTCATTTATTGAGCATCCAAGGGGATGCTCTTGGGACAGAACTAAAGTTACTGTTTAACAGATCCTGACCATGAAGAAGCTTGGTTCTGCCAGGTAGCACTACCCAGCAAATAATGGGACTCCCCATAAAGGAGTTTAAAACTGAAGTCCTCAAGAAGAGGCAGCAAGGACAGTCATAGGTAAAATTAGATCCTAGATAATGTCACCCCTGAACTGTTACTAATCCTTAAATTTCCTTTATCGGTGCACCTCTATTTTGCTTGATAATGGCAGATATTTGAAGAAAAAATTTTCCCATAGTCTCTCAAGCCATATCTCTCAAACAATCTTCTCCACTGAGATAGAAACTTGGTGTTCATGTGCAATTATGAAAGTTGATAAACTCCAACATTCATTTTTAATATCTCAGCAGTTTGCCAGGAGTATAAAATGCCAATATTCTGAGAAAATTATTGTTTACAAATATAATTTGGAGCTCCTAAGTCCTTTGGTTATCAGCAGATTATAGGAAGAATAACATCACTTCTTCTGTTCTGGTACTCCCTATGTAAGCCCAGTTTCTTCTGCTTTTAACACCTTTGCATCTTCAGTAGTAAAGTCACTACGCTAAGCTGTTCATTAGCTAGAGACGAAAGGGAAGGAGAGGACTTGCTGATGTCTGCCCAGTAAATTGTGCAGTTTTGCATGTTTTCTGCAACAGCCGGTACATATCTATAGTCTGAGTCCCATAGTAAGACATCATCAGAATTTAACCTTCTTGGTCAAAACATGCGGTGTAAGAGAAAGAGATGGCTCCAGCCCCTGAGAAACTCTTGCTCACTATGTGACCTTGAACAGTTTGCTCTGTTTCGATCTCTGTGCATCCTGGTTACAAATATAGGCTTTGAATTAGGATGAATGACTAATGCATGCAGGGCTTAAAACCTATATGACAGGTTGATAGGTGCAGCAAACCACCATGGCTGGTGTTTATCTATATAACAAAATTGATAAGTGTGTATCTATATAACAAACCTGCATGTTCTACACATGTATCCCAGAATATAAAGTAAAATAAAATATTTTTTAAAAAAGAATATAAGCTTTGAATCACACTCATCTGTATCCAAAACCTGGCTCTGCTACTCACTAACTTGGTGACATTGGCTGAGTTTCCTAATCTTTCAGAGGCTGTTTTCTCGTTTCTAAAATGGCGACTATAGCAATCATTCATTCCCCACAGAGGTATTCCTCTATGACAACTGTGGTCATAACTCATAACTGTTAATTGCAATACTGTATATACAGTGCTTAATCAAATGCCTAGTATACTGTAAGTGCTCAGTAAATGTTCCATCATTACAATAATTAGATAAACATATTCTAATTCTAGAGAAGCTCTATGTGTATCAGCTAGTGTCCTCAATTCTGTGTCATTAGTTGGATGTCTGGCTGAGACATTGCTATTTTCCCAGTCACTCAAGCTAGAAATGTTTATTTACTTAACAATGGGTTATTTCGGCTCCTATCATGAGTCAGGTACTTTGTAAATTGTTGGATGCTCACCATAATAGAGCGTCTGACGTCAGGACAGTGGTATTTTTTCCTCCCATAGTTCTTATCACTTGCAGAGTTGTCCCACAGTTACCAAAATCAATTGATTTTAATGCCTAAATGTCTTTCAATTCCACCTTTTGCTGTTACTCCATCTCACTCTCACTAGCTCCTCAGTTCTAGCTCCTCAGCTCTTCTGGATGATCACAGCAGCCTTTTCACTATTTTTCCTTGATTCCAGCCTCACACTTCTCCAGTCACTTTTCCCAATCAGTCACAAGCAGTGCTTTACTAAAATACAGGCCTCATGCTTCCCAGAACAAAACTCAATATACAGTCCTTTATAATCTGCTTCTATTGACCTCCAGCTTGATTTTTGACCCCTTACCTACATGGGCAGGCTCATGTCACACGATGCAACTGAAAATTACGTAGTGTGCACTTGCTTTTTCACATCTCATGCTTCCATGTCATTGGAGATGCAGCTTCGTCTCCTCAGAATACCTCTCTCCCTTACCTCCTGGGAAAACTCATCTTTTAATATTTATTACAAATGTCACCTCTACTGTGACTCAGAGTTGGTCTCTTCATCTTTTGATCTATCTTTGTTCCTTGAACCTACCTCCAGAGTAAAATTTACTACTTTTGGTGTGTTTTTTTTTTAATTATTTAATAGCTATCAGCTCAAATGTCACCTCCTTTGGGAAGATTTCACTGACCATTCCATACCCCAAAGAACCCCAAAGCCATAAATTTATTTCCACACTATATTGTTTTTCATATGACTCCCTGGTATTTACAAATATAGCTTAATGAATCTTGTAAACAATCTTTTGCAAAATAACCATATATTTATATAACTATAAAGTAATTAGCAAATTTTATCATAGTAAAAATTAAGAAACAGTGTGCATCTCATTACTTATGTAGAATCAAAACAAAGACATTGACATCTCAAGTAAATACTTTATTAAAAACATGCTGACTATTAAACCTTAAAATTCTCCATATTTTATCCCTACATTAAGCCAGATCAGCAGAGAGTGGTATCCATGAACCATCTTCTTTGAGGTCCATAAAGAATTGTCTCTATGGAATTATGATTTAGCAGTAATATTTCAGTGTTCATCCAGACTAATGGTATATGTAACAAACAGAGATATTTGCCGAATATTTTTTGGAGTCTTGGTTAAGGTGCTACTGAGAACATCTTCCAATGCATTCCTCAGTATCCTTTGTGACAAGTTTGTTTTAGAAGTGGAATCCAGGATAACATATGTATCTATCTACACTTTCTTCTACTAGATGCCAAAAGATAGATACCCATTATGTGTCTCTCCTTGCCTAGGGTTACAGGAAGCTCAGTGCTAATTTTGGCACTCAGTTGTTATAACCCTACTCCACCAAGATATTTAAAGATATGCTCTTATCTTTACTAGCTTCCTTGCTTCTTTTCTAGCTCTTAATATATGGCTTTTCTCACCTACTGATTAAAGGATTTGTGGCAATAAAAGAATAAAGAATGTGGTAGTAGAAGCAACATGCATTTTGTTTCTGTTTTTTTCCTTTTGTTGTTTATTTTATTTCAAAATAATTTCAAACCTACAGAAATATTGCAAGAATATTATGAAGAATTCCCATATACTTTCATCCTGATTCACCAGTCATTAATATTGTGCCACATCCGGCTCTCTCTTTGTCTCTCTGTATATGTTTTTGTGTCTGTTTCTGTCTCTCAGTATGTCTACAATGAACTCACTCACAAACATTCACACACACACACACACTCACACTCTTTTCTCCTGATTGATAGTTAAGAATAATCTGGGTGTCTATACTAAAAAGAAGGATATTCTCTTACATTACTAGTTATACTGTCAAGTTCAGCTGCATATCTTTGGTTTATCATGTAATATACAGTTTATAGTCAAATTCTGCTAATTACCCCAAAATGAAGAAACATGGTTTTATGTACTTTGTTTCTGAGACAGAATCTCCCTCTGTCACCCTTACCAAAGTGCAGTGACAAGATTTTGGCTCACTGCAACATCCACCTCCCAAGTTCAAGCAATTCTCCCACCTCAGCCTCCTAAGTAGCTGGGATTAGAGGTCTCATCACCACGACCAGCTAATTTTTTATTTTTAGTAGAGACAGCATTTCGCCATGTTGTCCAGGCTAGTCCCAAATTCCTGACCTCAACTGATCCGCCTGCCTTGGCCTCCTAAAGTGCTGGGATTCCAGACATGAGCCACTGCACCCAGCCAGAAGCATGCATTTTGGAGTCACGCAATATGAAGTTTCAAGGTCATCTCTGTCAGTTGCTAGTTGTATAACCTACTTTAAGTTATTTCACACAAAATCATGATAATAACATTCTCTATGTGTGATTTTAAGCAGTCTCTAGGAGAAAATATATAGTAATAAGTGCCCACATGAGAAGCAAGGAGAGATCCAAAATTAACACCCCATCATCAAAACTGAAAGAGCTACAGGAGCATGATCAAAAAAACTCAAAACCTAGCAGAAGACAAGAAATAACTAAGATCAGAGCCGAACTAAAGGAGATGGAGACACAAAAAACCCTTCAAAAAATCAATAAATCCAGGAGCTGGTTTTCTGAAAAAATCAACAAAATAGACCACTAGCCAGATTAATAAAAAAGAAAAGAAAGAATAACCAAATAGATACAATAAAAAATGATAGAGGGGATATCACCACAGATTCCACAGAAATTCACACCATCATCAGAGAATATTACAAACAACTCTATGCACAGAAACTAGTAAACCTGGAAGAAATGGATAAATTCCTGGACACTTGCCTCCTCCCAAGCCTGAACCAGGAAGAAGTCAAAACCCTGAATAGACCAATAACAAGATCTGAAGTTGAAGCAGTAATTAAGAGCCTACAACACAAAAAAAGCCCAGGTGCAGATGGGCTCACAGCCGAATTCTACCAGACATACAAAGAGGAGCTGGTACCATTCCTTCTGAAACTATTCCAAATAATCCAAAAAGAGGGAATCCTTCCCAAATCATTTTATGAGACCAACATCATCCTGATACAAAAACCCGGCAGAGACTCAACAAGAAAAGAAAACTTCGGGACAATATCCATGATGATTTAATCTTCAATAAAATACTGGCAAGCCGATTGCAACAGCACATCAAAAAGCTTATCCACCATGATCAAGCAGGATTCATCCCGGGGATGCAAGGCTGGTTCAACATATGCAAGTCGATAAACGTAATTCACCACATAAACCAAACCAAAAACAAAAACCACATGATTATCTCAATTGATGCCTTTGACAAAATTCAACAGCCGTTTATGCTAAAAACCCTCAATAAACTCGTTATTGATGGAATGTATCTCAAAATAATAAAAGCTATTTACGACAAACAAACAGCCAATATCATATTGAATGGGCAAAAACTGGAAGCATTCCCTCTGAAATCTGGCACTAGACAAGGATGCCCTCTCTCACCACTCCTATTCAATATAGTACTGGAAGTTCTAGCCAGAGCAATCAAGCAAGAAAAAGAAATAAAGGATATTCATATAGGAAAGGAGGAAGCCAAATTGTCTCTATTTGTAGACGACATGATAGTATACCTAGAAGACCCCATCGTCTCAGCCCAAAATCTCCTGAAACTGATAAGCAAATTCAGCAAAGTCTCAGGATACAAAATCAATGTGCAAAAATCACAAGCATTTCTATACACCAATAACAGATGTAAAGAGAGCCAAATCAAGAATGAACTGCCATTCACAATTGCTACAAAGAGAGTTAAATACCTAGGAATACAACTAACAAGAAACATAAAAACTCTTCAAGGAGAACTACAAACCACTGCTCAACAAAATAAAAGAGGACATAAACAGATGGAGAAACATTCCATGTTCATGTTTAGGAAGAATCAATATGGTGAAAATGGCCATACTGCACAAAGTAATTTATAGATTCAACGCTATCCCCATCAAGCTACCAATGACCTTCTTCACAGAACTGGAAAAAACCACCATGAACTTCATATGGAACCAAAAAAGAGCCCGCATAGAAAAGTCAATTCTAAGCAAAAAGAACACAACAGGAGGCATCACACTACCGAACTTCAAACTATACTACAAGGCTACAGTAACCAAAACAGCATGGTACTGGTACCAAAACAGAGATATAGAGCAATGGAACAGAACAGAGGCCTTGGAGGCAATACAACATATCTACAACCATCTGATCTTTGACAAACCTGACAAAGAAAAGCAATGGGGAAAGGATTACCTGTTTAATAAATGGTGTTGGCAAAACTGGCTATCCATGTGCAGAAAGCAGAAACTGGACTCCTTCCTGACTTACACTAAAATTAACTCCAGATGGATTAAAGACTCAAAAATAAGACCGAACACTATAAAACCCTAGAAACAATCTAGGCAAAACCATTCAGGACATAGGCGTAGGCAAGGACTTCATGACCAAAACACCAAAAGCATTGGCAATAAAAGCAAAAATAGACAAATGAGACCTAATCAAACTCCACAGCTTCTGCACAGCAAAAGAAACAGTCATTAGAGTGAATCGGCAACCAACAGAATGGGAAAAAATTTTGCAGTTTACCCATCTGACAAAGGGCTGATATCCAGAATTTACAAAGAACTAAAACAGATTTACAAGAACAAAATAAACAAGCCCATTCAAAAATGGGCAAAGGATAGGAACAGACACTTTACAAAAGAAGACATACATGAGGCCAACAAACATATGAAAAAATGCTCATCATCACTGGTTATTAGAGAAATGCAAATCAAAACTACATTGAGATACCATCTCATGCCAGTTAGAATGGCAAACATTAAAAATTCTGGAGACAACAGATGCTGGAGAGGATGTGGAGAAATAGGAACACTTTTACACTGTTGGTGGGAGTGTAAATTAGTTCAACCATTGTGGAAGATAGTGTGGCGATTCCTCAAGGACCTAGAAATAGAAATTCCATTTGACCCAGCAATCCCATTACTGGGTATATATCCAAAGGATTATTAATTATTTTACTATAAGGACATATGCACATGAATGTTCATTGCAGCACTGTTTACAATAGCAAAGAGCTGGAACCAACCCAAATGCCCATCGATGATAGACTGGCCTGGGAAAATGTGGCACATATACACCATGGAATATTATGCAGCCATCAAAATTATGAGTTCATGTCCTTTGTAGGGACATGGATGAACCTGGAGACCATCATTCTCAGCAAACTGACACAAGAACAGAAAATGAAATACTGCATATTCTCACTCATAGGTGGGTGTTGAACAATGAGAACACATGGACACAGGGAGGGGAGCACTACACACTGGGGTCTGTTGGGGGGAGTAGGGGAGGGATGGCAGGGGGTGGGCAGTTGCAGAGAGAGAGCAAGGGGAGAAATGCCAAATATAGGTGAAGGGGAGGAAGGCAGCAAATCACACTGCCACATGTATACCTATGCAACTATCTTGCATGTTCTTCGCACATACCCCAAAACCTAAAATAACAATTTAAAAAAGAAAAAAGAAGAAAAAGAAAGATTATGTGTGAAAAAATATGCACAGAAGCATATTTATAACGTTGTTTAAAATTTAACAGGAAATAATTTTAAATTATACATAAGCCTCCTGAAATCTTTTGGAAAGTGGGCAACAAATGCACAAATGGGCAAGTGATAAAAGTGTGAAATAATATGAACACGATAAGATTGTTCATGATCAAGTGTGTAACAAATGATAAAAGAAAATTGACTGTGATGACTTAGAATGGCTTCACGGAAAAAATAACATGCTGGATTTTAAAGAATGTATAGGATAGAGATTGAAATTTTCTAAAGAATAGCCAGGCATGGTGGTACACTCCTGTAATCCCAGCACTTTAGGAGGCCCAGGCAGGTGGATCACTTGAAGTCAGGAGTTAGGAGTTTGAGACCAGCCTGGCAAATATGGTGAAAACCCACCTCTACTAAAACTACAAAAATTAGCAGGGCATGGTGGCGGCAGGTGCCTGTAATCCCAGCTACTGAGGAGGCTGAGGCAGGAGAATTGCTTGAAACTGGAAGGTTGGAGGTTGTGGTAAGCCGAAATCAGGCCACTGCATTCCAGCCTATGTGACAAAATGACACTTCATCTCAAAAGAAAAATCTGTGAAGAATAGAAAGATGATATTCTGGATGGTGAGACTCAACAGGAAAGAGTGAAGTGAGGAGACCCAAAGCAGGCAGACCTCACTGAAAGTTTATCAACAAAGCTACCCCCACGAGTATTGTAATAATTTAAAAAATCATGTTTCTTCATTTTGGGGTAATTAGCAGAATTTGAGTATGAACTGTATATTACATGATAAACCAATGCTGCATGGCTAAACTGACAATATAACTAGTAATATAAAAATTCCAGAAACTCCTGCTCATACAATTGAGAGTCACTGCACACAAAATAAAAAGTTAATTTCCTAGATTATAAACTGGGAAAAGAAGAATGATATCTGATACATTTTTTCCCGTTTTCAGATTTCAAGTCATTTAAAATATAAAATATGCATCCAGGCATAGCTCTGAGAAACACCAGGATTATCTATTCACCCTTCTGAAGCTGAGAAGCAAATTTATGGAATCAGAACAGGGACTTGACTGGGTGCTTAGCACCAATTAGGGCTGCATATCTGAAGAAGGGAAGAGAAAGATCCAAAATCTCACAAGATAGGAGATTGCAGATCGGAACCCACCACCTTCTCTGACTCCAAATGCAATGCCCTTGGCTTGTCTGCACACCAATTCTTCCTCATCTCCAAGTCACTGCATTTAATTCTATCCCACCTGAGTATGTGAAATAGAAGCCTGTTTGGAAAAATCTTTTTATCTGCCACATCCTGAATCTTAATTCATCTTAGTGCCAAAATGTATAGTAATCCACAAGGCTGAACAAGGCTGTACTTGGGACTTGTTCCCTGCTCATTTGGGTGGGTGGATCAGAAAGAACAGAAGAAAGAGAGCCTGCCTCTTGTGAGTTTGCCAACTGAGTATTTGGATTCAGATGGATCACACGCAACACGTCAAATTGTTTTTAGCTCCGTGTCCAAACTTGACTTCTTTTTATCTAGACTAATTCCAAATTTTATAAAGTTGTTGAAAGTCACTTGTGGATAAGTTCATCCATACTCTAAAAAGATGCAACCGAAATACATTTCTACTTGTTGAGTGGTACTGGAACAAAGAAAAATGTGTGGGTAGAATCAGGATAAATACTTCTTCCTTGGCAACAGATTTAAAAACAAAATTAGGCACAATGTAAGTGATGATCTGTTATGAAGATGAACAATAGATTTTAGCAGGCAGCTATTCTCTATGGAAAATGTTACTATCCTGAAGCTATAGTCCTGCAAAGCATGAGAGAGGGTCTCCATAGATTGATGATGTCTGTCGTGAGCATAGGAGGTATCAGTGGCACACACAGATTAGGTGTAAACCATCTCTGATCTGACCTAATGAAATACTTTCCTAATGACAGACTGGGACAGTGGCTAGACAAACTCTGTACTTAGGCACAGAGCCTAGATTCCCTGACTTCACTGTTTTTCATCATTCTAGTGTAACTTAAAACCTGGTATCTTCCAGTTTGACAAAGATAAGACTCACCACATGTCAAGCCGTTTCTTCAAGTGTTTTGTTCCTTGAAATACAACCAAAACAATCAATGAAATAAAGTTTCCTCCTATTCCTGAAAAAAAAGTCCCAGACAGGCTCGTAGGCATCAATGTGGCCTTGTCACAACATCTCAACTCTTAGTCACACTCACAAGAAGAACTTGTAGATTGCTCATAGATGTTCTCAAGTTAAAAGGCAAAACACAACCCTTCTGACTTTTTCTAATTGATGTTTGTTTGCAGAAAGCATAAACAAGGCCCAGATTTTTATTCATCTGTGGGGATGTGGGTAGCTAATTTTTCTTTGAGCCTGCCAGGTTCTACATTATATAAAGGAGACTTTTAGAAAGAGGAGCACTGCATTAATTTAGAGAGAAACCACCCAGGCCAAACATGCTTGTAACATATGGGAAGAGGCACAGAAGCGCAGAGGAGGGAGAGTGGAGGAGCTAGAATTCTCTCCATTTTCTGGTCCCTCCTGCTGATCTCACCCAAACAAACACTTCTTAGAACTGCAGAGCCACAACTGGACAGAAAGCCACCCATTCTCTCTGCTTCCCACGGTCTCACTCTCTTTTTCTTTCATTCTTTTTTTTTTTTTCATTTGAGAGGATCTGAGCCAAATGGTTCTACACTTCCCCTGCACTAATTCAGAGCATATTCAAGTCTTCTAGGGGAAAAATAAATATGTAATTCTAAAACACAAAAATCTGGGATTTGACCATAATTTTTAGGATCTACTGTGTTTTCCAGGAGGGGATAATGGCACAACCTGGGGCTTAATATAAATAAGCCCTAAAAGTACAATTTATAAAACTAAAATGGTAGAGGTCCAGGACAGTGTTCATGCCTGTAATCCCAGCACTGTGGGAGGCCGAGGTGGGTTCCTCACCTGAGCTCAGGAGTTCAAGATTAGATCAGCCTGGGCAACATGGTGAAAAACACCTTAAAAAATAAATAAATAAAATTTAAATGGGGGGTAGTGAGCAGCCCAGGGATCCGCCACCTAGATTGGACTTGACCTGGAAGATACGAACAGTAATTCTGTCTCTAACACAAAATAGCTGTATGTTCTTGAGTGAGTTATTGCCTCTTCTGGGGCTAATTTCTTACTCTATAAATTCTTTCTGCCATCCAACTTTTGTTGCTCTCCGTCTCCTGCAGAACACCATATTCACTTCCATTGTCCCATTGTTTCTGCTGGGGACAATGGAATGATTATGTGCTTGGTTTGCATTTTAAGGTTGAGAGAATCTGGGTCTTAGAGGCAGATTCGGATTGGATTGCTGACACCAGCCCCCAAGTGTATAATCTTGAGCAAGCCATTTAAGCCATGCCTAATTTATATAAAGAGGAGAAAACACAATGGTATAATGTCTCCAAGTTTATTTTAAAGGTTAAAACTAAGAGCAAGTATAAAAATGCCTAACTATGCATGATCTTAAGATTCATAAATCTTAGCTCCCCTCATATTTCCTTACTATCTAGCATAAGTTAAACATATGGTGAGTATTCCACAAATCCTGTTAGAGAGAATGGAAGAGAAGGGAAAAAAAGCAAAGAAGGGGAAGAAAGAGGCAGACGTGGAAGAAAAGAGGAAATGGTATTAATCATGCTCCCCTCATTAGCCTGTCAGTTTCTAAGATGCAGTTATGGCATACACATACCTTCATCTTCAATTTCTAGTAGCAACATTAATATTTGTATCTGATCAATTAATACTTTAAACCAGAATTTAAAATCATTCTATTATAAAGACACAGGCACATGTATGTTCACTGAGGCATTGTTTACAATATCAAAGACCTGGAACCGATGCAAATGCCCATCAACGATACACTGGACAAAGAAAATGTGGCACATACACATGTTAAATACTATGCAGCCATAAAAAATGATGAGTTCGTGTCCTTTGTAGGGACATGGATGAATCTGGAAACCATCAGTCTCAGCAAACTGACACAAGAACAGAAAACCAAACACCACATGTTCTCACTCATAGGCAGATGTTGAACAATAGAACACATGGGCACAGGGAGGGGAACATTACACACGGTGGTCTGTTGGGGGGTGAGGGACTAGGGGTGGGACAGCGGGGAGCGGGGAGGTTGGGGAGGGATAACACTGAGAGAAATGGCTGAGGTGATGAGGGGGTGTGGAATGGAGACAGCAAACCACCATGGCATTTGTGTACCCTATGCAACAATCTTGCAAGATCTGCACATGTACCCCAGAACTTAAAGTACAATTAAAAAAAAGAGGAAATGATATATGCTGTGTCTTACCATACAGGGGTTCTAAGAGGATCTAATGAAATGTTAATTGTGAAAGTGCTTTGTAAACAGTGAGAATCCTGATGACTGAGTCAAGGTCTAGCATGTAGTTATTAGGCCACACTCTTTGCCTCCAGTCCCTGTTTGCCTCGTCTAATAAATTTAGAACTGAGGAACCTATTTGAAACAGGTAGCACTCACAAATACAGAAAAATGTACAGACAAATGTCATAGAACTTTGTGGAAGGGATGCACAGAGAAGAGAGTTAAAAACTGGATTATAAAGAAGGATTAGACCATGGGTTGGCTAAGTAAAAATTATATATCATACTATATAAAGAAGAATTTTAGAAAGAAGGACGCTGCATTAATTTAGGGAGAAACCATACAGACCAAATATCCTTGTAACATATGGGAAGAGGCACAGCCGGGAAGAGTCATTCTGGAAAGATGAGCAGAGAAGGGAGGGTGGAGGAGCAGAATTCTCCCTCCATTTTCTGATGCTTCTGGCTGATCTTACCCAAACAAACTCTTCTTAGAACTTCAGAGCCACAACTGGATGGAAAGCTCATAAAAGAAGCTCAGAACATGGGGACACAATGAGAAAAAGGATGAGGAGAGTAGAAAACATTGTCTAACTAAGCTCTGTATCACTCAGGGACCCAAACAAACAGCCCTGCTCTGCAGCTTCCCCCGATGAGAGAAGATACAATCTCCTTCATTTGCAGGAAGATGATAAGCTACCACATAGGATTGGGGGAGATGAATACCAGAATAAGGAAGTGTAGATCTGGGCCTGGTATGAAGAAACGTCCAAAGAAGCTGCCTGTGTGGACAACTTAGTGCCAAATCCTCAATGCAGAGGTGAGAGACAAAGCTTTATCAAGGGGTTTAGTAGTAGACCCTAGAGGTTCAGGGCAGGTAGACTGCACTGATTAATAAATATGTAAGACAACTCTGAAAGCCAAAAATTACTGGAGCTCAGAATTAGGGTAGAAGTTTGACCAAAAGAGCTAATCCTCTCCCAGTAGACAATCCTACCTTACTAAAGGATTCCTTCCTTTCAATTCACTGAAATTTCTGAGCTCTTAATATTGATGAGGCATTGTGAAGGTTATAAAGATTATTGAGGCTTTCCCACTTTTTAATCACTAGAGCTCAAAATTCATGAGATGAAAAGACACATTAACAAAAATTCTGTGAGACAGAGCAAAGAGTAATTGCACTCAATAATGTTAAGAACAATTTTGGTCATTTAAAAAAAAAAAGAATTATTTTACCTGACTGGGGAGTTAGAATAGACTTTATGAAGCAGGGAGATTTTGACAGCACTGGAAGAAAGCATGGAGTTTGGTTAAACACAGATATGAGTGGAGAAGGAAGGAGATTTTTTGTTTGAGGAAGCAGAAAGTGCAAAGATGCATAGATTAGCTAATATATTATCAGAGAACTTAGAAATGAGGCTGAAAATGTAGGCTAGGGTGCAGGTTTTAGGATTTTCTTAATTCTATAAGCAATGGAGGAACATGACACATCTTTCTTGAGTGGACTATAAATTATCTGAAGATGGAATATTTGAGTATTTCAACATCGTAATATAATGATTGGCAAACAGCACTCCATAATTGTTTGAGTAAATGGTGGATAGTGGGTGGGTAAATGAAAATATGGATGGATGGATAGATGAATAAATGAATGAAATAATCCTTATAGACGATATACACTCAGCTGTCTTATACTCATCTGCTTGCTAATTTATTCGTAACATTTAGTAAACATTAAATGTTAACTGTTCACAAACTCTGCTATACATTATTTGTGTTTGAACTTGGAATAAATTCTCTCTTTACCACAGTAAGCCCAGGAAAGACTATCTTGCCCACCCTTTGGAGAGATTCATTTTCTATGTACTGTACTCTACCTATTGGAAGTCAGGAATTTTTTTTTCATAGTCATTTTTGTTGAATCATTGTCTTTATTTTGATAAGAAGGAGCACAGTTCTTTAAAAATTTGGACCCCCAAAGCCAATTTTTATGTTTCCCCAAGCACTGCAATTGAGGCCATTCTGCCTGGCTATTAATACTCTAATGGAACGCTGTGCCCTCTTACAGAGGGGAAATCAGACATTGTGCTGAGCTGATTAGAAGTGACGGCATGGAGTTTCTTCCTGAGAACGGAAGTCTTGTAACCTCAAATACCAAGGACTATAAATCTCAGCAATATATAATGGTAATTGGTTTGAAAGGCCTAATCGACACAGAGAACGGAAGCCAAGTGCAGAATACTCAGAACTGGAAGCTCCAAGCCTCTGCCTCCTTCCAGAAGGAGATGTGTCATTTTCCCCCTCAGTGCTGGAAACAGCAGTAAGGGATTTCAAAAGTTGAGCCTTGCTAAATGTCCAGGCTAGAAGCCGTGGGTGGTGGTCAATAGGGACCTGGTAAAAACACAGATTCCTAATTATCATGTTTGACATGCTGAATCAGAATCTGTAAATTAGAGCCCAGTAATTAGTGGGAATTTTAACAAGTTTCCAGCTGATTCTTATGCACAATGATGCCTGAGGATCATACTGGCAATCATCAATCCCCATATACTCCATGAGATCTTTCTAAGTACCCTACTAATGAAAATATCTTTGATCTTGAATTTAGCCAACCCATGCTCAAATTTCACATCGGCCACCTACTTAATGAGCAGGCTTAAGGAAAGCTCTGCTTTCTTTAATCATATTTTCTTCATTTATGAAATGAAGAAATTAATGTTTAGCAGACTAGATTCTCATAAGGACCTAAAATGCTTCGATAGTATATGAAAATGCTGAGACATGGAAGAGATTCAGTAATAGTAATCATGAGCTTGAAAACCATGTATAAATTCAAAGGGCATAAAAGACAGATTTGGCTATGCACCCCTGAATTTGAAACTAACGAAGTCAAATCTTTTTTGAATACAGACACAATACAACTGAGATACAAAAAGTTGGAAAGAACTGGAATTGATTTCCAGTTTCATTGCTTATTAGCTACAGAGACTTAGGCAAGTCACTTTCTTTCAGACTCTAATTTGTCATCTGTAAAATAGGCATATACCACCTGTTTTTCATACCGTGAGAATTAAGGATATTTATGTAATATAGTTGGCAAGTATATTAGTTTGTTCTCATACCGTTATTAAAAAAATACCTGGTATTGGGTAATTTATAAAGAAAGAGGTTAAGTTGGCTCACAGTTTCACAGCTTGTACAGGAAGCATGGTGGCATCTGTTTTGTGGGAGGCTTCAGGGAGTTTTTACTCATTTGGGAAGGTAAAGCAGGAGCAGGCATCTGACTTGAAAGGGACAGGACTGAGAGAGGAGAGAGGTGCTACACACTTTTAAACAACCAGATCTGGGCCAGCTGCAGTGGCTCATGCCTATTGTCCAGCATTGTAGGAGGCCAAGGTGGGTGGATCACCTGAGGTCGGGAGTTCGAGACCAGCCTGACCAAAATGGAGAAACCCTGTCTCTACTAAAAGTACAAAAAATTAGCTGGGTGTGGTGGTGCATGCCTATAATCTCAGCTTCTCGGGAGGCTGAGGCAGGAGAATCACTTGAACCCGGCAGGCAGAGGTTGCAGTGAGCAGAGATTGTGCCATTGCACTCCAGCCTGGGCAAGAAGAGCAAAACCCATCACCTCCCACCAGCACCCACCTACAACACTGGGGATTAAAATTTGACATGAGATTTGGTGGGGAACACAGATCCAAACCATATCATTCCACCCCTGGCTTTTCCAAATCCTGTATCCTTCTCACATTGCAAAATATAGTCATGCCTTTCCAATAGTCCCCCCAAGTCTTAACTCATTCCAGCATTAGCTCAAAAGTCCAAAGTTCAAAGTCTAATCTGAGACTAGGCTAGTTCTTTCTGTCTGTGAGCCTGGAAAATCAAAACTAAGTTAGTTACTTTTAAGCTACAACAGAAGTATAGGCATTGGGTAAATACACCTTTTCCAAAGGGAGAGAGAGGCCAAAGGAAAGGGGCTACAGGCCCCATGCAAGTCTGAAACCCAGCAAGGCAGTCATTAAATTTTAAAGGTCCAAAATAATCTCTTTTGACTCCATGTCTCACATCCAGGGCACATGGGTGCAAGGTGTGGGCTCCCAAGGATTTGGGCACAGTTGCTCTCATAGGCTGGCATTGAGTGCCTGCAGCTCTTCCAGGCATGCAGTGCAAGCTGTCAGTGAATCTACCATGCTAGGGGCTAGAGGATCATGGCCCTTTTCTCACAGCTCTACTAGGCAATGCCCCAGTGGGGATTCTATGTCGGGGCTCCAACCCCACATTTCTACTTTATACTGCCCTCGTAGAGGTTCTCCATGAAGGTTCCAGCTCTGCAACAGGCTTCTGCCTAGACATCCAGGCTTTTCCATACATTCTCTGAAATCTAGGCAGGTGTTCCCAAGCCTCAACTCTTGCACTCTGTGCACCCACATGCTTAACACCACATGGAAGGTGCCAAAGCTTATGGCTTACACCCTCTGAAGTAGTGGTCTGAGCTATACCTGTAACCCTTTTAGCCACAGCTGGAGCTGGAATGATTGATTGGGATGCAGGGAGCAGTGTCCAGAGGCTGTGCAGGGCTGTGGGGCCCTGGGCCTGGCCCAAGAAACCATTTTTACCTCCTGAGCCTCTGGGTCTGTGATGGGAGAGCCTAAAAGGCTTTGAGGCCTTTTTTTCCATTGTCTTGGCTATTAACACTTGGTTCCTTTTTACTTATGCAAATTTCTACAGCCTGCTTGAATTCCTCCCCTGAAAACGGGCTCCTTTTTTTCTTACCACATAGCCAGACTACACATTTTCCAAACTTTCGTACTCTGCTTCACGTTTCAATATAAATTCCAGTTTCAGATCACTTCTTTGCTCATCTATATGAGATAAGTTGTTAGAAGCAGCCAGTTTACCTCTTGAATGCTTTACTGCTTAGAACATTTTTCCACCAAGTACCCTAAATAATCATTCTCAAATTCAAAGTTCCACAGATCCTTAGGGCAGGGGCACAATGACTCTAAGTCCTTTGCTAAAGCATAACAAAAGTGACCCTTAGTCCAGTTCCCCAAAAGTTCTTCATTTCCATTTGAAACCTTCTCTGCCTGGAGACACTGTCCATATCACTATCAACATTTTGATCACAACCATTCAACAAGTCTCTAGAAACTCTCAAATTTTCCCTCATCTTTCTATCTTCTTCTGAGTCTTCCTTACTCTTCCAATCTCTGACCATTACCCAGTTCCAAAGTTGCTTCCACATTTTTAGGTATCTTTATAGCAATGTTCCATTCCTCAGTACCAATTTTCTGTATTAGTCCATTCTTACACTACTATAAATAAATACCTGAGACTGGGTAGATTGTTTTTAAAAAGAAGGAGGGGAACATCATGCACCAGGGCCTACTGGTGGGTAGGGGGACTAGGGGAGGGATAGCAGAGGGTGGGAGGACTGGGGAGAGATAACATTAGGAGAAGTAGCTAATATAGATGACGGGGGGATGGATGCAGCAAACCACCATGCATGTGGATACCTATATAACAATCTGGCATGATCTGCACATGTACCCCAGAACTTAAAGTATGATTAAAAAATAAAAATAAGAGGTTTAATTGGCTTATGACTCTCAAGGCTGTACAGAAAGCATGGTGGCATCTGCTTCTTGGGAGGCCTCAGGGAGCTTTTACTCATGGTGGAATGCAAAACAGAAGCAGGCATCCTATATGCAGGAGTAGGACCGAGAGAGAGAGAGAGAGGTGCTACATGCTTTTAAACAACCAGATCTCACAATCACTCACTATCACAAGAACAGCACAAAGGGGATGGTCCTAACCCGTTCATGAAAACTCCAGCCTCCTGATCCAATCACCTCCTACCAGGCCCCACTTAATACCTCTTGGGATTACAATTCAACGTGAGATTTGTGGGAACACAGATTCAAATCATATCAGTATCTATGAATTCTAACACACAAAACCAGTGATGATGCCACAAGCTGGCTTGAGGTGGGAATACTGTAGCTTCACATCATCTTCTTTAGCCACAATCCAATTCTTTGCTGTTGAACAACTGAAGTTTTCTCAGTTAATACAATATTTCATGCAACCTAAGTTTTAGGTTCCCAAGCTACCCTTTTCCAAATAGATAGCTGCATAAATTCCTCCCTACACACACCCTGGTAATGAAACTATGGAATCACTACAAATTGTACCTATCTATTATTTACTACCTATGTATATTAGTCCAGTCTTGGCATTGCTACAGAGAAATACCTGGGGCTATGTAATTTATAAAGGAAATATTTAATTTTCTCATGACTCTGCAAGTTGGACAAGAAGCATGGCACCAGCATCTGCTTCTAGTGAGGGCCTCTTGGAGCTCACAATCATGGCAGAAGGTGAAGGGAGAGCAGGCCGTTGCGTGGTAAGGGTGGTAGCAAGACAGAGAAGTTGGGGAAGTGCCAGTCTCTTTTAAACAGCCAGATGTCACATGAACTAACTGAGCACTCACTCTTCACCAAGGGGACGATTCAAAGCCATTCATGAGGAATCCACCCCCACAATCCAATCACCTCCCACTATCACACCCACCCAACACTGGGAATCATATTTTGACATGAGATTTGGTGGAAACAAATATCTGGACCATATCACTATGTTCACTTGAAAAGGTAGTTAACCTCTCTAAGCTTCACTTTCCTCCACTGTAAAATGGCTACATTTATTGTACCTTTATTATGTACCTATATTAGCTAGGATAAGTAATGTTCAATGTTGTAATAGATAAACCTTGAAATTCTGATAGCACTCTTATCACAGTAGAAGATTATTTTTCTGATGATTTCTGATTAGTAGCTATAAAAAAGTCACTTAATCTCAATTCCTTTGTTAGTCAAATAATAGTTGGCTGTGTTTAGGAGTTCTTTGTCCATGCCATCTTTCAATGACCTGGGCTCCTTCCACGTTGTTGTCTCTCTCTTCAACACATTGTCTCAGAGTTCACTGTAGAAAGACAAGGGAGAACATGAATATGGAATGCCAGAGACTCAGGTGCCTGGACCCAGCAGTGACACGCATCCCGTCTGCTCATGTTTCGTTGAACAGAGCCAGCCATTCACATTGCCCACCTATATACATGGGGGGCTAGAATAAGATCCTGGCAAGTAAGCTGCTTGCCAGCAACAAATTTCCATTATGAAAAGAGAGCACAAGTCTCTGTCTCAGCCAACATCACTATCTCATAAGGTTGTTGTGAAGATTAAATGAGAAAACACAAATCGAGTGCTTAGCACAGAGCCTGGAACATAGAAGATAATAATTCTTCATCGAAGCCATCATCTTAAAACTGCAAGTTTAATTTCATTCTTTGAGAACACTGGTGGAATCCTTTAGATACTAATTTATTTGCTTTTTGTTATTTTTATTATTATTATTTTGAGACAGAGTCTCCTCTGTTGCTCAGGCCAGAGTGCAGTGGCACGATGTGGGTTCACTGAAACCTCTACCTCCTCGGTTCAAGCAACTTTCCTGCCTCAGTCTCCTGAGTAGCTTGGGTTACAGGTGTGCACTACCATGCTCAGCTAATGTTTTTAATTTTTAGTAGACAAGTGTTCCCCATGTTGGCCAGGCTGGTCTTGAACTCCTGACCTCAGGCAATCCACCTGCCTCTGCCTCTCAAAGTGCTGGGATTACAGGCGTGAGCAACTGTGTCCAGCCAGATATTAATTTAAATACCAGATTGGCTCTCATGACGATCTGTTTGATTTTTGTTTAATTTTTATTAATTTGTTTAAAACATGTTTATTGAGTGAACCAGACATTCCCTATGACCACCCATTATGTTGAATGTGGAGAAAATGAGCATGAACATGCAGACAATTACATACGTGGTTAAGTTACCATTGTGATGCTACATGAAATGGAAGTACAGAATATTTTTTTAAAAAGTTTCTATGTAGAGAACTTATTTAGGATGTGGAATTCAATAGTCTTCTCTGCGACCTGAAGAACAAATGGAAATTAGCCAAGTGAAGTGTGGTACAGGTTTTAGGCAGAAAGAATGAATGTGAGTCTTCACTTCTTACTAACTCTATCATAAGCATCATTCAGTTTGGACAGCAGACCTGATGGAATATTCCAAAGCATCATCAGCTTAAAAATATAAATACATTTTAAAATTCTGGTAAATGTCTACACAGAAAATTTACAACTTACAAAGAACACATAACATCCAAACATTTCAGTAGCCCCAAGGAACTTGAAAATGTTTTCATCCCATTACAAACATTCTTTTTCTATTCTTTGGAATTGTCGACCAGTTTTTCTGTATATAACTTTTCACAGCCTGGTTCAAACCTCTGAGTGTGTTTGAAACAGAAAAGTTTCTGTGATTTATACTGCCCTTGGATGAATATCCAGTCCCCGCCAGTTCTGTCATAGCTCTCAAAATGCAAAAATAATGTGTGCTTGTAGATTTCTAGCCACATACACAACCACACACATGCATTATATTAGTCTGTTTTCACACTACTAAACAGAACTGCCAGCGACTGGCTAATTTATAAGGGAAAGAGGCTTAATTGCCTCTCAGTTCAGCATGACTGCAGAGGCTTCAGAAAACAAAATCATGGAGGAAGGGGAAAGAAAGCACCTTCTTCACAAGGTGGCAGGTAGGAGAATGAATGCAGGGGGAACTACCAAATATTTACAAAACCATCAGATCTCGTGAGAACTCACTCTCATGAGAACAGCATGGGGAAAACTATTCCCATGATTCAACTGCCTCCACCTGGTCTATTCCTTCACATGTGGAGAATATGAGGATTATGGGAAATTGCAATTCAAGATGACATTTTGTGTGGGGAAACAACCAAACCATAACATGCATGCAGACAGAGTAGGAAAGTGTCACTGGGAATGGTAGAGAGAACCAAGTAGACTGAAGGAATTCAGACCCTGGCTCTGCCACTTACTGGTTATGGGGTCCAAACTTCTTAGCATGGCATTCAAAGCCATTCATGATTTGGAACGTATTTGACAGCTGAGCTCCTTCAACCATTCTCCCCCATGAGTGCCCTTGGTTACAGACAGAGCAAGCCTCTGCAGGTCCTTGGCATTTTCTTTATGCATTTTTTAATACATGCTGTGGACATCCACTACTTGAGATGCTCTGTATAAGCACAGGCTTCTGTCTTCACCACTGCCACACACACTTCCACTCAACTCCCACTCAGTCTTAAGATAAATCTCAGCCTCTTTTGTTAATTATTTTACAGCCTCCATTTGCCTCATATGCACTGCACCAAGTAAATTAGTTACCCATTCTCTGTAGCCCTATCCCTGTACCTTACCACACTAGTGCTATTTTCTAACCACTTATGTGTCTTCCTGTCTCTGGGCTCTATACAAATACCATGGCATGGGCAGATTGTGTGTGTGTGTGTGTGTGTGTATATACCTATAGTTAATATCGGAACCTAGCATGGGGTCTTATATATAGTGGGCATGTAACACATGGTTGTTATTCAAATACCTATTCTAGTCATTTGTCCAATCTAAACTTCAGTTTTCTCATCTGCTGAAATGAAGAATCATACTTTCCCTATGTAGTTATTCTATCCTCATGCTAAATGAAAAAAGTGCATGCAAAGCTCTCAGCAAAGATTCCGTCACATGGTAAAGATAAGGGAGTGATTGAGTCAGCAAACATTTGAATGCTTGCTATGCCCTAGATCATGAATGTAAAAATATTTTGCCAGTGATAAGCACTCATAAATAGAATCATACATTTCATAACCACATTGTGATTGTTACACTATTAAGTCAAACAGGTACATATGTTTTTTGCCTGTTTAATTATAATGGTACTAATAATAGGAATAATCCTGGTCAAGTTCACGAAGAACAATGAGAAGAGTAAGAAATGTAGAGTTTGCCAACATTGGAGTTCTGAACAAGACGATAGTGCTCAACGCATTACCAGTTATGAATTCCAGGGTTAGTGAATTTAATACATTTTATATCATTGCAAATGTTTGCTCTACTCCCGGGGAAGATTAAAAATAAAAAATTCCTGTGTTTGGCTCAGGAGCTTCCTTCTCTCCTGGCAGTATGCATCAGACTAAATGTCACAAGAATATTTCAGCATATGTGGGTAAATATTTACACTCATTTTAAGCAGATATTCCAAATTCCTTGTTGTTTTTCAGCAGAGGCCTAAACCTGGTGGTAAAAGTCATGAATAGAACTTTTTCATTCTCACTAAGCGAGAAGAGGATTTTCAAGCATTCTTGCCTCCAGGGTGCTCTATTTTTCTCTTTCCATTCTCTTTGGGTTGAACTATTGGAAGGGAGAACTGGCCCTCCGCCATGGATCTCTCTACTAAGCCACTTCGAATTATTGCTCCATGGTCCCTGGGAGCTACTGCAAGCTCAAAAAAAAAAATTGTATATATATATATGCAAAATACAGTGTTTTTGGCCTTGGATTACAAAATATGAACAATGACTAAGTTTCTGATTTTATGAGTAATGAGAAATAATGGCTGGAGCCAATTAAAGATTGTACTTGTTCTAATGTGGAGAGCAGAAGAGCATAACAATGGGAGAACATTGCCGGGATGACAGGTTGATACTACACAAAGCTTGGGTGATAGACATTTTTGTGTTTATGGTACATTGAAATGCCTGTCTTTGTGTGTATGTGCATGTGTGTGTATGTGTATTTTCCTGGAAATTTCCCTTACTTTCCAAAATCTCCCAATAGTAAAAGCCCTCCTTTGTGGAAAAAGCATAAAGAACTTTGTTAATAGAGCAAAGGAAGGCAATAGACAAAGCTTCATCTTGTCCAATAGGCCAGGTGAATCTTCACTGGTGCCATAGAGTTGACTCATCATAAGGCAAGAGGAGTCAGTTTTATGCCCTTGTATTAGTCAATTATTACCTGCAGGGTCCCCAAGAAGTTTGAGAGTGAGGCCTATCAGCAGTATAACTCCTTCAAAACTAGGTAGCCTACCCATCTGACAAAGGGCTGATATCCAGAATCTACAAAGAACTAAAACAGATTTACAAGAAAAAAACAAACAAGCCCATTCAAAAGTGGGCAAAGGAGATGAACAGACACTTTACAAAAGAAGACATACTTGTTCTACTAAAAGGACACGTGCACAGGAATGTTCATTGCAGCACAGTTTACAATAGCAAAGACCAGGAACCAACCCAAACTCCCATTGATGATAGACTGGACAGGGAAAATGTGACATATATACACCATGGAATATTATGCAGCCATCAAAAACGATGAGTTCGTGTCCTTTGTAGCAACATGGATTCACCTGGAAACCATCATTCTCAGCGAACTGACACAAGAACAGAAAATCAAACACCGCATATTCTCACTCATAGGCAGGTGTTGAACAATGAGAACACGTGGACACAGGAAGGGGAGCATCACACACTGGGGTCTGTGGGGGGGAAATAGGGGAGGGACAGTGGGGGGTGGGGAGTTGGGGAGAGATAACATGAGGAGAAATGCCAGATATCGGTGATGGGGAGGAAGGCAGTAAATCACACTGCCATGTGTGTACCTATGCAACAATCTTGCATGTTCTTCACATGTACCCCAAAACCTAAAATGCAATAAATACAATAAAATAAAATAAAACTAGGTAGAGATAAGGATTTGAGACTTGATTCTCAAAACAATTGGTAACCATGAATGGATTCCGAGTAGTAAAAATTCGTCACCACTGCTGTCCAGTGGGAAAGTAAATCAGCAGTGCATACTGCATACACTGAAGCAGGATAAACTCCAAGAGAATAAGCTACTTTATAATTCTGCAGACATCTGGGCAACATTCAGGTTACCTGTCATGGGTTTGTTAAAGTAGCACACTGTAACAAAAAGAATGAACCCTAATGTGAACTATGTATTTTAGTTAGCAACAATATATCAATATGTGTTCATCAGTTGCAACAAATGTACCCCACAATTGCAAGATGTTTATAATAGGGGATACTGGAGGTATGGAGAAGGTGAAGGTAGTATATGAGACTTTTTATTATTATACTTTAGGTTCTGGGGTACATGTGCAGATCATGCAGGATTGTTGCATAGGTACACATATGGCAATGTGGTTTTGCTGCCTCCATCCCCCCGTCACCTATATCTGGCATTTCTCCCCATGTTATCCCTCCCCAACCTCCCACCCTTCCCACTGTCCCTCCCTTGCCCCCCTCAAAAGACCCCAGTGTGTGATGCTCCCCTCTCTATGTCCATATGTTCTCATTGTTCAACACTCACATATGAGTGAGAACATGCGGTGTTTGATTTTCTGTTCTTGTGTCAGTTTGCTGAGAATTATGGTTTCCAGATTCATCCATGTCCCTACAAAGGACACAAACTCATCATTTTATGGCTGCATAGTATTCCATGGTGTATATGTGCCACATTATGCTCAATTTTTCTATAATCTAAAACTGCTCTTTAAAAAGAAATTAAAGAAGTCCAAGGCCAGACCTGGTGGTTCACACCTATAAACCCAGGAGTTCATGACTATCCTAGTCAACATTGTGAGACTCTATCTCTATAAAAAAATTTTAAAAAGAAATTAGCCATTCATGGTGGTACACACCTGTAGTCCCAGCTGCTTGAGAAGCTGACTTGGGAGGATCACTTGAGCGTGGGTGCAATGAGCCATGATTGTGCCAGTGGACTCCAGTCTGGGTGACAGAGCGAGATTTTGTCTCAAAAATTAATTAATTAATTAATTTTTAAAAATTTAAAATATGCTTTAACCAATCCACTTCACCTGGCCAATTCCTACTCATTCTTTAGAAAGTCAGTTTATATTTGGAGCATATCTCTCTGTCCTTCTAACGGTCTAGATCTTGTCTACATTATTTTACCATCCTGAATTTATCATTGCATGTTCTTATTACAAATTAATTTACCACAGCTATAGGATAAATGTTTCAGGATGTTGGTGTCGAAAAAAGACAGCCCTTAGTTAAAGTACTAATTATTTCTTTTGCTTTTACTTTGTGATACTGACCCATTCATTTTCTATTTTGAAACCTTCCTTCTCCTGTGTAAATTGAGAATAAAAATAGTTCCTGTACCATAAGGTTAGTGTGAGAAGTAGATATAATATTGTATGGTCTCAGTCCAGGTTCTCCAGAAAACAAACTTGTTGCAAGAAGCAGGTGAAAATGCTGAACTTTGGCAGATACAATCCCAGGGTAGCAAGAATGTAGGAAAAAGAAAGTGAGACATGGAAAGGTGGACAGAAATTCAACCTAACACATTGCTATGCTGTTCACCATTTCCTGATGAACTGTAGAGAGACACAGCTATACCATGAGAGGTGTACCCGCATGGCCATATGGGCCATCTCTAGGCAGTAGCATAAAGAATCCACATCTCAGAGCATTCCATGGGACAGTATTTATTCTTTTGGCTTCTGTTGTTCATAATTATTACTCCATATTTCTGGACTGCTGTATCTATCCCATTGGACAGTTGCTCAGAAAACTCAATTTCTCACCCCAACCCATACTCCATGCTGTGCAGTTCATCCATATCGAAAAATGGAAAGAAAAACCTGAAATTCGGGGAATGTAGTTGGTGAGTTTGGCTTTGCAAGGAAATTCAAGGGGTAAAGGACTGATCCTCCTGGGGAAGCTGCTGGTCAGCTCCAAGAGGAGTCAGACTGATACAATGGCCAACCAGATCTTGTTGGCCATTGTATTAGTAAGGGTTTATAGAGAAGAGAAACATAACAACATAACCAATAGGCTATAAATATAGATGACATAGATATAAATATAGATACATAAATATGGATACAGGTATAATGTTTACTATGGAAATTGGATTATGTTATTATGAAAGCCAATAAATCCTACCACCTGCCATCTGCTAGCTGGGGAACCAGGAAAGCCAGCAGTGTAATTCAGTCTGAGTCCAAAGGCCTGAAAACAATGGGTAGGGTTCTCCCAGTGTGTATAGCTCCCAATCTAACTATAAGGGCTGGAGAATCTGTTGTGAGTTGCGATAGGGGGCCCCACTAGTATAAGTCCTGGAGTCTAAGGGCCCAAGAACCAGAGGAATTATGCCCAAGGGCATGAGAAAATGGATGCTCTAGTGAAAGAAAAAAAGAAGAAAATCACTCTTTCTCCACGTTTTTGTTACATCAGGCTCTCAACCTATGAATGATGCCCACCTACATTGGTCAGGATGATCTTCCATACTCAGTCCACAAATCCAAATGCAACATTCTCAATGACACACCCAGAAATAATGTCTTAACAGCTACCTGTGCAATCCTTAGCCCAGTCAAGTTGACACATAAAATTAACCATTATGGCCATAGAGGCAAGCTTGTGAATAACCCTTAAAGAACAATGTGATTTGCTGTGATTGCTGAGGTGCTACCAGCATTTGAAGCCTAGGAGGGATTAGCACTAAGGAAACCCAATATGGCACAGAAGATATGTCCAACGCAGCCTGCCAAGAATTGAACACAGTGTCTGACACATAAAAGGCACCCAATTTAATAAATATTAGTATTATTTTCTCTTTATGCAGTTAAGAACTTTGTTTAAAATTATTGTCTTTATGCCAAAAAGCACAGACTGAAGAGAGTAAGACTTTTAGCAAACTTTGAAACAGAAGATAAAAGTATTTTTTAATCATAAATTGTATTGTTATGAGGACTTTCTGAGTTAATCTATGTACACTGCTGAATATAGTGTGTGGTACACACTATGGACTAAATAAATATTGAATTTTTATTAAAGTTCTTCTTGAATAAATGGGTACGTGAACAATGAATGTCAATCTTGGTTAGTCTGAATTGCAGAGCATTAGAGCTAGAAGAGTTCTTACAGATAGGCTATTCAAAATTCCTCTTTTTGTGACAACATTGAGACTCATGGAGGCAGAACTACTCTTCTTAGGTCCAATAGTTAGCTAATGGAAACACATTCAAGGATAATTGATAATATTTTAATGTCTTCCTCAAATTATCTATTGATAATACTCTGGTAACACAAAGAAATCTGATAATTATAATAATAATAGCTATCATTTCTCTAGTACTCAGAATGTGTCAACCACATTACACCTGTATGTGGTGTTTATTACCCCCATTTCACACGTAGGGAAAATGTAATTTCAGTAATGAAGTACCTTGCTCAGCTTTCAAAAGAAAACTCAGAAATCAAACATAAATTTTGCGGTGTCTAATTCTCTCATGCTTTATCTCTGGGCTACACAGATGTGGTGTTTGATGATCAATATTTCATCTTGTCATCCTTGCAACATTCATTTAAAAGGAGGAGATGTCATATGACAAGAAACGGGCATAGAAAGAAAGCAAGAGAAGTGAGCCATGGACAGCCAGGAAATTTCAAACCAAGATTCCTCTCCCCTCCATCTGCTGAATTTGCCATTTGTGCAACAACAACAACAAACAACAACAACAACAAAATCCCTTCTGGGAAAGACTCACTCAACTCCAAATACTTTTCCAAGACATTCTTGGAGCTGAGACTAGCATATCCAATTTGGCAGCGTGAAGTGTGATTTTAATTAGGCCATTTCCCTCTGGGGGCCGGGGGCTGTGCTGGCTGAACTTTATAAAGGAGTCTGTGGGTGGCAGTACACAAGTTGCTCAGAGGTGAGGAGCATTCAGAACAAGACTCCCAAAGGGGCCTGGCTGTCGTTTTGCAAAATTTCCTCTATTTCTTCCTCCCCTTAAAGTAATTGGAAATTGCTATACCTGGGGAGAAATGTGGCTTCCCCTGAATAGGAAAGGGCTTTAGCACTTTTGAATAAGAGCCAACTAATATCCAAGGCATTTGTTTTCTAGCCACAGGACCCCTGTATGGATCAATCACTGAATTCAGACAGATGTCTACCTTTCTTGCTCCATGCAATCCCTTCTAGGTCAAGAGAGGCTGCTTATGCCACTAGCCCAAGTAAAAAGTTCATGTTTCTTCTATCCATGAAATAATGTCATCCCAACATTCTCTTCTCCAACATGTCTAATGATTTAAGCGTTTTGATTTCTACGAAGGAGAAACATACAGAGATATATTGTTGACGTCTGACTATGCCTCTTCCATGCTACAAACCCCGCTGCACAAGCCAAGGTTTGTGGGTGGGCCTGGTCACTCAAAAGGGACTGACTAAAAGCTGCCTGGAGGATAAAAACCAAGTCGTGCTCAGCAAACCTGCAGCTTTGGAGAGAACCCAGGGACACCTCTTATAAATCTTCCATTGTTCATTATCATTCTTTTGAAAACCGTAATTCACCTTTCATTTTGAGAGATGTGAGGAAACTTCTAAAATGCAAACCCAATCACATCGATTTTCTGCTTTAAAAGACTAGAATAGGTCCTTAGAATACTCATATTAAGAACCTTGCTATTGCACCAAGTTTTCTTTTTCTTTTTTTATTGATAAAATATATTTGTATATTTATATACGGTACATGTGTACTTTGTTACATGCGTAGAACGTATAATGATGGAGCCAGAGTCTTCTGGGTATCCATCATCCTGAGTATTTAGAATTTCTATTTGTTGGGAACATTTCAAGTTCTCTTCTATTTCACAATAGCACCAAGCTTTCTTTTTGCTGTAGCCTTCACATTGCTCTCTCCAGCTTCATTTGCTCTTCTTCCACCCCACTTTTTATGGTTCCCCAAACCAAATTACACCCTTGATATTTTTATACATGATTTTCCCAGTTACTGAAATACTCTTTGAGCCCCCTCACTTTCTGTCAGTGGGCTCCCCTTCCCCTTCGTCCTCATCTCTAGTCCTGTACTTGCTTGACTAAACTTGCTCAGCTAACTTCTCATTCTTCATATCTCAGATTAAATGTTACCTTCTCTGAAAAACCTTGCCTAAATACTCTTCTCCCACTCATTGAAAAAATTGGAACACTCAACCATGCTCTCTTGCATTGATCTGTCTTAACATCTATATTAGCACTTAACATGCTATATTGTAAATGACTGTTTAATTTGCTCTCCTCCATTAAATTGTAAGCTCTTATGAAACAAAGACCAGGCCTGTGTGTGTGTGTGTTTAATAATTATACATTACATCCTTAGTTCAGTATCAGGCATATTGTAGGCATGCGATACATATCTGCTAAATTAATGAATGAGACCCCAGAGGGTATCATGTAAAACCTTTAATCATCTTTGTCATTTCCTGGGGATTAAATACTTCTCTTAAAAATATGCAGAATTGGCCAGGCATGGTGGCTTACACCTGTAATCCAGCACTTTGGGAGGCTGAAGCAGGCAGATCACTTGAAGTCAGGAATTCGAGACCAGCCTGGCCAAAATGGTGAAACTCCATCTCTACTAAAAAAATAAAAAATATTAGCTGGGCAAGGTGGCAGGCGCCTGTAATCCCAGCTACTCGGGAGGCTGAGGTGGAGAATTGCTTGAACCCAAGAGGTGGAGGTTCCAGTGAGCTGAGATCACACCACTGCACTCCATCCTGGGTGACAGAGTGAGTGTCTCAAAAAAAGAAAAAAAGAAACGTAGAATTTGGAGGGTTGGTGGAACTTTTTTTTTTCTTTTTTGAGACAGTGTTTCGCTTTTGTTACCCAGGCTGGAGTGCAATGGCCTGATCTCGGCTCACTGCAACCTCTGCCTCCTGGGTTCAGGCAATTCTCCTGCCTCAGCCTCCTGAGTAGCTGGGATTACAGGCACGCGCCAGTGCAACTTTTTTTTCAACTTCTATTTTAAGTTCAGGGGTACATGTCCAGACTTGTTGTATAGGTAAACTCATGACTTGGGTGTTTGGTGTACAGATTATTTCATCACTCGGGTATTAAGCCTAGTACTTGTTATTTTTTATGATCCACTCCTTCGTCCCACCCTCCAATAAGCCCCAGTGTCTGATGTTCTTCTCTGTTTCTGTGTGTTCTCATCATCTAGCTCCCACTTATAAGTGAGAACATGCAGTATTCAATTTTCTGTTCCTGCATTAGGTTATCCATGTTCCTGCAAAAGACATGATCTTGTTCGTTTTTATGGCTGCATAATATTCCATGATATATATATATATTACATTTCCTTTATCCCATCTACCATTGATGAACATTTAGGTTGATAACTTATAAGTAGACAGTAAGGGCCATTGGCAGTAAACAGAGAGATTTTGGAAAATTTTTGGTAAACATTGAATTTTGGTAATATTTTTAAATATTGACATAAAGCATGGCAAGTACAAGTGTGAGCATGTTATATTTGGCCTAGAATCCTATTTATGTGGTTGCCCAAAGAATATGCATAAGCCCATTAATCTGATTGGATATCTTTGTATTCACCAATACAGAACTAAGTACCTAGGACACAGGAATTTCGGTAGAGATGAACCTAGGTATGTCCAAGAGGTCACGAGCCTTAGCTAAGGTGAGAGATGCTGCCCTTCTGTGTTTCTCCAAACAGGATGGTGCTGAGCTGAGTCTAGAAAATTATTCAGCAAATTTAAGAATGAAGGAATGGCCAAAAAGAGAATCTGTCTAGAGGAGAGCTTATATGTAGTTGAATCAAGATAATAAGAATAGCTGGGATACAGGAATTGTTCAGAATTAAATTTTATAAATGTTGCCTCAGTCTGCATAGCATCCTAACTTTATGGAGCATAGACAGACTCCTAAAAATCCTAGGTAACTTCAAAGCTGGTTCATAGCCATATCTTCATCAGCATTAACCACGTGAATGATAGGATGCCCCATAATCTTATGGAGATGGTTATAGAAACAAAGACTTCACGTAAGAAGAAATATCTAAGCACTAGGCAAAGCACTGACATTTGAATCCTGTCTTAGTATGAGTTCTTCAAAGAGAAACAACTGATAGAATAGATAGATAGATGGATAGATAGATAGATGATTGATAGTTGATTGATTGATTAATTGATAGACAGACGTGTATATACAGACAGGAAGAGAGAGAAAGGAAAAGGAATTTATGAGCTAAATATGCTCACTCCACTATGAAAACTGATAAGCCCTGCAATAGGCTGCCTGCAGGCCAGAGAAACAAGGAGACATCCATCTAGTGTGGCTCAATCCAAATCCAAATGCCTCAGAACAGGGACGCTGTTAGTGTCACTCAGTCCAAATCTGAAAGCTATAGAACCAAGGGTGATGGTGTGATGGTGGGGTGACTCTCAGTCCAAGACTGAAGGCCTGAGAGCCCAGGGGGCCACTTATGTGAGTTCTTGGGTCCAAAGGCCAAATAACCTGGTGTTCTGATGTCCAACCGCAGGAAAAAGAAAGCGAAATGTCACACTTTCTCCATCATGTTTTCCATTTAAGCCTCTAGTTGATTGGCTTATCTGACTGCCCACATTGAAGGCAGCTCATTCCTGCTCAGTCTGCCAACTCAAACATCAATCATCTTCAGAAACACCTTCACAGACACACCTAAGGCAACACAATTATTCTAATCAAATGCCAAAATACCTGGGTTTCCCTTTTAGCAGAAAAGGGACCAGCTTAGTGCCTAGTGAAGCACTGAGAATAATTAATTATTTACCAGCTATCTGGGTGTTCTTTAGTCCAGTCCAGTTTACACCCAAACTCAATCATCGCAACTTCCAAGTTCAAGTAACCACCATGACCCACCATTGATAGATTGCTAAACCTCAAAGCCAAACTCCTAATTTTGAGAATACAAAACCACTTGGTCTCAAACTCCTGACCTCAAGTGATCCACCCACCTCAGCTTCCCAAAGTGCTGGGATTACAGGCATGAGCCACCACACAGAGCCAAGAATTGGAAATATGTTGACATTTTCTACCAAAGTGAGACATACTCAAATATTTGATTTGTTTTCATTTTCTTTCATTTCAATCACCCTGATTGCATTCACAGTGACATCAATTATATGTATATTTTATCTCCTTTGTCTGTCTTTCAAAAACATTTCCTTTTCTAATGTTTTTAAACTGCTTTGTATTTCTTTGGGTCACTTTTCTTAATTCTGCCTAGCTCCAATCTTATTTCCACCAATAAATATGGTGTTTTTTTTAGAATTATACTATAGGTTCTGGGGTACATGTGCAGATCATGTAAGATTGTTGCATAGGTACATACATGGCAAGGTGGTTTGCTTCCTCCTTCCCCCAGTCACCTATATCTGGCATTTCTCCCCCTGTTATCTCGCCCCAACTTCCCCATCCCCTGCTGACCCTCCCTTAGCCCCCTCCAAACAGACCCCAGTGTATGATGCTCCCCTCCCTGTGTTCATATGCTCTCATTGTTCAACACCTGCCTATGAGCGAGAACATGCAGTATTTGGTTTTCTGTTCCTGTGTCAGTTTGCTAAGAATTATGGTTTCCAGATTCATCCATGTCCCTATAAAGAACATGAACTCATCATTTTTTATGGTTGTGTAGTATTCCATGGTGTATATGTGCCACATTTTCTTTATCCAGTCTATCATCGATGGACATTTGGGTTGGTTCCAGGTCTTTGCTATTGTAAACAGTGCCACAATGAACATATGTGTGTATGTGTCTTTATAATAGAAGAATTTATAATCCTTTGGATTTATACTCAGTAATGGGATTGCCAGGTCAAATGGAATTTCTATTTCTAGATCCTTGAGGAATGGCCACGCTATCTTCCACAATGGTTGAACTAATTTACACTCCCACCAATGGTGTAAAAGTGTTCCTTTTTCTCCACATCCTCTCCAGCATGTTATCTCCTGATTTTTTAATGATTGCCATTCTAACTGGTGTGAGATGCTATCTCAATGTGGTTTTGATTTTCATTTCTCTGATGACAAGTGATGATGAGCTTTTTTTCATATGCTTCTTGGCCTCAAAAGTGTCTTCTTTTGAACAGTGTTCATATCTTTCACCCACTTTTGAATGGGTTTGTTTGTTTTTTCTTGTAAATCTGTTTTAGTTCTTTGTAGATTCTGGATATTAGGTCTTTGTCAGATACGTAGATTGCAAAAATTTTTCCCGTTCTTTGGTTGCCAGCCTACTCTAATGATTGTTTCTTTTGCTGTGCAGAAATTCTTAGGTTTAATTAGATCCCATTTGTCTATTTTGGCTTTTGTTGCCATTGCTTTTGGGGTTTTAGTCATGAAGTCCTTGTCTGTGCCTATGTCCTGAATGGTTTTGCCTAGGTTTTCTTCTAGGATTTTTATGGTGTTAGGTTCAATGTTTAAATATTTAATTCATCTGGAGTTAATTTTACTGTAGGGCATAAGGAAGGGGCCCAGTTTCAGCTTTCTGCAGATGGCTAGCCAGTTTTCCTAACACCATTTATTAAATAGAGAATCCTTTCCCCATTGCTTATTTTTGTCAGGTTTGTCAAAGATCAGATGGTTGTATATGTGTGATGTTTATTCTGAGGCCTCTGTTCTGTTCCATTAGTTATTGAAGATTTTTGCATTGATGTTATGGATATTGGCCTGAAGTTTTCTTTTTTAGTTGAGTCTCTGCTGGTTTTTGGTATCAGGATGATGCTGGTCTCATAAAATGAGTTAGGGTGGATGCCCTCTTTTTGTATTGTTTGGAATAATTTCAGAAGCAATGGTACCAACTCCTCTTTGTACACCTGGTAGAATTCAGCTGTGAACCCATCTGGACCTCGACGTTTTTTGGTTGGTAGGGTATTAATTGCTGCCTCAACTTCAGATCTTGTTATTGGTCTATTCAGGGATTCAACTTTTTACTGGCTTAGTCTTGGAAGGTTGTCTGGGAATTTATCCATTTCTTCCAGATTTGCTGGTTTGTGTGAATAGAGTTGTTTGTAGTAATCTCTGATGGTGTTTTGTATTTCTGTGGCTTTGGTGGTGATATCGTCTTTATCATTTTTTATTGCAACTATTCGATTCTCCTCTCTTTTCTTTTTTATTAGTCTGGCTAGTGGACTGTCTATTTTGTTGATTTTTTCAAAAAAACAGCTCTTGATTTTATTGATTTTTTTAGGAGTTTTTTGTCTCTATTTCCTTCAGTTCTGCTCTGATCTTAGTTATTTCTCATCTTCTGCTGGCTCTTGAGTGTTTTTGATCTTGCTCCTCTAGCACTTTCAATTTTGATGATAGGGTGTTGATTTTAGATCTTTCCTCTCCTCTGATGTGGGCATTTATTGCTATAAATTTCCCTCTCAACATTGCTTTAAATGTGTCCCAGAGATTCTAGTATGTTGTGTCTTCATTTCCATTGGTTTCAAAAAAACCTCTTTATTTCTGCCTTCATTTCATTGTTTATCCAGTTGACATTCAGGAGCAAGTTGTTCAGTTTCCACGTAATTGTGCAGTTTTGAGTGAGTTTCTTAATCCTGAGTTCTAATTTGATTGCACTGTGGTCTGATAGACTGTAATGGTTTCTGTTCTTTTGCATTTGCTGAGGAGTGATTTACTTCCAATTATGTGGTCAATTTTAGAGTAACTGTGATGTGGTGCTGAAAACAATGTATATTTTGTGAATTTCGGGTGGAGAGTTCTGTAGATGTCTATTAGGTCTGCTTGGTCCAGATCTGAGTTCAAGTCCTGGATATCCTCGTTGATTTTCTGTCTCATTGGTCTGTCTAATATTGACAGCAGAGTGTTAAAATCTCCCACTATTACTGTGTGAGAGTCTAAGTCTCTTTGTAAGTCATTAAGAATTTGCTTTATGAACCTGGGTGCTCCTGTATTGGGTGCATATGTATTTAGGATCCTTAGCCCTTCCTGATGCATTGATCCTTTTACCATTATCGAATGCCCTTCTTTGTCTCTTTTAATCTTTGTTGGTTTGAAGTCTGTTTTATCAGAAACTAGGATTGCAACCCCTGCTTTTTTATGCTCTCCATGTGCTTGGTAAATCTTCTTCCACCCCTTTATTTTTGAGCCTACATATGTCTTTGCACATGAGATGGGTTTCCTGAAAATAGCAAAACAATAGGTCTTACCTTTTTATCCAGTTTGTCAGTCTCTGTCTTTTGATTGGGGCATTTAGGCCATTTACATTTAAAGTTAATATTGTTATGTGTGAATTTGATCCTGCTATTTGTTACTGGCTGGTTTATTTGCCCATTAATTGATGTTGTTTCTTCATTGCATTGTTGGTCTTCACCATTTGGTACATTTTTGTAGTGGTTTGTACTGGTTGTTCCTTTTCATGTTTAGTGCTTCCTTCAGAAGCTCTTGTAAGGCAGGTCTGTTGATGACAAAATTTCTCAGTAGTGGCTTGTCTGTAAAGAATTTTATTTCTCCTTCCCTTATGAAGCTGAGTTTGGCTGGATATGAGATTCTGGGTTGAAAGTTTTTTCTTTAAGGATTTTGAATATTGGTCCCAACTATCTTCTGGCTTGTAGGGTTTCTGCTGAGAGCCACTGTGAGTCTGATAGGCTTCCCTTTGTGGGTGACCCGACCTTTCTTTCTGGCTGCCTTTAGCATTTTTTCCTTCATTTCAACCATGGTGAATCTGACAATTATGTGCCACGGGGTTGCCTCTCATGGGAAATATCTTTGTGATGTTCTTTGTACTTCTTGTATTTGAATGTTTGCCTGCCTTCCTAGGTTGGGGAAGTTTTCCTGTATAATATCTTAGAGTGTTTTCAAGCTTGGATTCATTTTCTCTGTCATATTCAGCTACACCGTTCAAGTGTTGATTAGGTCTTTTCACATAATCCCATATTTCTTGGAGGCTTTGTTCATTTCTTTTTACTCTTTTTTCTCTAGTCTTACCTTCTTGTTTTGTTTCATTGAGTTGATCTTCAATCTCCGATATTCTTTCTTCTGCTTGATTGATTTGGCTATTGAAACTTTTGTATGCTTCGCTAAGTTCTTGTGCTGTTTTTCAGCTCCATCAAGTCATTTATGTTCTTCTCTAAGCTTGTTATTCTCATTAGCATTTTGTCTAACCATTTTCAACGTTTTTAATTTATTTGCATTGCATTAGAACATGTTTCTTTAGCTCAGAGAAGCTTGTTATTACCCACCTTCTGAAGCTAGCTTTTGTCAGTTTGTCAACTTCATTCTCCATCTTTTTTTTTTCCCCTTGCTGGTGAGGAGTTGTGATCCCTTGGAGGAGGAGAGGCATTCTGATCTTTGATGGTTTCATCCTTTCTGTGCTGGTTTCTTCCCATCTTTGTGGATTTATCTAGCATTGATCTCAGGGAGCCACTTGAGACTGCAGACTGTCCCTTGTCTGCCTGTAGAGGTGTTACTGGGCTGCCACAGTCTCAGTCCAGCTGCTGTGTAGGATTCCTGTGTCTTTTATTTACACTGGGAGATTAGACCCGCCTCTGTAATGGCAGAGGCCCTTCCCCTCACTGAGCTTGATCCTTCCGGGTTGAGCTCTACTGATGTACTGGCTGGGACGCCCTCAAGTGAGAGGGCTTCAGCCTGCTGGGCTTTGTTAGAGGGGACCCACCTAGCCTATCACCTGTCTCCCTGCTTTTAGCACCCCCTTTCTCCCGGAAGCTAGTAGCTCTGTCCTGTGGGCTCTCCTGGATATGTATCTGCCTAGATCAGTGGCAACAATCCATGGCAATGGCCAGGGCTGTTATTCAGCTCTGCACAGGTAATTCAGGCACTTTGTAGCCCAGCAAAGATCTCCTGCTCTGTGGTTTGCAGAGGCTATGGGAGAAGGGCAGTATCTGGGCTGGTGTGCTGGAGAGGGAAGTCCCTGATCCTCTGGTTAGCTGCACTTCCTGGGTGAAGCAGTGCCTCGCCCCACCTCAGTTTGCTCTCTTTGGGTTATGCCCATTGTTCAACTAGACCCATTGGAATAAACCTGGTACGTCATTTTGAGATGCAGAGATAATTCACTTTCTGCATCTCTCTCACTGGGAGCTGCGCCCTGGAGCTGTTTCTATTCAGTCATCTTGGTGGACTCCTCCCCGAAATGGTGCTTTTAATGCAAGTTTAAATAACTGTTACATTTTTCACTTTTAATTTATTACTGAGCTTGCTTGCTGCCTTGATGTATTTATCTGTTTGTTTGTTTATATCTTTGTTCTTCGTTATATCTGCAAAAGTTTTTGATCCTTTATATCATAAAGAAAAAAAATTGTTCACATTGTATAAATTCAGCCAAATATTTGGTAACAAATATAATTTTATCTGACAAGATTGTGAAAGATATTCTTCAATTCCCTTCCCTTTGTAAATTTTGTTTTACCTTTTCTTTTTGTGGGAATTAATCTAAATTCTATGCCATCTCCCCCTGTATTATAATCTTCATTAAAAAAGATTAGTTTTATGTTTATAGACTTGCATATGTTGAATCAGCCTTACATCCCCGGGATGAATCCTACTTGATCATGATGGATAAGTTTTTTGATGTGCTGTTACAATCGACTTGCCAGTATTTTATTGAAGATGTTGGCATCTATGTTCATCATGGATATTGGCCTGAAGTTTTCTTTTCTTGTTGAGTCTCTGCCGGGTTTTGGTATCAGGATAATGTTGGTCTCATAAAATGATTTGGGAAGGATTCCTTCTTTTTGAATTATTTGGAATAGTTTCAGGAGGAATGGTACCAGCTCCTCTTTGTGTGTGTGGTAGAATTTGGCTGTGAACCCATCTGGACCTAGGCTTTTTTTGTGTGTGGTAGGCCCTTAATTGCTGCCTCAACTTGAGATCTTGCTATTGGTCTATTCATAGTTTGGACTTCTTCCTTGTCTAGGCTTGGGAGGACACAAGTGTCCAGGAATTTATCCATTTCTTCCAGGTTTAATAATTTATGTGCATAGAGTTGTTTGTAATACTCTCTGATGATGGTTTGAATTTCTGTGGAATCTGTGGTGATTTCCCCTTTATCATTTTTATTGCATCTATTTGGTTATTCTTTCTTTTCTTTTTTATTAATATGGCTAGTGGTCTGTCTATTTTGTTGATCTTTTCAAAAAACCAGCTCTTAGATTTATTGATTTTTTGAAGGGATTATTGTGTCTCCATCTCCTTTAGTTCGGCTCTGATTTTAGTTATTTCTTGTCCTCTGCTAGGTTTTGAGTTTTTTTGATCTTGCTCCCCTAGCTCTTTCAATTTTGATGATAGGGTGTCAAGTTTGGATCTCTCCACTCTTCTCATGTGGGCACTTATTGCTATATATTTTCCTCTAGAGACTGCTTTAAATGTGTCCCAAGATTCTGGTATGTTGCGTTTTCGTTCCTGTTGGTTTCAAAAAACTTCTTTATTTCTGCCTTCATTTCATTGTTTACCCAGTGAACATTCAAAAGCCAGTTGCTCAGTTTCCATGAAGCTGTGCGGTTCTGAGTTAGTTTCTGAATTCTGAGTTCTAACTTGATTGCACTGTGATCTGAGAGATTGTTTCTTATGATTTCCATTCTTTTGCACTTGCTGAGGAGTGATTTACTTCCAATTATGTAGTGAGTTGTCGAGTAGGTGTGATGTGGTGCTGAGGAGAATGTATATTCTGTGGATTTGGGGTGAAGAGTTCTGTAAATGTCTATCAGGTTTGCTTGTTCCAGGTCTGAGTTCAAGTCCTGGATATCCTTGTTAATTTTCTGTCTGGTTGATCTGTCTAATATTGACAGTGGAGTGTTAAAGTCTCCCACTATTATTGTGTGGGAGTCTAAGTCTCTTTGTAAGTCAATAAGAACTTGCCTTATGTATCTGGGTGCTCCTGAATTGGGTCCATATAGATTTAGGATCGTTAGCTCTTCTTGTTATATCAATCCTTTTACCATTATGTAATGACCTTCTTTGTCTCTTTTGATCTTTGTTGCTTTAAAGTCTATTTTACCAGAGATGAGAATTGCAACTCCTGCTTTTTTTTGCTCTCCATTTGCTTGGTAAATCTTCCTCCATCCCTTTATTTTGAGCCTTTGTGTATCCTTGCATGTGAGATGGGTTTCCTGGATACAGCACACCGATGGGTTTTGGCTTTTATCCAATTTGCCAGTCTCTGTCTTTTGATTGGGACATTTAGCCCATTTACATTAGGGTTAATATTGTTATGTGTGAATTTGATACTGCCATTTTTATTCTAGCTGGCTGTTTTGCTCATTAGTTGATGCAGATTCTTCATTTTGTTGATGCTCTTTAGCATTTGGTATGTTTTTGGAATGGCTGGTACTGGTTGTTCCTTTCTATGTGTAGTGTCTCTTTCAGGAACTCTTGTAAAGCAGGCCTGGTGGTGACAAAATCTCTGAGTACTTGCTTATTTTCAAAGGATTTTATTTTTCCTTCACTTACAAAAAGCACATGATTATCTCAATTGATGCAGAGAAGGCCTTTGACAAAATTCAACAGCCCTTTTGCTAAAAACCCTCAATAAACTTGGCATTGATGGAATGTATCTCAAAATAATAAAAGCCATTTACAACAAACCAACAGCCAATATCATACTGAATGAGCAAAAACTGGAAGCATTCCCTTTGAAATCTGGCACTAGACAAGGATGCCCTCTCTCACCACTTTGATTCAATATAGTACTGGAAGTTCTAGCCAGAGCAGTCAGGTAAGAAAAAGAAATAAAGGGTATTCAAATCAGAAAGGAGGAAGTCAAATTGTCTCTATTTGCAAACAACATGATATTAAATTTAGAAGACCCCATCATCTCAGCCCAATATCTCCTGAAACTGATAAGCAAAGTCTCAGGATACAAAATCAATGTGCAAAAATCACAAGCATTTCTATACACCAATAACAGACTTAAAGAGAGCCAAATCAAGAACAAACGGCCATTCACAATTGCTACGAACTACAAGCCACTGCTCAATAAAATAAGAGAGGACACAAACAGATGGAGAAACATTCCATGTTTATGTTTAGGAAGAATCAATATCGTGAAAATGGCCATACTGCCCAAAGTATTTTACAGATTTAACACTATCCCTATCAAGCTACCAATGACCTTCTTCACAGAACTAGAAAAAAACACCTTAAACTTCATATGGAACCAAGAAAAGCCTGCATAGCCAAGTCAGTTCTAAGCAAAAAGAACACAGCAGGCGGCATCACACTACCGAACTTCAAACTATATTACAAGGCTACAGTAATCAAAACAGCATGGTACTGGTACCAAAACAGAGATATAGACCAATGGAACAGAACAGAGGCATCGGAGTCAACACAACATATCTACAACCATACAATCTTTGATAAACCAGACAAAAACAAGCAATGGGGACAGATTCCCTGTTTAATAAATGGTGTTGGGAAAACTGGCTAGCCATGTGCAGAAAGCAAAAACTGGACCCCTTCCTGACACCTTACACTAAAATTAACTCCAGATGGATTAAAGTCTTAAACATAAGACCTGGCACCATAAAACCCTAGAAGAAAATCTAGGCAAAACCATTAAGGACATAGGAGTAGGCAAGGACTTCATTACCAAAACACCAAAAGCATTGGCAACAAAAGCCAAAATAGACAAGTGGGACCTAATCAAACTCTATAGCTTCTGCACAGCAATAGAAACAGTCATTAGAGTGAATCGGCAACCACCAGAATGGGAAAAAATTTTTGCAGTTTACCCATCTGACAAAGGGCTGATATCCAGAATTTACAAAGAACTAAAACAGATTTACAAGAAAAAAACAAACAAGACCATTCAAAAATGGGCAAAGGACATGAACAGACACTTCACAAAAGAAGACATACATGAGGCCAACAAACATATGAAAAAATGCTCATCATCACTGGTCATTAGAGAGATGCAAATCAAAACTATATTGAGATACCATCTCACGCCAATTAGAATGGTGATCATTAAAAAATCTGGAGACAGCAGATGCTGGAGACGATGTGGAGAAATAGGAACACTTTTACACTGTTGGTGGGAGTGTAAATTAGTTCAACCATTGTGGAAGACAGTGTGGCGATTCCTCAAGGACCTAGAAATAGAAATTCCATTTGACCCAGCAATCCCATTACTGGGTATATATCCAAAGGACTATAAATTGTTCTCCTATAAAGACACATGCCCACGAATGTTCATTGCAGCACTGTTTACAATAGCAAAGAGCTGGAACCAACCCAAATGCCCATCGATGATAGACTGGACTGGGAAAATGTGGCACATATACATCATGGAAATATTATGCAGCAATCAAAATGATGAGTTCATGTCCTTTGTAGGGACATGGATGAACCTGGAGAACATCATTCTCAGCAAACTGACACAAGAACAGAAAATTAAACATCGCATATTCTCACTCATAGGTGGGTGATGAACAATGAGAACACATGGACATGGGAGGGGAGCTCTACACACTGGGGTCTATTGGGGGGAATGGGGAGGGACAGCAGGGGGGTGTTGGGGAGGGATAGCATGGGGAGAAATGCCAGATGTGGGGGAAGGGGACGAAGGCAGCAAATCATACTGCCACGTGTGTACCTATGCAACTATCTTGCATGTTCTGCACATGTACCCCAAAACATAAAATGCAATAAAAAAAAGAAAAAGATTAGTTTTTTTATCAGTTTTGTAAAAACATTAGTGGTGGTGCGAGAAAATTCCTAGGAGTAGTAGGAGAACTTATCAACTCACAGTCTAATCCCTTCTATTATGGAACAGTATGTGTATGTATGTACAAGAAGGGAAAATATAAATGAGAGACAGAAGCATAAGGTTCATGTTTCTCCTATTTGTTTTCACTAAATGAAACCAGAGATACATTTTCTTTTCCATCTTAAAGCTCACATATGCTTGGGAGGCTGAGGCAGGAGAATTTCTTAAACCCAGGAGGCAGAGGTTGCAGTGAGCGGAGGTCTTGCCATTGCATTCCAGCCTGGCTCCCAGCGACTGAGCGAGACTCTGTCTCAAAAAAAAAAAAAAAAAACCTCACATATGCAACCAAAGTATTTCAAAGGATCATTCTACCTACACTGAACAGGTTGAAAGTAAGATGGGAAAGGAAGCTGTAACAAAAGTATAGATTAAAAATGATGGTTGCTGCATTGGAAATAGAATGAAGGGAATGAAGGTGACAAAACCTGATGGTTGCTCCAGGCTCTACGCCAATAGCCCATGATGTTTTCAAGGGTGAAAGCTATGTGTATCCATATATATACATATATACACATATATGTCTATGTATATATATATGTATATATATATAATTTCCAAGTATTTAAACCAGTCACTAAGTAAATGATAATAAATTTTAATGAAAACCAGACAAGAATTCATATTTTAATTCCCATTAATTAAAATATTGCCCTGAATTAAATATTATCTATTTATTTTCAGAAACAACTCAGGTCACAGCAAAGAGAATTTGTGTTAGACCATTTTCTTGGGGATTGCTGTGAGACATTTTATGTCTGCTTTCCTAAAAGTACTTTAATGCTTTGGAAATAACCATTGTGGATAAGTCATTTCACTCTAAATGTCTGTTTGCACTTTTTAAAAATGGGGAAAAAAAGTAATAGTATTAATTTGATAGGTTTTACTTGGAAACAATAAGTAAATATTCAATGTGCCTCCCACAGTCCTTACTCGGTCTAGACACTTCTCAAGGGAGTTCTCACTTGCTCTTTCTTCCTTCTTTCTCAGAGTCTATCAGGCCTGTTTAGACTCTCATCTTGGACATTTCACTATAATTTTTGCTTTCCTTTATCATCGTCTTTCTCACAGAGCTATGCAATTATGTGCTTGTACCTCCATTAGGTCAGAGATTGTGCCATTTCGATCTCATCTCTACCAATATCTAAACATAGTAAGTCTGTAACACATTTTAAATGATTAAAAATTGATTCTCAGTTGCAAGTTTTAGTTATCATAGGTGGAGATGCAAACACGCTCCTTACCCCCTTTCCTAGAAACCTGAGTAAAAGCAAGGCCACCCATGGCCTTTGATCCTTAAGATGAACAGTGAGCCTCATCAGTAACAGAAGGAAAAAAACTATGCCCATATTAGGGAAAGCATGCCTCTCAGACATAAGGGTTTCTATGAGCAAGAGTCACAAGCTATCGTGTTTTGATGAGTCATAAATATATTCAGTATCAACCACTTCCAGAAGAGAAGAAAAAAAATGGCTTTAATTCATGAAAGAATACATTCCATCAGAGAAGAGACATATTTCTGAAGCAGAATACAGCATCTTAGAAAAACACAGACTCTTTAAAGTTATAAAATAAAGCAAAATTGCAGTATCTACTAGCAAGATTTTTTTTTTTTTGGCTCCTTTGAAAGTATAATTTGTCACTTAGTAAGCCCTTTATTTTTATTTTGGAAATTAAATAGTTGTAACTAACCCAATGGAATTGTGTTTTGTAAATGTTGGCCTCTTATAAATCAATTTTACTTCCTTCTCTCTAGTGGTGCCATAGCTCATCCTAGCAAGACAGTCAGTTGGCAATTGTTTTCTGAACTCCTGTAGGGTTCTCAGCAGCCCATTAAGTGATGGATGGCTAGAAAGTTGATGACTGAGAATGGGGAGGAGGTGTGTCTAAAGTTAGTCTAGTCACCAATTTACTGAAGCTGGCAGAAGAATGATTGCATTTCTCGGACTCTAGAAATTATTTTATGAAACAATATTCATAAGATAATTTATTCTTATAATGAAACTAAATCATATTAACTAAATTTTACCCCTTGTTTTTTATATAAGTAGATTAGCTGTGTTTTGTGAAGACTTACTATGCACTGGATTCAATTAATTAATGTGGATACAATTTAATTATTTTTTTAAAAAAGATTGTGGGGGTGAGTTGCCCAAATTCAGCCTGGTCCAGGGAAAGTCAGAGTTGTCTCATTTGATTGATAGATCTATTCCATTTTTCTTTAAACAATTTTTTTAAATAATGAAAGTACCACATTTATTTTTAAAAGACCAAAACATTTTAAAAAGAAGCAAGAATCCCCTTTTGTTCCTTGGATTATCAGTTTTGGATTGGCACTTTTTAGCTCTCTTACCTTTTCTTAGAAAATATATAATTTATTTCATTGTTGTTACATTTTCTTTTGAGTTCTTACAAAACACACAGATTTAAACTGTTGGTGGGAGGGAGATCCAAGATGACCCTTTAGGAGCAGTTCAGGATTGCAGCTCCCAGTGAAAGCACAGAGGGTGAGTGGATGCCACATTTCCAGATGGATCTTTACTGCCCACAGACCAGGAGATTCCCAGGCAGAGGAGGCGGAGGAGCCCCACGGGTCGCCAGCGTGGCTGTTTTAGCCAGTGTGGCTGTTTCGGCTGCTGCAGCTATTTAGCTGACACCCCAGTGCAGTGGTTCTCCATACAAAATACACTGGTCTGGTTGCCCTTTTAAGCTGGCAACTGGAGCTCCGAGAAGGCAGATTTGCCCATTCATCTGATTAAACAGGGGTCTGAAACAGGGAGTCAGGCCAGGAGAGTCCCAGGCAGCGCCGTTGTTTCAGCTGGTGCAGTGGGTCGCCGCATGGGAAATCACACAGATCCTGGTGCCCTTTCAGCAGGCGAATGGAACACCTGGGAGAGAGTCAACCGTTCAACTTAAAAAAAAAAGCCTCTGAGGCAGGGAGCCAGGTGATCAGGCTCGGTAGGTCCCACCCCCACAAAAACAGAAATTGGAAAGGCTCAGGGTTGAGAGTTTCATGGCAAGCACAGCCAAACCCGGGACTGCACAGCTCTGTGAAGAAGGGGCGTCCGCCATTACCAAGGCAATCCACCCCTATGGAGCTAGCCCGCCATTGCTGAGGCAGCCTGCCGTTGCTGAGGCAACCCACCATAACAGAGAGAGTCCGCCATTACAGAGTTGGGCCACCATTGCTGAGGCAGTTCTAACCACACCCATATAAACAGGACTGCAGGGAAGTTCACACAGCAGCAGGGCAGAGCCCACAGCAGCTCAGCAAAGCCTCTGCAGGCAGACAGTGACTAGGCTGCCCCCTTGCTGGGCCGGGCAGACCTGAAAAAAAAGGGAGCAGCACAATGGATACTCATAAATAATGCCCTAATGCCCTGGGACAGAGCACCTGGGGAAAAAAGGGGGGGGGTTATGAGCTCTGCTGTAGCAGACTTACACGTACCTGCCTAGCAGCTCTGAATGAACAATGGAGCTCATAGCTCAGCACCTGAGCTCCTATAAAAGACAGAATGTCTCCTCAAGCAGCTCCCTGACCCTGTATATCGAAAGAGTCACCTCACAAAGGACTGATCAGACTGACATTGGGCGGGCATCATTCTGGGACAAAGATAGCAGAAGAAGAAACTGGTAGCAACACCTACTGTTCTGCAGCTGCTGCAGGTGATCCCCAGGCAAGCAGGGCCTGGAGTGGACCTCAGCAGTTCTACAGCAGAGTGGCCAGACTGTTAGAAGGAAAACTAAGAAACAGAAATAACTTCATTATAAACAATCTGGACATCCACTCAGAGACCCAATCTGAAAATCAGCAACTACACAGATGATGAAACCAGTGCAAAAAGGAGGAAAACACCCAAAACCAGAACACCTCTCCTCCTACAAGGGATCACAACTCCTCACCAACAAGGGAACAAAGCTGGATGGAGAATGAGTGTGATGAAATGACAGAATCAGACTTCAAAAGGTGGGTAATGAGAAATTTCTGTGAGCTAAAAGAACATGTTCTAAATCAATGCAAAGAAACTAAGAACGTTGAAAAAAATTTGATGAAATGATAACAAGAATGGACAACTTAGAGAGAAATATGAGTGAAATGATGGAGCTAAAAAACATAACACAAGAACTTCACAAAGCATGCACAAGTTTCAACAGCCAAATTGACCAAGCAGAATAAAGGATATCAGAGGTGAAAGATCAACTCAATGAAATAAAAAGAGAAGGCAAGATTAGAGAGAAAAGTGCAAAAAGGAATGAACAAAGTCTCCAAGAAATGTGGGACTATGTGAAGAGACCTAAACTACATTTGATAGGTATACCTGAATGTGATGAAGAGAATGAATCCAAACAGGAAAATACTCTTCAGGATATTATCCAGGAAAACTTCCCCAACCTAGCAAGGCAGGCCAACATTTAAGCCCAGAAAATACAGAGAACACCACAAAGATATTCCTCAAGAACAGCAACCACATGGCACATAATCATCAGATTCACCAGTGTTGAAATGAAGGAGAAAATGCTAAGGGCAGCCAGAGAGAAAGGTCGGGTTACTCACAAAGAGAAGCCCATCAGACTCACAGCAGATCTCTCAGCAGAAACCCTACAAGCCAAAAGAGAGTGGGGGCCAATATTTGACATCTTTAAAGAAAAGAACTATCAACCCAGAATTTCATATCCAGCCAAATTAAGCTCCATAAGGGAAGGCAAAATAAAATCCTTTGCCAAAAGCAAGTACTCAGAGATTTTGTGACCACCAGGCCTGCTTTACAAGAGCTCCTGAAAGAGGCACTACACATAGAAAGGAGCAACCAGTCCCAGCCACTCCAAAAACAAACCAAATGCTAAAGAGCATCAACAAATGAAGAATCTGCATCAACTAATGGGCAAAACAGACAGCTAACATTAAAATGGCAGGATAGAATTCACACAAAACAATATTAACCCTAAATGTAAATGGGCTAAATGCCCCAATCAAAAGACACAGACTGGCAAATTGGATAAAAAGCCAAAACCCATTGCTGTGCTGTATCCAGGAAACCCATCTCACATGCAAGGATACACAAAGGCTCAAAATAAAGGGATGGAGGAAGATTTACCAAGCAAATGGAGAGCAAAAAAAAGCAGGAGTTGCAATTCTCATCTCTGATAAAATAGACTTTAAAGCAACAAAGATCAAAAGAGACAAAGAAGGTCATTACATAATGGTAAAAGGATCAATACAAGAAGCAGAGCTAACGAACCTAAATATATATGGACCCAATACAGGAGCAACCAGATACATAAGGCAAGTTCTTATTGACTTACAAAAAGACTCAGACTATCACACAATAATAGTGGGAGACTTTAACACTCCACTGTCAATATTAGACAGATCAACCAGACAGAAAATTAACAAGGATATCCAGGACTTGAACTCAGACCTGGAACAAGCAAACCTGATAGACATTTACAGAACTCTCCACCCCAAATCCACAGAATATACATTCTCCTCAGCACCACATCACACCTACTCGAAAACTGACCACATAATTGGAAGTAAATCACTCCTCAGCAAATGCAAAAAAATGGAAATTATAACAAACAATCTCTCAGATCACAGTGCAATCAAGTTAGAACTCAGAATTCAGAAACTAACTCAGAAATGCACAGCTTCATGAAAACTGAACAACTGGCTTTTAAATGTTGACTGGATAAACAATGAAATAAAGGCAAAAATATAGCAGTTCTTCGAAACCAACAAGAATGAAGACACAACATACCAGAATCTCTGGGACACATTTAAAGCAGTCTCTAGAGGAAAATATATAGCAATAAGTGCCCACACGAGAAGAGTGGAGAGATCCAAACTTGACACCCTATCATCAAAATTGAAAGAGCTAGGGGAGCAAGATCAAAAAAACTCAAAACCTAGCAGAAGACAAGAAATAATAAGATCAGAGCAGAACTGAAGGAGATTGAGACACAAAAAACCCTTCACAAAATCAATAAATTGAGGAGGTGGTTTCTCAAAAACATTAACAAAATAAACAGACCACTACCCAGCTTAATAAAAAAGAAAAAAGAGAATAACCAAGAAGATGCAATAAAAAAACAATAAAGGGGAAATCACCAAAGATCCCACAGAAATGCACACCATCATCAGAGAATATTACAAACAACTCTATGCACATAAACTAGTAAATCTGGAAGAAATGGATAAATTCCTGGACATTCATGTCCTCCCAAGCCTAAACTAGGAGGAAGTCAAAACCATGAATAGACTGATAACAAGATTTGAATTTGAGGCAGCAATTAAGAGCCTACCATGCAAAAAAAAAAAAAAAAAAGCCCAGGTCCAGGTGGGTTCACAGCCGAATTCTAACAGACACACAAAGAGGAACTGTTACCATTCCTCCTGAAATTATTCCAAATAATCCAAAAAGAGGGAGTCCTTCCCAAATTATTTTATGAGACCAACATCATCCTAATACCAAAACCCGGCAGAGACTCAACAAGAGAAGAAAACTTCAGGCCAATATCCGTGATGAACATAGACGCCAAAATCTTCAATAAAATACTGGCAAACCGATTGCAATGGCACATCAAAAAGCTTATCCAACATGATCAAGTAGGATTCATCCCGGGGATGCAAGGCTGATTCAACATATGCAAGTCTATAAATGTAATTCACCACATAAACAGAACCAAAAACAAAAATCACATGATTATCTCAATTGATGCAGAGAAGACCTTTGAGAAAATTCAACAGCCCTTTATGCTAAAAACCCTCGATAAACTTGATATTGATGGAACGTATTTCAAAATAATAAAAGCTATTTATGACAAACCAACAGCCAATATCATACTGAATGGGCAAAAATTGGAAGCATTCCTTTTGAAATCTGGCACTAGACAAGGATGCCCTCTCTCAGCACTCCTATTCAACATAGTACTGGAAGTTCCAGCCAGAACAATCAGGCAATAAAAAGAAATAAAGGGTATTCAAACAGGAAAGGAGGAAGCCAAATTGTCTCTATTTGCAGACGACATGATTGTATATCTAAAAGACCCCATTGTCTCAGCCCAAAATCTCCTGAAACTGATAAGCAAATTCAGCAAAGTCTCAGGATACAAAATCAATGTGCAAAAATCACAAGCATTTCTATATGCCAATAACAGATGTAAAAAGAGCCAAATCAAGAATAAACTGCCATTCACAATTGCTACAAAGAGAATAAAATACCTAGGAATACAACTTACAAGAAACATAAAGGACCTCTTCAAGGAAAACTACAAACCACTGCTTAGCGAAATAAGAGAGGACACAAACAGATGGAGAAACATTCCATGTTCATGGTTAGGAAGAATCAATATTGTGAAAATGGCCATTCTGCCCAAAGTAATTTACAGACTCAACGCTATCCCCATCAAGCTACCAATGACCTTCTTCACAGAACTAGAAAAAAAAAAAACACCTTAAACTTCATATGGAACCAAAAAAAAACCTGCATAGCGAAGTCAACTCTAAGTAAAAAGAACACAGTGGGAGGCATCACACTACCAGACTTCAAACTATACTACAAGGCTACAGTAATCAGAACAGTATGGTACTGGTATAAAAACAGGATTTAGACCAATGGAATAGAACAGAGGACTCGGAGGCAACACAACATATCTACAACCATACAATCTTTGATAAACCTGACAAAAGCAGTGGGAAAGGATTCCCTGTTTAATAAATCATGCTGGGAAAACTGGCTAGCTATGTGCAGAAAGCAGAAACTGGACCCCTTCCTGACACCTTACACTAAAATTAACTCCAGATGGATTAAAGACTTAAACATAAGACCTAACACCATAAAAACCCTAGAAGAAAATCTAGGCAAAACCATTAAGGACATAGGCATAGGCAAGGACTTCATGACCAAAACACCAAAAGCATTGGCAACAAAAGCAAAAATAGACAAATGGGAACTAATCAAACTCCACAGCTTCTGCACAGCAAAGGAAACAGTCATTAGAGTGAATTGGCAACCAACAGAATGGGAAAAAATTTTCTGCAGTTTACCCATCTGACAAAGGGCTGATATCCACAATTTACAAAGAACTAAAAGAGATTTACAAGAAAAAAAAACAAACAAGACCATTCAAAAATGGGCAAAGGATATGAACAGACACTTTGCAAAAGAAGACATACATGAGGCCAACAAACATATGAAAAGATGCTCATCATCACTGGTCATTAGAGAAATGCAAATCAAAACTACATTGAGATACCATCTCACACCAGTTAGAATGGTGATTATTAAAAAATCTGGAGACAACAGATGCTGGAGATGATGTGGAGAAATAGGAACACTTTTACACTGCTGGTGGGAGTGTAAATTAGTTCAACCATTGTGGAAGACAGTGTGGCGATTCCTCAAGGACCTAGAAATAAAAATTCCATTTGACCCAGCAATCCCATTACTGGGTATATATCCAAAGGACTATAAATTGTTCTACTATAAGGACACATGCACATGAATGTTCATTGCAGCACTGTTTACAATAGCAAAGAGCTGGAACTAACCCAAATGCCCATCGATGATAGACTGAACTGGGAAAATGTGGCACATATACACCATAGAATATTATGCAGCAATCAAAAATGATGAGTTCATGTCCTTTGTAGGGACATGGATGAACCTGGAGAACATCATTCTCAGCAAACTGACACAAGAACAGAAAATCAAACACTGCATGTTCTCACTCATAGGCTGGTGTTGAACAATGAGAACACATGGATACAGGGAGGGGAGCACTACACACTGGGGTCTGTTGGAGGGAATAGGGGAGGGACAGTGAGGGGTGGGGAGTTGGGGAGAGATAGCATGGAGAGAAATGCCAGATATAGGTGAAGGGGAGGAAGGCAGCAAATCGCACTGCCACGTGTGTACCTATGCAACCATCTTACATGTTCTGTACATGTACCCCAAAACCTAAAATGCAATTTAAAAAAAAACACGGATTTATATTTTTTACAAACACACCCATCATCTTTCAATCATGATCTTATAAGTTTAATTATATCACAATTTCTGGTTTAATTAATTAAACCACTCTAATGGGTCTAGGATATACCCAGATTAAATCATTCGAGAAATGCAAATCAAAAACCACAATGAGGTATCATCTTATGCCAGTCAAAATGACGATTACTATAAAGTCAGAAAACAACAGATGCTGGTGAGGTTGTGGAGAAAAGAGAAGGCTTATGCACTGCTTGTCGGAATATAAATTAGTTCAACCACTGTGGAAAGCAATCTGGTGATTTCTCAAAGAACTTAAAACAAAACTACCATTTGGTAATTTCTCAAAGAACTTAAAACAAAACTACCGTTTGACTCAACAATCCCATTATTGGACATATACCCAAAGGAATATAAATCATTCTACCATAAAGACACATTCATGCGTATGTGCATCACAGCACTTTTTGCAACAGCAAAGACATGAAATCAACCTAAATGTTCATCAATGGTAGACTGGATAAGGAAAATGTAATACACACCATAGAAAACGGTGCAGCTGTAAGAAAGAACAAGATGTGTTGGAACTGGAAGCCATTATCCTAAGCAAACTAATACAAGAAGAGAAAACAAAACACCACATATTCTCACTTATAAGTGGGGGCTAAACCTTGAGTAGTTATGGACACAAAGAAGGGAACAAGACATGGGGGCCTATTTGAGGGTGGAGGATGGGAACACTGCTTATCAGATACTATGCTTATTACCTAGATGACAAAATAATATATATGCCAAACTCCCACAGCATGCAATTTACCTATATAACAAACATGCACAGGTACTCTTGAACCTAAAATAAAAGTTAAAGAAAATAGAACTATGAGAAGTAAAGTTCTGTTTATTATAAATACCCAGTCTCAGGTGTTTTGTTACAGCAGTATAAATGGACTAAGACACTAAACCACCAGTTTTTGCTCTGTGATCACATTTCTGTTTCGGTATACTTTTTATTTATTTGTTTGTTTCTTTGGTTTTTTTTTTTTTTTTTTTTAATTGGGGTTAATGATTTCATTGAGAACAGCAAGGGGGATGTTTGTCTCCATGATTCAATCACCTCCCACCAGGACCCTCTTCCAACACTGGGAATTGCAATTTGACATGTGATTTGGATGAGGATGCAGAGCCAAATCATATCACATCCTCACAAACACACCTACAAATGTTTTACCAGCTATCTGGGCATAACTCAGGCCAGTCATGTTGACACATAAAATTAAACATCACACCTTTATTTTCAGTGGAACCCCTTTTAATAATGCTTTTTCCATTTAAAAATGTGTGGTCAAAACCAGAAGTTACTTAATCAGTTATAATATCTTCAAACTTGAATATATCTCTTCCAGCATCTTCTTTCTGTCTTCTGGATTCTACCTGGATTAGATGTTCCCTAAGCCTTTTAATCATTTGTTATCCTGAGATTTTTCATCTTCACAGCCCTAGAGATTTATATTTCCTCTTTTCTCCTACATTGGAACTAATATTTCTTGAGTTCTTGTTTTCCTTTTTCTTGGTTTATTGTCTCTTTTTTGGAAGCATATCTTCCAAAGTATTTTTGGAAAACATAAGAATAAAAGGTAAATTCTTCAAGATCGTAAATGTCTAAACCTGTTTTCATTTAAAAGCTAACATGTAGAGATAACTCTTATTTAGAAATTAAAGTTGCACATTTTTTCCTTTAGAAGTTTTAACATATCACATGCATTACATGCATAGGAAAATCCTAATAATATTCATTTTTCCTATACTTATCTATGACCTATTACACTTTCCTGTAACTTTTGGTTTTTCCTTTATATTTCTAGGATTCTGAAAGTTTGTGGTGATGTTCCTTCTTGTGTATATCTTTTGATCTATTGCAGAAGTTAGCAAAGCTTTCTTGGAAGGACCCAGAGAATAAATATTGTAAGCTTTGCAGGACATAAATCCTCTATCTCAATTACTCAACTCTGCCACTGTAGTGTCAAAGTAATTGCAGGCATTATTAAACAAGTGAGCATGACAGTGTTTCAATAAAATTTTATTTAGAAGAATAAGTGGCTGTCCGAATTTAATCTATGCACCATAATTTGCTGCCTCTGATCTATTGTGTGGTACATCTAGTGGACCCTTTCAACATAATTCTTAATTACATTAGAGATTTATCATTTTTCTCTGATTCTTTTTCTTTCTTTTCATCTGTCTTCCATTTCTGGAACTATAATTAAACAGATTATGGTGTAAAAAGTTTGATTTTATGTATATTCCCTCCTATTTTCCATATTTTTATATTGTTATTCTTTTGTATCTCCAAATTTACTTAATTAGGGATTTCCAAAGAAAGAGAATCAATAGGATGAGAGTGTGTCTATCTATCTATCTATCTATCTATCTATCTATCTATCTATCTATCTACCTACCTATCCACCTATCAATCTATCCTTCTATCTATCTTCCAAATCTACAATGTGGAAAAGCATGCTTGAGACTTAAAAGGATTTATAATCCAGTTTGAGTCCAAAGGTAGCAGGCAGAGTTCCAGGAAGAGCTGATGTTTCAGATGAAGTTTGAAAGCAGTCTCCTGAAGAATTTTTTTTTTCTCAAGGGAGGCTCAGTAATTTTTTGTGTGTGCTAATCAGGCCTTCAATAGATTAGTTGAGACTCACTCCTGTTATGGAGGGCATCCTGCTTAATCTACTTATTAAAATGTCAATCTCATTCAAAAACACCCTGTCAAAAACATCCAGAAAAATGTCTGACCAAATATCTGGGTAATGTATAGTCCAGTTAAATTACTGTATAAAATTAACTAACACATGTTTCTTCTATTTCATCTTTTTAAATTTTTATTCTGCTATTACATATTTAATTTTCAAAAGCTTGTTCTTATTTTCTGAGTACTCTTCTTTCATAAGATCCTATCTTTTTGTTTTTATTTGAATGCAGTTTATTATCTTGTTTCTATAAGAACATTATATTTGTTTAGCTTTCTCTTTCTTTAGTTTTTTTTTTCTGGTCTTTACATAATTTCTATTTTTTGAGCTCCCATTTTCAGTTTGTTTTATTTTCTGCCTTTCATGTTAGAGGATTTACTCAAATATCTGCCAGTCCTTGAGTATTCATTCATCAATGAGATTTAAGATAGTGAAAAATTAATTTGAATTTCAGATTGTATGACTGGGACTTTCTGATTAATGGGCCTCATTGAATGATGCTAAAACAGATATCTGATCATATTATTGGAGATTCCCTCAAATGCCAATATCTGTACAGTTTTAGTCTGGTCAAATTTCTTAGAGAGAAAAGCCTTTCACTCTTCTTGACTTTGGGCATATAAACCAGCTTCCATTTTGAAGGAAGTCAAGTTGTAGAAAAGGGAGTTCAGCAATCTTACCATTCAGGTAATAGACTTTTGCTTTAGTTTCCTATTTTTAATACATGTCTTTTCCCAACCTCAGCTTTGTCCTGGGTATCCACATCAAGAGCAATGTTAGTTTCAATTGTCCAAAGAGTAAGTTACCCACATTCTTTGGCCTAGTTTGGGGAAGAGCAACACCTGGCATTCTAGCCAGAAGAAGATAGCTGAAATTGTAAAATGTTAAAAAAATTGACTTTTGATGAATCCTCATCTTCCTCTCTTCAACTGTCTTCTCATTACTACCTTATGAGATACCAGGTGACTTTCCTGAGCCTTTTCTCAGTTTTGTAACATGAGTCATCTTGTTTCTTCTGATCTTCTTCATGCTCCTTCAGTCATTTGGGTTTTGCTTCCACCCCACTGATGATGTGGTTTGCATTAATCCATTTGCTTTCCATCTTCTTAAATTTTGTTGACGTGCCTCGTCTGCTTACTTACACCTTACTTTTTTTCCCCACTGGATACTTTGGGGTTTATATCATATTTATTCCTTTACAGGCATGATAATGGCACTTCAGAAGATCCAAAGAAAAATGTATGCTGTAAATGCATAATGTTTAAATGAAAAACAGTAGCAAATTGTTATTGTTTTCCTGCTACATTCCAGATACTTTTATATACATAGAGGAAGAAACAAATGACATATGGTCTCTGCCCTCTCAAATCTTTATTGTAGTAGAGGGAGATAATCAACAAATAATGAAATAAATGTACAAGATAGTTTTTGGTACTCATAAGTATTATTTTTAAAAGATAAAGCAAGTAAAGGGTAACTGGGTAACTGATGGAGGGAATCTATTAAGACAGGGAATCAAAAAGTCTTTCTCTGAAGAGGTGATATTTAAACAAAAACCCATATTAGTTAAGGACATGAGGCAAGTTAGAAACTGGGAGTAAATATTTACAAATAGTGGGGTCAGCAAAGACCTCACGGCAAGAAAAAACTGGACACTCAAAACACCAAAAAGACAAGTGTGTCTGGGAGGAAATGAGCATGAAGAAACACAGTACAAAACCACAAAGGTGAGGAAAGACCAGATCATTTAGGACTTTCTGGGTCTTGGTAAGAAGCTTGAGATTTGTTAAGAATGAGATGGAAATGTTAAAATCTGATTTTCTTTTTTTTTAAAGAAATTTCTTTTTGCCATTCTACAAAGACTAGACTCTTGAGAACATAGAGGGAAAGCAGAAAGACCTGCTGAATACTATTGAACTAATCCAGAGGAATGAATTTTACATCTTGAACCCAACTGGCAATGGAGGATTAAGGTAATGAGGTGATATCAATAAGGCATAAATGGTAAAGCTACTTACATTGCTCGTAAGAAAAACTGGAAAGTAACTGCTTGAGGAATAGATCAATAAAAGTCAAAAGTTTCCTTTTAATACATATTACTTTTGAGAGATGACAAGCAGCAGCTTAACTACCTCAATCTAAAATTTAGGATAGTCAGTAATGATATCTAAAGTTGTGGGACAAGACGAGATTATGTAGAACAGAGAATTACAAACTATAACCCTGAGTCCAAATATTACCATTGGTTGTTTTTCTTAAAACATAAAAACATTTCTTTTTATATGTTATATATGGCAATTTTTGCACTACAATGGCAGAGTTAAGTAGTTGTAATAGAAACTATATTGCCTAAAGGTTAAAATATTTACTATCTGGTCTTTTTTGGAAAAAAGTTTTCTGACTTTTGATCTTGTTGAAGACAAATAAGAAAAGAAAGTCAAGGATCAAGTTCTGGGGTTCACCAATATTTAAAGATTGGAATGATGAAGGTGACCCAGTGAAAGACACTGAGAAGAAATTGCCAGTGAAGAAAGAAAAACCAGGTGAGTGTGATGTCCTAGGAAGCAAGTAAAGCCTTAGGAGAAAGAAGAGTATTTATGACAGATGTTGCTGAGAGGCAATCTAACATGAGGATTATGAAACTTGACAAGATATATTTGTGGTGACCTTGACAAGTACATTTTCTATGGAGCAGCAGCAACAAAGTCTACTTGCTGTGTGTTACAAGAGAGTGGAAGGCAAGAATGTGAAAAAAATGTGTATAAAAATTCTTTTCAGTTTTGCTGTAAACACAAGTAGAAAAATCAGATTGTAACTGAAAGGAGAAAAGGAGTGAAAAAAGAAAGCACAGGTTGGTTTGCCATGAAGACTTTAAGATGAAGATCAGAGTACAGAAAGGTTGTGTTTGCAGAATCAACATCTGTGGAAGGGAAGGAAAGATTGGGTAAAGAAACAACCAATAGGTCGAACAAGAAATCACAAGGGAAATGTTACAATATCTTGAGACAAATGTAATGAAAATACAGCATAACATAACCTGTGGGATGAAACAAAAGTAGTTCTAAGAGGGAAGTGTATAGCAAAAAATGTCTACATTAAAAACAAGAAAGAGGGGCCAGGTATGGTGGCTCACACTAGTAATCCCAGCACTCTGAAAGGCTGAGCAGGTGAATAACTTGAGCCCAGGAGTTCAAGATTAGCCCTGGCACCATGGTGAAACCTCATCTCTACAAAAACTACAAATGTCAGCTGGCCATGTTGATGCATGCCTATAGTCCCAGCTACTCAGGAAGCTAAGATGAGAGAATTTCTTGAGCCCCAGAAGTGGAGGTTTCAGTGAGACAAGACTGTGCCACTACACTTCAGCATGGGCAACAGAGTGAGATCCTGTCTCAAAACAAAACAAGAAGAAGAAAGATTCAAAGTAAATAACCTAACATTACACCTCAAGGGACTGGAAAAAAAGGAACAAACTAAATTCAAAGTTCACAGAAGAAAGGAAATAGTAAAGATCAAAAAAGAAATAAATCAAATAGAAATACCATAGAAAAACAAAACTAAGAGTTTGTTTTGAACAAAAAAAATCAACAATCCCTTACCTAGACTAAAAATAATTAAAAAACAAAATCACCAATGAAAGTAGATACATTAAAATAGTTGTCTCAAAAATTAAAAAGGATCATAAAGGATGATTATGAACAATTATATATAAGGAAATTAAACTGCCTGGAAGAAATGGATAAATTCCTAGAAAAATACAACCTACCAAGATTGAATCAGGAAGAAGTAGAAAGACTGAACAGAACAATAACAAATAAAGAGATTAAAGAAGTATAAAACACCTCTCAACAAAGAAAAGCCAAGAAGCAAATGGCTTCATAGCTAAATTTAACCAAATATTCAAAGAAGAATTAATACTAATACTCCTGAAACTCTTCCACAAAACAAAACTAGAGGGACTACTTCCAAACACATTTTTTTAATTGCATTTTAGGTTTTGGGGTACATGTGCAGAACCTGCAAGACATTTGCATAGGTACACACATGGCAGTGTGTTTTGCTGCCTTCCTCCCCTTCACCCACATTTGGCATTTCTCCCCAGGCTATCCCTCCCCAGCTCCCCCCGCCCCGATGTCCCTCCCCTATTCCCCCCAATAGACCCCTGTGTTTGGTACTCCCTTCCCTGTCCATGTGTTCTCATTTTTCATCACCCACCTATGAGTGAGAATATGCGATGTTTGATTTTCTGTTCTTGTGTCAGTTTGCTGAGAATGATGTTCTCCAGGTTCAACCATGTCCCTACAAAGGACACGAACTCATCATTTTTGATTGCTGCATAATATTCCATGTTGTATATGTGCCACATTTTTCCTGTCCAGTCTAACATCGATGGGCATTTGGGTTGGTTCCAGGTCTTTGCTATTGTAAACAGTGCTGCAATGAACATTCCTGTGCATGTGTCCTTATAGTAGAATGATTTATAGTCCTTTGGATATATACCCAGTAATGGGACTGCTGGGTCAAATCGAATTTCTATTTCTAAGGCCTTGAGGAATCGCCACACTGTCTTCCACAATGGTTGAACTAATTTACACTCCCACCAACAGTGTAAAAATGTTCCTATTTCTCCACATCGTCTCCAGCATCTGTTGTCTCCAGATTTTTTAATGATCACCATTCTAACTGGCATGAGACAGTATCTCAATGTCGTTTTGATTTGCCTCTTTCTAATGACCAGTGATGATGAGCATCTTTTCATATGTTTGTTGGCCTCATGTATGTCTTCTTTTGTAAAGTGTCTGTTCATATCCTTTGCCCATTTTTGAATGGTCTTGTTTGTTTTTTCTTGTAAATCTGTTTGAGTTCTTTGTAAATTCTGGATATCAGCCCTTTGTCAGATGGGTAAACTGCAAAAATTTTTTCCCATTCTGTTGGTTGCCGATTCACTCTAGTGACTGTTTCTTTTGCCATGCAGAAGCTGTGGAGTTTGATTAGGTCCCATTTGTCTATTTTTGCTTTTGTTGCCAATGCTTTTGGTGTTTTGGTCATGAAGTCCTTGCCTATGCCTATGTCCTTAATGGTTTTGCCTAGATTTTCTTCTAGGGTTTTTATGGTGCCAGGTCTTATGTTTAAGTGTTTGATCCATCTGGAGTTAATTTTAATCTAAGGTGTCAGGAAGGGGTCCAGTTTCTGCTTTCTGCACATGGCTAGCCAGTTTTCCCCACACCATTTATTAAACAGGGAATTCATTCCCCATTGCTTGTTTTTGTCAGGTTTATCAAAGATTGTATGGTTGTGGATATGGTGTGTTGCCTCCGATGCCTCTGTTCTGTTCCATTGGTCTCTATCTCTGTTTTGGTACCAGTACCATGCTGTTTTGATTACTGTAGCCTTGTAGTATAGTTTGAAATCCGGTAGTGTGATGCCCCCTGCTGTGTTCTTTTTGCTTAGAACTGACTTCGCTATGCGGGCTCTCTTTTGGTTTCATATGAAGTTCATGGTGTTTTTTTCCCGTTCTGTGATGAAAGTCAATGGTAGATTGATGGGGATAGCATTAATTCTGTAAATTACTTTGGGCAGTATAGCCATTTTCACGATATTAATTCTTCCTAATCATGAACATGGAATGTTTCTCCATCTTTTTGTGTCCTCTCTTATTACATTGAGCAGTGGTTTGTAATTTTCCTTGAAGAGGTCCCTTACGTTCCTTGTGAGTTGTATTCCCAGGTATTTTATTCTTTTTGTAGCAATTGTGAATGGCAGTTTTTTCTTGATTTGGCTCTCTTTAAGTCTGTTATTGGTGTATAGAAATGCTTGTGATTTTTGCACATTGATTTTATATCCTGAGAGTTTGCTGAAGTTGCTAATCAGTTTCAGGAGTTTTTGGGCTGAGGCTATGGGGTCTTCTAGGTATACTATCATGACATCTGCAAATAGTGACAATTTGGCTTCCACTTTTCCTATTTGAATACCCTTTATTTCTTTTTCTTGCCTGATTGCTCTGGCTAGAACTTCCAGTACTATATTGAATAGGAGTGGTGAGAGAGGGCATCCTTGTCTAGTGCCGAATTTCAAAAAGAATGCTTCCAGTTTTTGCCCATTCAGTATGATATTGGCTGTTGGTTTGTCGTAAATAAATTTTATTACTTTGAGATACTTTCCACCAATACTGAGTTTATTAAGGGTTTTTAGCATAAAGGGCTGTTGTATTTTGTCAAATGCCTTCTCTGCATCAATTGAGATAATCATGTGGTTTTGTCTTTGGTTCTGTTTATGTGGTGAATTACGTTTATAGACTTGCATATGTTGAACCAGCCTTGCATCCCCGGGATGAATCCTACTTGATCATGAGGAATAAGTTTGTTGATGTGCTGTTGCAATAGGCTTGCCAGTATTTTATTGAAGATTTTTGCATCTATGTTCATCATGGATATTGCCTGAAGTTTTCTTTTCTTGTTGGGTCTCTGCTGGGTTTTGGTATCAGAATGATGTTGGTCTCATAAAATGATTTAGGAAGGATTCTCTCTTTTTGGTTTATTTGGAATAGTTTCAGAAGAAATGGTACCAGCTCCTCTTTGTGTGTCTGGTAGAATTCGGCTGTGAACCCATCTTGACCTGAACTTTTTTTGTGTGGTAGGCTCTTAACTGCTGCCTTGACTTCAGACCTTGTTATTGGTCTATTCATAGTTTCGGCTTCCTCCTGGTTTAAGCTTGGGAGGACACAGGTGTCCAGGAATTTATCCATTTCTCCCAGGTTTACTAGTTTCTGTGCATAGAGTTGTTTGTAATATTCTCTGATGATGGTGTGAATTTCTGTGGAATCTGTGGTGATTTCCCCTTTATCATTTTTTATTGCATCTATTTGGTTGTTCTCTCTTTTCTTTTTTATCAATCTGGCTAGTGGTGTGTCTATTTTGTTGATCTTTTCAAAAAACCAGCTCTTGGATTTATTGATTTTTTGAAGAGTTTTTATGTCTCTATCTCCTTCAGTTCTGCTCTGATCTTAGTTATTTCTTGTCTTCTGCTAGGTTTTGAGTTTTTTTATCTTGCTCCTCTAGCTCTTTCAATTTTGACGATAGGGTGTCAATTTTGGATCTCTCCACTCTTCTCATTTGGGCACTTATTGCTATATATTTTCCTCTAGAGAATGCTTTAAATGTGTCCCAGAGATTCTGGTATGTTGTGTCTTTGTTCTCGCTGGTTTCGAAAAACTTCTTTATTTCTGCCTTCATTTCATTGTTTATCCAGTCAACATTCAAGAGCCAGTTGTTCAGTTTCCATGAAGCTGTGCAATTCTGGGTTAGTTTCTGAATTCTGAGTTCTAACTTGATTGCATTATGGTCTGAGAGACTGTTTGTTATGATTTCAGTTGTTTTGCATTTGCTGAGGAGTGCTTTACTTCCAATTATACGGTCAATTTTAGAGTAGGTGTGGTGTGGTGCTGAGAAAAATGTATATTCTGTAGATTTAGGGTGGTGAGTTCTGTAAATGTCTATCAGATTTGCTTGCTCCAGGTCTGAGTTCAAGCCCTGGATATCCTTGTTTATTTTCTGTCTGGTTGATCTGTCTAATATTAACAGCGGAGTGTTAAAATCTCCCACTATTATTGTGTGGGAGTCTAAGTCTTTTTGTAAGTCATTAAGAAGTTGCCTTATGTATCTGGGTGCTCCTGTATTGGGTCCATATAGATTTAGGTTCGTTAGCTCTTCTTGTTGTATCAATCCTTTTACCATTATGTAATGACCTTTTTTGTCTCTTTTTATCTTTGTTGCTTCAAAGTCTATTTTATCAGAGATGAGAATTGCAACTCCTGCTTTTTTTTTTTTTTTGCTCTCCATTTGCTTGGTAAATCTTCCTCCATCCCTTTATATTGAGCCTTTGTGTATCCTTGCATGTGAGATGGGTTTCCTGGATACAGCACAGCAATGGGTTTTGGCTTTTTATCCAATTTGCCAGTCTGTGTCTTTTGATTGGGGCATTTAGCCCATTTACATTTAGGGTTAATTTTGTTATGTGTGAATTTGATACTGCCATTTTGATGCTAGCTGGCTGTTTTGCTCATTAGTTGATGCAGATTATTCATTCTGTTGATGCTCTTTAGCATTTAATGTGATTTTGGAATGGCTGGTACTGGTTGTTCTTTTCTATGTGTAGTGCCTCTTTTAGGAGCTCTTGTAAAGCAGGCCTGGTGGTCACAAAATCTCTGAGTAGTTGCTTGTTCACAACGGATTTTATTTTTCCTTCACTTATGAAGCTCAGTTTGGCTGGATATGAAATTCTGGGTTGAAAGTTCTTTTCTTTAAGGATGTTGAATATTGGCCCCCACTCTCTTCTTGCTTGTAGAGTTTCTGCCAAGAGATCTGCTGTGAGTCTGATGGGCTTCCCTTTGTGGGTGACCCGACCTTTCTCTCTGGCTGCCCTTAGTATTTTCTCCTTCATTTCAACCCTGGTGAATCTGACGATTATGTGCCTTGGGGTTGCTCTTCTTGAGGAGTATCTTTGTGGTGTTTTCTGTATTTCCTGGATTTGAGTGTTGGCCTGCCTTGCTAGGTTGGGAAAATTTTCCTGGATAATATCCTGAAGAGTATTTTCCAGTTTGAATTCTTTCTCTTCTTCCCCTTCTGGTATGCCTGTCAAATGTAAGTTAGGTCTCTTCACAAAGTCCCACATTTCTTGGAGACTTTCTTCATTCCTTTTTGTGTTTTTTTCTCTTATCTTGGTTTCTCATTTTATTTCATTGAGTTGATCTTCGACTTCTGATATTCTTTCTTCTGCTTGGTCAATTCGGCTGTTGAAACTTGTGCATGCTTCACGAAGTTCTCATATTGTGTTTTTCAGCTCCTTCAATTCATTCATATTCCTTTCTAAGTTATCCATTCTTGTTATCATTTCCTCGAATCTTTTTTCAAGGTTCTTAGTTTCTTTGCATTGATTTAGAACATGTTCTTTTAGCTCACAGAAGTTTCTCATTACTCACCTTCTGAAGTCTAATTTCATCATTTCGTCACAGTCATTCTCCGTCCAGCTTTGTTCCCTTGCTGGTGAGGAGTTTTGGTCCTTTGTAGGAGGTGAAGTGTTCTGGTTTCGGGTGTTTTCCTTCTTTTTGCACTGGTTTCTTCCCATCTTTGTGGATTTATCCACCTGTCGTCTGAGTAGTTGCTGACTTTTTGATTGGGTCTCTGAGTGGACGCCCAGATTGTTGATGATGAGGTATTTCTGTTATTTGGTTTTCCTTCTACCAGTCTAGCCCCTCTGCTGTATGACTGCTGAGGTCCACTCCAGGACCTGCTTGTCTGGGGTACACCTGTAGCAGCTGCAGAACAGTGAGGGATGCTACCAGTTTCTTCTTCTGCTATCTTTGTCCTAGAATGATGCCCGCCTGATGTCAGTCTGATCAGTTCTTTTTGAGGTGATTCTGGATATACAGGGGTCAGGGAGCTGCTTGAGGAGATGGTCTGTACTTTATAGAAGCTCAAGTGCTGAGCTGTAAGCTCCATTGTTCATTCAGGGCTGTTAAGCTGCTATATTTATGTCTGCTGCAGCAGAACTCTTAAAACCCCTTTTTTTCCTCAGATGCTCTGTCTCGGAGAGTTGGGGCTTTCTTTATGAGTGTCTGTTGCACTATCCTGCCCAGCTAGGAGGCAGTGTAGTCACTATTTGCCTGCCAAGGCTCCGCCCTGCTGATGCAGGGTTCACCCTGTTGCTGCAGGCTCTGCCCTGCTGCCACGGGCTCTGACCTGCAGCGGAGTCTCTCTGTTATGGCGGACTGCCTTGGCAATGGCAGGCTGCATCAGCAATGGGAGTGTATCTCAGTAGGGGCAGATTGCCTCAGTAATGGCGGATGCCCCTCCCCCACCGAGCTGCACCATCCTGGCTTTAGCTGTGCCCACAGTGAAACTCTCCACCTGGAGCATTTCGAATTGCCATTTTGTTTGTCCCTGTGGGGGCAAAACCCATTGAACTTGGTTGCCTGGCTCCCTGCCTCAGAGCGCCTTTCTTTGTTTTTGTTTTTTTAAATTGAACAGATGGCTCTCTCCCAGGTGTTTCGGTTGCCTGCTGTTAGGGCACCAGGATCTGTGTGATTTCCCGTGCAGCAAGTCACTGCGCTGGCTCAAACGCCACTTCCCAGGAATCTCCTGGTCTGGCTCACTGTCCAAGTCCCATTTAATCAGATGGATATGCTAATCTGCCCTGCCAAATCTCAGATTGCTGGTTTAACAGGGCACCCGGGCCAGTGTGTTTTGTGCGGATTGTTGTGGAGTGCTGCTGCACTGCGGCACTGGCCAAAGTGGCCGCAACAGCCAAAATGGCTGTGCTTGCATCCCGTGTCTTTCCTACACCTGGGAATTTCCCCGTTATGTGGCAACAAAGATCCATCTGGAAATGTGGCTTTGACTCACCCTCTGAGTGTTCACTGAGAGCTGCGATCCTGAGTTATTCTTACTGCACCATCTTGAATCTTAAACCTCCAAACACATTTTACGAGAAAAGTATCACCCTAATATCTAAGCCAGACAGATACGTCACAATAAAAGAAAATTACAGGCCATTTTCTCTGAGAATCATTGATGCAGAAATCCTCAAAAAAATATTAACAAATTTATCTACATATCAAAAAAATCATATATCATGATTAAGTGGAATTTATCCTCAGCATGCAAGTTTGGTTTAACATATGCAAATCAATAAATGTGATACATCATATTAACAGAATGAAAGCTAAAAAATCACATAATTATCTCACTTTACACAGAAAAAGCATTCGACAAAGTTCAACATTCTGTTTTGATAAAAGTCATCAACAGTTTAGGTAAAAGGAAAGTTTCTCAACATAATAAAGATCATTTTTAAAAAAAAAACTCACAACTAACGTTATGATAAATGGAGAAAAACTGAAAGGATATTTACTAAGATCCTACACAAGGGAAGGATGTTAACTTTTGCAATTTTTATTCAACACGGTACTGGAAGTACTAGCAAGAGTAATCAGACAAGAAAAAAATAAAACAAAAGGCACCCAAATTCGAAAAAAAGAAGTAAAATTACTTCTTTTTGCAGATGAAATGATCTTATATGTAGAAAACCCTAGAGTACACACACACACACACACACACACAAATTGTTAGAACTAATAAATGAATTAAGTAAACTTGCAGGATACAAAATCAACATGCAAAAAACTAGTAGCATTTTTATACATAAATAACAACCTAGCTGAAAAATATGCCAATAAAACAATCACATTTATGATGGCATATAAATACCTAATAATAGATGTAACTAGGCAAAAAGAAGATATATACAATAAAAACTCTAAGACAAGTTGAATAAGACAGAAATAAATGAAAAGATATCCTATGCTCATGAGTTCAAAGGATGAATATTGTTAAAATGTTTATGCTGTTTAAAGCTACATACAGATTCAATCCCTGTATAAATAGCAATGACATTTTTTTTGTTGTTGAGATGGAGTCTTGCTCTGTTGCCAGGCTGGAGCACAGTGGTGCAGTCTCGGCTCACTGAAACCTCTGCCTCCCAGGTTCAAGCAATTCTTCTGCCTCAGCCTCCCGAGTAGCTGGGACTACAGGCACGTGCCATCACACCTGGATAATTTTTGTATTTTTAGTAGAGACAGGGTTTCACCATGGTGGCCAGGATGGTCTCGATCTCTTGACCTGGTGATCTGCCCACTTCAGCCTCCCAAAATGCTGGGATTACAGGTGTGAGCCACTGTGCCCAGTCAGCAATGACATTTTTTACAGAAACAGGAAAAAATATTTCTAGAATTTCTTAGGAAGTAAAAAAATTGCCAAAGTAATTCTAAGAAAGGAAAACAAAATTGGGGCATTATAATTACTGATTTCAAATTATTTCATTAAAAAAGCAGTAATTGAAACCGTATTGGTACTGTCATTAAAACAGACATATTGACCAGAGGAATAGAATAGAGAGCCCAGAAATCAATTCGAACATATAGGGTCAACTAATTTTTGACAAGGGCACCAAGAGAACACAATTGGAAAATAACAGTTTCTTTAATAAATGGCATTAGGAAAACTTTATTTCTATAAGCAAAAGAGTAAAACTGAATTTTTCTACCATATGCAAAAATCAACTGAAAACAGATAAAAGAGTTAAACATAAGACCTGAGACCATAAAATTGCTTGAAAAGAACAGAGGGGAGAAAGTTCCTTGACATTGGCCTTGGCAATGATATTTGGATATTATACCAAAATCTTGGGCTATATAACAATAAATAAACAAATATTACTACATCAAACCGAAAGCTTCTGCATAGTAAAGGAAACAATAAACAAAATGAAACAGCAGCCTATGGATTGGGAAAAAAATATTTACAAACCAGTTAGTATCCAAATTTTATAAAGCACTCATACAACTCAGCAGTAGAAAAACAAGTAACTCAATTAAAAATTGGACAAAGGACCAGATTCAAGAAGAAGGCATAAAAATGGACCACAGGTATATGAAAAGATGCTCAACATTATTAGTCATTAAGAAAATGCAAATCAAATCCACTATGAGTTATCACCTCACATTCCTTAGGATGGCTATTATCAAAAAGTCAAGAAATAACAAAAGTTGGCAAAAAATGTTTGTGTGGAGAAAAGAGAACCCTTGTACACTGTTGGCAGAGATGTAGATTGGTGTAGCCATAATGGAAACAGTGTGGGGCTTCCAGAAGAAATTAAAAATAAAACTATCAGATTTCCTTTGGGCAGATACCAAAAGGAAATGAAATAATCACCCCATAAAGATATCTGGACTCTCATGATCATTGCAACATTATTCACAAATAGCCAAGATATGGAAACAACCTAAGTGTGCTTTGACAAATGTATGGATAAAAAATTGTGTGTGTGTGTGTGTGTCCTCAATATTAATTCAATTTTGTCATTCAATTGTGTATTGATTATCTGCCTTATACACACACATGCACAATGAAATATTCAGCCTTAAAAAGGAAGATTTCACAATTTGTCCCAACATAGATGGATGTGGATGATATTATGCTAAGTGAAATAAGGCAGACAGAGAGAAACATTGCATAATCTCATTTATGTGTGGAATCTTTAAAGAAGAGTAAAAATATACAGAGATGGAGAATGAAAGAGTGGTCATGAGGAGCTGGGCATGGGAAGGAAACAGGGAGAAGTAGGTTACAGGTTACAAAGCGGCAGATATGTAGGATTAACAAGTCCAGTGATATATTGTATAACATGAGAACAATAGTTAATAAAATTGTCAGCAGATACAAGGTGGCCAAATAGGAACAGCTCTGTGGTGCAGTTCCCAGCAAGAACAATGCAGAGGGTGAGTGAGTGATCAACACATTTCCAAACCTGTCATTACTGCCCACAGACCAAGAGATTGCTGGGATGAAAAGCACCATGAGTTTTCAGCACAGCTGTTTCAGCTGGCACAGCAGGTCTCCACACAAAAACTCAAACAAATCTGGGTGGCCATTTCAACTGGTGCCTGGAACACCAGGGAGACAGAGCCGTCCATTCAACTAAATAAAAGGGGGCTGAAACAGGGAGCCAGGTGATCCGGCTCAGTGGGTCCCATGCCCACAAGGACCAACAATGTGAAATGCTCTGAATTGTGAGTTTCACAGCAAGTGAAGCTGGACACAGGATGGTCCAGCGCTGTGAAGGAAAGGGCATCTGCCATTACTGAGGCAGTCCACCACTACTGAGGCAGTCGCCATTATTGAGGCAGTCCACCATTATCAAAGCAGTCCACCATTACTGAGGCAGTCCCCCATTACAGAGGCAGTTCACCATTACTGAGGCAGTCCCCCATTACAGAGGCAGTTCACCATTACTGAGGTAGTCTGCCATTACTGAGGCAGTTCTAACTACACCTCTGTAAACAAAATCACAAGGAAGTTCACACAGAAGCTGGGCAGAGCCCATGGCAGCTCAGCAACACCTCTGCTGGCGGACTGTGACTAGGCTACCTCCTTGCTGGGCAGGTCATCTCTGAAAAAAGGCAGCAGCCTGTCAGGAACTGAAAAATAAAGCCCCACCTTCCCAGGACAGAGCACCCAGGAAAAAAAGGTGGTTATGAGTTCTGCTGTAGCAGACTTAAATGCATCTGCCCAGCAGCTCTGAATGGAGCTCATAGCTCAGCACTTGAGCTCCTATAAGGGACAGACTATCTCCTTAAGCAGCTCCCCGACCCCTATATATCCAAAGAGACACCTCATAAAGGACAGCCCAGGTTGACATCTGGCAGGTATCCTTCTGGGACAAAGATAACAGAAGAAGAAACTGGCAGCAACCCTTACTGTTCTGCAGCTGCTGCAGGTGATCCCCAGACAAGCAGGGTTTGGAGCTGACATCCAGCAGTCCTTCAGCACAGGGGCCTGACTGTTGCAAGGAAAACTCAAAAAACACAAAGAAATTGCCTCAACATCAACAAAAAGGACATCCACTCAAAGACCAAATCCAAAAGTCACCAACTACAAAGACCACAGGTAGAAAAATCCACTAAGATGGGAAGAAACCAGCGCAAAAAGGGTGAAAACACCCAAAACCAGAATGCCTCTCCTCCTCCAAGGGACCACAAATCCTCCCCAGCAGGGGAACAAAGCCGGATGGAGAATGAGTTTGATGAATTGACAGAAACAGGCTTCAGAAGGTGGGTAATAACAAACTTATCTGAGCTAAGAGAACATGTTCTAACCCAATGCAAAGAAACTAAGAACCCCGAAAAAAGTTTTGACAAAATGCTAACAAGAATAAATAGCTTAGAGAAGAATATAAATGACTTAATGGAGCTGAAATACACAATACAAGAACTTCATGGAGCATACACAAGTTTCAATAACCAAATCGACCAAGCAGAAGAAAGGATATCAGAGATTAAAGACCAACTCAATGAAATAAAATGAGAAGGCAAGATTAGAGAAAAAAAGGTGAAAAGGAATGAACAAAGCCTCCAAGAAATAGGGGATTATGTGAAAAGACCTAATCTATGTTTGATAGGTGTACCTACCTGAATGTGATGGAGAGAATGAATCCAAGCTGGAAAGCACTCTCCAGGATATTATCCAGGAGAACTTCCCCAACTTAGCAAGGCAGGCCAATATTCATGTCCAGGAAATACAGAGAACACCACGAAGTTACTCCTCAACAAAAGCAACCCCAAGGCACATAATCATCAGATTCTTCAGGGTGGAAATGAAGGAAAAAATGCTAAAGGCAGCCAGAGAGAAAGGTCAGGTTACCCACAAAGGGAAGCCCATCAAACCCACAGAAGATCTCTTGGCAGAAACCATACAAGCCAGAAGAGAGTGGGGGCCAATATTCAACATCCGTAAGGAAAAGAACTTTCAACCTAGAATTTTATATCCAGCCAAACTAAGCTTCATAAGTGAAGGAGAAATAAAATCTTTATGAAGAAGCAATTGCTGAGAGATTTCATTACCAGCAGGCTGCCTTATAAGAGCTCCTAAAAGAGAAACTAAACATAGAAAGGAACAACCAGTACCAGCCACTCCAAAAACATATCAAATGGTAAAGAGCATCAACACAATGAAGAAACTGCATCAACTAATGGGCAAAACAACCAGCTACCATCAAAATAGCAGGATCAAATTCACACATAACAATATTACCCTTAGATGTAAATGGGCTAAATGCCCCAATCAGAAGACACAGACTGGAAAATTGGATAAAAAGTCAAAACTGATTGGTGTGCTGTATCCAGGAAACCTATCTCACGTGCAAGGATACACATAGGGTCAAAATAAAGGAATGGAGAACGATTTACCAAACAAATAGAGACTCTGATAAAATAGACTTTAAACCAATAAAGGTCAAAAGAGACAAAGAAGGGCATTACATAATGGTAAAAGGATCAATGCAACAAGAAGAGTTAACAATCCTAAATATATATGCACCCAATCCAGGAGCACCCAGATACATAAAGCAAGTTCTTAATGACTTATAAGGAGACTTAAACTCCACACAATAATAGTGGGAGACTTTAACACTCCACTGTCAATATTAGACAGATGAACAAGACAGAAAATTAACAAGGATATTCAGGAATGAACTGAGACCTGGACCAAGAAAACCTAATAGACATCTACAGAACTCTCTACCCCAAATCCACAGAATATATATTCTTCTCAGCACCACACGACAACTACTCTAAAACTGACCACATAATTAGAAGTAAGTCACTCCTCAGCAAATGCAAAAGAACGGAAATCATAACAGTCTCTCAGACCACAGGGCAATCAAATTAGAACTCAGGATTAAGAAACTCACTCAGAACTGCACAACTTCATGGAAACTGAACAGCTGGCTCTTGAATGTTGACTGGATAAACAATGAAATGAAGGCAAAAGTAAAGATGTTCTTTGAAACCAATAAGAGCAAAAACACAACATACCAGAATCTCTGGGACACATTTAAAGTAGTGTCTAAAGGAAAATTTATAGCAATAAATGCCCAAATGAGAAGCAAGGAAAGATCCAAAACTTATATCCTATCATCAAACTTGAAAGAGCTAGAGGAGCAAGATCAAAAACACTCAAAAGGTAGCAGAAGACAAAAAATAACTAAGATCAGAGCAGAACTGAGGAGATAGAGACATAAGAAACCTTTCAAAAAATCAATAAATCAAGGAGCTGGTTTTTTTTTTGAAAAGATGAACAAAATAGAGACTATTAAAAAGGAAAAGAGAGAAGGATCAAATAGATGCAATAACTATATAGGGGATATCACCACTGATTCCACAGAAATACAAACTATCATCAGAGATTACTACAAACAACTCTATGCACATAAACAAGTAAATCTGGAAGAAATTGATAAATTCCTGGACACTTTCACTCTCCCAAGCCTAAACCAGAAAGAAGTTGAAACCTTGAACAGACCAGTAACAAGGGCTGAAGTTGAGGCAGCAATTAATAGCCTACTAACCAAAAAAAGCCCAGGTCCAGATGGGTTCACAGCCGAATTCTATCAGACACACAAAGAGGAGCTGGTACCACTCCTTCTGAAACTATTCCAAACAATACAAAAAGAGATTTTATGAGACCAACATCATCCTGATACCAAAACCCTGCAGGGACTCAACAAAAAAAGCAAACTTCAGGCCAATATCCATGATGAACACAGATGCAAAAATCTTCAATAAAATCCTGGCAAATCGATTGCAACAGCACATTAAAAAGCTTATCCACCATGGCCAAGTAGGATTCATCCTGGGTATGCAAGTCTGGTTCAATATATGCAAGTCTACAAATGTAATCCACCACATAAACAGAACCAAAGACAAAAACCACATGATTATCTCAATAGATGCAGAGAAGGGTACATGTGCAGACCTTGTAGGATTGCTGCATGGGTACACACAGGCCATGGTGGTTTGCTGTCTCCATGCCCCCTCAAATTGCCATGGTAGTAAACTTTTAGAGGAGATTGATATTACCTTGATTGTAGTCATGATTTCACATGTATATGCATATATCCAAAGTCATTCAATTGTATACATAAATAAGTCCCATGAAGTAGGATTGGTTGTACACCCATTTGATAGATGAGGAGATGAAGACACAGTAGTTTTCTTTGGATCACACAGCTGGCCAGTAGCAAAACCAAGATTTAAACGCAAGCAATCTGGCCTTACATTTGGGCACTTAATGACTGAGATTTTCATTTTCTTGGTAGGAAACAGCTCCTGCTTTAATACATCCTTGGTAGAGGATCTAAAATATTAAAGAAAGTACTTTATAAGTGAATGAATATAACATTATAAACTGTGATAAGTTATGGGAAAGGAAATTAAATAGCATTAGGGGAGAGGTGAGAGGATCAGATTTCCCTGGAGAAGAGATGTTCGAGCTGAGACCTGATGAAGGAGCAACATTTCACCAGGTTAAAAGAGATAAGGGAAATTTTAGGCAAAGGAAACAGCAGGTACAAGGCCTTGTGATGGGATCGGATCACTTTTCTCCCTTCCTCATACCCAGAGTCCAGCTGATTGCTGAGTGCTACTAAATTTGTTTTCTAAATATTTGTCATTTCCCTACAGGTCCATTGTCACTTCTAGATTACTATAATAACCTTCTAATTGCTCTCTGTGCATCTACACCTGACTCTCCAATCAGAATGCCATACAGCAGCAATAGTTATAATTTACATGCAAGTTTTAATGGGTCTTTTTTCTGTTGAAAACTTTTCAGTATGTTTCCCCTTCCATTCAGCATGGAATCCTAACTATGTGTCATGATGCTGTGAACATCTGAGATTTCAAGGCGTCTAGTGTCTTTTCCTCAGCTCTGATAATAGCAATCCATACCCTCTAACTTTGCCTTTGGAGAACGGTTCTTTTCCAAATACTTCAGGAAATCATGGCTGCTCTATAGTTTCAGGATTTTCTCTCCAGACTGCAAGGGTAAGCCCATGAGCAAGAACTGTTTATTCAATGCACTCCATCTCCTCAGGCACAGTGATTGGTCTAAAACAAAGGTTTTAAAACTTAAGTATGCACTAGATTCACCTGGATGGCTTGTAAAAACACAGATTGCTGACCTTGCCTCAGTGTTTCTGACTCAGTAGGTATAGGGTGGGCCTGAGAATTTGCATTCATCACAGGTTCCCAGGTGTTGCTGCTCTGCTTGATGTTGATGTTGAAGATCAAATTTAGTCCAGAAGCAAGATGCAGAGGTTTATTTGTACTCAATAGAGAAAAGAAAGGTCTCTTCTTCCTTTGGAATCTACAGCTAGAAAGATGCCTGGGTCCATATGTAGCCAAAATTTCTCAACCCTTCACACCCAGAGGGAGTCCATCCACAGGATGAGATAATGTGGCTGAAATCAAGATGGAAACAGACATGACAGTTAAGGAGAGTCCAGGCAGCATGATTTGAGTTCCTGGATCTGATTATTACCAAGGCTAGTGTTACTCCCATTTTTTTTTCAATGTGAACAAATATATTCCTTGGTGTCATCCCCCACCCAACACACACACATACACACACACATACCCCTCGCCCCTTTCCCATGAATACTTTCTTATTCACATGAAAGTTTGGTTCTTTTTGTTTTCAGTAACTTGCAACAGGCTGGCCATGACTATAAAGGCATGGCCTTCAGCACCCTGTCTGATCTATTCTGGGTCTATTTCACTCTGTTGCATCCAAATTTGGCAGCCTTTTCTGGTCCCTTCACCTTCCTCAGGGGCTTCACTGATTCATGTGTTTATCCTGGAAACCTGTCTCCAACACTCCTCTCATCCCTGCCTAACTAACTCCTGTATAAAAGACCTTCAGCTCCTCCATTGCTCTTCTCTCACCAAATAGGTAAGGTAAACTTGGTCAGTGCATTCATAGCTTTAATTACTACATAAATAAATATTTGTGTAGTTAATTTTTAAATCTATGTCTCTTACAACAGAATGCATAAATTCCACACAGTCACAGCCCTGACACCTTATTTAAAACTCAATCAGAAAATAAAATAGATAAATTGGACTTAAACAAAATTAGAAACGTTCATGCATCAAAAGACAGTGTCAACAGCTAAAATCAATCATAGAAAGAGAGAAAATACTGGCAAATCACACATCTGATAAGGGATTAGTGTTTACAATATATAAAAAACTCCCACAACTCAACAACAAAAAACCAAACAACCTAGTTTTAAAAAAAATGGACAAAACATCAATAATAGACTGAACAAAAAAAATGTAGTACATATACACCATGGAACACTATGAAGCCATAAAAAGGAGAAAGATTATGTCTCTTGCAGGGACATGCACAGAGCTAGATGCCATTATCCTTCACAAACTAATGTAGAAACAGAAAACCAAATACTGCATGTTCTCACTCAAAAGTGGGAACTAAACAAAGAGAACACATGGACACACTGGGGCCTGTAGGTGGGGTGGAAAAGTGGGGGAAGGGAGAGCATCAGGATATCAGGATAAATAGCTAATCCATGTGGATCTTAGTACCTAAATGATAAGTTGATGGGTGCAGCAAACCACCATGGCACATATTTATCTATGTAACAAACCTACACATCCTGGACATGTGTCCTGGAATGTAAAATAAAACAAATTTTTTAAAAAATTTCGGGGGAGGGGACTCAAGATGGCACTGTGAGAACAAGCCAGGATTGGAGCCTGCGTTGAATTCGCAAACGGTGAGTCTGTGCTGCATTTTCAGACTGATCTTTGTTGCCCACAGAACGGGGAAACTCCCAAGTATAAAAAGACACGGGACGCCAGGCAGTAGGTCTGCCTGGTGAAGCCGGCAGCCGGGGCGGCGACGGCCGGCCCTACCCAGCAATCCCCACAGGGCGCGCTTGTCCGGGTGCCTTGTTGAACCGGCAACCTGAGACTTGAGAGGGCTGGACTTGAGACTGAACGAGACTTGCACAGTAGCCCAGCCCAGGGGATTGCAGGGACAGATCTTTTGGGATACCCAGTGGGACGAACAAAACCGCGATTTCAAACTATCCCGGGCAGACGGTCCGGGACGCTCTGTGGGGGAGGGGCGTCCACCACTACGGAGGCAACCTGCCCCAACTGATATACACGCCCACTGCTGAGGCAGCCAGCCGTTGCCGAGGCAACCCGCCCCAACTGATATACACGCCCACTGCTGACGCAGCCAGCCGTTGCCAAGGCAACCCGTCCCTACTGAGATACACGCCCACTGCTGACGCAGCCTGCCGTTGCTGAGGCAACACGCTACAACGAAGAGACTCCGCCGCAGGGCGTGGCGGAGACCACAGCAGAGCCGGCAGGAACAGCGCGAATCACACAACAGCAGGGCGGAGCCTCGGCAGCCAAACAGTGGCTAGTCTGCCTTTGAGCTGGGCAGGACACCTGATCAGACATCCAAAAATAAAGCCCAAACCCCTCAACACAGAGCATTTGAGAAAAAAAAAAGGGTTGTTTAATGAGCTGTGTTGCAGCAGAATCAAACATAGCAGCCTAACAGCCCTGAATGAACAACAGAGTGCACAGCTCAGCAATTAAACCCCTATAAAGTACAAACTGTCTCCTCAAGCAGCTCCCTGACCCCTCTATATCCAAAAGACTGTCATTAGGCAGGCATCATCCTGGGACAAAGAGAGCAGAAAAAGAAACTGGTAGCATCCCTCGCTGTGCCACGGCTACTAGAGGTGCACCCCAGACAAGCAGGGTCTGGAGCGGACCTCAACAGTCGTACAGCGAAGGGGCTAGACTGGTAGAAGGAAAACCAAGCAACAGAAATACTTCATCATCAACATTCTGGGTGTCCACTCAGAGACCCAAACGAAAAGTCAGCAACTACGCAGACGACCAGCGGACAAATCCACAAAGATGGGAAGAAACCAGCGCAAAAAGGAGGAAAACACCCGAAACCAGAACACATCGCCTGCTAGAAAGGACCAAGACTCCTCACCAGCAAGGGAACAAAGCTGGACGGAGAATGACTGTGACAAAATGACGGAACTAGACTTCAGAAGATGGATAATGAGAAACTTTTGTGAGCTAAAAGATCATGTATTAAATCAATGCAAAGAAACTAAGAACCTTGAAAAAAGATTTGAAAAAAGATTCGAGGAAATGATAACAAGAATGGATACCTTAGAGAGGAATATGAATGAATTAAAGGAGCTGAAAAACACAATACGAGAACTTCGTGAAGCAAACGCAAGTTTCAATAGCCGAATTGACCAAGCAGAAGAAAGAATATCTGAAGTCGAAGACCAACTCAATGAAATAAAACGAGAAACCAAGATCAGAGAAAAAAGCGCAAAAAGGAATGAACAAAGTCTCCAAGAAATGTGGGACTATGTGAAAAGACCTAACCTACGTTTGATAGGTGTACCAGAAGGGGACGAAGAGAATGAATCCCAGCTGGAAAATACTCTTCAGGACATCATCCGGGAAAATTTTCCCCACCTAGCAAGACAAGCCAACACTCAATTGCAGGAAATACAGAGAACACCACAAAGATATTTCGCAAGAAGAGCAACCCCAAGGCACATAATCGTCAGATTCAACAGGGTTGAAATAAAGGAGAGAATACTAAGGGCAGCCAGAGAGAAAGGTCGGGTCACCCACAAAGGGAAGCCCATCAGACTCACAGCAGATCTCTCGGCAGAAACACTACAAGCCAGAAGAGAGTGGGGGCCAATATTCAACATTCTTAAAGAAAAGAACTTTCAACCCAGAATTTCATATCCAGCCAAACTGAGCTTCAGAAGTGAAGGAAGAATAAAATCCTTTGCGAACAAGCAAGTACTCAGAGATTTTGTCACCACCAGGCCTGCTTTACAAGAGCTCCTAAAAGAGGCACTACACATAGAAAGGATCAATCAGTACCAGCCATTCCAAAATCACACTGAATGCTAAAGAGCTTCAACATAATGAAGAATCTACAACAACTAACAGGCAAAACAGCCACTTAGAATCAAAATGGCAGTATCAAATTCACACATAACAATATTAACCCTAAATGTAAATGGACTAAATGCACCAATCAAAAGACACAGACTGGCAAATTGGATAAAAAGCCAAAACCCATCAGTGTGCTGTATCCAGGAAACCCATCTCACATGCAAGGATACACAAAGGCTCAAAATAAAGGGATGGAGGAAGATTTACCAAGCTAATGGAAAGCAAAAAAAAGCAGGAGTTGCAATTCTCATCTCTGATAAAATAGACTTTAAAGCAACAAAGATCAAAAGAGACAAAGAAGGCCATTACATAATGGTAAAAGGATCGATACAACAAGAAGAGCTAACGATCCTAAACATATATGGACCCAACACAGGAGCACCCAGATACATAAGGCAAGTTCTTAATGACTTACAGAAGGACTTAGACTCCCACACAATAATAGTGGGAGACTTTAACACTCCACTGTCAATACTAGACAGATCAACCAGACAGAAAATCAACAAGGATATCCAGGGCTTGAACTCAGACCTGGAGCAAGCAAACCTGGTGGACATTTACAGAACTCTCCACCCCAAATCCACAGAATACACATTCTTCTCAGCACCACATCACACCTACTCTAAAATTGACCACATAATTGGAAGTAAAGCACTGCTCAACAAATGCAAAACAACTGAAATCATAACAAACAGCCTCTCAGACCATAGTGCCATCAAGTTAGAACTCAGAATTCAGAAACCGACCCAGAACCGCACAGCTTCATGGAAACTGAACAACTGGCTCTTGAATGTTGACTGGGTAAACAACGAAATGAAGGCAGAAATAAAGAAGTTCTTCGAAACCAATGAGAATGAAGACACAACGTGCCAGAACCTCTGGGACACATTTAAAGCAGTCTCTAGAGGAAAGTATATAGCAATAAGTGCCCATATGAGGAGAATGGAGAGATCCAAAATTGACACCCTATCGTCAAAATTGAAAGAGCTAGAGGAGCAAGATCAAAAAAACTCAAAACCCAGCAGAAGACAAGAAATTACTAAGATCAGAGCTGAGCTGAAGGAGATTGAGACACGAAAAACCCTTCAAAAAATCAATAAATCCAAGAGCTGGTTTTTTGAAAAGATCAACAAAATAGACAGACCACTAGCAAGATTGATTAAAAATAATAGAGAGAACAACCAAATAGATGCAATAAAAAATGATAAAGGGGAAATCACCACAGATTCCACAGAAATTCAAACCATCATCAGAGAATATTACAAACAACTCTATGCACATAAACTAGTAAACCTGGAAGAAATGGATAAATTCCTGGACTCCTGTGTCCTCCCAAGCCTAAACCAGGAGGAAGCCGAAACTATGAATAGACCAATAACAAGGTCTGAAGTTGAGGCAGCAATTAAGAGCCTACCTCACAAAAAAAGCCCAGGTCCAGATGGGTTCACAGCCGAATTCTACCAGACACACAAGGAGGAGCTGGTACCATTCCTTCTAAAACTATTTCAAACAATCCAAAAAGAGGGAATCCTTCCCAAATCATTTTATGAGACCAACATCATCCTGATACCAAAACCCGGCAGAGACCCAACGAGAAAAGAAAACTTCAGGCCAATATCCATGATGAACATAGATGCAAAAATCTTCAATAAAATATTGGCAAGCCGATTGCAACAGCAAATCAAAAAACTTATTCATCATGATCAAGTAGGATTCATCCCAGGGATGCAAGGCTGGTTTAACATACGCAAGTCTATCAACGTAATTCACCACATAAACAGAACCAAAAACAAAAACCACATGATTATCTCAATTGACGCAGAGAAGGCATTTGACAAATTTCAACAGCCCTTTATGCTAAAAACCCTCAATAAACTCGGTATCGATGGAACGTATCTCAAAGTAATAAAAGCTATTTATGACAAACCAACAGCCAATATCATACTGAATGGGCAAAAACTGGAAGCATTCCCTTTGAAATCTGGTACTAGACAAGGATGCCCTCTCTCACCACTCCTATTCAATATAGTAATGGAAGTTCTAGCCAGAGCAATCAGGCAAGAAAAAGAAATAAAGGGTATTCAAATAGGAAAGGAGGAAGCCAAATTGTCTCTATTTGCAGACGACATGATAGTATACCTAGAAGACCCCATCGCCTCAGCCCAAAAACTCCTGAAACTGATAAACAACTTCAGCAAAGTCTCAGGATATAAAATCAATGTGCAAAAATCACAAGCATTCGTCTACACCAATAACAGACCTAAAGAAAGCCAAATCAAGAGCGAACTGCCATTCGCAATTGCTACAAAAAGAATAAAATACCTTGGAATACAACTCACAAGGAACGTAAGGGACCTCTTCAAGGAGAACTACAAACCACTGCTCAACGAAATCAGAGAGGACACAAACAGATGGAGAAACATTCCATGTTCATGGTTAGGAAGAATTAATATCGTGAAAATGGCTATACTGCCCAAAGTAATTTACAGAATCAACGCTATCCCCATCAAGCTACCATTGACTTTCTTCACAGAACTGGAAAAAACCACCATGAACTTCATATGGAACCAAAAGAGAGCCCGCATAGCCAAGTCAATTCTAAGCAAAAAGAACACAGCGGGGGGCATCACACTACCGGATTTCAAACTATACTACAAGGCTACAGTAATCAAAACAGCATGGTACTGGTACCAAAACAGAGATATAGACCAATGGAACAAAACAGAGGCACCGGAGGCAACACAACATACATACAACTATACAATCTTTGATAAACCTGACAAAAACAAGCAATGGGGCAAGGATTCCATGTTTAACAAATGGTGTTGGGAAAACTGGCTAGCCATGTGCAGAAAGCAGAAACTGGACCCCTTCCTGACACCTTACACTAAAATTAACTCCAGATGGATTAAAGACTTAAACATAAGACCTGGCACCATAAAAACCCTAGAAGGAAATCTAGGCAAAACTATCCAGGACATAGGAGTAGGCAAGGACTTCATGAACAAAACACCAAGAGCATTGGCAACAAAAGCCAAAATAGACAAATGGGACCTAATGAAACTCCACAGCTTCTGCACGGCAAAAGAAACAGTCACTAGAGTGGATCGGCAACCAACAGAATGGGAAAAAATTTTCGCAGTCTACCCATCTGACAAAGGGCTGATATCCAGAATTTACAAACAACTCAAGCAGATTTACAGGAAAAAAACAAACAGGCCCATTCAAAAGTGGGCAAAGGATATGAACAGATACTTTACGAAAGAAGACATATATGAGGCCAACAATCATATGAAAAAATGCTCATCGTCACTGGTCATCAGAGAGATGCAAATCAAAACCACATTGAGATACCATCTCACGCCAGTTAGAATGGCGATCATTAAAAGATCTGGAGACAACAGATGCTGGAGAGGATGTGGAGAAAAAGGAACACTTTTACACTGTTGGTGGGAGTGTAAATTAGTTCAACCATTGTGGAAGACAGTGTGGCGATTCCTCAAGGCCTTAGAAATAGAAATTCCATTTGACCCAGCAATCCCATTACTGGGTATATATCCAAAAGACTATAAATCGTTCTACTATAAGGACACATGTACACGAATGTTCATTGCAGCACTGTTTACAATAGTAAAGACCTGGAATCAACCCAAATGCCCATTGATAATAGACTGGATTGGAAAAATGTGGCACATATACACCATGGAATATTATGCAGCAATCAGAAATGATGAGTTTGTGTCGTTTGTAGGGACATGGATGAATCTGGAGAACATCATCCTCAGCAAACTGACACAAGAACAGAAAATGAAACACCGCATATTCTCACTCATAGGTGGGTGATGAAAAATGAGAACACATGGACACAGAAAGGGGAGTACTAAACACTGGGGTCTATTGGGGGGAAAAGGGGAGGGCCAGTGGGAGGGGGAGGTGGGGAGGGATAGCCTGGGGAGAAATGCCAAATGTGGGTGAAGGGGAGAAGAAAAGCAAAGCACACTGCCATGTGTGTACCTACGCAACTGTCTTGCATGCTCTGCTCATGTACCCCAAAACCTATAATCCAATAAAAAATTAAAAAAAAAAAAATTTCTAAAAAAAATGGTCAAAAGACTTGAATAGACATTTCTCCAAGGAGAGGATACAAGTGACCAATAAGCACATGGAAAAACCCTCAACATCTCTAATTCCCAGGGAAATGCAAGAAAAAAATCACAAGAAAACACCACTTCACACTTGATAGCTATATGGCTATTATATTCTGATGGTTACATAGCTATTATTTTTATTTAAAAAAAGCAGAAAACAAGTGTTAGTGAGGAAGTTGATATATTGGAACTCTAACACGTTGTAGTTGAGAATGTGAAATGACAAAAAAGCAATATGGCAGTTTCTCCAAAATGTGAAAGTAGAATTACCGTTTTGTCCAGCAATTCTATTCCTGGGTATATATCCAAAAGAACTAAAGCAGACACTGAAGCAGATGTCTGTACACCAATGTCCACAACAGCATTGCTCACAATAGCCAGACTATGAAAGCAAACCAAATATCCATCAGCAAATAAGCAAAATATGGTATGTAAATATAATGGAATATTATTCATCCTTAAAAAGGAAAGAACTTTTGACACATTCTACCACATGAATGAACCTTGGAGACATTATGCTAAGTAAAATAAGTCATACTTGAAAGAACAAATATTGTAGTATTTTATTTATATGAGGTACCCAGGAGTAGTAAAATTCATAGAGACAGAAAGATCAATGTTATTTGCTAGGGACTGGGAGTAGGGAGAATGGGGAGATATATTTAATGGGTACAGACTTTCAACTGGGGAAGATGAAAAAGTTCTGGCTATGAAAGGTGATAATAGTTACATAATGTAAATGTACATAATATTCGTAAATTATTGTACACCTAAAAATTATTACAATAAACATTTTATGTTATGTATACTTTACTACCCCACTGTGACATAGAAGAAAATGTGCAACCTACTTTAAAGCCAAAAATAGGACAAAGACATATATATATATATATATGCCTATTTTCCTAAAGGAAAAGAAAACACTGCAGTAAGATATATACCCAGAAAAAAAAATCTAAGATCCATCCATTAATTGTGGTTATTTCTGGGTTGAAACGGTGGGTGACAGACCTTCAGTTTCTACTTTATACACTTTGTTACTACTTAAATGCCTTAAAATAAGTATACATTGCTTCTTGTGTTAAGAAGCGATCAATATCTCAGACATTTCTTTAGAGTAATAAAAAAATACCAAAAAAAGAAGCAATCAATAAACATATTTTCATTTTGAAAAGTAAGAGCCAGGCCTGAAATGAAGTACAGAACTTTCTGTGTGGGCTGGCCAGAGCAGGTTGAAGACGGCTATCACTTGCCAAGTTTGGGATGCTGTGCTTCTAATTTAAGATGAATATATCATATGCCAGGTCCTCAACAAGGTGTTTTCTGGCTTCATGTTAATTCTGGAAAGGTAATTACTCCCACAACCTGGCAACCTACCCTCTGGAGATTTTTCTGGACAGGGCATGTTTTTCAATACAAAAGCAAAAATGATGGGGAGGTTGGAACTTCAGGAGACTAAGCTTAGAAGTAACCTTTTGTGGCTGGGCTATTTCAACCCTTCTTCATTCATCCCACACATTGCACACCGCAAGTTTGTCTAACCAGGAAACCAGACCCAAGAAAATCAGGCCACAGGTGGAAAGTGAGAGGTGGCATTCGACTGGGAGAAAGGATGTTATTGTTGGTGAATCACATCCGGTGGCAGCTTAAGGGTTAGCTAGGGCCCTTCCTTAGTCTTGATTTTGTCACTGATGGAACATAAAGGTCACACTGAAGTCAAGGATGAGAATCTGCAAGACTGTGTTGAGGAAAATAACTACGTATGCAGAAAACGAAAAATATTCTTTAATGATGCCATGGCTTTTAGTGAATGGGAAAAGGACTATGAAGAGTAGGGTCAGGTGTGGGATTGGAGAGAATATGGGGAAGAAGATAAAAATGGGTCCTTATTTGTAAGTCAGACACAACCTAATACTAGTTTTAGATCTGCCTTGATTAGATCTGGGGTTATGTCCAAATCATTTAATATCCTTGAATTCCATTTTCCTCTGTGAAATGAGGAAGTACCTGGTGACTTTCAAGGTGTATCTTAATATAGCGGCAACAGCTTAATTGGGCTTCAGCTCTCAGCTGTGCTTCTTACTACCTGCATGTCCAGCTTATCCTCCTGCATAGCAAGGTAGACCAAGTCTGGAGCCTGGTTCACTGCACGTGAGGTGCTCACAACCAGTGCCATTCACACCACCGTGAACGTAAGTGTGCCCTACCCATCATGTTGCTTTCGTAGTGTCAGTAATAATTATGTTTGTTTATATATATAGTCTACCCAAATTATGATTATTCATGATTATGTGGACCTACCTGAGTGTGCACAAGGCTTTAGAGGTCATTCTTATTCCTCAGCTAATTGAGGCACAGAAAAGTTAATTAACTTGTCCAAAGTTACACAGCCACTAAATATAGGAGCTGGGATTTGAACTCAGATTGTGTATTGTCAGATTCTTTGCTCCTGACTATTGTGCTACACTGCTGCTTTTGAATTAAAATGTCTCAAGAGCACCTCATCCATTTTTTTTCTGTGCGAAACAAATCAAAGGTAATATAACACAAGAAAACACTTTTTGGCTGCCTTGAAATTTGTGCTACTCCAGACCTTTCTGCAAAGTGTTCAAACCCCTGCCATGTTCGAATCATTCTAGCTGGAAGTTTGCATTTAAGAAGCACCTACTTGATCTACAGCACACATTTGATATGCATTTTTGAAAATGTGGGAGTTCTCAAAACATTCTAAATTCCCTACCTAAGGAAAAAAGACCAGAGAAAATGGACGAGGCATGCTGATTAATATTTGAACATAAACAATTATAAGGAAAACCTACAGTGAATGTGGGCTTAGAGAATTCCTTGCCCCATACAATGTGTTTCTAAGCCATCAGGGTTTGCCTTCCTCCGTATTTCCTGTGTGCCCTTCTCATGGCTTTCCTGCTGCTCCAACCAAAAATCTAGATTAGCTCTCATCACAGCAACTTTATGATTGGCTTCCCCCTCACGTACTAGACCAAAGCTGGTCACTGTTGATTCCTTGTTGTTTCCACTTCTTTGCTCCAGAGCCATCCATGATTCCTCTTTCTCTGCTGATATTTAAGTTTGGCACTCAAGGTTTCTGTGATCTAGTTCTAAGCCACAGTCTCTATATGATGCCCCACCTATGTTTCTCCTTTACCTATTCTTTATTTCAGCAAATCTTGCCCATCCTGTGTTCATTGAACATGTTCTCTATCTTTTATGCTTTTGCATATACTATCCTTTTTTCCTGGGATGTCCCTCTCTTCATCCTACATTCTCAATTTCCACTTTTTTTCCAAATCTTACACCAGTATTGTCTCTTAGGTGGCGCCTTACACATAGACTGATTCTGATTCTATCACTGATTGCATCTCTCAATCTCTGAACCCCAGTCCTCAAGACTGGTTTCTCTGTTACAGCTCTTTCCATTTTGTTCAGTCCCCAAAGTAGAAAATTTAGGCATATGAGTGCCTCACTTGCTCCATCAGCACTGCCCTCTTACTTATCCAAGACAGAAACAGAATGCTGAGTGTCTGGGTGAACTGAATATAGGACCCAGAAATTTTGATGTTCCTATTTCTGCATCAGGAATATGTATTCACCATTCATTCCACGCATATTTATTGAGTACCAAGAGGTGTGCCAGAACTTGGAGATTCATTCAGAATGAAAGCCAAAGCCTTACAATAGCTTACAAAGCCCTATGCAACCTTTTATTTTGCTCTGATCCATCCAGCCACACTGGCGGCCTTATGGTGTCTTGAACATGCATGATGTAGTCCCACCTCTGTGTTTTGTAACTGACCAACCCTCCTGCCCATGATTATCTTTCTCTAGTACCAGCCACCTCATCCTTCACCTACTTCAAGGTTCTGCTTACAGGCCCCTTCTGTAATGAGGTGGGTATATCACAATTTGGGTAGAGTTCCTCTTGCCATACAAGGTAAAATTGCAATCACCCCTGGTCCCGACATTTCCTGTCTTCACTTTGATTTACCTTCCTCCCTGATGCCTATTGTCTTCTGAGTTACTCTATGTTTTGTCTATTTATTTACGGATTCTGCTGCTAGAACATTAGCTGAGGCCCTTAGGCTTACACAAATACCTTACACATAATAGGAGTCCTATAAATATTTGTTGAATAAATTAATGATTACAAAGTCAGAAAAGACATGATCAGTCTTCACATCCTCTTCTTCCTCATGGACCACTGAGAGGATGTGGTCGATTCAACACCCAATAGTAGAAGTGTTTGTGTAGGGAAATAGGGGCAGCCAATATAGACTAGGACAGTCACAGAAAAATAAGCAAATCATCATCCCTGCCTTAAGGAGTCATAATTTTCTAGGTGCACAAATGATAATTAATAACTAAATAGTGGCCAGGCATAGTGGCTCACGCCTGTAATCCCAGCACTTTGAGAGGCCAAGGCGGGCGGATCACCTGAGGTCAGGAGTTCAAGACCAGCCTGGCCAACATGGCAAAACCCTGTCTCTACTAAAAAAAAAAAAAATACAAAAATTAGCCAGGTGTGGTGGCGGGCACCTCTAATTTCAGCTACTAGGGAGGCTGAGGTGGGAGAATCGCTTGAACCCAGGAGGCGGAGAGTGCAGTGAGCCGAAATCATGCCATTGCACTTGAACCTGGATGACAGAGCGAGACTCCATCTCAAAAAAATATAAATAAATAAATAAATAGCAAGCGATGTGAAAATGACCTTGTCCAAGGATAAAATAAACTCTCTCTTTAGGTACATCTTATCCTTCCCACTTGTCTATAAACTCCTTGAGGACTTGGTTCACAACGAATGCATCATTTTGTCTCCTTGTGCTCCCTTCTCATCTCCTAGTTACAATGCCTGGAGGGAGGGAGCATGAAAGAAGATGCTTGATGGATGAATGAATGGATTCTAAAACAATATGCAAGCACGTTATCCTGCTCCCCCTTAAGCATGATAAATACCCGTGGTGATTTGGCTGTGAGATGACTATATTTTTCTGTTTATCCATTTGGCTGTCATAGTAAGAAGGGATATCACAGTCATTCACTCACTGATATATGGTGTGATAAAAGCAGGCGTCTGCCTGTGAGCAGCAGTTCTCCATAAAGCTATTCTGAGAAAAACAGGTCCAGTAAGCTGAGCTCACACCCATTACTGGAGATGTCTCCAAATTTATTACTGGAAGTAGTATTAGGGGGAGAATTGACACAGCCTTATCCTGGTCCATTTCATCAATGATTTGGAAGACATGAGATTATCTAAGCCATGGAAACTGTGTTGCCTTTATTCACCCACTGGAAGACTTGATGTGGCCTCCTGGATGGTGAGGGGATATTGCTTCTTTTAGAATGACATTCTTGTTTTAGAGAAATAGGTGATAAAACTGGGGCTCAGAGAGAAGAAGTGATTTGTCTTCAGTTACAGAGCTGCAGCAAGATTGAGCCTGAATTAGATCCCCACCTGCATTCTGAAGAGTCCAGGATTTTATTTTACTAATCTGCATCTAGTTGCAAGCTTTTTCAAAATAGTTTTGTGCCCAAAGCAAACTCAAGACACACACTTGGTAATATTTTATCTGGTTGTCTCATTTAAAATGAAACATGGCTTCTTCACAAAAATTTTTCAGTTACATAATGCTTGGGGTAAATGTCCCCATAAAGATAAAAATGGTGATGATCTTAGACGTATCAGAAAGGACGCTGTGCTCTCCATTCACACACACACACACACACACACACACACACACACACACACAGTCTAATAATGCTATCTTAAATCAAACTGGAGACAGAAGTCAGGCCATTACAAAGAACACAGACTATCATCCTCACAAGAGACGAAAGTCAAGGACATTTAGTCTAAATCACCATCTGATACGTACTTGTCATTGTTGCATATCGCAATGACAGAAACTAATACCCCCAGAAGCTTTCAGTTCTAATGGATATTACTAGTACAGCTATTTTTTAATATTTAGTTCTTCTCTAACAAGAAGCCAGAACAAAAATAATAATAAAAGTCCAGAAAAAACAATTAAGTTGGGAGAAAACTTAGCGGCAGCATGATATACAAATCAACTTATTTTTCTATCCAGCACATATAACGTATCTGCCAGTGAGTGACCTGTCCCGAGTGCTAGGGGTGCCAAGGTGAGTAAGACCTTGTCTCTGCCCCTATCTGCCAAGGTGATTTGGAATTGTGGTTCTCAGAGTACTAGTAGCCAAAGAAAATAAGGAAGTTTGACTCACACACTTACAGTGTCTATAGGGCATGAAGAATTGTGAGGAGGAAGGGACCATGATTCAGGGCAAGAGAGACACCCAAGAGTCATGGCTTGGTCCTCAGATGCCTGGTCTGGACACCTAATTTTAAACTCCCACAAAACATTTTTGAGATTATTTGGCTAGCCAAGATCAGGACCTAGGGTATAAGTTCCCCCAATCAAGGATTATTCCTGATTCATTCTTGTCTCTCCAATAATTAGCTAGAACTTGACACTTAGATGCTACTGAGCACATGTATCCTGAATTATCGAAAGTGGTGATGGAATAATTACACAGAGAATTAGGAGTTAATAATATGTGGTTTAGACTCCAAGTGCCAATAAACTTCAGACTCAAGAAATTAGTGATGGATGGAATATCAAGAGAGATGCCTTGGGAGGAGCATGATTTCTGCTGGTTGTTGATTCATGATAAATCCTTCTCGTATGTTTGGTTAATTTATAAGGCATTTCTGTATTCACAATTTCAGTCTAGCTCACACACAGTCTAATAATGTGACATAGTTTATTCACACACAATAAACTATGAAGTTGGCAGAGCTTATTTATTTCCCCCACTGTAATGGGGGAAACCTACTCTTGAAAAAATTCACTCACAGATGTGTCTCACTACAGTATTATTCATGCTTTACATAGGCATTTGGTCATGATTGCATTCTTCATGTGTTTTAAATGTGAGACAAAATTAGACAATAAGGTAAATTGCTTGTCAAGATGGTCACAATAATTCCACTGTCCTTGTATGTCCACTCTTTTCAATATGTCTTTGCCACTCTTCCTGTTAAAAAGTAGAGGTTTTTTTCCCTCCACTTTGATTTTGGGCTTGGCCAAATTGAATTGCTTTGGTCAACAAAACACTAGCAAGTATGACAATGGCAGAGACTTGAAAAGTATTTATGCATCACACTTTGGCACTCTTTCCTCTGTTGAAATCTTGACACCATAACTTGCAGAAGCTCAGGTTTACCTGATTGAGAGGCATCCCAGATAACAGTCTGCCAACTGCCAGTCCTGAAGGTGAAGCCAACTGTGATCGTCCAGCTCTAATCAAATTGCCAGCTAACCTCAGTCATTGTAAGTGACCCAAAATGAACCCAGCAGAAGAAACACCCAACAAAAATTGCTGACTCGTAGAATTGTAAACAAATGAAATAGTGTTCAAAGCCTCTAAATTTTAGAGTGGGTTTTAGAAAATGATAGATAACTGATGCCCAGGATATCAGTAAAATATTAAACAATTAAAAATAGACCCTTCTTGGACTCCCTATGCCATTAAAAATGGAGAAATGTTTTCTAATGAAACTAAGCAGTTTGCAACTATTACATCTCTCTCTTTACAGACAGATTAAGATGGTTAATTAATCTGGAAAAGAACCCATTTCTGATATTAGGAAGCCCTCAAAGAAATAATTTATTTAGAACCATTGTGCCCGGCATCCTCTGAGATATTTATTCCAAAGATCCTGTTCAACCATGAAGTCTCCAAATACAAGTGACTATTGGAATGGGGTGAGAGGATAGTCTCTAGAATTGATTTTAGGGAAACATCTTTCATTACATTCATGATTGTGCTAGTAGAGGGACCGTAAGAAGGTTTTGCCTTAAAATACAATGTATGAGGCTGGGCAAGGTGGCTCACACCTGTCATCTCAGCACTTTGGGAGGCCAAGGTGGGTTGATCATGAGCTCAGGAGTTCGAGACCAGCCTGGCCAACATAGTGAAACCCCATTTCTACTAAAAATACAAAAATTAACCAGGTGTGGTGACACATGCCTGTACTCCCAGCTACTTGGGAGGCTGAGGCAAGAGAAGGAGGTGGATTTTGCAGTGAGCCAAGACCACACCATTGCACTTCAGCCTGGATGACAGAGTGAGATGCTGTCTCGAAAAAGAAAAAAAGAAGATACAACTTATGCTTGGTCAAAGAGATCAAGGAAAAGTAAAAGGGGCTTTATAAGAAATAATCACATAATTCATAGTGCTCACTGGGACACTTCTGAGCACAAAAAAAGCACTTAAACTATTATTCAATTTTTCAAATATTTAGATGTTGCCTGACAGACTGGTTTTATTATACTGTTAGACCTACAGAATCATTCTTTGGAAAAGCTGTTTCCAAAAATTAAATAACTTTTTAAAATAAGTTCACATACACTTATAGAAAACATTTTTTAAATTGGTTTTGATTATTTGAGAAGAAATAACTTTTCTCAGTGGATATTTAGCTAGTATAATGACTCTCTTAGCCATATTTATATCTAATTTACTATCACTGATTTTATTTTTTTAATGCTTTTTGCTCTCATTATGGTCCTTCTCATTTTGATATTTCCACTAAATTGCTTGCAGTTTTTCTCAGAGATCTGCATTATGTCAGGAAATTTAAAATCGTTGATACCCTCAATTGACTTTACTTAGTAAACCTTAATATTGAGAAAATACACTCTACAGATGCCAAGACACCTGTAAATCTCAGAGCAATTTATGCTAAGTAGGAGAAATTATCAACTCTACTTTTTCACATTAAAATGTGTAAATATTTCAGCCCAAATATGTTTTACAAGTACTCTTTTCTCTCGATTTAACCAGATGGCTCTTTTAACAAATATTTTTACAAGACAAAGACTTGTAAAATAAGTATCTCTAGTTGTGATGCTAAATTTAGGTGCTATAAAATTGTACATCTTCTGAATTTCATTCTAATTCAGCACAAAATATAAATTTATCTAATTAACAATAGGAGCTCCTTTAAAAGATTGTAGCTACACATCTTGATGCCCCCAAATGGCATTCGACTGTACCTTCTACTACTGGCCATATTCAAGCACGGTCATCTAGTCGTTTTCTCAAAATCACCTTTACAAATCTCTTGAAATGGTTTCAAGAATCAGTCTTTAATTTCTGTTTTATTAAGGATGCACTTTTATTATCTGATTTTATTAATACTGGAAGGCTTTATCTCAAAATTAAAAACCATTGCCAAACAATAAAAGCAACATATAATGATAGATTTACATCAAACAATAAATGATTTTTTAAAAAGACTGCAGCAAGGGCATTTCAGAACACTTTCTGTGAAAAGACTACTCAGCCTTTATTTCCCATCCATATTTCATGCACACATCCCTTATTTATTTCTCACTTGACCTGCCTGGCCATTTACTCCATTTCCTGGGCTGTGACAGGGGCCACGGAATTAATGCATGGTACATCGGTGGCCAGCAGGGGCAGTATTGTTGAATTATTTTTTCAACACCTCCAGATAGAGGAAGGGTAGGTTTCTCTAGCCAGTCCTGCTTATGTACTGACTCTGAAAGGAAAATGTTGGTTATTTTGTGTGAAAGGGTCTGAAAACAACAACAACAAAATGGACTAAGGATGATTGTTATTCAGATGTAACTGTAAAAGGAAGTCTGTGTTAAGGGAAGTTGTCTGTGTAGGATGTATCTCATACACTATAAACTTTGACGCCATGGTAAAGTCTGAATACAACGTGGAGCCCTTCCACACCCTCCCTTGTTCAAACTGAACTTTTAACAATGATACTTTACTAAAAAGAAAAAAATATTGAACACATTGTAAATCGGGTGGGACGATGGGACGATTTGACCAGTGTGAATTAAGATATTTGGTCACCTAAATTTAAGGTGTTTCCCTTTTGTAAGACATATTCAAATATACAGTATCTGACTTAAAAATATCAGCTGAAAATATTCTTATTTTATCAGACTGAGTAAATAAGGGAAAATAATTAGTACAAATATTGAGAACCATAAAATGTTTGCCTTCATAACCAAAATCAGACCATTTTAATGAGCATTCTGCCTATGTTAAAAATGTGTTCAGAAAAGAATGACTTCCCTCTTCTTCATAAAAGCACCATACTGAGGCAGGCTGAAAGACAGATCATACCCTCCTTCTAATGTTTTTGCTGTTGCTGTCGTTTTTATTTACTGTTTCATTGGATTTTGTTGCTATTGTTTTAAGATGTTTAAAACCCTTCAACGGATGCTCCATAGTTGCTAGCAAGGTCAGTGTTCAAAAGCCTCAATTTTTTACTCAAGGTCCACCATGATCCAGCCCCCATCTATCACTCTAAGCTTCTCTTTTATGGGCCTCTCTCCTTTATGTTCTTTCTTCTAGCTATGCATGATTATTTTCATTTATTATAACTATGTGACTATGTGACTTTCTTATAACTATGTGACTTTGCATATGCTGGTTCTGTCTAAAATATACTTTAGCTCATGCCTTTTATTTATTTTGCAAGTATTATTATTTACGATGCATTAGACTATGTGCTAGACATCCTAATTCATTTCTATATTCCTAGTGCCTAGTACAGGGCCTGAAGCATAGTGTGTTAATATGTTCATAATGGGTAGGTAAACAGGCACTAAGTGAATTAGGCATTTTTATTAATTTGAAGAATGCACAGGAAGTACACTGGGGTGAATCACATTTTTTCCAGGTTAAAGGAATCACATGAGAAAATAGCCTAGAGATAGACTCAGGGATTTCCTTTTTTTCCCCTCTTACTCTTTGGCATTCTGTCATTTTGGTCTATCACCGGTGAGAAGGGCAAAAACAATAGGAAGTGATCCTGACCTCACACCATGTAATCATTCTTAAATTCCAGCTTTACATAAGGCATTTTAATATAAAATTAAAAAGCAAATTATAAGGTGGTTAAAAATGACAGCATCACTGGTAGAAATATGACCCATCTTCAAGGACAAGTTTAAATGCCACTTCCTCCAAGAAGCTTTCCTTTATGTGTAAACACACTCCAAAAGGTGGGTTTTTCTTCCTTTTTGATCTCCATAACCCTTTATATGTATCTTTATTTATTTTAATCTTGTATGTATAGTGATTAATGGCTTCTTCTTGTGTCTTTCCATTCTTTAGCACACTGTGAGCTATCTGAGGACAAATATCACGACTCTTTCATTTTGGCAGCTGCTGGCAACCTGTCCTCAATATTTGGTAATTTGATTGGAAAATTTAATCTATTATTTGGATGCACTTTAATATCAGCATTCTCACTCAACAGCCTGCAAAATGTAGGACTATTATATCTTATATGTGGGTAATGCTTTCTACCTCTTTGTCAATGACGTTCAGCCACATCAGTCTGTATTTGGTTCCTGAAATACACCAAACTTTCTTTTTTACTTAATATATTCCACACACATTGGTTCTTCCTCTCGGACCATCTGTCTTTTCCCCTGATGTGTGCATGTGTACACATACACATCCCACACATACCTCCTTCATGGCTGCCTCTTTCTCAACTTTTAAGCCTTAATTTCACTGTTAGCTGCTCAGAGAGGCATTCCTGGACCACTCTACACAGATTCCCATTTCCTAATATCGTGATAGCCCAACCCCTTCAGAGCATTTTTCAGTTTGTAACTATATACTTATTGTTTGCCTACCTGTATAGCATCTGTCTACCCAACTATAATAAAAGCTGCTTATTGGCATGTAGACCTGTTTTATTCACAACTGCATAACTGGTGCTAAACGCAGTATTTGATGTATATTGGGTGCTCAATACATACTTGTAGAATGTATGAGCTTCAAAGAGCTTTTACAAAACTTGGTACCTCTTCCAAGCCTTCCTGCAATCCTGGAAATTAGAAATGGGAGATGAAGCCATTCCCGTTTTACACAGAAGGATCAGAGCCATAGAGGAATTACTAACATCCCCGCAATAAATCTGTGGAGAAGCTGTTCCAATCTCCTGGCTTGTAGCCCATTACATACAATTCCAGGTCAGGTCTCCCACTCCTTCTCCAGTTTGTTTCCAGTTTGAAAACAAAGTTAACAAGTGACTTTAGCATGACTTTGACCAAGGACTTCTCATGAGACACTTTGGGGGATCTCAAATGCCCTCCTGGGCAAGCAGCCTTCAGTCAGAAGCAGGCACGTGTTGCAGGCTATGAAAGGGGAAACCTTCTCTGTGTTGCAGCTGAAAGCGCTACTCTGGATATTTAAAGCAAGCCCTCTTTTAAAAAATTAATGACCTGAAAGGGGAGAGAAGAAGCGGCCTATGTAATGTGGAAAGAGGAGCTGAATGACCACAGCCCTGGGCTTTCTCCAGATAGCATCAGCCTAGATAATAAATTTGTAACAATGTGGCTGAAAGAAAGGAAACATAATTTCAGAATAAGTCAAAGAAGCTGGTAGCCATAGAACCAAAAGTAAGGATTTGTTTTGAATCTGGTAGGCACACATCTTCTATCCCCTGGGTAGTTAGATTATCCAGAGAGTAGAGCAGAAACCAGTCATTTCTGAGTCTTAGAGCCTAATTGTTCCCAGCTCATCAGAACAGGCAGAGTGGCATGTGGACCTGTCTCCTTCATGTGTTTGCTAAACATGCCCTTTTAGTTTAAGAAAGGAGAAATGAGAGAATGCTTAAGTTATAAAAAATCAGTCACTCACTCAACATGAACTATTGCCTAGGGATTCTCATAGATCCTCATAATTATAAATGTGTAATAAGTTTAAAAAATGAATGCGTATGTTTGAGCATTGTAATTAATGATGATGTGATTAATTGTGAAGCACAGATTACTACCTCTTTCATATCAACCCCAATATTCTGTGGTGATTCCCCCACCCCACAGATAGACTGGCAGCAAGTGGGTACATATATTTATGACTTTGTCATTTTAGCTAAGCACAGTCAAAGGCCATACTGGCAAAGCCACTTTTTTCTGTTACCTCTTTCTCCAAACCACTTATCTCCCAGTCTACTATAGTAATCCTGTGATGGTTTTCCTACCAACATACTTCCTCCCCTCCAATACAGTTTTAATAGTCGTGTTTTAAAATAATTGGTGTTTTAAAATATTAGTTGGGGAGGTGGGGCATGATGGAGCGTGCCTGTAGTCCTCGTATTCAGGAGGCTGAGGTGGAAAGATTTCTTGAGCCCAGTAGTTCCAGATCAGTCTGGGGAATATAGTGAGTCCCCATATCCTCCCTCTGAATAAAAATGCATCTATACGTTCATTTTTGTTAACTTCCTTGCCTAAACACATAAATGGTTGCCCACTACTTTTTGAATAAAGACCAAGCTCCTTCTATGGGTGCCCTGTGTCTTCCGATCCATTTACCTCTCCCATCTCTCCTTAAATTTCTTGAAATTTAAAAGATGATGTGGCTAAACTGAACAAGGAAGTCATGTGTCTTTAAGAAAGACATATTTCTATGGTCTTTTATATCTCAGTCACATTTACTGCTCCTTTCATGTGGAATATTCACTTCCTTACTCAAACCTGGTTAATACTAATACATGCTTCACCTATACACACACACACACACACACACACAAACACACACACACACACCCCTTTTCTTACAATAACTTGGCATCCCCCTGTCACTTGGTCATCCACTTGCTATTTACAACTGTATGCTAGTTTCTATGATTAATTGTTTAATTGCATGTAAGGTGGGGGTAGAAGGGCAATGCTCATTTTATGTACACTGCTTCCTCCCAGAGATTACACAACAGGGTGGTCAGTAAATGTTTGCTAAATGGCTAAAAGAAAATTTACCCCATTTTTTTCTGACCCTGGGAAGTCAAAGACATGAGTTCAATTCTGAGGAGGCTCAGCACATCACACTACCCCATAACAAAGATGATAATGATGATGAAAATTATGATCACCGACCCTTTATTAAGCCCCTTATACCTAATTCTAGGTATTAGGCACCAAGATAAGGATTTTCTCTATTTTTCTCACCTCCTTCAAAAGTGCTAAGAAAACAGAGGCTCAGAGAGATTAAGTACTTGTTCAAGATCATATAGCTAGAAAATGCCAGAACTTTGATTTAAAACCAGGACTGCTCAACTTCGTAATCTGTTTCTTTTACAGTTCACCACAGGATGAACTTTACTTCTACATTAAAAGTAGTTTCCCTGCAGGCTGGGAATAAACAGCTCAGGGCACACAGCCATGGATGTATGGCAGAGGTGTGATCCTTGTGGACAAAGGAGAGAAAGGCACGAAGGAGAAGGGTTTTGTAGAAGAAAGAGTGCACTATGTGATGGTGCGCACGTGAGAAGTAAACAGGATCTCACTGATATTCTCTTGACAGTAGAAACTGTGTTATGATGCTGTATTAATTTTAGAAATAGTAGAACATAGGGTGTAAGTTGTAAGAAAGAGATTGATATCTGTCTTTTGAGAATCTTGCCAGATGACTGGTGGAGAAAAGTTTAACAGAAATCAAATGGTGGAGAGTTCCCTACATTTGCAAACTGCTTCTTAGCTACCCCCACTCTAGCCTCAGTAAAGTTCTACCTGTAGAAATTACTAAAATTGGTGGAAAACAAATATTTTCAAATGAATCAATAGGCTTTTAAAATCTGTTTCTATTCTTCTAAAGTAGCTTAATAAAAATAACTTTATGAATTTTTCTTAATATTTTAAACCTTAGAAAATGAACATAAAATATTCAGTGAAGACAAGTAAATGAATGAAGTTTACCATTTCATTATTTTGAGAAAAAAAGGATTTGCTTATCAAATAATTAGACAATTTTGGTACCACTGGAAAGAATGTTTAAACATTATGAGAACGAGCTATTCTCAAGCACTTCACGTATCAACTACTGATAAGCTTATTACAAATCACTCCTTTTAATCGACTAAGATATGTCGCTAGAGACACCTACTTGGCAATTTGTTTGAATTAACATATGTTTTTAGAAGACAATCTACATTTATTTTTAAACTTTTTGTAATTCAAAGCATTACAGATTTATGTCAATAGCTCTGGATTAGTCAAAATTAGGAAGGCTTCAGAATGTTTACATAATGCCTTCCATTTGGAAGTCTAACAAGGGCCACAGAATCTAAAGGCTCTCCTTCCTTCCTTTCTTTTCTCCTTCCTTCCTTCATTCTTCCCACCCTCCCTCCCTTCCTGTTCTTTCTTCCCCTCTCTTTTCCCTCTTTTACTCTTTTTTCTCTTTCTTTCTGCATCAATATAGCCTTTTAAAATCTGTTTTTGTTTTCTAAAATAGCTTAAAAATAAAAATAACTTTATAAATTTTTAATATTTTAAATCTTAGAAAAGTGCAAGCAAAATATCTAGTGAAGACATGTAAATGAAGTTATGTTGCATATGAATTAACATATGTTAATTCAAACTAACTGCCAAGTAGGTGTCTCTAGGGACATATCTTACTCAATTAAAAGGAGTGATTTGTAATAAGTTTTTCAGTAGTTGCCATGTAAAGTGCTTGAAAATAGCCGGTTCTCTTATAGTGTTTAAACATTAATTCCAATGAATGAATGTTAGGATTCTTTCAAAATTCATGTATTGTTGGAGTTGGAAAGCCCTTAGAGGAGATTCCATTTCAGACCCCACTTGCTACATGAAGTTTAGACACAGTTTGACCCAAACAGAGCTTCTGACTTCCAAGACTACTCTTTCTGCTATGATTTTCTGGTTTTGACTTTATACAGTTCTGAAAATCTTTCTTTTTATATCTGCCAAAGGAGTCTAAATGGTGATATTTAATTTGGCAGAAAACCAATTACATCTTTGTTATTATCTCAGGATGCATGAGACAGAATGCTGATTGCATAGCGATCACCTTCACAAAAGAAACTTACTGGTGATAGATATAAAGTATCATTTTATGTAATACATAGTCATATAGGATTAAATTACTTATCCTCAATTGTAAAGCTGGGTGATATGTACTTGAGACTTTAGGGTTTATTGTGTTATTTTATATGCAATTTTACATGTTTAAAATGTTCCATAATAAAAACTTGACAAAAAAAATTAAAAAAAACACTTGTTTATTGCAAATATTACCATTTTAAGGACATCTTCCCTTTCCCTCCATTCTTCCATCTGTTTTCCCCCTCACTAGACATGAGGCTGTTACTAAATATTTATTGCATTAAATTGCCTTTAAAAAGAAACTCTGCTTCTATTAGATGACTTCTGTAAGAATCTAACCCTAGAATTGGCTGAGGAAGTTTCAGGATAATATACCTTCCCCAAACAAAATTTGTTATTCAAAATACAGTAATTGAGAGAGCATCACGCATTCTCAAATCAAAAGGAACAATTTTGAGAGGAAAACTCTGACCTAGTATTGAGCAACGTACAGTGCCTTTCATCCCTGAATTCTAACAGCAACCCTTTAGGTTGGTCTGGTTATTCACAGGGTGGCAGAAGCTCAATATTCTGACAAAGCAAGGCCAAGTTTACATATTGGAAAGAGCTCAAGAACTCATATCCGGGTCTCCCAGGCTGTGAAGACCAACCTAACTTTCCTTTAACCATCTCTAAAGACATCACAGGAGGAAGGTGAAAGCATAAGCAAAGGAGGGATGAAAATGCCCATGATATTTCCTTTCTCAAGTTCAGTTTCCTTTGCACCAATGTCAAAAGCATTTGCCAAAATAAATAATATTTTGTTTACTTTTTACATTAGATTAATCAGCATTTCTAAGCTAAGAACATCTAGAAAAGATTAGAATAAGATTGATATACTGAATCACCCTTTCCCCCAATCAATACTAGACAAAAATATTGAAGATTTTCATTTTAAAACCTAACACACAAAAATAAAGGTTCAAAACAAAATCAGCAGACTAAAATGTTACTTTCATCAAAAGCCTTTGAATCATCTTTTTCCCCATGATAAACCTATCCAATAGAGCCTTCCTAAATGTAGTTTGAGTTATCGCTTTCCTCATCGATAAAATTTCTACATCACAATGCTGCTGTGAGGTTTAGAGGAGATAAAAGTATTTGAGCACAGTACACTTGGCCTGGTTCACGAAAAGCATTCAGCCAACATTCGTTCCTGTGCCTTTGTTCTATTTTTTTTTTCTGTTCACGTCCATATTCAGACCAATAGTGAAATTTCAGGGATAGTATAATAGCAACAGATAAGGCTGATGATATTGCAATGGGTCCACATGAAAAGGTATTCAACATGATTATGCTTTGTGACCTGTAAATTTTCCACGATTATTCACGTTCATCTAAAGGGAATGTTAAAGGCTTCCTGATCCAAAAGCCACACATTACAGGTTCAGAGATTGGAGATGACTTTCCTAAGGTCATCAGTGTTTAAGTGGTAAAAGTCAGAAAATTCTATTTTGAAGAAGTCAGGAGTGTCAGACATTCTTGATAATTCATTTTCAGTAGAGCTCAAGTGACAAAAAAAAATTTATTCCAAATTAGGATCTGGGATTCATTACATAACTCAGCCATCTTAAAAAACTCCACTTTGCCCCTTGGATTCCTGTTCTCAATTCTGTGCTGCCTAAGCCTGAACATAGTCAACCAGCAAAAGGCAACCCAGCTTCCTAAGTTCCACTATATATTGTTCAGAGTATTGAGTTTTTATGAATGCAGATCTGTTTGAGGCACTAGTAATAAAAGACTAAATGGAACCATTGAGTTCTAGCCATGCATTCAGAAAGATTTATCGGTTCCTAAAACACAATGAAATAAATTGCCATTCTCCCTGACAATTAAGAAAGTTGCTAGAAGGAGCCTGATAGAGTACTTTCCCAACACAGTTGTGGTGTAGATGGGAGAACAGAGGTCCAACCAAAGAAGAAGTATAAGTTGTTCAAGGTCACCCAGTGAATCGTGACAAAGCAAGAACTAGAATTCACAACTCTTGGGTCTCTAGTAACTAAATAGGCAAAAATACATGCATGCATATATTCATAAACATTCCCTTAAAAAAAGCATTCTTAGGGCACTTATAATTCATTTTGACTTCTTCTTTGCACAAATCCTATTGTATAGCTATGACCTGAACAGGAAGAGTGACATCACTTCTAGAACATCTGCCTCCAGTGGATAGCTTCAAAGACCCTAGCCAAGGACACCTCAGATCTCCTTGGACATGCTGGTTCAGCTACTTGCTTGGCTGCCACCAGCCTGACTCACAGCTTCAGAAATGGCAAGATGTGCACAGTAAGGAATGAAACAAACTCATGCCCAAAGCTGAGTCGAGTTTGCCAAAATCATCCCTAAACCCCTTTAGCTAATTGGATATTGCTGGAGGGGACCTCCATTCTGCAGCTGAGCAACAAAAATGCCTCCAATGAAGACTTAACCTCCCAGAAGTGAGCTGAGATCATTTCTGGCAATGTAGTACTCCTTGTTTATTTTTAGATCAATAAAACAGAACTCATTGACTGACTGCTGGGCCCACACAAATTATTTGGAAGCTACAGCTCTAAAAAGATGTTTTCACAATAAGTGTTAATTAATTTGTCCCTGTCTACATTATTAAGAAAAGAGGTTAATTAAGGTATTCACTGAGCACTGCTTTATTATTTTGTTCACCAAATAGTTATTGAATTAACTTCAATATGCTAGACACTATGTTAGATGCTAGAAAATATAAGTTAAGATCGCTCTTCTAGGTGTCTATGGAGATGGACTTTTGAAAATGTAACTAACCATTTTTCTATGGTTCTAGAAAGAAAGTGTTATGTCAGCAAAATGAAAGTACACACAGTAGGGTTACCTAACCATTCCAGGAAGTGGTGGAGAAGGTTTTGTCAAGGAAGCAACATTCAGGATGAAACCTCAAGGGGAAGTTCGATAGAAAGTGAGGAGAAGAATTTTCAGTCAGCAGGAAAGATATCAAAAAGATCCAAAGATGAGAGAAGACTTCGCAAATGTGAGAATTGAAGGGAATTATTATGTATAAAGCAATGAGATGAGACTGGGAAAACAAGCAGAACCAAAATTACAAGGAGCCTTGAAGGCCACACTAGGAAATTTTGACTTAATCCCAATAACCAATAAAAGCAAAGAATGGTTGGGAGCAAGAGTGGCCTAATCTTGTGTTCATTATACACAAGTCAGTTAGGCTGCAAGGGAAGAGTTACTTAGAATTGTATTGGCAAGGGAACCAGTTAAAGGTTGCCTCAGTAATCCAGGAGAGAAATGATGTTGTGCCAAGACCCAAGACCAGCATGCACAGGGACAAGTAAAACAATCTGAGTTCCTTCAGAACCACTCAGGAAGGAAGAAATAGAGGGCTTTCAAGGAAAAGATAATGGCCAAAGTGAATAGTGACTGTAGAAGCCTTCTGGAAGAGTGATACATTTGGGTGTCATGAACAAAGGCAAGAACCAAGAGAACTGGAAAAAGCATTATAAGTGGAGGAATGGGGGCACGAAATCCCACATTGTGTTTAAGGAGCAGTGAGTAGTTATGTTTTAAGAAAGGTTCTTAAGTGACAGGCCTAGGAAATTAAAGCATAGCTTGTAGGTGGTAAGTGGGTCATTTAACAATAAAGAAATAATGAATAGTTTATGTTTCTTGTTTCTTGTTCATTTGCTGAGTGTGTGAGGTGTGTGTGTGTGTGTGTGTGTGTGTGTGTGTGTGAGATCAGCAAATGCTTTTGTACAAAATTTATTTTTGGCCTCTTTGAGTCTCCTTTATTCAGGAGTAACTCTTGTTAACTATATATTAATAAACTTTCTTCTCTTTAAAAACTCAACTTTGTAGTACTTTAACTTTTAAAAAGGACTTATCTAAGCTATATCCCTGCCATATTTTTGTTTCTATAGTTCTCTTAACTTTCTATGTTTGCTCATGCTTATCTGTTCTCTAATACAAAATGAAAATGTAGACTAGGAAATATGAACACTTATTTAACATTATTGAAGTAACCTAACTTACACTAACAACCAATATCACTTTCTTTTTTTTTTTTTTAATTTTTTATTGGATTATAGGTTTTGGGGTACATGAGCAGAGCTTGCAAGACAGTTGCATAGGTACACACATGGCAGTGTGCTTTCTATTCTTCTCCCCTTCACCCACATTTGGCATTTCTCCCCAGGCTATCCCTCCCCACCTCCCCCTCCCACTGGCCCTCCCCTTTTCCCCCCAATAGACCCCAGTGTTTAGTACTCCCCTTTCTGTGTCCATGTGTTCTCATTTTTCATCACCCACCTATGAGTGAGAATATGCGGTGTTTCATTTTCTGTTCTTGTGTCAGTTTGCTGAGGATGATGTTCTCCAGATTCATCCATGTCCCTACAAACGACACAAACTCATCATTTCTGATTGCTGCATAATATTCTGACAAAGGGCTGATATCCAGAATTTACAAAGAACTCAAACAGATTTACAGGAAAAAAACAAACAAGCCCATTCAAAAGTGGGCAAAGGATATGAACAGATACTTTACGAAAGAAGACATATATGAGGCCAACAATCATATGAAAAAATGCTCATCGTCACTGATCATCAGAGATGCAAATCAAAACCACATTGAGATACCATCTCACGCCAGTTAGAATGGCGATCATTAAAAAATCTGGAGACAACAGATGCTGGAGAGGATGTGGAGAAAAAGGAACACTTTTACACTGTTGGTGGGAGTGTAAATTAGTTCAACCATTGTGGAAGACGGTGTGGCGATTGCTCAAGGCCTTAGAAATAGAAATTCCATTTGACCCAGCAATCCCATTACTGGGTATATATCCAAAAGACTATAAATCGTTCTACTATAAGGACACATGTACACATATACACCATGCAATATCACTTTCATACTGCAACTTTAATAGAATAATTTCCCTTAAAATTTCACAGTACATACAGATGTCCATTATCATCACTGTCATTAACACTGTAACATTAACGCTGCCTCAGCCATTGCTATGTGAAAAGAAGATATAGAACATGTAACTATTAATCAAGAGAATAAAAATATTTTTATACATTATATAATTGTTCACTTCTAAAATCAAATTATTAAAACATTTAAAACTACCACAATATATTAGTAAATCCCCCCAAGTACACAAAACTCAATTTGATAAGCAAGCTATTAGGAAAAAAAATGAAACAAAGCTAGATTCTTGCCTAATTTCAGAGTATAATAAAATTTCATTTGGATTTAAGATTTAACTAAAAAATTAAGAAAAGTAAAGGAAGGAAGGGAGGGAAGGAAAAAAGGGAAGAAAGCATTGGAATGAACGAAACCACAAGGAAATAGAGATTAATATCTTTTACAATCTTGAAATTCCAAGACATTTTTCTATATGATGTCAATGGTAGAAATCACAAGGAAAAAGAGTGATATACATTATTATATCAATTTTAGCATTAACATGCTTAAAACACAAGTAACAAAGAGTTATTACCAATTCAAATTTAACAATAAGTCTCAACAATGATATTATTGCATTCTTACAAGAAAAATGCATGTATTTCAAACATTCTGAAAGATTTTCAACCAAACATGAAAGAATTTTATCTTTGAGTTGTAATCTAGTAAGTAACTGAAAAGAAATTTAAGATTTCTGCCTTAGTCCAATTGGGTTGCTGTAACAAAATACCATAGACTGGGAAATGTAAAAACAGCGTAAGTTTATTGCTCACAGTTCAGGAATCTGGGAAGTTAGGGCTCAAAGTTAGGATACCAGTAGATTTGGTGTCTGGTGAGGGCCCATTCCTCATAAATGATGCCTTCTATGTGTCTTCACATGGCAGAAGGTATGAACAAACTCTCTAGGCTTTCTTTCATGAGGGCACTAATTCCATGCATGAGGGCAGAGCCCTAGTGAACTAGTCACCCTCCAGAGGTCCCACCTTAAAATACTGTCATATTAGCAATTAAGTTTCAACATGTGAATTTGTTGGGGGGGCACAAACATTCACATCACATCATATCCTTACCTGCATTTTCCTTTTTTCTAAAATAAACATTCATCATGTGAACATGCATGTGTGTGACTCTATGCATTTACATGATGTGTAGAATAGAGATCAGCCCATAGAAGATACTCAGTAATTATCACTTGTCTTTCATTTATTTGTACGTTCATTAAGAGATACATAATAAATGATTATCTTATGGTATTTCATTATATGATGTTATGAGCCGTTGGCTAAAATATGATAAAAGAAACAACAGAATAATTTCTAACATTAATCAAAGAAGTTTCTACTAAATCCCCACTCAATGGCATTGTATTAAATGCTCAGGACATAATGGTGAATAATATAAATTCCCAGCAGTGGAAGAGGACATAATTTGGTGACAGAAGTCGCTGTACAAAGGGGGAAAAAAAACAATAAATGTGGTAAGTGATAGGATAGAGGCTGCACAAAGTGTTAGTGAGCAGAGACAAACGAGCAATTAACTCTGCTCAAGAAATTCAGGAAAGGTTTCCTGGAGCAGATAACAACGGGTCTGGGTCTTTCCATGGTTGGGAGGAACAAAAAGATAACAAAAGAGCTTTTCAGGTATAGGGAAAAACCTACCCTTCTTTCTGTGGAGCACTGAAACTTCCTGGGGAGAAAAAGGCTGAGAAAGCCCCTGAAGATACCCTCCCTGACTCATGGCCAAAAAGAGAGCTTCTGTGTTTCCTGCACTCTCCATCTGGGCATTTCACACCAGTCCAAAAATTACTTCTGTTGGAGAGGGAGGGAAGAAGAAGCAGAAAAGAAGGTATCCATGTGGGTTTGGAAGGTACTTTTCTTGTGAATCACTGCTCTACAACACCCAAACAGAACCCCAAGCAGAGGCAGAATGAGATTTCCCTAGCACCAGCCAAAATAAAGGTTTGTTCAAAACTAAGGTTGAGAAGAGAAAAATGAGGACTTTGTCAGTCTGATGCTGGTATAATCAACCTCATCTTTTTCAATTCAGTAGTATTGTTAGTATATAGATTCCAAAGGACTTAGAGCAGAAACATAGTTGGGGTGGGGGTTAATCTGGAGCTGGATTTCACAATCAAAGAAACTGTGGGCCAAGCGCTAGAGTATTTTAGAGATCTCTGTTCTATTATCAGTTCTACTACTGTCTGGTTTGGGAAAAATCCTTCCTTAGCACACACTTTTTTCCTATTAAAATATGGCAGTTGGATTACACTTCTTTGTGTGATTCTTAAAGCTAGGATTCTAAGAGTGTTTGGCTGCATTGCGGCCTAAGAGATCTCTATAGATTTGAATCATTTACTGGAAGACCCAACCATGTTGGCCAGACCATGATGAGACCTGAGCTTGCAGGAGACAGGTCAGCTCACATCTTCACAGGCACAGATACCCTTTGGTGATAGACTGTATTATTTGTGCATTTCTTCCTTCGCACCCTGATCTTGACATTCTTCTTGTAGATCAGAGTGCTTACCTTGGTTCCAATGACGTGAGCTGAATCTTATCACTGACTTGGATCAATAGAATGCGGGCAGAAGTAACTTAAGGATAATGTGTGTCAGCTTTAGCCAATTATCCTTAAGAGATATGGCAAATGTATGTTAGCCTTTTGGAGCTTCTTTTCTCCACCAGGAGAATAGTATGCCCCATGTAGTTATTGCTACTTCAGCTTGGGTCATGGAGTAAAGACACGTGGAGATGACCTGAACCCACTCCTAAGTCAAGAGCCCAGTATAGCCCAGTCAAGCCCAGCAAAGCTCAGCCATATGATGATATACAAATTCACATATATACCACAACTGAATTTCAGCAACCTGTGAGGCTGAAATATATTTTTATTATTGTAAACCACAGATTTAAGGGTGTCATGCAGCAGCATTATTTTAGCCAAAAGGTGACTAATGCAGTAACCCTTTTTGGATTAGACTCCATAGATTGTCCTATAGTACCCTAAAATGGGGCACCGCATTAATTTTTTATTGCTGTTATAACAAATTAGCACAGATGTAGTGGCTTAAGCAACACACATTTATTTAGAGTTCTGGAGGTCAGAAGTTTGAAATAGGTCTCACTGGACTAAATTAAGGTACTGTCAGGGATGCATTCCTTCAGAAAGCTCTAAGAGAGAATCCATATCCTTGTCTTTTCCAGCTTCTAAAGATGACCAGCATTCCTTGGCTCTTGGGCCTTCCTCCCATCTCCAAGGCCAGCAATGTTCTTTTTATGCTGCCATCTCTCTTATTCTTTTCTTCTGCTTCAGTATTCTAACTATAAGGACACTTGTGATGACACTTAACCTGCACAGATAATCCAGAATAACCCTCCCATCCCAAGGCCAACAGATCAGCAACCTTAATTTTATCTTCAGCATTAATTTTCCTTTGATCTGTAACCTAACATATTCACAAGTTCCATAAATTAGTAGGAGGCCACATTGGGAATGGGGTGGGGGGACATTATTCTGCTTAACACAGGAACCATGGCAAATCCTGTACTCATAGAAGACTGTAGTGGAAGCAGTATTTATTTACAGGGCTCTTGCTGATTGCTCCAGACTCCAGCCTAGAAAGCTAATCAAACCAAAGACTAGGTATACAGATGCTTTTGGTACCCCACATTTTATACACTCAGCCTGTCTTACCTTAGTGCAGCTATGAACAATTCAAAATGCAATAAAGATGCAACTTCGGTGGTACACCACAATATCACTCCATATTTCTCCCTTGTGGCCTTCTCTAGAACCTTACTCAGCTCTTATGCAAGTACAGCCTTGACCAGTTGGGTGGAAGCTGATGAAAAAGGCCCCAGTCTTCTGGGAACACATGGGCCACGGCTCAATTTTTAAGGTTCCTCCAAGGGTGCCAGTAGAACCACAATAATCATAAATTCAGCAGCCCACGGTTGATTGGCCTGTCCTCATTTCCTGCTTCTCTCTCCCCATTCTCATTCCTACTTCCTTAGATTATCTCCCAACTAAACTCCATGATATCCAGTCCTCAGACTCTGCCTTGAGAGGAGACTAAGCTTAAACACAGAACGATTGATATTGATGAAATTGACTGAGCAGCCATGTCTTAAGGTTGAAAGAACTAAAGGACATCTAGTCCAGCTTGTTTGAATATATCTATATTGTTGATATCTATAACATCTCTTATTGTGAATTGTCCATTCTCTGTTGATGTACCTCAAGGGATGGGAAAACCACTTTCGTGAGGCAAATCTTTCTAATGTAAGACAGCTCTCAATGAAAATTTGCTTCCTTGAGAAAGGTTCTAATTTTCCCTAGTTTATTTTTTTAAATCCATTAATAATGTCATATATTCTTCCTTATGAAAATGCTCTGAGATTTTAGAGACAAAAAATGATGCAACATAAAACTTTTCTATTTTTATGTTAATGTCCCATGACTTTTGACCATACCACACATAATCAGATATTCTTACTATTGATGGAATCTTATGAAAATACTCTGAGACTTTAGAGACAAAAAATGATGCGACATAAAACTTTTCTTTTTTTATGTTAATGTCCCATAGCTTTTGATCATACCACATGTAATCAGATATTCGTACTATTGATGGAATCTTCTTTATGAATTATGAACCTTTTATACTAAAAGTTTTTAACTCAACTGTTTCATGAGCAAACATGGAATTTTTGCTTATGTAAAACAGTGTGAATTTTTTTCTTAAAAAGGATGATGTCCTCACGCCAGTTAGAATGGCAATCATTAAAAAATCTGGAGACAACAGATGCTGGAGAGGATGTGGAGAAAAAGGAACACTTCTATACTGTTGGTGGGAGTGTAAATTAGTTCAACCACTGTGGAAGACAGTGTGGCGATTCCTCAAGGCCTTAGAAATAGAAATTCCATTTGACCCAGCAATCCCATTACTGGGTATATATCCAAAAGACTATAAATCGTTCTACTATAAGGACACATGTACATGAATGTTCATTGCAGCCCTGTTTATAATAGCAAAGACCTGGAATCAACCCAAATGCCCATTGATAATAGACTGGATTGGAAAAATGTGGCACATATACACCATGGAATATTATGCAGCAATCAGAAATGATGAGTTTGTGTCGTTTGTAGGGACATGGATGAATCTGGAGAACATCATCCTCAGCAAACTGACACAAGAACAGAAAATGAAACACCGCATATTCTCACTCATAGGCAGGTGATGAAAAATGAGAACACATGGACACAGAAAGGGGAGTACTAAACACTGGGGTCTATTGGGGGAAAAGGGGAGGGCCAGTGGGAGGGGGAGGTGGGGAGGGATAGCCTGGGGAGAAATGCCAAATGTGGGTGAAGGGGAGAAGGAAAGAAAAGCACACTGCCATGTGTGTTCCTACGCAACTGTCTTGCATGCTCTGCTCATGTACCCCAAAACCTAAAATCCAATAAAAAATTAAAAAAAAAAAGGATGATGTCAAAGGCTATCTATGTCACTTGCTAGCTCTGTCTCCTGGGGAAAGCGTTTCACTCACCAATTATCAGTTTCTTTAGCTGTAAAATTAGGATAATGATACTCAGTCAGAAAGTTGTCACGAGAAGAAAAATCTGTTTTCTAACCACTATACACCAATGCAAGAAAAATCTGTTTTCTAATGAACTACCTGGAAAATCCTCTGAAATGCTTTACTCAAATAGATGATTCAACTTTAGTTCAAACCTCTAACCAAGAAATGGAATATTTTTAAAAGGGACTCGAACAAGATTTACAACACATTATGTCTTCACTTTGAAATGACTAAGACATTTCATGTTGAAATGACAAAGGCCATGGCTAATTATAGTGCTAAATGTTTAATGTGCTTTTTAGTTTGATCTGGCTATTGATAATATGAATCAATCCTATTGTATGGGACCAAAATATTGTTCCATGTGCTAATATATTTGCAGTCTGCCTATCCCGGCTTTTGCCACACTTGTCCATTTAGCACTCCCTTATATAATAAAAGTATAGCAGATTTCCTTTTTGATCATTATATAAAAGGGGAAAACCGAGGGTCAGAGAGGGGAAAGTACTTATTGATTCCATGAACTGCTAGCAAAAAGCCAGTTGAGGACATGAGGCAGAGCAGTACTGACCAATCATACAGCCAGTGTAAAGGTCCTGAGGCCAACCTTGGCCTATTCTGAGTAGCACAAACACTGATATGTCATTACAGAAATGAGTAAGGGGAATAGTGGTAACAGATGACGTCAGAGAGACCAGCAGGGGTCCAATTATACTGAACTTTTTAGGATACGGGGAAAAGTTTACAGTTTATTTTTAGTAGGATGAGAAATCTCAAGGAAGTGTTTGAAGGGGGGGAGTAGCAAAATCTGATTTATGTTTTTTAGATTACACAATGTTGTTAATTGACTGTGGAGAGTGAGCGTGTCCCAGGGAGACTGGTTAGAAGGTGATCACAGTAGTCTATGTGAAAGATGATGATGGCTTGGAATAAGCACATTAAGGGTAAAACAAAGTCAGGTTCAAGACATATTTTAAAGGTAATGCGGTTAAAACATGAAGTTGAATTGGATGTAGAGTATTAGGGAATGTAAGGAATCAAGGATGACTCCTGCATTTTTTACATACAGAATACAGAAAATAATGGTACCATTCACTGAAAGTGGGAAACTATGTAGAAATCATGAGGAAGTCCCATTTTGGAAAAATTACATGTAAAAAGTTTATTAAATATGTATGTATGTAACATATTTATATATTTACATATATATGTCACTTATGTAACTGAAAGTATGAATCTGAAGATAATTGCTGAGGCCATACTAAGAGGAAAAGATATGTTGCTGTCATCAGCATATACATGGTATTTAAAGCCCGTAAACAAGGTGGGTGTAGTGGTTTACACCTGTAATCCCAGCACTCTGGGAAGTCGAGGAAGGCAGATCACCTGAGGTCAGGAGTTTGAGACCAGCCTGGCCAACATGGTAAATCCCCGTCTCTACTAAAACATACCAAAAAAAAAAAAATTAGCTGGGTGTGGTGGTAGGCACCTATGGTCCCAGCTACTTGAGAGGCTGAGGCAGTCTTGTTTGAATATATCTATTCAACTTGAACTCTGGAGGCAGAGGTTGCAGTGAGCGAGATTGTACAACTGCACTCTAGCCTCAGCCATAGAGCGAGACTCAGTCTCAAAATAAAAAAATAAATAGCCCATAAACCAAGATGACCACTCAATGCTCATGTGTGCTAAAGTAGGAGAGGAGCTAAGACTGAGGCTCAGTCTCTCCAGGTTGTGGAAGAGGACTTCAAAGCCAGTGGAGGATGCAGAGAAACAGAGGCCAATGAAGTAGGAGGAAACCAAGGAGGGCAGCAACTTGGGAGTTAACTAGATAATTTATTTCAAGGAGGGTGTAGGTGACAGTGTCCAATGATGCTGAGGTAAAAAACAGCGGGATTGAGAGTAAGCATAATGCATATCTAGCCTTTCAGTGTGCTCTGCAGGAAAAAGACCTCTTTCATTTTATGAAATCCATTTCTCAAACTTATTTGTCCTAACAGCACTTTTCTTTTTAATATCAATGACTATGCCTCTTCGTAGTCAGTTTGTAAAATGTTGGTCTAGGTATAAGGAAAGGAGAAGGACTGAACTCCCATAACAGCTATTCTACCTCACTCTTCCATTTCTCTTAAGAAAGCCCCATGAAAATTGTCAAGAAAGACAAGACGGCACGCATTCTTGCAAATGTGTGTGGCCGTTCTGTCTGATTTCGATTGGGCAAGGCCTGGTTTCTTGGGCATAAGAAGACCTCACATATGAAAATTAAGCCACAAGCAAAATCCAAACCACAGCATTCAGAGGTTCCCTTGTCAAAAGCCAGGTCTGAAGTTTGGCAAGGGTGCCCGAGAGAACCTTATGAAGGGTGGGCAATACTTTGCCTGGCCTCAGCACTACCCTCCCTTCCCAGAGTCCAAAGTTCTACTGTTACTTAGAGAAGCGTCAGGAAAAAAAAATCTTTCCAGATCATTGGCAAATGTTTGCTCAGACCTATTTTTGGGTCATTAGCTCAAAACTGCTGTCTGTTCTTCTCAAAGAATTAGAAGAGTTTCAAAAACACATTTATTTGCATCCTTTCTTGTTATTCCTCTGTTGCTCCCTATTTACTTTTATCACTTTTCTCTGTCCTTTATGTCTTTACCTGCTTGGATTCAAGATGGATGTGTCTGTCATGGCATGGAAAAGGCCTGCTGTAGCCAGAGCAAAGAGGAGTTTCTTTGCTATAGCACTGATCCTTGGCTTTCTTTGCAACCATTGCAAACAGCTAGGAAATTGTATACAACCTGCATAAAAACAACTATGCAGCTGCAACCGAGGTAGAAACTTCCACCAATCAAGTCAGAGCCACATATCCTTGCTCAAAGTTATGCTCATGCTCACTAATGACACAGTGTATGTGAGACAGGATCTTTGCTAAAAAAGCAAATGGCTGGGGATATACAAGTCATGAAAATATGAGGTGCAAGTTTCCATGCATTGAATCATTATAATCACTCCTTAAGGTGCAATGTAGACATCAGTATCTGCATTTTACAGTTAAGGACACTGAGGCATATTGAAGTAATAGGACTTGCTCATGTCAATCACAACTGGGTCATCAGCTCAGGCCTTCCTTTGTCTCTGGCTCAGGGTTTTCACTTATGTTGACTTGAGGAAGGGTAGAGAGAGAAAAAAGAAAATGATATGTGTCTTTTAAGACCTTATGGTCTAGAATGGGAATTTACTTATGAGCACAAATTGATATAATAGCTATAACATTTTGGTAAAAATAGACTTCAAGCACATCTCCCATCTGGTCGCTGGTGTATTTGTTTGTATGTGGTTCATATCTACTGCACACCATGCTGGGCACTTTTCATGATCCTTGAAAGCAAAACAACCTTGCCATGTGTCCTTTTATGTAAGGAGAATATGCATACTCTTCTCTTTACCTTCTTCTTTTTGTCAAAAGTCCCCTTAAGTGTCCTGTTCAGCAATGAAGAATATTTCTATTGTCATTCTGGTCATAGACAAACATACCACAGAAGAGTAATCAACATTTACTACTAAATTATTTTTCCCAGATTGGAAAAGCACTGTTTCAATTCAACAACTTAAAAAAAACACATAAAAGTAATATTAAAAAGTGTATCACTGAGAGTGGCATAAATAGAACCTCTCTCATCATCTTAAAAATCTTCTCAACTAATATTTTTTATTTCTGGGCCAAAAGGTCTCCCTAATTTGACACCACAAATTGGGCAATGGTGGAAGAAGCAGCTTTGATTTACCATAGCAAAATATAATCTACCTTGTTTTGAATCACCTTCAAAAAACTAGACATTTGGTCCTATGAAATAATGTTTCAACTGCAAAATGTGGGGACATTGATGTCTTGGTGAACTACAGTAAATATTAGATTCTTTTGGCTGGCTTGCTTGTCAGCTCCCACCAGCAGCCTCAGTACTGAGCCAGGCTATATTTTAAGTGAGGCTGTTAGCCACTGTTTCCTGATTCTTCATTGAGTCTATGCAGAGAGGGGTGAAGGTAGCTTTTTTCTACCCTCCCTATCTCATAAAGGAGGATGACCTTGGTGAATGTATGGTTCTCCGGTATTTTTTGCATCCCCTCCTGACTTTAGAAATAAGGCAAAGGGATCAGATATGACCATGGATGAATGTGAAGTGGACAAAGAAAAAAAGAGAAAAATAAGAAAAGAAAGGAAGGAAGGAGAGAGTGAGGTAGGGAGGGAAGGAGAAAGGGAGGGAGGGAGGAGAGAGGGAAGGAAGGAAGAAGGGAGGGAGGGAGGAAGGAAGGAAAGAAAGAAAGAAAGAAAGAGTCCAAATATCTGATAAACTGTTTATAGCATGGCCATTTATCAAGATATCCATTGTGTATACAGCTAGAGAGGAATGAAACTCGTGGGCTTACTCCTTTAGGAGGTCAACTAATCCTTCTTTAAAGGCTGGTACAAGGATTTGTTTCTCTCCCATCAGTTTTAGGCTCTAAAGAGCACTCATGTGTTCCACTGAATTATACCAGATATATTAAATGAATTCTATTAACCAACTTAATCTCTAAATCTTTAACCAGGCTTTAATGCATATGCATTTACTAGTATAAATGACTTCAAGCAATTTTAGAGATTGCTCATTGGCACGGTAGTTACATTGAAAAGTGAGCCAGTCTCTGACCTTACTGCATTCCACAATGTTAAGTAATCAGCTAAATAATTGCAGCCCTTTTTTAAAAGAGGGTACAGCATTCTCTTCTTACCCACTCCCACTCCCTTTCTAGTTTGGAATTTACCTTCAAACCAATTGCAGGACCTATGAACTCCAACCAGCAAAAGCAAGAGATGTAAGAGGCAAGGCCTCAACTGAAGACTGAATATAAAGAAATGCAAGATGTGCTGTTTCTAAATCTCCCAATTCTCTGGCTGCTGCCCTGTTCATCTCTCCCACACCTGTTATATGCTTTCATCTTGTCCTCTAGGAAGCTTTCCTTGCCCACACATCAACCTCAGTTAGGTGATTGTTTATTTTCTTACAGCATCTCTTGCTTACTTCTTTTTTTTTGAGACGGAGTTTCGCTCTTGTTACCCAGGCTGGAGTGCAATGGCGCGATCTCCGCTCACTGCAACTTCCGCCTCCTGGGTTCAGGCAATCCTTCTGCCTTAGCCTCCTGAGTAGCTGGGATTACAGGCACGCGCCACTATGCCCAGCTAATTTTTTGTATTTTTAGTAGAGACAGGGTTTCACCATGTTGACCAGGATGGTCTTGATCTCTTGACCTCATGATCCACCCGCCTCAGCCTCCCAAAGTGCTGGGATTACAGGCGTGAGCCACCACCCATCTCTTGCTTACTTCTATCAAAAATAACCACAGCACTAATAGTCATCGCTACTCTTGATGTAGCGATGTGCCAGATACTTATCTAAGTGCCAGATACTTATCTTACTATGTGCCAGATACTTATCTAAGTGCTTTATTAATATTAACTTACTTAATCTTTGTAATGATCCTCTGAGGGAGGTATTACTATTTTCCCAGTTTACATGTGAGAAAACAGAGTGATTTAATAACTTGCTCAAGAACACAAAGTCATTAGGTGGTCGAGCTAGTACTAGACCCAGGCAGGTGGTCTGATTTAATCATAATAATTAATATTCTTGAGTGACTCTAGGTGCAAATACTAAGTTGTTTATGTGCTTTATTCCATATCATTCTGCTAGCAGTCCTGCACTGTAGGGATTACACTCATTTTATAGATGTGGAAGTAAAGTGATCTGCTTTAGTTTATATACTGAATAATCTTGAAGCCTGGATTCCAAAGTCCCAACTCTTAATCACTCTGCCTTAAGATACAGTTTTATAATGGCTTATTTATTTTTTCCACGATATTTCCATGTGTATGATTCATCTTTCTGTGCTGATTCCCCTGCACAATACCTGTGATATGCCACGTTTATAAATACTGGCTATACTCACCTGAAGTGAATATATTTTGAATGTTAGCCCTGTAAATTGGTCTCATCAGGGGAAAGAGAACTTCAAAGAACAGGAGTTTGTTTGTCTTAGCTTTTTCTATGTATTTTCTGTTTGTCTTACCTTTCTGAAAATAAGTGGACTTATAGAAACCTCCCTCCCTTCCATTCCTATGACAACATATAAGCTGTGTGTACTGATGCTCCATCCTTTTAGACAGGACTATGGTGATCTGAGGTGACACAATTCCCTGTGTGTCATGGCAAAACTACACCAAGCAATCTCAGGAAATTTTGATTTTTTTTTACACAGAATTCTTCTCTGTAACCAGGCTGGAGGGCAGTGGTAGCATAACACCTCACTGCAGCATCCACCTCCATAGCTCAAGCCATCCTCCCACCTCAGCCTCTAGAATAGCTAGGACCACAGGTGTATGCCACCATGCCTGGCTAATTAAAAAAAAAATATTTTTTGGCAGAGATGGTGGTATCACTATGTTGCCCAGGCTGGTCTTGAACTTCTGGCTTCAAGCTATCCTCCCTCCTTGGCCTCGCAAAGTGCTAAGATTACAGGCATGAGCCACTGTGCCTGACCTTGTTCTTGGCTTCAGAAGAGCAAATGTAGAATCAGAACATCTCACATTTGAGTCTATTTTCTGGATGTCTTTTTCTGGGTAAATTACTTAACTTCTTTGTGCTTTGATTGCCTTGTACAAAAAATGAGACTAGTATTTACCTTGTAATATTTCATAGTGATTAAATGAGATAATATTCATAAGGTGCTCGACACAGTGTCAACAAGAGATTGCAACTATCATGATTATGCACAGCTAAGCAATCTTTGCTTTTCTCCCATTCACCTCCTGAAGACTTTCTTTGCTGCCGTGTGCCCAGATTCATTAGGTGTGTTGTTACACATACAGAATGTTTTACTGGTGAGAAGCAAGAAACCACTTCAATCATAGCCTTATATGTATTGAGTCCTTGCTGTGTGCCAGGCACTGTGCTAAGTTCTTTAGATAAACACACTTAATCCTCACTACATCCTATGAAATTGGCACAGCCATTATTATTCTTTATTTTACAAGTGAGAAAACAAAGGATGAGACAGGCTAGGCAACTTGTCCAAGGTCATGCAATTAATAAGTAGCAGGAATGAGATTCCAACTAAGGCAGTCAAACTCCACAGCCCGATCCCTTAACCAACCTGTCACGCTACACTTTCTTTCACGTAATCTTGGTTGATTCTCTTGTTTTTAAAATGGGCGATAAAGAAGAACAAACACGTGGAAGGTCAAATTTGCCCAGCTGTAAGTAACATTTGGGACTTGGCTTGCCAACGTGGAAATCTGTTTGTTTGTAAGCTTTTATGAGTTCGTTGCTGTGCTCTCTTCACTGGCTGTCTTGTGTATATTCTTTACACATGCTCTTCAGTGGACTTTTGGGTTCTGGGAAGCAGCTGGATGTTTCACACAACTGCCTGTGCACTTCTCTGGCACAGATGTTAAATGTTCTTAAATTTGACAGAGATGAAATCTAGTGACTATTGATTGGATTCTCAACACAGCACTTTCAGGTTTCCTTTCCATCATATTTTACTACATTTCACAAGTGATGTTGATGACCTTCTAGGCCTTCTTTGAAATCTTATTGATCATGTAATTAAAAGGTCTCCCAATGTGTGTCAGAAATCCACTTTCTGTAAAACTCCTGCTGACTAGTTTAACATAATTTCAATTCACAATTCTGCATAGATGCCCCTCTCAGGTTATGCAACCATTATGTTTAAAATATGTAGAGGGTTTGAAAGGCTAATTTTAGCATGGGTCACAGCCTACATTACAGAAAACATTGCCAGCATTCACCTTCTCATATGTTTCTCTCACTTACAGGAAAGTGGTATTCTGATTGTCAAATAGTTCCACATTCAGGAGGCAATTCAACTAAAACCAGGAACACGTGTTCCAAAGGGGGGCTTGCAACATCTAAGAGGCATTATACTCTGTACATGGCAAAGTGACTCAGTGAAGGACCAAAAGGACTCATGGGGAAGCCACAATTTGAAAGATGGTGAATGTACATTGTCCTCCCCTTGCTTAATCAAATGTGTTACAGGTTGCTGAGATCTGGGCCACATTTAGGAGATGGTATGGTGAATCCATCAACTACTCAGTATTTAGAGTGATACCAAAAACTTTCATATATGAGATATGACAAAGTAGGGAAAAAAAACGGAGATTCAGAAAATATGGATTATAGTCTTTCATAACTCATACTATCAGTTTCTTAGCTCAGGCTGCTATAACAAAATGTAATACATTGAATGGTTTAAACAACAGACATTTATTTCTTACAGTTCTGGAGGCTGCAGAGTCCAAGATCAGGATGCTGACAGATGCACTGTCTGGTGAGGACTTGCTTCCAGGTTTTCAGACGGCCACCTTCTTATTGTATCCTCACACAGTGATGAGAAAGAGGCCTGTGGTTTCTTTCTCTTTTCATAAGGATACTAATTTCATCACGAGAACCCCCGCTTCATTACCACGTTTAAACCTAATTATACCACGTTAGAGTCCTAGCTTCAACAAATATGTTCAGAGTGGTGGGGGGGACCCAATTCTGTTCACAGCACTCAGCAGATCCTGACCCTGTCTGTGTCTCAACCTGACAATCTGAATTGATAGCATGAGTCTGAAGATCCCCTCTGTATTTACAGGTTACTCCTTCTGTGTAAAGCCTGTATGAAGCAATGTGTACTCCCACTCTCAGCGCAGTTCTCAGCAACATCGGAAGTTTGAAATCACTAAGAGCGCAAAAGAACGGAATGACTTTCAGCTGTTTTCAAGGAGAATAACCTCACCACTCATTGACCCAAGGGGGCGGCCAATGTTTCCAGAAGTCTGGTGTTAACTGATCTCAAATCTGAACCCTAGTGAGTTATAAGGCCAATTTCCAATCAATTCTGGCTGAAATTCAGAACACTTGTTGATATTTAGGAGCCAGTGAGCAGACTAAGCAGCAGAATTGCCAACGTTAATTCCTATTACCATGTTCTGGACCCAGAGCAAGTCCTACTAAAAAAAAAAAAAAGTTTTAAAAGTCTGGCAGTATTGCAGAGTAAAAGTAATAGTAATTCAATCTGGATGTAAGGAATGCATTCACGCCCATTTCCAAATCAGCAACAGCCAGGCAGAGTTCAATCTTTGATGTATTTTTAACATCTTTTAAAAAACTGGTGCATTTAGTGTTTTATTCTTTAAAGGAGGGGATACACAGTGAGAAGCAATGGCAAAGTTTTCCTTCACTATGGAAATGAGTTACAGACGGCTTTCTAATGTTGGTCCACCCAACCAGTAGTTGGAGGCTTTATATTTTATTGCTGCTATTTAAGGTTGATGTGTAGGAATTAGAACTCCCCAATGTCATGTCAGTGTAGGGTGATTCAGTAGCTCTAAGTGTCAATTCAGAATTCCCAACCCCCTCGTAATGATTACCAATAGTTGAGCACCTACTGTTTACGTGGAATAATGATGGTCATTTCACATGGAGCTCCAACTCCTTGAGACACCATGAGAAACTGTTATTATCCTGGTTGATAAAGAGAAAACTAAGACTCTGCGTAGCTAAGTAATTTGTCCAGGGGCTTACAGCTTTGGGATTTGAACTCAATTGTGTCTGATTCTGGAACAGGAAACAGGACACAAGTGCACTCTGGATCAAGCACTATAGGGTTACCCATGACTCGTTTTCTGTGACTATGAATTTGACACCCTGTAGTATTTGAAACATCGCTCATGAAGCTTGCCTTTTCACCCAGTCATGGTGCAGAAATAAAATAGCTGGCCAATTAATTAATTAATTAAGGTAGATTTGAGCATTAAAAGTTTTATCTTATTTAGACAACTTAAAATTTAATGTGGAAATAATGTTTTTCTAGTTACAAAAGCGATATGTGTTCATTTTTAAACTTTTAGAAAATCAGAAAGATGAGAGTAAAAGTTATCTTACAACTTACAACTATGAAAAACATGGCTTACATTTCTTTTTCTGAATTACATAATGGTTAGATGTTCAAATTATGGAGTCAGATAGGCTTAGGCTCAAATTCCAACTCAGGCAATTAATTGCTACATGAATTTGCACAGAGATGATTCATTTTCTGTGTTACAAATTACTTTAAAAATTAAAAATAATAGCCAACACGTCTATAATATTTACTGTGTGCCAGATAATCTTCTGACACTTCATATATGTAAGCTTATTTAATTTTTACAAAAATTCTATAATGTGGAAACAAATGTGGCCCCTATTTTGCCAGTGAGGAAACTAAAACAAAGAAAAGTAATTTCCAAAATCACGTAGCAAAAAAAGTTGAAGGGCTGGAATTTGAATCCAAGGTTTCTGACTTCACAGCCTATGTTCTCAAACATTAATGCCACTAGTACTGGTATTGTTTAATATTATTTCTTTATGATTTTTATTTTAGAAAATTAGAAACATTCTGATCATATTGTTTAGTTATCTGCTTTCTTCGTTTAACAATAAGCCTTGAACGTGTTTCCAAGTCATTAAATACTTTTAGGGAATGTAATTTTTTGATGTCTGTGTGGTATTCAGTGAATGTCTAAAATGTAATTAACTTGGCCAAATCTCTATTGTTAAGCATTACAGATGTTTCTGATTTTTCACTGTAATAAACAATGCTGAGATGAACATCATTGTGCATGCATTCTCCGGTTATTTCTTTTGGACAAATTCCTAGAAATAGAATTGCTCAGTCAAAAGGATACAACATGTTTTATATGGATATTGGTACTTTCTGTGGTTGTTGAGAAATTGTGGGTCCCTCTCTGCAACCTTACCACATCAGGCATACTGCTGTGACGAAGGAACTATTAAAAAGTCACATAACTAGAGTTAAGAAACACATTACACAGAATCCAGTATTTATTACATACAAACCCATGGTTCATGAGACCAAACTTCTTGCTAAGTCGTGGCTGGGAAAATGTAATAACTACTTAACCCTATATGTTGAAACAACCCTACTTCAGGATCTGGAGGCAATGATCCATTGAATCCATTGCATCCGTTGTTCAATTTCCCATTGTATAAGGTTCACAGCCTGCTGAAGGAACTAGTGCTTTCTTGAGCGATACTATGTGTCAGGCACTGAAATAAGACCTGTAGTGGGGCTGCATTTGGCAGTGGAAAATATGCTTCACAGACAGGAAACTGAGCAGTCATTTGACTTGCTCAATGCCATAAAGATAGGGAGAGGCAGTTAGAGTGAGACCCACACCAGCCTGTCCCCTACTTTGCTCCTTCTATATGCCACCAGACCACCCTAAAAGTTTAACTTCTTGGAGGAAGAGCCACTGTGATCCTTCCCCTGCTTCTAATCTTAGTCTACTTATTCTGGACTCTCATCCAATAACTTTCACCTGAGATCTCACCTAACATAAAAACCTCACTGCATCAATTTCTCCATGTTATCACTATCAATATCAAGAATACTGGGCGTGTATATGACAATGACTTCATCCTCATTTGCCCATTTGGTTTTTGCACTGAAAGTCTTATTTCAGAATTTCTTGGTCCCAGAGAAACGAGGAAAACTGGTCACTCCAGTTTTCCTGTAGAACTAAGCAGTAAAACCTGGGTCAAATATTCACAGATACGTTTCTGTATGAATTAACAATTTTTTTTCACATTTATTCACTGTATCCTTCATTCACACCTGTTCACCAGGTAGCCATTTCATGCTTAACTTTGTACTCCAACTGGGATTCAGACAGCAGTAAAACTTTACTTTCTTTTTCCCCTGGATTAACAGTTTCCAAGCAGAAAGTATCAGGAAAGCATAATTAAACTGTGGGATAAATGCTACAATACAATATGGAACAGACACTAAAGGAGTACTGGAAGGCATCAGCACTTGGGAAGATCAGAGACGGCTTCCCATAGAAGGGGATATTTGTGCTGAGTCTACTGGGTTCTATGAAATGTATCCAGTGGAAAGGATGAGGTAACAATGGAGGACAGGGTGGTCCAGGCAGAGGGAACAACAAGAATAAAGGCTAGGAGAGAAAGGAATGGTACCTGTAGGAAACTGTAAGTGGTTAAGTATTGCTGGGATATAAGTGAAGTACTTTAATAATAGGACCCTGGTAATTCAGAGAAGGGAAGCAGAGGTAGAATGTGGTGAGCAAATTGCTGCTCACTACAGAAAAGGATAAGATTAGGAGAAGAAAGAGTGATGGAAGCCTATATTAGGATATTATGCAGAAAACAAATGGAATTGGGGCTTGCTCTTTGGGGATTTCATTCATAGGGCAATAGTTATCCATTTGTTCATTTATTCTCCCATTCGTTCATAAAATGGATATCTTTGGGCATCAACTATAATGCCAATAATATTCTAGGTTCTGGCAATACAAAAATGAATAGGAAAGAGCCAACAGTCCCCCTATTATGAAACTAACATTCTAATAGAGATCTGACAAAGAACAGGAAAAAAATACAAGTAAAGTTTATTTTAGAGAGAAATAAATAGAGCATAAAAATAAAAAGAGTGATGTGACAGATAGTGGCTGGATAGCAAGTTCAGATTGGGTTGTCAGAGTAAGCTTCTCTGAAGAAAGGCCATTTGCACAGTAACAGGAAAATTGAGGAAAGCTAGCTATGCTAAAGGAGTAGAAGATTGTTTCAGACACGGAAAACAGCAAGAGCAAGACAAAACCTAGTTCAGCATGTTGGAGGGACAGATACAAAACTAGTGACACTGGAATATGGAAAAGAAAAAGGAGAAGGGGCGGGGATAAAGTTGGAGAGATCAACAAAGGCTAGCTGGAATAAGGTCTGTGCAATGGAAAGTTATTGGAAGTTTATGAATGAAGGAGTGAGGTCCTTCAAGCTGGGGCTTTCTACACATACAGACACACAGAGTCACACAGACCCATGTTGACCACCATTCAATTTCCCATTGTATAATTTTTCAATTTCATGACTGTAAGGAATTCATTTAACATACCTACTATGTGCCAGGTGTACTACTAGTTCTGCAGACATAGTGATGAGGAAAACAGGCACACTCCAATCTCCATGAGGTCTTGTCTTTCTGAAGCTGAGGTTGCTGATACAAAATTGTGGTGATGATAGCTCTCATGTTGTAAAGATGGTATGATGATCAAATGGACAAGAAAAATTATGTCAAACGTCTAGCTCAGTGCCTGATACTTAGAAAATGTCCAGCAAATGTTGAGCACTTTCCACTTCCATTATGAACTCATCTTTCATAAGGCCAGCTCAAGGCTTTTTCCTATTTTTAGCTAATGCTATCTTAGTTCAGCGCAGTTAAATTTTTCAATCATGGATTACCCGTTTGGTGAAATGATACATCCACACTTTTGTACTCCCATTACTCCCTCAGAGTTCCAAGGGCTACTGATTCATTTCAAACCCCAGTCCTGATTATTCTAATTCTTTTTCTAAAGAATTTGTTATAAAGTTATAAATATAGTGAGAATGATCAGAAGTCAGCATGTCACTAAATGTTCTGTGTAGCAATGATCAAGAGCAGTAAAACACGTATGTTCAGGGTAGAAGTTGAAGCGGAGGCAGATGCCATTGGGAGAATCTCTCAGGCTCCTAATTTCTATTTATCGATTTATTTTGTTATTTATTTATTTATTGGAGATTGCATTTCTTTACATTTTTAAACTATATTTTCTTTGAAACATACAAAAAACACCTACTTACTTCACTTCCTGGAACTAGTATTTTGCAAGGTCACACACTATCTACTAGCTATTGGAGTTTACTAATTACCAGCTCGGTACATGAACAGGGTCATAACATTTTTGAAGGGAGCCATCTCTGAAGTTATTTTCCATGCTTATTTTCTGATATTAGAGCATTCTTAGAATAGTGAAGGTTTGCTGCGAATTTTCAGAATTTCTTCCAACTTGCGTCAACTCCAAGGGCATTGGCAAGTTCCTCCTGCCATGTAGGTTCTCCGATTCGGAAATCTAGCATTTTCAAGCAGCTACTCCTCAAATTCTACTACGTGCCAGATGCCAGATGCCAAGAAGTCATTCGCAAAGATGACATGAACTAGAATTCTGCCCTCAAGTCATGTGTATTCCAGTAAACATGACTTCCCACGGCTTTCAAGCTAAAGTCCAAACTCTAAGCAAGGCCCCGGAAGTCTTTGGCAGACGGCTTCTGCTCCACTTTCATTACTCCTTCTTCTCTGTGCAAATAAGAGCTCTTCTTCCTTGGACATTTTTTAAAAAAATTTTAAATAATTTTTTAAAATTTTTGTGGGTATATAGTAGGTGTAGATATTTAGGGGGTACATGAGATGTTTTAATACAGATATGCAATGTGAAATTAGCACATCATGGAGAATGGGGTATCCATCCCCTCAAGTGTTTATCCTCTGAGTTACAAATGATCCAATTACATTCCTTATTTTAAAATATACAATTAAGTTATTATTGACTACAATCACCCTATCATGAGATCAAATATTAGGTTTTTCAATCACTGCAATCTTGCCTCTCTTTGAATTTGCCTTACATGATTTCCCAGAAACAATTTCATGCAATGAAAAGAACAAAAACATCAAATTTACACCCTGCAACTCATTTGTTGTGTGTTCTTCAGCAGCTCAATTTCCCTTACTCAATCTCCCTTGCTGTTAAATGATTTGGTGGGGCTATGTCATCTCTAATTTTACTTCCATCTAGGATTATAGTGTTAAAAATAGAATGAACAGGACATATGAAAAAATGTTACTAGAAGTCTTCTCAGACAAAGGAAAATGAACTTTCTTCTGCTGATTCAATCCCATTTTCCCAGAATGATGAAGATGAGATCAAGAAAGATGGCTCAGAACTCTATGCATCCTACTTTTCTCCTTCTGTTTCCTAGTAGGCATCTAATAACACTGACTGAATATTTGCTCAGTGTCATGCATCAGCTCCCACATCCTCACAACAATATGGCGATGTGTGGATTATTATTTCCAAGCTACATGTGGCTAAAGCTCTCCTGCCTGGAAGCTCAGGCAGGAGACTTCACTGAAATATCATAGTAAAGTCATGGACTCAGGATTCAAACAGGAGCTCAGGCTCCCTCCAGGGCAGCACAAAATTTCCCCTATTCAGTCCATATATTGTCTTTGATCCTTATGCCCGAGCCTCCATGCAGATGTGACTGCCTAAGGAGACCACACAGTAAGAATCTCAGTGACTAAGTGCTGTGCCAGTGCACATTTACAGTGCCTGGCTCCCTTTTTATGGTAGGTGGGGGAGAGATCTAGCTCTGTATGTGATAAAGGGAACCCACAACAAGGGAATCCTTAGAACTACAAAGCCAAATTAAATCATGGGTTCTGGCTGGGGATTTAAACATCTTAGCTGCTCTAATTTCTCTAGAGAAACTGGGAAACCAAGCCAATTCCCAACATGCACTCACTTCTCAGGAGTGTTTTGTCCTAGGTTTTCAATCTGGTTTAACTGTGCCATTTGGGAAGGTGAAAACTTCCCAGGATGGAAGGAATTAGTTTTCTGAGCTTGAGGAGGACTTTCATCTCTCAGTCTGCTCTGCTAACCATGCTGGAAAACTAGGACACTGGTGGGGTAAGTGAATAAGGTGGATGGCTCCTGTTGTCTGAGCATAGGCCAGTCTCTGATAGCTTTACATCTATTAATTTTCACAGCAATGCCATCATGCCATCAGGTAAGAATCTTCATCTCCAATTTAAAATAAGGGAACTGAAGCTTACAGAAAGAAAGTAACTAATCTGAGATCATGCTGCTAGCAGAGATGAAGCCATGATTCTAACTCTGGATTGTCCAACATAAACATCTTTCCTTTAAAATCACATGACTATCTCACCTGTGCCTCATATCTTAGAATGATATGTGGATCCCTGAGTAGAAATGAGTAATAACAGCCTAACCTGCCTCAAAGGAGATGTTTAGTTTTACAGATACTTGGACTTGAGGAGCATAGGGACATGCAGATGAGCACTTAAGACAAATTTTCAGAATAGCATTAACACTCATACAGATAAAAAACTCCCACCACAAATCATTTGGTTGGAGGAAGTGCACAACCAAACAGAATTTAAGGAGAAAAAAAGGGGATAATGATAGAGGTAACGTATACATTTTGTAATTGATAAGAGGTTATATACCATAGTAATTAAGCATGCAGGTCCTGTATCAAGATTGGAATCTCAGCCCCTCCCTTACTCAAATAGCCTTGAACAAATTATCTGTTCTCTTATTCCTTGTCTTTATTTTTAAAGAGAAAATAAAAACATTGCAACCTAACAGGATTAGGTTAACAGTGAAGATTAAATGAATTCCTATCTATAGAGAACTTAGAAGAGTATCTGGCACATCATCAATGATATACATGTCTGCTAGTATTATTTTGAACAACTGTATTGACAAGTAATTTATATATCATATAATTCACCTATTTAAAGTGTAAAATTAAATGGGGTTTAGCATATTCATAGAGTTGCTCAATCATCATCTGAATCAATTTTAGAACATTCCACCACTCTAAAAAGAAATGCTTTGTCTATCAACAGTCACTGCTTATCTCTTCTAAACACCCTTGTCCTAGACAATCACTAATTTACTATCTCTGCAGATTGGCCTATTCTAGATGTTTCACATAAATTAAATAAATACATTTTTTTGTGACTGGCTTTATCATTTAGCATAATGTTTTCAAGGTTCATACATGTTATGGTATGTATCACTACTTTACTCTTTATTGTGACTGCATAATATTCCACTGTGTGGCTATAACACATTTTATTTATTCGTTTTTTAGCTGATGGACGTATGAGTGTTTCTACTTTTATGGCTGCTATAAACAATGCTGCTTTGAATAATCTTGTTTTATTTTTATTTTTTTCCCATGTATAACCAGGAAGGATATTGTAGGAAATCACAGAAACTTTAACTTCCTCAGGAGCTGCTAGACTATTTTCCCAAGTCAGTGAAATATTTTTGTATTCCTGCCAGCAATGGATGTAGGCTCCAATTTCTGCACACCCATGTTAAGACTCGTTATTGCCTGCCTCTTTTATTTTAGCCATCTCAGGTGACAGCATGGGTGACTGTGGTGGTAACTAATTACGTTTCTGATTTGCATTTCCCCAATGGCTAGTAATATTGTATATAGTCGCTGTATATCTTCTTTGAAGGAATGTCTATTGAGATCCTTGACCCATTTTTTATTTTTTTTTAATGATTGCTGCATACTTACAGTACTTTATTTTTACAAAATACTACTAAACAGCAGAAACAAGTTACATGTAATCTGGTAAAATAGCTCAAATATTTCTTTTAAGGTGGTAGAATTATGAATTATTTTTAGTTTTGCCTTTCATATAGCTTTTTGCTTTTTAATATTTTTCGTTTTTTTTAATTGTATTTTAGGTTTTGGGGTACGTGTGCAGAACATGCAAGATAGTTGCATAGGTACACATGTGACAGTGTGATTTGCTACCTTCCTCCCCTTCACCCACATCTGGCATTTCTCCCCAGGCTATCCCTCCCCAGCTCCCCACTCCCGCTGTCCCTCCCCTATCCCCTCAATAGACCCCGGTGTGTAGTGCTCCCCTTCTTGTGTCCATGTGTTCTCATTGTTCATCACCCACCTATGAGTGAGAACATGTGGTATTTCATTTTCTGTTCTTGTGTCCGTTTGCTGAGAATGATGTTCTCCAGATTCATCCATGTCCCTACAAAGGACATGAACTCATCATTTTTGATTGCTGCATAATATTCCATGGTGTATATGCACCACATTTTCCCAGTCCAGTCTATCATCTATGGGCATTTGGGTTGGTTCTAGGTCTTTGCTATTGTAAACAGTGCTGCAATGAACATTCGTGTGCATGTGTCCTTATAGTAGAACGATTTATAGTCCTTTGGATATATACCCAGTAATGGATTGCTGGGTCAAATGGAATTTCTATTTCTAGGTCCTGAGGAATTGCCACACTGTCTTCCACAATGGTTGAAATAATTTACAATCCCCCCAGCAGTGTTAAAGTTTTCCTGTTTCTCCACATCCTCTCCAGCATCTGCTGTCTCCAGATTTTTTAATGATTGCCATTCTAACTGGCGTGAGATGGTATCTCAATGTGGTTTTGATTTGCATTTCTCTAATGACCAGTGATGATGAACATTTTTTCATGTTTCTTGGCCTCATGTATGTCTTCTTTTGTAAAGTGTCTGTTCATATCCTTTGCCTATTTTTGAATGGGCTTGTTTTTTTCTTGTAAATCTGTTTTGGTTCTTTGTAAATTCTGGATATCAGCCCTTTGTCAGATGGGTAACTGCAAAAATTTTTTCCCATTCTGTTGGTTGCCGATTCACTCTAGTGATTGTTTCTTTTGCCGTGTAGAAGCTGTGGAGTTTGATTAGATCTCATTTGTCTATTTTGGCTTTTGTTGCCAATGCTTTTGGTGTTTTAGTCATAAAGTCCTTGCCTACACGTATGTCCTAAATGGTTTTGCCTAGATTTTCTTCTGGGGTTTTTATGGTGCCAGGTCTTATGTTTAAGTCTTTAATCCATCTGGAGTTAATTTTAGTGTAAGGTGTAAGGAAGGAGTCCAGTTTCTGCTTTCTGCACATGGACAGTCAGTCTTCCAACACCATTTATTAAACAGGGAATCCTTTCCCCATTGCGTACTTTTGTCAGGTTTACAAAGATTGTATGGTTGTAGATATGTTGTGTTGCCTCTGATGCCTCTGTTCTGTTCCATTGGTCTCTATTTCTGTTTTGGTACCAGTACCATGCTGTTTTGATTACTGTAGCCTTGTAGTGTAGTTTGAAGTCCAGTAGTGTGATGCCTCCTGCTGTGTTCTTTTTGCTTAGAATTGACTTGGCTATGCAGGCTCTCTTTTGGTTCCATATGAAGTTTAAGGTGGTTATTTCCAGTTCTGTGAAGAAGGTCATTGGTAGCTTGATGGGGATAGCATTGAGTTTATAAGTTACTTTGGGCAGTATGGCCATTTTCACGATATTGATTCTTCCTAACCATGAACATCGAATGTTTCTCCATCTGTTCGTGTCCTCTCTTATTTCGTTGAGCAGTGTTTTGTAGTTCTCCTTGAAGAGGTCCTTTACGTTCCTTGTTAGTTGTATTCCTAGGTATTTTATTCTCTTTGTAGCAATTGTGAATGGCAGTTCGTTCTTGATTTGGCTCTCTTTAAGTCTGTTATTGGTGTATAGGAATGCTTGTGATTTTTGACACTGATTTTATATCCTGAGACTTTGTTGAAGTTGCTTACCAGGTTCAGGAGTTTTGGGGCTGAGATGATGCGGTCTTTAGATATACTATCATGTCATCTGCAAATAGAGACAATTTGACTTCCTCCTTTCCTATTTGAATACCCTTTATTTCTTTTTCTTGCCTGATTGCTCTGGCTAGAACTTCCAGTACTATATTGAAAAGAAGTGGTGAGAGAGGGCATCCTTGTCTAGTGCCAGATTTCAAAGGGAATGCTTCCAGTTTTTGCCCATTCAGTATGATATTGGTTGTTGGTCAGAAATTCAAACCATCATCAGAGAATATTACAAACAACTCTATGCACATAAACTAGTAAACCTAGAAGAATTGGATAAATTCCTGGACACTTGTGTCCTTCCAAGCCTAAACCAGGAGGAAGCCGAAACTATGAATAGACCAATAACAAGGTCTGAAGATGAGGCAGCAATTAAGAGCCTACCACACAAAAAAAGCCCAGATCCAGATGGGTTCACAGCCGAATTCTAACAGACACACAAAGAGGAACTGTTACTATTCCTTCTGAAACTATTCCAAATAATTCAAAAAGAGGGAATCCTTCCCAAATCATTTTACAAGACCAACATCATCCTGATACCAAAACCCGGCAGAGACTCAACAAGAAAAAAAAAACGTCAGGCCAATATCCATGATGAACATAGATGCAAAAATCTTCAATATACACCATGGAATATTATGTAGCAATCAAAAATGATGAGTTTGTGTTGTTTGTAGGGACATGAATGAATCTGGAGAACATCATTCTCAGCAAACTGACACAAGAACAGAAAATGAAATACCACATATTCTCACTCATAGGCAGGTGATGAAAAATGAGAACACATGGACACAGGGAAGGGACTACTAAACACTGGGGTCTATTGGGGGGAGTAGGGGAGGGACAGCAGGAGGGGGGAGCTAGGGAGGGATAGCCTGGGGAGAAATGCCAGATGTGGGTGAAGGGGAGGAAGGCAGCAAAACACACTGCCATGTGTGTACCTATGCAACTGTCTTGGATGTTCTTCACATGTACCCCAAAACCTAAAATGCCATAAAATAAAAATACTGGCAAGCCGATTGCAACAGCACATCAAAAAGCTTATCCACCATGATCAAGTAGGATTCATCTGGGGATGCAAGGCTGGTTCAACATATGCAAGTCTATAAATGTAATTCACCACATAAACAGAACCAAAAACAAAAACCACATGATTATCTCAATTGATGCAGAGAAGGTCTTTGACAAAATTCAACTGCCCTTTATGCTAAAAACCCTCAATAAACTCGATATTGATGGAATGTATCTCAAAATAATAAAAGCTATTTATGACAGACCCATTTTTAAAATTAGATTATTTATTCTTTTACTATTGAGTTGTAAGAGCTCTTTATATATTATAGACACAAATCTTATTAGACATGTGATTTGCAAATACTTTATCTCATTTTTTGACATGTGTTTTCAATTTATGGTGTCCTTTGAAATACTATATTGACTTAATTTTGATTTATCTATATATTTTTTTGTCACGGGTGCTTTTGGTGTCGCAGCTATGAAGATGTTGCCTAACCCAAGACAATGAAGTTTTATTCCTAAATTTTATTCTAAGAGTTGTATAGCCTTAGCACTGTCATTTAGGACTCCAATGCATTTTAAGTTAAGTTTTGTGTCAGGTGTGAGGAAGGGAGTCTTAACTTCGTTCTTACCCATGCAGATACTCAGATTTCCTAGTATCATCATTGAAAATAGTATTCTTTTCTCCACCAAATTGCCTGACACCTCTGTCAAAATTCATATAACCATAGATACAAGGGTTTTTCTTTGGGACTTTAAATTCTGTTTCACTGGGCTATATACACATCTGTGCTTGTGCCAGTAACACATTGTCTTGAATCTTTGATTACTGTAGCTTTGAAATATGTTCTGATATCAAGAAGTATGAGTTCTCCAACTTTTCTTTTTGAAGGTTGTTTTGGCTTTTCTGATTTTCCGTAATTTCACATGAATTTTAGTATCAGCATGTTATTTTCTAAAAAAAAAGGGGGTGGCTACCAGAGATTTTGATAAGAATCATGTGTTTAATCTATAGATCAAATTTGGTGAGTATTGCCATCTTAACAATGGTGTCTTTTTATTCATCAATATGTGATATCTTTACATTTATTTAAGTCAACTTTAATTTTTTCAATACTGTTTTATAGTTTCTAGAGTATAACCTTTCTATTTCTTCCATCAAATGTATTCATAATTGTATTATTTTTTGATGGTTTTTTTTTTTTTTTTGAGACGGAGTTTCGCTCTTGTTACCCAGGCTGGAGTGCAATGGTGCGATATTGGCTCACCACAACCTCCGCCTCCTGGGTTCAGGCAATTCTCCTGCCTCAGCCTCCTGAGTAGCTGGGATTACAGGCACGCACCACCATACCCAGCTAATTTTTTGTATCTTTAGTAGAGACCGGGTTTCACCATGTTGACCAGGATGGTCTCGATATCTTGACCTCGTGATCCACCCGCCTCGGCCTCCCAAAGTGCTGGGATTACATGATGGTATTATAAATTAAATTTTTTCCATTTTATTTTGAATTATTTATCTAATGGTTATAAAGATATAACCACACTCCCTTTAATGATTTTTAAAGTACTGCTAATAAAAAGAAATACATATACTAAAAAAGTTATATTATGCACATATGATATTAGCTTGGAGCATATAAAATGGCTGATATTTTGATCTTTTCTGGTATTCTATTGTTTTCGATCTTTAAAAATAGACGTTTTGTATGGTCAGTTAAATGAGTAGTGTTTTGGAAATTTATTCCAGACGCTATGTCGATAGTTAATTGCTTTATTTTATTTATTTAACAAAATAAACCTGTGAGATGTATTAGATTTGACTCCCTGTTTAGGCTTTCTTATCTCTGAGGTTCAGAGATGCTGCATAACTAGTCCAGACATAGACAACAGGTAAATTCAGAGTTGGAACTCAAAATCAGTATGCCCACCTTCAAATTCATATATTTGGAGTTTGTCTATATGATAGAATATTATGCATATTACTTAAGATCATGAACTGCTAAAAGAAAGAGGTTATGCTTATTACTTTGGAACATGAGCTTTGGAATTAGTTCTGAATTTGAATGTCCAATATAATCATTTAGTAGGCGTTTGACTTTGATGACTTAACTTTTCCTCTGTAAAGTGAGACTACTAATTCTGAAGTCTCAGATTGTGAAGATTAAAGCTGATTATATGCACTGCACATGACACAGTAGCAAGCACATAGGAGGCATAGAGCAACTAGAATCTGTTATTACTGTATGGTTTATCAGAACATTCAAAACATTTTTGTAAAAATTCACTCTTATTTTTAAGAAAATTAGGATGCCTAATAAAACATTAATAATCACAGTGGTTTTATAAGTGAAGTCACTAGTTTGGGGACATTAAGCTATAAATCAAAAAAGATAGTGATTACATGATAAATACAAAATCCAAACTCCTATCCTCTGACTTGAAGTTGAATGCTATATTCAAAAGACTAGCTGTAATGCACAATGGTTTGTGCATGGCCAGAAGATAAAACCCTCTAGGAATTAAAGTACTGGTCTAAATAGACAGGTTGCAAGCAAGTAAATTAACATATAATTTATCAATCAATCAAATTATTTCCAGCCACAACAACATCTCCTACCTCAAATATGGTCTTGCAATGTGGCCTTGTCATTCTGTCATCAATAGGTAATGCTTTTTCCCCTTTATTTAAAGCTGAGTTGGTCATTTAATTTGATTTAATCAATAGAATGACTCAGAATTGATGTTGAGTAACTTTCAAAGATAAGTTTTAAAATATATGCCGCTTCCCCTTCATATTTTGAAATGCTTCCTCTAAAAAAACCCCACCATGTTGTGAAGAAGCCTCAAGAAACCAAATATATAGTAATCCACATGAAGGAGAACCATGATCCTTGGCTGACAGCCCCAGATGAACTTCTAACCAGTAATCAACACCAACTGTTCCCCATTTGAGTAACACCATTTTAGACTAAGTTCAGTCACTATCAATTGCAGCAAAATAAAATATCAGCCAAACCAAACCCAAAACATTGACCCACTGAATCATGATCAATAAAATATTTGTTGTTTTAAGCCACTATGCTTCAGGGTAACTTATTATGCAATAATAGATTGCCAAACAGCCTGAAATTCTCAGCTAAGAAAACAATGTCAGAATAGTATTTATTTCTAATGCGACACTGCTAAAAACATATATGTTTTCTACTTATCAACCCTATTCATTCAACCATGACTCCTTGCATACATCTATGCTTCCCACAAATATGTTATGTCTGCCTGCTAAGTTTTAGAAACTGTGTTAGACCCTATGAATATGGAAATGAATGGGAGACATATTTTCCTGCTCTTGTATATCTATATGACTAAGAAGAAGGAAAAGATGTTGAAAAATAACTACAAGCTAATAAACTGAAATCAGATCACTTATAATAGAGTGCTAGGTTTTCTACAAGTCAGGGCTGACCCTCCCATCAGGGGCCACTGGCTTGGAAGGATGAGCAGGTGGCTACTTACATTTAAATTATTATTATTGGATAATAACAACCTCCTCCATCCCCTTTTCCCAACAAAACAATGGCATAAAACAAAAAAATCCTATTATAGTAATGAATTCTGTGGGACAAGAGAATAGAGAAGATAATGTGTCTTTACTCTATGATGCCTGGGGCATTTGCTGAGCAGACTTGTAAACAAGCAATGACTTGACAGCTGGGAGCTGGAAAAATCTGGAGACATCTTCACTTATATGGCTTGCATTTAATGCTGGTAATCAGTCAGGATCTTGAATGGACTCCTCAATCTCAGCCCCTATATGGCTGTCTGTGTGGTATCTCCACATGGGCTAATTCAGGTTTCCTCATGACATGGTATCTAAATGCCAAGAGTGAATATCTCAAGAGAATGAGGTAGAAGCTAGGGAATATGCCTCTTACGACCAGCTTCAGCAGTTAGCAATGTCACTTCCATCACAGTGATAATCCACTACTATACACTTGATCTTAGCCAAAAGGCCGAGAAGCAATTACATAGACTGCTATATAAGGGGAGAGAACACAGACCTGCCACTTGATCAGAGAAATATCAAAGTTTCATTGTGAGAGAAACTTATGGAATGGGAGAAATTGTAGCAATCATCTTTGGAAAATATAATCTGTTTAAACATATATTAAAACACTATATATGAGAAAAATAAATTTATAGTTCTTAATTCTGAAATGTAAAAGCCACTCACATGCTAAGCTGCATGAAAGTTTAAGAGCTTCTATATCTCTTAGACCCAGAGTGCCATCAAGCACAAGTCTTATCATTATTATAACTGCTTCTTAAGGAAAGAATCAGGGGTCTGTCTCTTTATTCATGATGTGATGATGGAAAGATATAGATTCTTCTAACTGACTATAGCTTCTGTAAGCAAGCAACCCCTAAAATTACAAGAGAGGATCCAGGAGAACATATATTTGAAGAAACCACAAATTTTTATTAGATCAGAAGGCCCAAAGGAGTTACCATGGGTATCAATGCCTCAATACATTCATCAAGTACATTCATCCAGGACATCTTCTTTGCTTGAGTTATATGACTCTCTTTCATGTTCCCCTCGAATCCTAGAATTGCTTACCTCCACCCTGGCCTTTACTCGATGTATTATGGCTGCTTAGTTTTTGCTTATTTCATTAGACTGTGAGCTCTCTGAAAATAGGGCCTAGTTCTTATAAACTAGTAGATTTTTTCAACATCTAATTATCGTATTGTTTAGAACACAGTACTTTTCAATAAACATTTGCTTCACGAGTGCATGAGATTTTCAAGATTAAGCAATTGAAATTATAATGATGTGCATTATCTCTTGCTAACTGCTTCTAACTAGCTATTGGGTCCCAGATCTGCTACCCATGACAACTATATACCCTGTGAGAACTTCCTCATTAGGATTACCTGAGTCATAACAAAATTTCAAGGAAAGAGTTTGCTGATTCTAGGACTAGAAATAAAACATAAAAGATGAGCCTGGAACATTCTGTAGTGCCAAAAATGAAAGAACTCAGACAAGCAAGAAAATAGGCAAGCAAATCTCACAATGATGAGGTATATCAAAAAGACACAAAAGCTAACTGAAAGAGTTCTCAATGGCCAAAACTGTAATACTTTGAGAAACCAAATAAGTAAAATGGTATTGGAATAGAACTTTAAACATAAGGTAAATATCCATGACTCTGATGCAAATAAATGATTGAATAAGTAAATTGGGGGAGAAAAGACAAATGCCAAGATGAATTTCAAATAATTTCTGTAGTTACTCTGCCCTCAAGGAAGTGGAGCATATTCCACTTCCCAAATGCGGACTGTGTATTGTGACTTCTTCCAAAGAGTGTGGTATGGAAAAGGGGAAAATAAAGAGTAATTTTTTTCATGAAGAAACCCGACAAATGATACCTTAGCCAGATGTTCAACGTTAACTGACATCCATAGTCATAAATCATGTTGATGGTATATATAATATGTGCTATGGTTTGAATATGTCCTCTTCTCTAAAATGTATCTGTTAAAAATTTAATTTCCAATACAACAGTGTTGGGAGGTACTGAATTTTGAGAGATGTTTAGGTCATGAAGTTTCTACCCTGATAAATGGATTAACATTGCTATGAAAAGGGCTTATGGAAGTGGGTTCTTTCTCTTTTGCTCTTCTTCCATGTGAGGGCGCAGAGTTCATCCTATCTTGCCCTTCTTCTTTGTGCCATGTGAGGTGAGAACATGGCTAGAAGGCCCTCACCAGATACTGAATCCTTGATCCTGAACTTGCCTGCCTCCAGAACTGTGAGAAATAAATTTATGTTCTTTATAAATTTCCCAGTCTATGATATTCTGTTATAGCAGCACAAACATACTAAGACAGTACGCTGACATGATGAAAAGATCCTTTATTTCTGTGATTTTCCTTCTCAAAATACATAAGCCCACTCTAATCATGAGAAAAAAAAAAAACTTAAGACAATGACATTCTACAGAATACCTGAGCAGCTGTCAGGTCATCGAAACCAACAAAAGTCTGGAAAACAGTGAAGACAAGCCTAAGAAAACGTGAGGGCTAAATGCAACGCATTACCCTGGATGGGGTCCTGAGACAGAAAAGTGACATTAGGTAAAAACTAAGGAGGTCTGAATAAAGTATAGACTTTAGTTAATAATAGTACATCAATATTGGTTCAGTAATCATGATAAATTTATCGTATCAATGTAAGGAGTTTCAATAGGGGAAACTATCGTATCAATGGGGAAACTGGATGTGAGGTATATGGTAACTCTACTATCTTAACAATTTTTCTGTTTTCACCCGTTACAAAGGAAAGGTTTATATTCTTTTAAAAATCCCAAGGAAACACATGTTTTAAAATGCAGGGTTTTCTAGGTGAAAACAGAACCAATGTAAGCCATCAACCCAGCAAAACCAATAAGTGGAGGACTCTTAATCTTTCAATATGATGAAACACTAGCAGACTTCATGTTCTGATTGTCCTCTTGGTCACTGAATGCTGAATGAATTGCAACAGGGGAGGATGGGAGGAGGGCATAAAATGATCTAAAAACTTCTGTCTTAAGATCTGGTACAAAAGATTGTCTGAAGTCTAGAGTCAAACTAGTTTCAATCTATGTAAATATCAGGAAATTAAATTCCATATGTTGCATGCCAGATGCTCTTAGCTGCTGCAGCTGTGCACAAACAGTGAGCAGACAGTTCGGATTTCTCAAGCAAGAGAAGTGTCGTTCTTTGCAAAGGAAAAGGCAATGGCTTTCAGTTGGAGGTTAAGGGGTAACGTGTATGAGTGACTAGATTCCAGCACTCTGACAAGTTAAATCACTGGACAGTTGGGAATTCCATGTGAGGCTTAAAATTGGAAGAACCTATTAAGGGTGTCATAGTCTTTGGAACCAGGAGTTGATTTGAAACATGTTGCTTATTTTAGAAATTATATTTAAAATGCACATGTATAACAAGGACAAAGATGGGAGGGAGATTTCCATTATAATTCAATATGGATGATCAGCATGAAAAAATAAGATTCATCAAAATGTAAAAAGAAAAGGCTAATAAAATGTGCTTATTGTGGCTAAAATTGATTTATATGGGACAGCTTTTAAACTTTCAACATGTGCCCCAGTTCTCTCCAATGCCTGTCCACTTGATTTAAATGCTTTGCAAAATCTGAAGATAGCACAACCCCCGGAAGTGCTAAATGAAATAAATAGTAGAGTAGTAATATTTAGGGATTAGATATAAAAGGTGACATATAAAAACTAAAGTTCTTACCATCTCCTGGAAGCATGAGCAGCTTGGAGATGTAGGAAAGGGACTGATTTTTCAGGAGAATTTCTCAGAATAGACATGACATCAACTTTCCTTTCAGGTCTTCCTCTAAACAGATTGGGCATAAAATAGAGCTTAGACATTGACCCTAAATTTCTGAGTTTGAATCCCAGTTCGACATCTTGTTAGCTTTATGAAACTTGACAAGTAACTTGGTCACTCAGTACCTCAGTCTCTTCATCTATAAAATGGGCACCACACTTTTCTCATTGATTGTGTAGAAAATTCAATTAGCAAATGCCTTTAAAGAGCTTACCCCAATGTTTGGCACTTACTCAATAAACACCACCTGCTATTTTCTTTTCTAATACCGAAACGACATTCAGAGTGACCTTTACAGGCTAGAATGCTAATCTGAAACCAACAAAGAAGGATTTTAAAAGAGTTATTATGAGATCCTGAATTTAATCTCAAACAAATCAATTGCACAAGATTGGAATGGTTTTGTGGATTTGGGTAAGGATTTGTGGAATAAGAAGCCTACGTCAAAGTCATATTTCCAAAGACAATGCAACCTGGTTAGACTAGTAGGTAGTCCAATAATTTATGGAATCAAAACATATTCAGAGCATTGACTTTAATGTGAACATCATATTTTAGAAGGATATTGACAATCCAGAGTCCTTGAAAAAGACTAAGAAAGATCATAAAATTCTGAAAATCATGTTGCATGGAAGAGTTGCCTGAGAAGTTAGTAACCAAGGAGAACAGATACTTCTTAGAGAACACAATTACCTTCTCCAAATACTTGGAAAGTATCTATACACCTAATTGTCAGAACCATTGAAGGGAACTTTGGATGACAGGATTGGAGTTATTTAAAAAAAAAAACAAAAAAAAAAACCCTCCCTTTCTGAGTTTGCCCTTGCTTCTGAAATCTCCAACTTCTTTCTCCATCTTCATTCTCAGCTGATGCTCCTTCTCACTATTTCACTAAGAAACTGAAATAAATCAGGAGATATTTTCCACAACCCCTCACCTACCTCCCCATATATATAAGAATAATCTACATTCTAACCTATGATGTATTAGCTATCCAAGACCAAGGTTTCCACCTCATCAGTAGACCCTATCCTCTCTCTCATCTAGTCAAAGACATTTCTTAGGCAATTCTCCCCTCTTTTCTAATGAATCATTAATTCTCTCTCTTCAGGATTTCTCCATTGAGCATGCAAAATTGTTATTTCACTCAGTAACAACAACAACAAAAGACTGACATTATTTTTTCTGGTATCCCTGCATATTTTTTTCTTTGTCTTTATGGAAAAAACTTGACTTAACCAATTTCTCCTCTCCCCTTCTCTTTTAAACTCACTTAGTGGAACTTTCACCAGTACTAACCATTCTAAACAAAGTAATCAATAATTGCCATGTTGCTAACTTCAGTGGTCAATTCTCAGTACTCACTTTGCTTTGCTCATCAGCACGGCTTAATAGCACTTAGCACTCCCCTCTTTGAAGCACTTTCTTCATTATTTGCCAGGACACTCTATCCACCTAGTTTTCTTTCTTCTTCTCTGGACACTCATTAGTCTCCTTTCAAGATTCTTCCTAATCTTTTTTTCTTTTTTTATTTAATTGCATTTTAGGTTTTGGGGTACATGTGCAGAACATGCAAGATAGTTGCATAGGTACACAAGTGGCAGTGTGATTTGCTGCCTTCCTCCCCTTCACCCACATCTGGTCTTTTTTCCCTTTTTAAACATTGAATGTCTAAGACTCAGTTCTGGGATAGTTTATCCTTATCCATACTTACTAGTTAAGCTCATCCCATTTCAGGCCTTTAACATGCCCTCTTTGCCAGGCATTGTGGCTCACACCTATAACCCAGCCACTTTGGGAGGCTGAGGCGAAGAGATCACCTGAGGTCAGGAGTTCGAGATCAGCCTGGACAACATGGTAAAACCCCATCTCTACTAAAACTACAAAAATTAGCTGGGCATGCTGGCATATACCTGTAATCCCAGCTACTTGGGAGGCTGAGGCAGGAGAATCGCTTAAACCTGGGAGGCAGAGGTTGCACTGAGCCGAGATCATGCCACTGCACTCCAACCTGGTGACAGAGCAAGACTCAGACTCAAAAAAATTAATTAATTAATTAAAATAAAATGCCATCTTTATGATGACTCCTAGATTTTACCTATACCCTGGCAATATTGCACCTGAACATCAGCAATTGTTTTGTAACAATTGCCAACACAACAACTGCATAGAGATGTCTCATTTTGCATTTAAAAATAACTTTTGAGAACTGAACTAATAATATTTCCCCACTGCCCTTTCACTAAAAGTGCCCTATCCATAATTTTCCACATTGTAGCCAATGAAAACTCCATCCTTTTGTTTCCTAAAGCCAAAAAGCATGTAATCTTGTGATCATTCCTTCTCTCTTTCTCTCCCAATCCATCAATCTTCTTGGCTGAACCTTTACAATATATCTAGAATAATATCACTTCTCACCACTTCCATGTCTGTCTCCTTATTCCAAGCTGCCATGTCCTCTCACCTGAACTATTAATGATCTGTTTAACCTGACTCCTTGCCTGTTCCCTTTATCATCTTCTCAACAAAGCAGCCAGCACAGTACCTTTCTGGACTTTTTAACTGACAAATAAAAACTGTATATATTTATTGTATAAAACATATTTTGATTTACGTATACATTGTGGAATGGCTGAACTGAGGTAATTAACATACCTCACACGTCCTTATTTTTTGTGTGGTAAAAACACTTGAAATCTATTCTTGTAGCAATTTTCAAAAATATATTTATTAACCATAGTCTGCATGTTGTACAGTAAACTCTTGAATTTATTTATCCTTTCTAACTAAATTTTATGTTATTTAACTAACATCTCTGCAATCATCCACCTCCATCCTCTGTAACAACCATTCTACACAGTTTTTATGTGTTCAACCCTTTTTCATGCCACATGTGAGATCACGTCGTATTTGTCTTTGTGTGTCTGCCTTATTTTACTTAGCATTGTCCCCCAGATTTATCTATGTTGCAACAAATGACAGGATTTCCTTTTTTCAAGCAAAATAATATTTCATTTTGTATGTATGCCACATTTTCTTAATCCATTCATTCATCGATGAACGCTTACTTAGGTTGATTCCATATGTTGGCTATTGTGAATAATGCTGTCATTAATGTGGGAATGTCAAGTAGTCTTTTTCAATATGAGTTAAATTGTGTCACTTCTAACTCAGAACATTCCAGGGGTGATCCCTCTTACTCAGAGTGCAAACCCATGTCCACACCATGGCCTGCAGGGCTCTGCATCGTTTCCTGACCCACATCATCTCTTTGACCCTGTATCCAAATACAATCTCCATTTTCTCTCTCTCTCCACTTCAATGATGTATTACCCTCTTCAACACAAGGGTCATTGTCTCACTTTTGAGTCTTTATATTCATTGTTATAACAATTTTGAGCTTCCCGTAAATAGCTTCATAGCTTTATTTCTGGTATTAACACAATGGTATCACCTCAATTTTACTTCTACCTTTGTTTTCAGATGACAACATTTTATATGTAAGAAACCCTTAAGACTCCCCCAAAAGCTATTAGAACTCAATAAGCAAATTTAGTAAAATTGCAGGATACCAAAGTCAACACACATAGTCAGTTTTGTTTCTACACAATAACAATGGCTTATCTAAAAAGGAAATTGAAACACAATTCCATGTACAATCATGTCAAAAAATATGAGACTTAGAAATAAATTTAATCAAGGATGTGAGAGACTGATACATTGAAAGCTGCAAAATATTGACCAAAGACATTAATCAATATAAGGAAATCTTGTTTTCGTAAGTTAAGGAAATCAATATCATTACAATGCCCATCCTTCCCAAAGCAATCTATAGATTCAATTTAATCTCTATCGAAATATCAATGGCTTTTTTTTTTACAGAAACAGGAAAAACAATTCTAAAATGAATTTAAAACCACAAAAGACCCCAATTAGCAAAGAAATTTTGAGAAAGAAAAAAAAAACATGGAGTATCACACTCCCTTATTTTAAAACATTTTTTAAAGTAATTTCAACTTTTATTTTAGATTCCAGGTGTACACATGCAGGTTTGTTGTGTGGGTATATTGTGTATATTGCTTGATGTTGATGCTTGGGGTACAAATATTCCTATTACCCCGCTAGAAAGCATAGTACCCAATAGGTTGGTTTTCAGTTCTTGGTGCCCTCCCATCTACTTCTCTCTAGTAGTCTCCAGCGTCTCTTGTGTATCCAATATTTAGCTCCCACTAAGCATCTCCAGCTCCCACGTGTTCCCAATATTTAGCTCCCACTTATAAACGAGAACAAGTGGTATTTGGTTTTCTGTTCTTGCATCAATTCACTTAGGATTATGGCCTCCAGCTGCATCCATGTTGCTGCAATGACATGATTTTGTTCTTTATGGCTGCGTAGTGTTCCATGGTGTATATGTACTATGTTTTCTTTATCCAGTACATCACAGATAGGCATCTAGGTTGATTCCATGCCTTTGCTATTGTGAATAGTGCTGCAATAAACATATAAGTGCATGTATCTTTTTGCTAGAAGCATCTCCTACCAGTCAGAAATGGCTATTACACAAAGTAAAAAAATGAACAGATGCTGATGAGGCTACAGAGAAAAGGGAATGCTTCCACACTGTGGGTGGAAATGTAAATTAGTTTGGCCATTGAGGAAAGTGGTTTAGAGATTTCTCAAATACTATAAAACAGAGCTACTACTCAAAACATTTTACAAAGCTATAGTAATCAAAACGCTATGATACTGGCATTCAAGCAAACATATAGATCAATAGAACAGAATAAAAAGCCTAAAATTAGACGTGGAAATATAAGGTCAACTGATCTTTGACAAGGGTAACAAGAGTACAGTGAAAAAAAAAGAGTTTCTTTTATAAAGAGCATTAAGGAAAACTGGATACACATATTCAAAAGAATGAAATTGAACCCTTATCTTACAGCAGATACAAAAATCCACTCAAAATGGATTGAAGACTTAAGCATAAAACATGAAACAACAATACGTATTAAAAAAGAGAGAAAAACAAACCTTTTAGACATTAAACGAGGCAATGATTTCTTAGATATGACAGCAAAAGAACAAGCAAGGTTTCATATATTAGATATGAAAGCAAAAATAGGCAAGTGGAATGGCCTCAGATAGAAAGGCTTCTGCATAGCAAAGGGAACAACCGACAAAACAAAAACTCAATCTGTGGAACAAGAGAAAATGTCTGCAGAACATATATCTGGTAAGGAGCTAACATATAGAATATATAAGGAACTCCTACAACTCAACAGTAAAAATCCAAATAACCCAATTTTTAAAATCTAAAAAGGACCTAAACAGTCATTTCTCAAAAGAATACACACAAATAGCCCACAGATATATGAAAAGGTGTTTAACATCAGTAAACATCAAGGAAATGCAAATTAAAACCACAGCTATGTATCGACTCACACCTGTTAGGCTCATGATTATCAAAAGAACAAAGTATAACCTGCTAGAATTACTATTACCAAAAAGACAAAAGATATGTGTTGGCAAGGATGTAGAGAAAAGGGAACCCTTGTATACTGTTGGTGGGAATATAAATAGGTGCAGCACCTGTGGAATAAAATATGGCAATTCCTTAGAAAAATAAGAACAGAATTACCATTTGTTTCAGCAATTTCCACTTCTGGGTATATGTCTGAAGGAATTGAAATCTAGACCTTAAAGAGATATGTGCACTCAGATTTATTACAGCATTATTCAGAGTAGTCAAGATATGAAAACAACCTAAACACATTGATGATAAAACACATTGATGGCAAACAGTAAATAAAATATAGTGTATACATACAATGGAATACCATTCGGCCTTAAAAATTAAGGAAAATTTACCATTTGTGAAAACAGGGCAGGACTTGGAGGACATTATACTAAGTGAAATAAGCCAGACACAGAAAGAGAAATACTGCATTATCTCACTAATGTGTGGGATCTTAAAGTAGTCAAACTCATGGAAGCAGAGAGTAGAATGGTGGTGGCAATGGGCTGAGAAGATGTTGAAATAGGGAGGTATTGGTCAAAAAGCACAAAGATCCAGTTACGCAAAATAAATATATTCTGGAGACCTGTTGCACAACATAGGGTTTATGATTAACAATACTATATTGTATCCTTAAAATGTTTTCAAGTACATAGATCTCATGTTAAGTGTTTAACCACAAAAAAAGCAAGTGGGAAGTGATTTTTGGAGGTGAAGGATAAGCTTTTGACATTGGTAGTGTTGAGGATTTCTGGGATATATCCTTATCTATTTAAAGTATCAAATTGTATACACTAAATATCTACAGCTTTGTGAATGTTTATCATACCTTCTGTTAATAAAAAGAAGTATGATATATTGTTCACATTGTAAAATAATCAAGAAATCATAAGTCATCCATTTTATGGATGAACCACTTGTGATCCAGAGGTTGAAAGTAATGTGTTCCATGTCACATGGTTAGCAAGTGACAGCAAAGGGAACTAATGGAAATTGCTCTTTCCATTAAACCACCCTTAATCCTGGCACAAAATTTGTATTTGTGTAACATCTTGCCAGAAATAATTACTTTCTTTACTATTCTCCCATAGTTGGACTTTAAGTAAAAGAAGGTTCACTTCATTGTGTTTCTAAGGATGTGCACTAGGCACATGTACCTTTTTAACCTATGCAAAATTTATGGATTTTTTACTACAGTGTTTCTGAAGAAAGAGAAAACATGAATCATGCTTTATTTATTGTGTGTGTGCATATATATATGTAAACATATATATATAATCATATATATAATCATAGCTATATATGTGCATGAGTAGACAAGAGCACTTAAAAAACACTCTGCTTTACTGTCATTAGCTGAATTGTAGAAATGAAGTCTTATACAGTTCCATTTACCAAGAGTTATATATTTCATAACAGGAATGAAGGAAATGCACTGATTACAAAACCTTGGGACTCTTCAGCTGTTTTTGTGTAATGCAAATTCCTCTTAGCCTTTCTCCAGTTATCTTTATCTTGTTGGATGTGGGTGATCTGTATGATATATTTCCCATTTCCTCTTACCTCCCTTCATTAACAAAATTCCTAAAACTATTTGCTTTTTGTACTTACTCCTTACATGCCATATTGAATCTGTGAGATTCTTTAATTGCTTTTTAGTATTTAACATTTTTTAATTCATTTCTTTCCTTCAATCAGATTTTATGGTTGTTTTATTTCCAGATTTTTTAAGAGCAATTGAGGTAGTGTGGGAGGTGTAGTTAATTTCTCTTGAAATGAAAATAAAAGCACATCTCCAGCTACTGAAGGAGTTCCCAGAGGATATCAAACGATCAACTATAGAGGGTATCTAACAACCAACTATAGAGGATATCTAACAACCAACTATAGAGGATACCTAACAACCAACTATAGAGGATACCTAACAACCAACTATAGAGGATACCTAACAACCAACTATAGAGGATACCTAACAACCAACTATAGAGGATATCTAACAACCAACTATAGAGGATATCTAACAACCAACATCAGGGACAGTCACATCCTAGACATTGCATCCAAAGTCTTCAGAGAATTCAGCCTAGCCACCTGGCCTCCACATCATCCCTCACTAACACCCCATGATAATTTTTAAACCTCCTTTCAACCTGCATTCTCCAAGATGAGACACTGCATGACTACATTCGGCCCTACTTCTTTACTTTTACTTTTTTTCCAACACAAATAGAAAATTCTCTCCAAAAAGAAATATTATGGGCCTCTGATGTCATTATGGACAGTGCCTGTGTATCAGAGTGATGTGGATGGTGATGCATTTGCTTACAAAGTTGGGATGACAAGGGGTGTGTATGCCAGTTAGTCAACACAAGGTGAAAAAGCTGGTGGAAAAACCCAGCCACCTGATGACTAAAATTTCTTTAAATATAGTATCCATGACCCATGTTTCCGGGGAATTTAAAACAGTGGTTTCCATTGACCGCACAATTCAAATTTCAAAGAATCACATACTTAAGTGTGCTTTTACAGACTTGATATGAGAAGAGGGACAGAGGGAAGGGACTACCACAGTTCAGAATGATATATAAATAGCCCAGGCACATGGTGTGTATGTGTGTGTGTGTGTGTGTGTGTGCTTGCGCATGCACACATGCATGCACTCTAAAACTTCTTGGCCTCAAGGAGAAGATAAAATATTTAGGGCCTGCCAAGGTATATGGTTTCTTTTACACTACTTTATTATGTTGGGAAATCTCTCTGCCTCTCCCAGCATTCAAGATACAAAGGGTTCAAAATTCAAATTTGCCAGGAAAAACTGCAATTTCCAATCTCACTCCTGTGGGGCCAGATCAACACTACTTGTCCAAGTAGCTTCCCATACCCATTGCTCACCAAATATCCTTTGCTTCTGCAACATGTATAGATCACAGTTTTGGAAGCCAACATTTTCTCACTGTGACTTTCCATTGACTCTGGAGGGGAAAAGGGAAACACAAGCATAGGTTTTCTGAATGATTCTGAAGTTTTCGTCTATACTGGTTAAAAACCTTGGGACTCCTGAGCTGTTTCTGTTTGCAGTGCAAATTCCTCTTAGTCTTTCTCCAGTTATCTTTATCTTGTTGGATGTGGGTGATCTGTATGATATATTTCCCATTTCCTCTTAGTTCCGTTCATTGAAGAATATCTGAAAACGATTTGCTTTTGTGCTTACTCCTCGTACATATTGAATTTGTGAGATTTTTCTTATGACTGCTTTGTATTCAACATTTTAGAATATATTTCTTTCATTCAATTAGATTTTATGATTGTTTTATTTCAAAAGTTTTTTTTTGTTTTTGTTTTTGAGACGGGAGTTTCGCTCTTGTTACCCAGCTGGAGTGCAATGGCGCGATCTCGGCTCACTGCAATCCCCGCCTCCTGGGTTCAGGCAATTCTCCTGCCTCAGCCTCCTGAGTAGCTGAGATTACAGGCACATGCCACCATGCCCAGCTAATTTCTTGTATCTTTAGTAGAGACGGGGTTTCACCATGTTGACCAGGATGGTCTCAATCTCTTGACCTCGTGATCCACCCGCCTCGGCCTCCCAAAGTGCTGGGATTACAGGCTTGAGCCACCATGCCCAGCCCTATTTCCAGAGTTTTTAAGAGCAATTGAGGTAGTGTGGGAGGTGCAGTTGATCTCTCTGAAAAATAAAGTCAGACTGTCCTGGTCGATAAATTTCCATTCTCCAACCTTTTTTCTGTTTTGGTCAATTCTTTTCAGGAAGTTGATCCTTGATATTTTTACCCTGACTTTAACCATAATTAAAATAAATATGTAAAGTTAATGGATTCATTCATTTATAGAGTCCAATTGTGAGTTTAATTGTTATTTTCTCCTCCCCAACATTCTGCTTTGAAAAATTTTATCTCTGAAACCTACTACATCTAAAAAATAAAAATTATTTTTATGCAGCTAGCCCACATCACTACAATTCATTTATATGATTCTATTCTAGATACACAAACATTACATTTTGCTTAGTCTTTATGACATGCTAGGAATGAATGCCTTATTCCACAGGGCATTTTAGTGCAACAAACGTAGTTGGTAACTCCAATATAACTTTCAGTGATGTCCCAAGAGGTTCAGAGATAACCTATTGTAACATTCAGTTACATCACAAAAAAAGTTTTGAATATCTGAAGCCAAATTAACTTTAATGAGCCATTGAATGATTTTCACATTTAAATTTCTCACCCTGTTCTTTTTCATGAGTTCCATAAAAACATATTCCACTGCTTATTAGACAGTTCTTAGATTCCCACCAGAATCTCTAACTTGGCGTGTCTGAAACTGAGCTCATTTTATTTCCCTACTAGTCCCTATCTCAATGAATTATCTAATCATCCATGAACTACTTCATCAGAATCCAGGAAGTTATTCTCAACATACCTTTGTCCCTTTGCCCTCATGCCCTGTCATTTCCAGAATCCTAGGAAGACTACATCTCCAATCTTCCTCATATATGACATGCCCATTCCACTCTGCCTAAGTTAGGCCTTTTGCACCACTCATCTCAATTGCAATGACCTTTAACTCCTCTCTGTATTTACAATTCTGCCTCTTCCGCTCTACATAGTAACCAGCATATTTCTTCATCACTGAATTTACGCTAACATTTTCCAGCTTCAAACTCTTCACTGAGAAATTCCTCGTTGCTCTCAAGTGAATTTCAAGCAATTTTTTTTATTAGATTCAGGCCCATCTATCTTTGGCCTCACTGCCTCCCATAAGCACCCTCTGCTACAAACATACTATAAACCTCTTTTAATTCTTCATACCAGGCCTACTCTCTCACTCAAAGTTATCCAACCCTTTATATACACTGCTTCTTTTGCCTTGGGCACTCTCCTGGTACACAAAATTTGTTACCTACGGCCTCTATGCATTTATTAAATAATGATTAAGTCCTTTCTCCTCCGTGTCAAGCACTGTGCTAGGAAGTTGGGATAAAGAATCAGACACCAGCTGTATTAGTCCATTCTCAAACTGCTATAAAGACATACCCAAGACTGGGTAATTTATAAAGAAAGGAAGTTTATGGGCTCACAGTTCCACATGGCTGGGGAGCCCTCAGGTAACTTACAATTAAGGTGTAAGGCAAGAAAGAAGAAAAGGCACATTTTATATGGTGGCAGGCATGAGGGAGTGAATGAGCAAAAGGGGAAGAACCCCTTATAATACCATCAGATCTCATGAAAATGCACTCACTATTACAAGAACAGCATAGGGGAACTGTCCCCATGATCCAGTCACCTCCCACCAGGTCCCACCCTTGACACGTGGGGATTATGGGGATTACAATTCCAGATGAGATTTACTTGGGGATACAGAGCCAAACCACATAACCACGCTTTGGCTTCAAGTGTCAGAGTATAGAAAAGAAATGAGAGCAAAGTATAAATAACTATGACAGACACTAAGCAGGAACAAAGAAAATAACACAAAGGAAAACTGTATGGTGGACAAAGAAATTTGGCTTTATAAATAAACAAAGCTAAGCGACACGGAGACAGGAACTGGGTGTCAAAGGTTTTACAAGTCTGAATAAACATTGCTCTTACCTACCAAAGATTAGTGCATCCTTGCTTAGGTGACAACTGGGAAAGTTGGTTCATAATCACAGTATAAGCAGTTGTAGCAAATTCTGTTAAGGGTTTCTTTCTTACTTTTCTTACTCTTTTCTTTCTTTCCTTATCCTTTTCTTTCTTTCTTCTTTTTCTCTCTCCCCCTCCCCCATCCCTCCCTCTCTCCCTCCTCCCTCCCTCCCTCCCTCCCTCCCTCCCTCCCTCCCTCCCTCCCTCCCTTCCTTCCTTCCTTCCTTCCTTCCTTCCTTCCCTCCTTCCCTCCACAATTACAATAATAGTTAATCTTGGAATTAGACCAATAACTTGAGGTTATTCTATTTTTTAACAGGTTCTTTCATCTTAATGAAAGTCTCAACATGTGGTCTTCCAATCTCTGCTTGAATATCTCCTATGATAAGGATCTCCTTCAACTTTGAAGAAACAAAGAATGCTGAGTTTAGAATTAGATAATATGAGTCCAAATCCTGGTTTAGTCACGGATTGATCTACAGAATGCAGCCACTTCAATTTAGCTTTCAAATTACTCTTCATCTATATTTTAGAAATGAACCCTAGATTGCAGGACTACTGTTGAAAAGTAGAGAGATAAAGTAAATAAAAATTCTCAGCACCATAATTGAGCATAGTAGGTCCACAACAAACAGTAGTTCCTTGAACTTTATTTTGCTCTCCTCTTTTGCAAAATACCTGCTAAGATTTTACCCTTGCATGATATTTCTACTTTCACGCATAGCTAGTAGCTATAAAGTTTGCCATCTTGCTCATTAAATCTAACGCACGCGCAAACACACACACACACATACACACACGCACACCCTAGAGATTCATAAATGCATGATTTTGGTGTGTGAAATAAAATACAGCAAATGTTATTGTTAGGATCATTCAGCTGCCAGAATGTTTTATAATGGCACTCAGATGATAAGTGACAGAGGAAGCTCTGAGGTAAACAAAATGAGATTTTGCAAACTTGTAAATGATTCATTTAGCCTTATTCTTTAGAGAGAGAAGAAACCTTCACTTTCCTCCCTATTTGAAGAATGAATGTTAATACTCCACAAACTTTTACATTCGGCAACTCAGGAAGTGTTTTATTGTTTTTATGTTTTACTTTTTAACATATATGATATATATAAAGTATACTATATTGTTCATTATATATAATATATAATTATATTTTACATATCATTAATATATTATATATAATATAATATTATGTATATTTTATATAATATACATTATATAATGTATATTATATTATTTTATTTATATATACATATTCTAGCCCCTGGATACATCAGAGAGATAGAATAAAAATTATTTGAGCAATTGTATTGTCTTTTACAAGCCTTTACTCTTAAACTTGAAAGTTTTATGAAGATGAGAACTTTATGTGTATTCTTCAATGTGGTATCAGCAGCAACCTGAACAGTGCTCTGCCTAGAGTAGTTACTTGAGAAATATTTACAAAAATATTTCTTGTAAAATAGGCTGATATTCAAAAATTCTTTTTTTATTGTACTTTAGGTACAGATCATGCAGGATTGTTGCATAGGTACATAGATGGCAAGGTGGTTTACTGCCTCCATCCCCCCATCACCTATATCTGGTATTTCTCCCCACAATATCCTTCCCCACCCTCCCCACCCCTGCTGTCCCTTGTCACCCCCTGCTGTCCCTCCCCTAGCCCCCCCAGCTGACCCCAGGGTGTGATGTTCCCCTCCCTGTGTCCACGTGTTCTCATTGTTCAATACCCGCCTACGAGTGAGAACATGCGGTGTTTCATTTTCTGTTCTTGTGTCAGTTTGCTGAGAATTATAGTTTTCAAATTCATCCATGACCCTACGAAGGACATGAACTCATCATTTTTTATGGCTGCATACTATTCCACAGTGTATATGTGCCACATTTTCCCTGTCCAGTCTATCATTGATGGGCATTTGGGTTGGTTCCAGGTCTTTGCTATTGTAAACAGTGCTGCAATGAACATTCGTGTGCACGTGTTTTATAATAGAACAATTTATAATCCTTTGGGTATATACCTAGTAATGGGATTGCTGGGTCAAATGATATTTCTAGGTCTAGATCCTTGAGGAATCGCCACACTGTCTTCCACAATGGTTGAATTAATTTACACTCCCACCAACAGTGTAAAAGCATTCCTATTTCTCCACATCCTCTCCAGCATCTGTTGTCTCCAGATTTTTTAATGATCACCATTCTAACTGGCGTGAGATGGTATCTCAATGTGGTTTTGATTTGCATTTCTCTAATGACCAAAGATTATGAGCATTTTTTCATATGTTTGTTGGCCTCATATATGTCAAAACATTCTTACAATGACGTCTACCCTGTTAAAGTAAGATGCCAAAAATTAGTGCATCCTTGCTTAGGTGATGTACTTTAACAAGACAGCCTTCAGTCTAAGAATGTTTTGTATACGGTTGTGGCTTGAAACAGTACAAGAATTGTAGTGTTCAGACATACATGTATGTGGCTTGCATCACAGTATATTGTAATATATATATATATATATATATATATATATATATATATTCAAAATAAGACCACATGAAATAATGTGGAAAATACATTTTTGATTGTGGAAGGTGTTAATATAATGACATGTTACATTTTTTGTCTTGAGATAAAGGATTTTGGATAGTTTTATTTCCTTCCCTTTGATTTTCCTATGTTTATAGAGATCGTTGTTTTTAAAAAGTATTCTTTTTTACATTATGTCAATTAGAGAAGTCTTTCTCATCAGAGGAAAAATGTTCTGTCTTTTCAATTTGTCATAAGTGTATTTGCAATTGGCATTGCCCCACTTCAATTTCCCCCAAAACATTTTATTGACATGTACCTTTGCTAAAATAGTTAACTTGGCCCCAGCTATCCTAGTACCTTCTGAATATTTAGCTTTATATATTCATTTTTATTGGGTGTGTGTAATATAGTTGTCCTTGGAAAACTTGATTTAAGCACATGTTAAGAAATGGTCTTGCATTGCCCTATATAAACAATAAAATTATCTAATTCTTTCTTGCACCCAAGCCACCCCTATTATTTAGAGTAGTGTTGAAATAAAATCCACATTGCTTCTAGGAAGAAAAAATGGGGATGAGGGGGTGGAGTATCAAATATTTCTTATTAGAAAAAAAAATACTACAAAAATATCTTAAATCGTGTTTTCATTTTCCATAGATACAAAAACAATTCCAGTTGTAATAATAAAATGTGATGTTTGTTGTTGATTATGTTAATTAAAAAATCAATTCAACAAACATTGAATGCCAGTGTTTGTAAGCATATTGAGACAAATATATCATTATTCTCATTTTTTCCATAGTCTTCAAATAGCATACTAAAGACAGAGATAAAGACAAGCTTCATCTGGCACAAAATTTAGTGTAGTAAGACCAAAAGCATAAATACACAAGAGGCTGAGGAAGGAGGCTTGCCATCAGCTAAGAGCAATTCCGGGATGGTTTTAAACAAAATGGTAGTTGCAGTGAATCTTGAAGGTTGAGTTTGTTTTAGAAATACAAAACTAGTGAGGGATATATATGAGCTGAAATAACAGGAGTGCCGATATGACTGAAGAAATGGTCTGGACTTGTTTGAGATTACGAGGGAGTTGTTTTCAGTGGGTATAAAGTTTTAGTTATCCTAGATAACTGAATTCTGGAGATTTTCTGTAAAATATTGTTCCTATAGTTAACAATACTGTGTTGTACATTTCAAAACTTACTAAGAGAGTAAATCTCACGGTAAGTGTTCTTACCACCAAAGCAATAACTACAAAGACAAAAACAAAGGGATACAAGGAAACTTTTTAAGGTCTTGGACATATCTATTGCTTTGATTTTGGTAATGGTATCACAGGTGTTTGCATATGTCCAAACGCATCAAGCTACACATATTATATATGTGAAGTTCTTTGTATATCAATTATACTTCAATAAAGCTCTTAGAAACAGGACCTTCATAGAATCTAGCATGGCATGTGGAGGACAGAGGAATATAGTGTGGAATGAAGCTGAAGGCACAGGTTCAAATGGGACTCGGGAGTCTCTACACTCTTGGTAAACTTTGGACTTGATCATGTAGACAATAATGCACTTTGAAAGAAGTACATGCCGGAGATTTCAGAAGAGAGTTCAGAGGTAGGGCAGCCATCTAGCAGGAAATTTCAACAGTGCACACGGGATGATGAAAATTTGGACTGCAGCACATTCAATGAAGGTGGGAGGAGATCATGCAAAATGAGAACTATGGAGTGGAGGCATCAGGGAAACAGCAGGACTCAACCGCATATTACCTCGTGTTGTGGGTTGAATTGTTTCCCCCAAAAAAGATACATTGAAATTTTAACTTTTGGTAAATCAGAATGTGGTCTTTTTTAAGAGTCCTTGCAGACATGATCAAATTAAAATTAGATCATTAGAGTAACCTAAATCCAGTAACCAATATCCTTTTAAGGGACAGATAAGGATATTGTGTTTTTTACAGATAAGACATAGAGACACACAAAGAGGAAGTCCACATAAAGATGGATGCAGATACTGGAGTGATGCATCTACAAGGCAAGGAACACCAAGGAGCGCCAGCAGCTACCAGAAGCTAGGAGAGAAGCATGGAATAGACTATGTCTCAGAGCCTCCAGAGTGAAGCAACTCTGCTGACGCTTTGATTTTGGAGTTCTGGATTCTACTATAAGAGAGTAAACTGCTGTTGTCAAAGCCACCTAGTTCATCATACAGCAGCACTACCAAATTAATACAAACAAATATACCTTGATATAAATTTTTTATCTTTATGCTTTATCATTTGGGTTTTTTAATTTTCTACTCAGAGCCAGACTTCCATACTTCCCTCATACCACAAAAGGAATAAAGACAGAGTATAGTATGTAGTTAGGTTATCTAATACCTTATAATACTTGCAGTCAAAGCCCCATTGGCTCCCCGCCCAGCACAAGTCTGATTCAAGCCTGTGAATGGTGTCTTCCTGTCGCACAAGGATGCTCAGATCCCTTTTCAGAACTAAAGGACTTTTTTTCAAACTGTTAGAAATGCTGCTGGTTGACAACCTAAACTGTCAACTTCCTTCAAGAATTGCTCTTAGATGAAGAGGGTTGCAAAGCAAACTTTCAAGGGAGTCCCCCTTCCTAGCCTGCATCCAGTTATTGGTCTATGTAAGAGCATAAACACTCAGCCTTCAGCCACAGCTCAGGACAATTCTAAAGGTCCATCCCAGCTTCAAGCTATCTGTGGGGTCAGCTGAGGCCTTGTCATGACAGCATAATTGCCCAACTTCTCTCCCTTCCCAATTCGGTTTTCTTCTCTTATCCTACTTGTATTGATCCCAAGAAACTCCCTAATAGATTTGCAGCACACTAGTCTTCATCTTAGCGCCAGCCTTCTGGAAACCACATCTGCAATAGAACGTGTGTTATACATAAAGCTCAAAGGGTCAGTATGCAATGATGAAATGTTTTGAAAGTATGGACATTCTCAAGATATTTTGATTCAGCCACAGAGAATCAGCATGTTCTCTCTGATGAATCTTCATAATCATGCTTTTAGTCAATGAATGTTAACTGAGTGATTTTTTTGTGGTTGATCACATGTAGGCCCCTGGTACTTTTGGTGTAATTAAGAAGGGGTCTTTGCCATGCAATGGACCTCTGTTCAGTTCGTTGATCACTCTTTTCTTTGAGAACTGTCCATCTAGCCCACAATGTTGAAAGTTCCACTGAGGGATGCTGTTTCCTGGCCATAGCTGAATGTGCTAGGCACTTCACCTACGTTGGACCAATCAGATTTTCCTTTGCCAGTATTTGGAATTTTGAATTAAATTGCACAGAGACTGTAAGGTTTGATTGATTACATTTTGCCAGGATCATTTTATTTACCCAGGACCACAAAGTATCATTATAATCTTCAGGCTTCACTTTAATTTCCTTTGTACTCTTGGATATATCAAATGTTTTCTCCATACCAGTTTACAAAGGGACAAAGGACTTATTCAGAATATTCATAAAATGAACTAAAGTGTCCTAACTGGTAAGATTTTAGAAATGACTTAGTCCAAGAAATTTCCTTTCTTGTTTTGTTTGGCTGTAAAGTTTCTCTTGCCACATCTCTATCAGGCCCACTCCCTATCAACATGCATGCACACACACACACACACACACACACACACACACACACACACATATAGAATTTACCCGGACCTTCATCTCTATAATACATAATAATGAATAAGGGGTCAAGCCCAGAGTTCTTCAGAAACCTCCTATCTCCTAATGGACACCTCTGTAAAAGCTTTTTGGAATATACTTTGAAAAGTGAGAATATCGTACATTCTCTCACTTTTGCAAATAAGGACAAAACTTTCCAGGAATAAATGATGTCACAATACTTTAGTGCTGAAGGCCAGACTAGAACCTAGTCTCCTCATTCATCATACCAAAATTCATTTTCCTTTTATCCTTTATTAGGCTATTCCCAGATGTAATAAAACAAAGCTTATTGTGTCCTTCATATAGGTCAGAGATAACCGTTACACAAATTTAAAACATTAATAAAATTCAAAGTCTATTTAACCTTTAATAAAGGTTGCAAATAGGTCTGTGTTTCTTCCTTTTGTAGAATATTCAATAAATCTGCTAGTGTGAAACTCAACCAGCAGAAGAGGAAAAGCAAACATATTTTAAACCAAAAAAAAAAAAAAAATTGGAAAATTGCCAACTGTTTCCTCTCCAAAAATAAAATAGAAAAATCCTATAACCTAGAGTAATCCTAAGTATATAGGAATATGCATGTGTTGCATTATGAAAAAGCATGGAAAGAAGATGATGCTGGTAACAATAATGAAAATGGCGGTGATGACAATGATGACAATGATTATAGTGGCGTTTTTCAAAAGGGTGACTGAAGTGAAAATCAAGCTTGTGTTGCCAAAGTGTTATTTGGGCTCTTACCTTCTTAGCTTATGTTTCAATCACTAGCATCTGGTCTCTGGCACATATAATGAGATTACCTGTGCTACTGGAAAGGCTTTAAAACAATAACTAAGTACCACCTCTGTTTAGTGTGTAGCCCAGCTATATGACTGTAGTAACTATTTTTTGAGGCAGCTTGAAATGAGGTAGCTATATCAAAGTACCAGAATTTTATAAACAAGATGTGTTGGGGTGTAGGGGAGCTTGAGGAGCATCTTTTCCCAGGATGAAAAGTATGCTAAATTCATTACTAGGGTACAATAAAAAATTGTTGTGAAAGATAACATTTTTCAAGGAAAGGCTGAGAATTGAGGAGTATGTGAGATAGGACAAGGACATGAGGTTTAGAGAATTAACCTAAGTTCAATTTCTGCTTAATAGCTGAATGACCACCCCTTTTCCTGCCTTCTTTTCTCTCTCTGTCTCTTCATTTGCAAATACGATATTTACTGCACAAGAGGGTCTTTAGAGTTAAGCTAAAAGTATCACTTTTAGGTTGATCCAACAGAAGCTAGGAGGTCTCTTATAGATAGGGCAACCACCCATCCAAAGCTTGCTGACACACTTCCAGTTTGTCGTTATACTGATTTAATTATTAACAGTTTCTCTTTTGCTGTCAAAAGCTTCCCAGTTTGGATGATAAGTTATATTTTCATCCTATTTATAGGGCACGTTGAAGAAGGGATTTATAGGTAATGAGACAAGTAATGTTATGAAACTAGAATTTCAGATGCGTTGGATAAGGAAAGCCAGGGAAGAATGGTCTTTGCAAGAAAAGCAGTTAAGGAAAAAAGGAGATTGTATAACCTGGGATCTTCACAGCAGGAAGCAGCATGGGTCAAAATCATTGGGCAGAACAGAAAGAAGACATAGAAAGGACTGCTGCAGGATAATGATGTGGGTTAGAAGGAAAGAGGAAAGAGACATGTATTGGAAAAAACTAACTGCTCTGTGATATGGAGACAAAGATAGGTTGGGAATTTTTGTTGTTTGTTCTGTGAAATAATTTCTCTTTTATAGGTTCAACAACCCAATCAAGAGAATGATCAACTCTCCTCTGCAAAGGTTTTGGAGACAGAATTTTCCTTTAGATGCAATGAAATTCTTAGACTTTCCCCAAAATTGTCCATTGTATTCAGATGATTTAGGCCTCAGAAAGAGAAATGGAACAGAGGGCTTTTTGTCAGTGCTGGGACTCACAGAAAAGGTCTAGTGATTTATAATCATGGAGAATTGAGCTGTCTCTAGAATTCCATTTGGGATTTGGCATTTCTCCTATGTCCTAGCAGATGAAGCAAAGGCAAATCATGTATTTGAAGTGGTTCAAAACAAGGCAGATTTTACCTGAACAGGAAAACCTTAAAGGGTAAAGGTTAAAAAGGCAGCTAACATTTTATAAACCTGTCATATGCAGGATACTATTTTAAGAAGCTTTATGTACATGCATAGGGAGTACATGTACTCCTCCCAATAGCCTTATGATATTAGGATCTAGATGCCATTACTAATTCTATTTTATAAGTGAGGATAAGAAAACAGGCCAGAGAAGAGGAATAATTTGCCAAAGTTTATATGGTTAATAAAGTTAAGTCGGTATTGGATTTCAGGGATTCTGGCTCAAAACACCAGCTTCTGTCTCATTGTTGTATTTCCTTTTGATAGAGTCTACACCAGAAATGACTTCAAGAATCAGGACTACCTAGACTGAATAAGAGAAGATTCAGGACAGACATAAGCCTTGTCTTTCAACCTCAGAATTGCCATGGGAAGAAAGAACTACTCAGGACAAAGACAAACAGAAAGATATAGAAGCATTGCTATTCAATATGGGAAGCTCTTCCAGCTATTGAAGCTGTGGGAAGAGTCATGCGGGGAGTCTCCACAGGCCAACACTGAATGCCAATCATTGCTTGTCAAGGATGCAGAGACAAGCATTTTTCACTGAAAGAAAGAATGTACATTTTCCGCCCCCAAACTTGCAACTTTTAAAAAAATCCCGGAATGCTATGATTTCTATAGATTCCTATGATGTCTTCAGTAGGGAAAACAAAACAAAACAAAACAAAAAACGAAGAAACAAATTGGCGTATAGTAAACAAAATATCTAATCGGCCAGTCAAATGCAGCATCAACACTGAATCTGACTGCACAGAATGGTTCATTTTGTGATTTGCCCCGATTTTGGTTTCTGTCACCTTCTGGCACAATGTATTCTAACCCTAGATTCTTGCAGGAACTAAAATGAAGTCATTACAGGAAGAGAGCTCTATATGTTTAGTTCATAATCTCTTTGGAGAAAAAACTTACAAATTTCCACAGATTCCTTTGGCAACACAATTTGGAATTGTGTACCCTTTAGAGTAACGTTACTTAATGTGTGACTGGATTTGAGCAAACTCACTCTGTGTGCTAGGATTGCCCATCTTCTATGTGCTGAAATTGGGAGTAGAGATATTAATGCGGGGAGTTTCCTTAAGGAGCTCACAGTCTCCTGAGGAAGAAGGGCAAGTTAACAGACCCCCAAAACACATGTAATAAAGGTTGAAAAACAGTAAATACAAAGGCCTGTAAAATATCACCTCAGAGGCCTAACAGGAACATGCGGCTATTACTATGGTGAGAAAAAAAAATGTGTTATAAAGATCAAGATGCTGTAATGAAGAATCTAAACCTGAGTTCCAAGGACCACATCACAAAGAGGCAGGCAGTGACTCAACCTTGGCTAACAACATAGGGTCAAACAGGCTCTAGTCCTGTCCTGCTCCTTATTAGTGGGTGATTGGACAGAGTATTGGCTTGAAAGAACTTGCTGTTCTTTCAGTTTCGGGAAGAAATGGAGTGTCTTTCTGCCCAACACCTCAAAACAGATGCAAACAGCATCCACACCAAGCAAATAACTGTATGGAACCTTTCCAGAATATTTGTTTCCTCCCTTACTTACAGTGGTGACGTGGAATTCACACCACATTGTGATAACAGTGAAATAATAATAATAACTAACTCCTGGATTTGATCCCAGGTCTGTCTTTACTGGGTGATTGACAGTAAGCACGACAATGAAACACCATAAGCCTCTATTTCCACACCTAGAAAATGGGAATTATTATCTGACCCACATTTCTCAGGGTTGTTGGTAGGATTTAGTGAGCTGCTATCCATAAAACTACTTTCTAAACTTGGAAATATTACCCCAGCAGTGATTCGGTAGAGTTGATACAAAACTAAACTGTTGGCTTTGTTCAAAGAAAAAGTCTGGTTTGAGATTGCAGTTAATTGCTGTCAATGAGGATCATATTCATAACAACTTAAAAATTTTTTTATTATTATACTTTAAGTTCTGGGGTACATGTGCAGATCTTGCAGGACTATTGCATAGGTACACATATGCCATGATGGTTTGCTGCCTTCATGCTTCCATCATCTACATTAGATATTTCTCCCAATGTTATTCCTCCCCAATCTCCCCAACCCCCACTATTCCTCCCCTAGTTCCCCATCCTCCAACAGGCCCCAGTGTGTAATGTTCTCCTCCCTGTGTCCATGTGTTCTCATTGTTCAGCACCCACCTATGAGTGAGAACATGCAGTTTTTGGTTTTCTGTTTTTGTGTCAGTTTGCTGAGAATGATGATTTCTAGATTCATCCATGTCCCTGCAAAGGACATGAACTCATCATTTTTTGTGGCTGCACACTATTACCTGGTGTATATGTGCCACATTTTCTTTATCTAGTCTATCATTGATGGGCATTTGGGTTGGTTCCAAGTCTTTGCTATTGTCAACAGTGCTGCAATGAACATACATGTGCATGTGTCCTTATAATAGAATGATTTATAATCCTTTGGATATATACCCCAGTAATGGGATTGCTGGGTCAAATGGAATTTCTATTTCTAGGTCCTTGAGGAATTGCCACACTGTCTTCCACAATGGTTGAACTAATTTACACTCCCACCAACAGTGTAAAACCGTTCCTATTTCTCCACATCCTCTCCAGCATCTGTTGTCTCCAGATTTTTTAATGATCACCAGTCTAACTGGCGTGAGATGGTATCTCAATGTAGTTCTGATTTGCATTTCTCTAATGACCAATGATGATGAGCATTTTTTCATGTCTGTTGTCACATAAATGTCTTCTTTTGAAAAGTGTCTGTTCATATCCTTTGCCCACTTTTTGATGGGGTGGTTTTTCTCTTGTAAATTTGTTTTAGTTCTTTGGAGATTCTGGATATTAGTTCTTTGCCAGATGGGTAGATTGCAAAAATTTTTTCTCATTCTGTTGGTTGCTGGTTCACTCTAATCATTGTTTCTTTGCTGTACAGAAGCTCTGGAGTTTAATTAGATCCCATTTGTCTATTTTGCCTTTTGTTGCCAATGCTTTTTAACAGAATCAAATTAGTCACCAATCTCAAGATGTCCCCTTTGGCACACCCTATCACATCAGTCCTTGATTTCTGTGGTCACGCTTTTTACTACTTGATGTTTCTTGTTTATTATTTTGCCATGTTTATTTGCCTGCATTAGAGCATGACTGCCTTGTAAATGCTGACCTTATCATAGTCAGTGCTCCATTCCCAGTGCCTGCAATAGTCGTGGTCATGGAGGAGGTACCTCATGTGTGATTACAGAGTAAATGTGTAGGTGCATTCATAAGCAGATCGGATAGGAAAGTCATTTGGAATTAGTCACTTTCACATGTTAGGGTCTGATTTTCCTTTTCAAGAAAATGAGATCATTGGACTCAATGCTTTTTAAGAACCCTTTAAATTAGGTTAATAACACACTTAAAAGTCAGATAAGCAAAATAAAATTGGATTTTGTCTCTAGAAAGAGCATATCAAAAAGTCCAAAATAAGCCCATATTTTAACTAAGAAACTAAAACAATACCAGAGGCCTCTTACATTTCATTCTTTGTCCTCCCATTTACCTCTTCCACTTCTGCCCAGGTCTTTACTGACCCAGTGACTGGATTCTAACAAGATTTAGAGTAGAGGCTGCATATGGAACAAGCCTCACTGGAACCAGGACCTGTAATGAGCTTTTTTTCTTCATGATAGCTCTTATGAGCCATCTCATTTCCTTCTCCATTCTTAGTTATCTGCTGAATTCCCAAGATGTGGAGAAGAAAGCATTATCACTGGCTTGAAAGATCTCAGGGTCTAGGATGGAAGACAAGAATGGAAGAGATAAATACAACAAAAGACATACATGTGGCACCAAGGAGGAACAGAGAAGGGTCAGGAGGAATCCAACAAGGCTCTCCAATAGAGATGACCCCTGAAAATAGGAACTACATGAGCAAAGGCACAAAAGCTTGAAGCGGCATGGTGGATTTCACAGCCTGATGAATTCAAGCAGGTGCCTATGAAAAGAGGACCCAGTCAGAGGTGGGACGTGGTAAGACAGAAAAAAGGGATAGAGTAATCACCTCTACCCCACCATTTGTAATCACCTCTACCCCACCATTTGAAATCACCTCTACCCCACCATTTGAGATGTTCTGACAACTTTCACTATCTGATCCAGTTCTGAGTATTTTGCTTTGCCAGTTCTACCCATTCTACTGTATTTATGAACTTGCTATATGACCACAGATTCTCCTCAATTCAATTTACAGTCCAGTTCCCTACACCATTAATGAAGGAACTAAGTAATTGTTGTCAGAACAGAAAACCGACTTGAATTAGCCTAGGCAAAAAGAGAAAGTCGTTTGTTTTTATCTTACACAACTGAGGATAGGAGTTGAACTGGGATAACTGTAAAAACTGTTTTTTCATGAAGCCACTATCAGCTTTCAGTATTAAATCTTGCCTGATTTAACACCAAGGAAAGAAAAGAGAATTTCTTTTCCTCCCAGTTTCAGGTTTGTTTGTTTGTTTGTTTGTTTTTAAGGCACAGTCAAGAGTCCTGGTTGGTTCAGCTTAAGTTACATACTCACCCTCTAAACCAAATGCTTGCTGAGTGAGATTCTGGTTTTAGTCCAAATTGTTTTGGGTACCCAACTTTGGAGGATTCGCTGTGTTCCATAACATTTCCCCTAGACGGAGGGGAGGGGAGGGGAGGGGAGGGGAGGGGAGGGGAGGGGAGGGGGAGGGGAGGGGAGGGGAGGGGAGGGGAGGGGAGGGGAGGGGAGGGGAGGGGAGGGGAGGGGAGGGGAGGGGAGGGGAGGGGAGGGGAGGGGAGGGGAGGGGAGGGGAGGGGAGGGGAGGGGAGGGGAGGGGAGGGGAGGGGAGGGGAGGGGAGGGGAGGGGAGGGGAGAGTTGAAGCAGAGGAGAAATGGTTGAATGCTGCTTAAAGAAGAAAGGAGAACAGCAGACGTGGACACTGTTACAGTTGACCTGACCTAGGAAACCATCCTATCCTGTGTCACTACACTGTCCCTTCCAATTCTCATTAACAGTTATCATTTCTCTTTACTTTTTTTTTTGAGACGGAGTTTCGCTCTTGTTACCCAGGCTGGAGTGCAATGGCGCGATCTCAGCTCACCGCAATGTCCGCCTCCTGGGTTCAGGCAATTTTCCTGCCTCAGCCTCCCGAGCAGCTGGGATTACAGGCACGCACCACCGTGCCCAGCTAATTTTTTGTAATTTTAGTAGAGACGGGGTTTCACCATGTTGACCAAGATGGTCTCTATCTGTTGACCAAGATGGTCTCTATCTGTTGACCTCGTGATCCATCCGCCTCGGCCTCCCAAAGTGCTGGGTTCTCTTTACTTTTCTTATAGTGTGATCTGTGCCTCACAGACTTTAAACCCTGGACATCATCAACATTTACAATCATGAATATTTACCTTGAAACGGAGTCTAAATATAGCTACTAATCTGGAATTCTAGAAGAAAAAAGACTTTAGAATGTGCAAAAGGGATGTCAGAAGCCCATGCAAATGTTAATATCGTGGGTCCTCACAGAACCTGTTGCTGAGGCTCAGAAACTTTACTAAGTCTAATTAGCATATATCAGTGACTGTGCCCCACAATGAATGAAGAGAAGACAACCACAACTGTGGATGGGGAAGCACAAAGGGACATTCCTTGGAGGCAGGCACAGACATAGAAAGAGAGGAAGAAACCACTTGCAAAAGTAGAAGCATCTGATCCCTTTAGTGGAAAAGTAAATAAACCTAGACCCTCCAGGAAGGCTCTTAGAGTATCACTATGGGTCCAGGACACTGCTACTCTCACTGCAAGACTGAACACTCAGAGAAATTAGGCTCTTGGATCCAGAAGAAGCACCTGGAGCATCTCTTTTTCCAGATCATAGCATCTGTGGTGGCTCTGATGATACTCCCCCATACATAGCAGAGAATGTATGTCAGGGAAGCCTTCTCTATAGGGCAACACAGGGTCAGACTGGCTTATACTTGAGTTCAGATCAGGTTTTTGTAGTCAGGTGGGTGTGTGTAGATATTTTTAAGCTACAAGACTCAGTGTCACCAAAAAAGCCAAACAGCTAGCCTTTCTTCTAGCTTCCAGAAGACACGTCAGTGTACAGGTTTGAGTGAGGAGTATGTTCCCTTGGCCATCATCCCGGGCCCCTCTATGGCTCTGCCAGGGTTGGGATGCGTGGGAGGACACAGCTCATTGTGGCAAACCTCAGCTCCCGGCATGTCTGGCTCTGGCAACCACCAAAGGTTAAAATAATTTTAATAAAGTCTTAATGAACAGCTCAAAGCCTCAGAGTTATTCCTGGGTCAATGGAGTTTAAGGCAAAATTCTGGCATCATTCCATTTTGTTAGAACCATTTGCCATCATGGTTCATGCTATCCACTCATCTATGAAATATTTGCAGAGCACTAAAATGAGTATTTATAGTAAGTATACCAAGGCTCACCATGTACTAAGAACTGTGCTAAGCACTTTGCTGACATTATTTCATTTAGTCTTCCAAATAAAGCTATGAGGGGGCTATTATTATTACTTCTATTTTACAGATGAACAAACTGAGGCTTAGTAAAGTGAAGTAATTCTTCAACAGTTATCTGAAGAATAAATGCCAGCGAAGAGATTAAAATCCAAATCTAAACAACTCCTTTTCAGGGAAAGGGCTTAGGAAATACAAATAAAATAATAATAAGAAGAAAATCTAGCCAACTCTAAGTCTGTGTGTTGTTACTGCTATGTATGTAATACAAAGTCCTCACATGTGAGTCAGGTCCCATGTAAATTATGGGAACATAGAGATAAATAAAATAATATTTCTATCCTCAGCCTTCTTATAGTCTAATAACATAAACAAATAAGTAAATAATTACAATACAGTAGCATATGAACAATGTCCTATGCAAACCTTGGGAGGCTATGAAAATACCGAGGAAAGGCGATTAATCTGGTTTACAAGATCAGAGAAGATTTCCTGCCAGGGGTGATTCAGAATGGGGTTTAGAAGAATGGGTAGGATTTAGTCATTTGGACAAAGCAAGAACGGAGTGATCAAGACATGAAGAATCAAGAATTTGATATAGTTAGGAGACTTCTGAGTAGCGCAGTAATGCTCAGATTTACATTAAGCAACAGGAAACCAGCAAAGGGGAGATCTGATAGCTGCATATTCAAAAGCTCACTCTAGAAGCACCTTGGGCCTTGGGTTGGCAGTGGAGATTCAAGGGCTGGAACCCCAGTGAAGAGCTGGGCAGGCATGTGGACTGTCTCTTTTGGCATTGATGGGCACATTGTCTGAGAACTGGCGCACATGGCCATTTGTTTTTTATCTGTTCCTTTGGCACCTTAGAGGTCCTAACTAGTCTCCTGTAGGTCCCTTCAAAGCTATTCAGGCATGGAAACTGAAAAAAATATCCTAAACTTTGTGATTTTTTTGTGGTTGCAGCTGATTAAAACCACATTTGACAAAGCGTAAGGAAGAAAATACCCTGTACTTGACAGCAGCAGTCAGAAGGGACATGAACGATTAGGTGCGGTCCTCCGCATTACAATATCCAGTACTGATCCAGAAACTGGCCTGCTGGAATTCCTTCTGATGCTGGACTATAAGGAAAGATCATCATGAGTCACAGAAAGCCTCTACCTCAACCCCTTCCCATTCTGTTGGGATGGTTAAGCAGTCCATATGTTTTGGTGAGCCGATGTCTTTCTTCTCCCATAACTGGTATGAGTGCGGCAAAGTTTCACATCCTGCTTTGTCTCCAATAGGGGAAGAAATATAGTAAATCACTCTGTAGATTTAAAAAGGGCTGTTGTGATTGATTTAAAGGAAAAGAAAATTTAAGGAACAGTGCAGTTCATAGTTGGTCAAAGAAAACAACAAGAAAGTTTGCAGATTTGGGTAACAGACCTAGGGCGATATTGAGGAAAGTGGTACAGATGATAGGCGATAGTATTCACAAAGAAAATAATGAGAGAAACTAAGAGGTACTGCCTGTCTGTAGATGAGGATTACATTGATTTTCTTATTCCTCATAGTAGTACTGTGAGGGAAATATCATTAAACTCCTTTATGGGGAGAAACACTAAGAGGCATTGAATTGTTAGTTCGAAAAACATGTAGCTGTTAAATAATGCAAGTCGGATTTGAACTCAGGTCTGTTAGACTCCTGACCCCTTGTTTCTGAACCTACCACATAAGTGAATGAAGTATATTTTTGTGGTTGATTAATCAGAAGTAGACCCTACAAGTTGATTAGTCTGATTTTAATACTTTAGTACTGTTCTAATTGTGGAAGGAGAATTTTAGACCTTACTCTGTAGCTCAACTACGTAAAAAAGAAATATCATTAGGAGATTCACTCAACAAGGAAGTCAAATCATACTTCCAAAGACACTTTACTCAAAAACCATAAAAAACAGCCTAAGTATGATCCATCTCATCTTTTGAAAAAGTGTGATAAAGATAAAAAATGTCATATTGTCCTGAGTTTAAATTCTATCTCTTTCATTTTCAAGCTGAGTGATCTTGATCATGTTACATTTTGTTTTCCCACTTAACTCAGTTATTTTATCTATAAAATTAAGATATTTTATACTTTGCAAGTCAGTCATCAGAATTAAGTGGTATAATCGTATTACAATGAAATGCCTAGCATAGGGTCTGGCATACAGTAGGTAGTCAATAAATTCCTTGTGACTTTAAAGGTTGTTAACAGGATTAAATGATGATTATGTTATTGCAATTCTATTTACACTATTTCCACTGCTACTATAATTATTTCTGTGTCTAAAGTCATTTTCCTCAAATAAAGAAATTCTGTTACTTACTTCTAATGAAAATTGAATATCTAACTCTTTCTTTGATTCTTCCCTCCCCCCACACTCCTTTGGCATTTTTCCATGGAAACAGAAGGAGACTGCTGAAAAAGCAACACACACACACGCGTGCACACGCGCGCACACACACACACACACACACATGCTTCACAGCCAAAATGGTGGAATGCATCTGCCAAAAATCCACAACTTTATGCCAGGGGCAAACATATGACTTTATTTTTCCCCACCAGAATGGACTTGTGCTGTCACAGCAAAAATTGATCTTCTGTTTGTGGGAAATTATACACAGTTTATTCTTGTCTGTGCTGGGGGAAAATTCAAGTCCAAATCCTTGCTTGAAAATTTTGGCAAATGCTTCCTTCTTTATATTTGGGGACTTTTTTGCCCACAAATGTTTATTGAACAACTACTGTATGTCAGTCATGGGTCTAATCATCAGACATATAAATGAGGAGAAGCATACCTAACCCTTATCTTTGCAAAGCTTATGGCTCAGGGAGATTGGTGGGGGGATAAATACGAATCAAATACTCATTTAAATACATGATTAGAATGAGAAGCACAAGTAGGACTTAAATAGATGAAGAGAGAGGGAAGAATGTCTTCATCATAGTAACGAAAGCTAATCTATTCTCTTTCCTACTGAGAAGAAATGCTATAAATTATAGAGAATAAAAGGTTGACAAACTAAGGAGAAGTAATATGAGTTAGAAAGGGAGTGGAGCTCTGATGTATGACCTGGGAGCCCATCCCAACATAGTCATTTATAGCTTAATACAATCTCTCTGAACTTCTGTTTTCCAATCTCTGAAATAAAAATCATCCCGAGTCCCCAAATCACTTATACGTACGTATATAAATCTTCTCATTCTATCTACACAGCTCTCCGCATCTCTGCTGCTTTGTTAACTCCTATACAACAGTAAGGTTTTCTTCTAAATGCCTCTTCCTCCAGAAAGTTTTCTTGGACCTTCCCAGACTAAGGTAGATCCTTCTGCTATATACCCTGATAGCACCATGAACTTTTCCTTCTTGTACTTACTACACCGATAATAAAACATTTTTTCATGTATGTAATTGTTTAATGTCTGTCTTTCCCACTAAGCATTATGAAGACAAGGATCTTGGCTGCCTTGTTCATCAGTGTACTCCCAGTTTCAGGCATAAGTTTGGGCCTCAATAAATATGTCTGGAGTGAACACTGAGTAAAGCCCTTAACACATGCCTGGCACAGGAAAGACCAGTAAATGGATCTTCCCGCTATTGTTACATTGCTTGACATCAGTAGTACAGAATCATTTAGCATAATAAAAATCTCTGTCAATAATAATAAAGGCTAAACTATGACTTATGTTCACGATGATGGCTTCCTTTTCTCTTGACACTCTCAACTTTTCTACCTTAATCAGGCTCTCAGGTGCAAACAGTACCTGAACTTCTGCCTTTTTTTGAAGAGGCAGGGTGGGCAGGGATGGAGTTCACTCTGTTGCCCAGGCTGGAGTGCAAAAGTGAGATCTCGGGTAACTGCACACTCCGCCTCCCCAGTCCAAGTGTTTCTCCTGTCTCAGCCTCCCAAGTAGCTGGGATTACAGGTGTCAACCACCATGCCCGGCTAATTTTTGTATTTTTAGTACAGAAAGGGTTTCATCATTTTGGCCTTCCAAAGTGCTGGGATTACAGGCATGAGCCACTGCCTGCCTGGCCACTTCAGCCTTTTTTACTCTATTATCTTGTCTCTCTTTACTGCCCAATCCTTCTTCCCTCTGAGTAGAACTTGAATTTCCTGGAGGCAGAAACGACCCTATTTGTTCCAATACTCCAAGTGCTTGGCTCAGTAAACTTGTGACAGGGAGTGTGAGTTACCCAAACTCACCAGTAATTATAAACTACTATGCCTCTGCACTTGCCTAACATGTTACAGCTTCCAAACGCTCACTTAATCCTCACATTATGACCATTTTGTTGATAAAGGAACTGAGGTCCACTGATGAAAGTAAAGTGCCCAAATCAAGTCTCACTGCAAATGATTTAAACCAGGAATCTTTAACCTAAATGCCCTGGAGGACCAGGCAGGTACTCGGGTGAATGCAGTGTTCTGGATGATGCTGTGGAGGTGGGAGGGAAGATGGAATCAGAGGACCCACATTCGAAGACAACTGGTTGCTGTCAGTCGCTGGCAGGCCATGTTGCCAGATACTCATTTTTTTAAAATGAGAAATCTTGATTTTTATGTGAATCTTACCACTTTCCAATGTTGGCGTCTGACAGAAATTCTTTTAAAGTACATTGCAGTGTCCAAACAAAACAGCCACGGTCTGAACTCAGCCCCTGGGCCACCAGTTTACAAGCTCCTACTTAAATTTTAGAATCTTCAAAAATAGTTCATATTGCCTTTCACAGTGGGGAGAATCTCGGAGCTGGGTGACCCTGAGACTCAGTGGTCACTCCTAGGTGTAGGCCCCTGACTAGCAAAATGATAGAGAATATAGTAGACATTTAAATGTGCTGACCTGCCAAAATTGGAAGCATGTTGCACCCACTCTTAATTTTTAAAAATTGTTCAAGTCCATGAAATGCAGATGTCTGGAAACCAGTGGTTTAGCACAAACCCCTGGTTTTATGTGAAAAAAGACAAGATCCAAGGATGTTCATAGGAGGAACCAAGCATCAAGTCCAGGAGCACTCACCTCCTGTGTGAGGCATCTTGTCTTTCACAGATCTCAGCATCTTCAAGAATATTTACCTTCTGGGCCAGGCACAGTGGCTCATGCCCATGGTCCCAGCACATTGGGAGCCCAAGGTAGAAAGACCACTTGAGCTCAGAGACAAGCCCAGGAAGCATAGAAAAACCCCATTCCTACTAAAAATATAAAATTAGCCAGGTGTGATGGCACACACCTGTATTCCCAGCTACCCGGGACGGTGGGATGGGAGATTCACTTGACCCTGGAAGATTGAGAATGCAGTGAACCAAGCCTGTGCCACTACACTCCAGCCTGGGTGACAGAGTGAGATGCTATCTCTGAAACAAAAATGGTTATTTATCTCCTGTATGTCATCTCCTTCAGGGAAGGCGCCTTTGCCAGTTGACATCACTTGAGCAGGTGTGGCAGAGGCTTTACAGCACTTGTATCCTGGGCTCCTTCTTCATCCCCTCCTGTGAAGCCCTGCTTGGATGCTCAAAACTGTACTATGTTAAATTAAATCAAGTGTAGGCTTCAGGATATCTCTGTATTTTAGTCCTTGTGTGCAAAATGTTGACTAGCTGAAAGCCTGACATAGGAGCAGCTGATTTAAGAGTAGCTGAAAACCTGATTTAGGAGTAGCTGACTTAGGAGGTGCTCTAAGTCTGACCCAGGAGTAGCTGATTTAGAAGTAACCAAAAGCTCCTACTGACTTAGGAGTAGCTGAAAGAGTGACTTAGGAGTAGCTGACTTAGGAGTAGCTCAAAGCCTGACTTGTCACAAGTGGCTGAGTCTCGGTCAATCCCAGAAGCCAAGCCCTAGTCAATGGCAAGTGGTCAACTGATTCAAACAAGGCAAAATGCCAAGTGGTCACCAATTCAGCTGTCTCTGTACCTCACTTCCATTGAACATCTATAGTGATCTATCCTGCAGCCCCCTAATTTTTTTGAACTTGTTGCCTGAACACTACCTGAACTGAACACATGCCTGGCACGTGCCTGTTTCTAGAATTGTGACTAAAAGCCAATTAAAATCTTTAAACAAAACTTGTTTTAATTTTGTTTTTGGCAACTGGTAGCCCACATCTTTTACAAGACCTCCTCAAATCCCCTAAGTTAAAATGATGTTGGCTTTGTTTTGTTTTGTGTTTTGTTTTTTGAGACGGAGTTTCGCTCTTGTTGCCCAGGCTGGAGTGCGATGGCGGGATCTCGGCTCATGGCAACCTCTGCCTCCCAGCAACTCTTCTGCCTCAGCCTCCGGAGTAGATGAGATGACAAGCATGTGCCATCATGCCCAGCTAATTTTGTATTTTTGGTAGAGACGGGGTTTCTCCATGTTGGTCAGGCTGGTCTGAAACTCCCGAACTCAGGTGATCTGCCCGCCTCTGCCTCCCAAAGTGCTGGGATTAAAGCATGAGCCGCCCTTCCCGGTGACAACTTTTTTTCTTTTGCTGTACTCCTACAAGGTATATCTGCCCCTCTGTTATAACTTGAGCCTTGTGGTAGTTATTTTTTACTAACCTGTTTCCACAGAAAGATTGTGAGCCAGTGGTGGGCACAGCCCATGTGCTCTTTAACTCTGCCTTCCTTCCACAGGCATGAGCTCAGCACCTTTAAGTTACTTTAAAATACCTACAGAAGCACCTGCTTTTTAAGGGCCTTATTTAGAACTGGCACATAGTGTGTGCTTAATAATGTCTTTTGATTGCTGCTCCCTTTCAAAATCTAACACAATTCCCTGAATGTATTAGGCACTCACTAGAATTTTCTGAATGAATGAATGGGAAAACACAGCCACTGTCAGGCTAAACACAGAACGCTTTTTTAAGAAACTCCAGGGAACTTCGAGAGAGTTATAATCTCAGTCCAAATGCCCTTATCATAAAGTTTGAATGGGTGTTTGGTGCCAAGTGGCCTCTTGACAGTCGTCGGAGGGTAGAGCAGGGACTAAGGAGAGGTGGCCTCAGAAGGTCTTCAGCCCCAGGTTGCAAGTCCCTGGCACAGCCCTTGTGGTCTTGAGAGGGCGCGCCTCACTTGCCCATGCCCCCATCCCAGCCTGTCTGAGGTTGGCTTGCTGCTGGCCCCTGTCTTTGTTTGTTAGGCAGCATAACAATACACCACTGACTAGGTGGCTTGAACACTGGAAATTTATTTTCTCACAAATCTGGGGGCTAAAAATCCAAGATCACAACATGTGAGACCTTGTCCCCCTTCTCTCTGTGTCCTCACATGGTCATTCCTCAGTTTTCTTTCTTTTTTCTTTTTTCTTTTTTTTTTAAGACAGAGTTTAGCTCTTGTTACCCAGGCTGGAGTGCAATGGCATGATCTCGGCTCACCGCAACCTCCACTTCCTGGGTTCAGGCAATTCTCCTGCCTCAGCCTCCTGAGTAGCTGGGATTGCAGGCACGTGCCACCATGCCCAGCTAATTTTTTTTTTTATTTTTAGTAGAGACGGGGTTTCACCATGTTGACAAGGATGGTCTCGATCTCTTGACCTCGTGATCCACCCACCTCGGCCTCCCAAAGTGCTGGGATTACAGGCTTGAGCCACCATGCCCGGCCATCCCTGAGTTTTCATTCCACATGTGCCCTCATCTCCTCTTCTTATAAAAACACCAGTCATGTAGAATTAGAAACCCCCAACAATTTAGCTTAGTGACCTCATTAAAGGCCATATTTCCAAATATATAGCCCATTCTGAAGTGTTGGGGTGGGGAGAATGTAGGTCTTCAATATATAAATTTGGGGGGGTCAAATTCAGCACATATCAGCCCTCCCACCCCAACAAGCACCATGGCTAACAACTTACTTTGATCTCTTTGAGATGGTTTCTACCTTGGGACATTTGCAATTGTAATAAAACCATTAAGAGTGTCCATAAAAAGCCAGTGAAAGTGAACTTTTATGCAACTCAATAGTCCTTGCCCCCACAAGAGATAACACAATCCCTCTTCTTGTCATCCACCTAGGACATGACCCTTTTGCACGTCATATCCTACCTAGAGCATCAGGCAAAGAAAATTTAGCATGGACTACACATCCTCTGGTTATGATATATGATTATTTGTAAGGCGAACAGACAAGAAAAGGGGAGAAAGACCCAGAATCATTTATGTTACCCATAAAACACAGTTACAGACAGTACCTAGGTTTAAGTGCCCATAAATTCCTGTAAAAATGACTTATATTATAACGATTCCGGAAGTAACTAACTAAAGGATGACCGAATATTTAATTCACTGGTGGAGGTTGTCTGTGGATTCTGGAAGGTTGGAAGAGAAAGAATTCTTTACTGAGATCCTCTTCAACTTAGATAACTACTAACTATGCTGAAAATCAAACAACAACAACAAAATCCTGCTTTTTTAAAAGTATAAGAACAGAATAGGGGACATTGTGAAGTTGAAGATGTATAGCTCTGTGCAGTTCAGAATATTCCAGAAACGTGCTGGCATGCTTTCTTAGGACATGCATTATAACTTGAGTTATTCAAGTAGTTCTTGGAATCTTCCCTGTCTTTCCTAACACTGGAATCACCGCCTCAGCTTTGGTGAGCCTGCCACATTTTGGCAGGAAAGACGGAATGAATTAGGAAGAGAGTAAGTGTAGTTTGAGACAAGAAGAATGGGAAAAAGCAGAACGTATTTGTTGGGTCAAGAAGATATGCCCTTGGAAGGATCAAATCATGCAGGCTGCTTTTCTTACAACTTTGTTTTGAAAATCTTTAAGTTTTTGAGCTACTCTGAGCAATTTTCTAAAATGTTTTTATTTTATGTTTTACCAGTTCTTTCTTGTGTTTAAAACTGCCTACTGACTTCATACATTTCAGCCTAAAAGTTAAATTTCAGACTTTATGTGCCCCTTTGAAAATTTATTTTGCTTTTATAGTATATTTTCATAATTGTTGTTATCTCTTTTTCTTTGAAAGTATAAATCTTTATAAGCATATATATGTACATGTGTATAAATATAATTGTATTATGTAATATAATATATATTAAATGTATAAGTTATAAATTTAAATGTATTTAATTTAAGCTGTCTTGTTATCTCATATGCTTGGGATTGTCACCTATTCTGTTTGCTGTCCTTTATAGCGGATTATTTCCACACATGACTTTTAATATTCTTATTGACCTCGTTCTATACAGAGGTTTTTTCTGTGTGTCCAGGCAGGGGGAAAATTCTAACAGTGGAGCTCAGAGTACAGGGGCCAAGCCTAGTTCTGCTCAAAATTTCCAGCAATGATTTAAAGAAGGATAATTCATAACATTTAACTGTTCTGAAATGAAGATTGAATAGCAGGCCTGGGGCATGAGGGTATTTCTGGAGGTGTGTGGGTATTTTTTAAGTTCTAAGATTTTATCTCGTTGCAAGAATGGGACCCAACCAAGGGGGAAGACAAGATGCCATCCTTGGAAATCGTACAGGGGACAGTTTTTCCAGGGCGGTCTGCTATTGGGGTATGAGTGGTTGGCTGCCATCTCCATGCCGGATAGCCACTGGTTTTTTAATTGGCATCTCCCTTGGTTCATCTCATTCTTCTTAGTTGAGTAGGTTTTAACTGGGTAACCCTTCTGCTAGGAGTCCCAATTATTTTCCACTAGGGGATGGGGGAGAGTTAACATTTCTGGTCCTACGGGCCCTTTCTGGCCAGGGAGGCGTTGCTGCAGGTGACCCTGGGATGCCCTTGCCACCCGTGGTCAGATTTTGTTTTATATCTGCAAATAAACAGTTGGTTTGGAAGGGAAAAAAAGAAGCCAACATAGTTAGTACATTGAACTAAAGTTAAGGTCCTAGAAGATTCAGTGTGTCAAGTATAATAAGACATGGGAAAACTAGATACCATGCTCCAGTGATGAAAAGCCACCTACCATTGACGGAACTGGCCAACTTCCCTTCCCTCTTTGGCATTTGGCAGATAGTTACCTTCCAGGTCTATCCTTCACTTTTTAAAAATAAATAGGTTAGACGGTACAAGAACGGATTTCCTACACGCATAAACTAAAGTTGGCCCTTCGCTTTAAAATCGTTAACTGCCGCTAGTTCTTCCGGTCTAATTATCAGTGTCATTTCTTGGGGACAGTCTTCCCTCTTCACTTTTCTCAAGACTGGAATGAATACCCTTCCTCTATGTCCCCATGGTATACTAGACTTTCCTCCATCATGAAGTTCATTACAGCACTGATGCTTTCTATCTCTCCCACAATTCAGTAAAATTCTTTTTTTTTTTTTTTTTTTGAGACGGAGTTTCGCTCTTGTTACCCAGGCTGGAGTGCAATGGAGCGATCAGCTCACCACAACCTCCGCCTCCTGGGTTCAGGCAATTCTCCCGCCTCAGCCTCCTGAGTAGCTGGGACTACAGGCACGCACCACCATGCCCAGCTAATTTTTTGTATTTTTAGTAGAGACGGGGTTTCACCATGTTGACCAGGATGGTCTTGATCTGTTGACCTCGTGAGCCACCCGCCTAGTCCTCTCAAAGTGCTGAGATTACAGGCATGAGCCACCATGCCCAACCAATTCAGTAAAATTCTTAAGGACAAAGATTACATTGTTTAAAATAATGATTTTTAAAATAGTCATAATATTGGACACTCACTATATGCCAGAAAGCTGCACTAAGTTTTTCACATATATTTTATCTTTCATAACCTACAACAAACTTACAAAGTCACACATTTTTATCTCTGCATTAAAAATGATGAAAAGATTCAGTTGATAACTAGCAGAGCTGGGATCCAAATCAAGATCTGTCTCCAAAACTTGTATTCTTAATAATGCATTATATTTATATTTATATATGTGCATGTGTTTCCAAATCATATCTATTCCAAATCATATTCACTAAATATTCATTTTATACCATGCTAGAGGCACTGGGGTGGTATAAAATGAATATTTAGTGAATCAAATCATGTGAGCTTTCAGGTGCTAAAATTTAAAAAAGAAAAAGGAATGGAAGGAGGAAATATGACGTTCTGATTACATATTGTCACATGTGAAACTACCCTAAGTCTTAAAAAACAGCACATCTATTATAGCTCATAATTTTGTAGGTCAAATATTTGAGCAGTTTAGCTGGGCAACTCCTCAACTCCATGTAGCACCACCTGGGGTCACCCAGTAGTATTCAGCTGATGGCTGGGCTGGTCAAGGAAGTTACCTTGGTGGGGAAGTCTGAAAGACTGAGTTCATTCAGATCCCTTTCTTTCTCTTTCCATTAAGTCTCAAGGCGCTTCTCTGTGGTCTCTCCTGCAGGCTAGTCATATTTTCTACATGGCAGTTCAGGACTCAAGGTGAAATCTATTGGGCTTCTTCAAGCCTAGGCTTGGAATGGGCACAGCATCACTTGATTCTAGGGGTGGAAGAATTTGTAGCCATCTTTATTTTACTACCTATGGTGAATTAAATGACAGAGGAGAGTTGTGCAGTAAGAAAAGGCCTTTGAATTGAGGGTCCTCAGTGCTTCTCTCTGGGCTATATCAGGTCCCTCATTGTATTTTCTCACAGCACTCTGATCTTTTCTTCAACTGTCTTCATCATAGGGTGTGTAATATGTTCCACTTGACGTTACTTGATTAGAGTCTGTTTTCGTCTCTGGACTGTTAGCTCCAAGAGGGCAGGGAATATTTCCGTTCTGTATGCCACTGTACACTCAGCAATCAGCACAGAAACTGGCACACAAAGGTCACTTAAAACATAGTTGTTGGATGGGTGGATAGATTGGAAGAAGGATGTATGAATCGTTCTCTATCCACTGAACTGGATGGCTATGTTTCAATTCACCCTTTGTCAAAAAATGATCTTTGAGGTTTCTCTTAGCCCTGACATTCTGTAATTCGCCAGCTGAGGGATATACATTGACTGGAAGGAAAGCATGAGCCAATGATGGGCTAAGGCTGCCAAGAAAGCTAATGGGACCTCAGGCTCTTATGAATGGGAATGCTGAGTCCAGGACAATGTCTACTGCACAGTGTTCTGGCCTCTAACTGGAAGCTGCCTCTGCTTCTGAGCACAGTACTTTTAGAAAGATATTAACCATGTATAAGCTGTCCAGAAGTCACTATACTGGTAGGTGAAGGGCCTAGATATCATAGAGAAGTTGAAAGCCTCAGGATTATTTTTCCATAGAAGAAAAGTCTTAAGGCTCATCACAAATGTATTCAAATGTGCAAGTGGCAGCCTAAAGGCAGAAGTAGACTTGCTCTGTGTGAACCCCAGATTGCCAAACTATGACGGATGAATGAAAGTTATATGAAAAGAAATTTTTGTTCAACAGAAAAAAATTTGCAAGCAAGAAGTTGCTTGATAAACACTGTAAGGTTTAAAGGAGGCATGAGTCTTCACACACCGGAAGTATTCAAGAAAAGAGCCTCAGTGCCTAAATACAGATGCTGAAAAGAGAATCAAAACACAACTAATGATTGACCAGATGGCTCATACTGCCAAAGTACAAAGCTATGTGGTATTTGTGGATTTAAGGCCAGGGGAGCAGGGTTCCAACTACATTTCTACCACTTTGGCATGTTAGTCATATGACTTTACCTCTTTAATAAGAAACACCTGAGAATTAAATAGAATCATGCATACAACCACCTAGTATATCAAGTAGGAGCAAAGTAGACTTGTAATAAATGGTAGTTTAAAAAATATCTTTCTGTTTTTACAGAAATAATACTGTTTTTACAGTATTATTACATGAAAGAAGAAAGGAGAAAGCATTTCCCAACATCTGCTTAAAGCCAAACCATATATATAAGAAGTTTATACATGTATATAAGCCAAACCATATACATATAGGGTTTGTAATTCACCAGCTGAGGCATATGCAATGACTGGAAGGAAACATGAGCATATATATATATTGTATATATATGTCATTGTATATGCCTCAGTTGGTGAATATGTATATATACCCATATATGTGTGTGTGTGTGTGTGTGTGTGTGTGTGTGGTTTGGCTTATATACTTATATAAACTTATTTCCTGTTTACAAATTCTCCTTTTGCAAATGAGAAAACTGGAACTAAGAGAACAGAAACAGTTCACCCAAAGACACACATATAGAAAGTGGTAAAGATTCAAACCCAGATATTCTAACCACAGAGCCCAATTTTTTAATAAATCAGAGTATACAGCACTCTACAAGTATGCCCTCTTATCCTAATAACATCATTTTCATTAAATGTTACACAAGCATTTGTCCTATTTTATCCATTAAGCCAAAATCTTTGCAGGACAAGGAATTTTTCCATATTCTGTTTCTATTCTGTGTCTCTAAGTAAATCCTTAAATGCCTAATGGGTCTTAATACTTCTCCCAAAAGTAATTTTTCTGCAAATTTCATTCTAGAGAAGATAATTTTTTATAATATTTATTTGGGGCTGTTGCTTACTAGACATTAAAAATATATTCTCCAAACCATAATTATGTTAATATTTTGAGGGTGATTCTCACTCTATCCACCCAGTCTGAGTATGCAAATGTACCTCCCTCCAAGTTCATCTGTCTGTGCTGCCAATTCAAAGTCTGGGCAATTAAAAGTAATTTAAAGGATGCAAGCTTGCCTATTGCTAATCATCAGAATTTGGCCAAGTTATTTAACAGCTGTAAACCCCAGTTATCTTATTCATTATTTATTATAAGCTATCTTATAACCATTTTATGAAGATTAAATGAGATAATACAAGAGAGGCAAAACTGTGTTCTGCAAAATTTTTATTTTCCTTCTGGGCACATAGGTAGTTTTTATTGCCCAGGCTCTTTATATCTAAGTGAGGGCATCGGTGCTTAAATCTAGCCAAAAGAATGGGGCAGTTGTGACATAGGCCATTTATTTCCCTGGACGGCAGAACTTTCTACTCACTAATCCTTCCCTAGTTACATCAGTTGGATGTTTAAAAAAATCTAGTGAAGGACTCTAAGGTCCTAGAATAGGCCTGAGATGAAAGATGTCACTCAGATAGAGGAAAGCTGCTCCAGTCACATTGGACTCTGATCACTGTATGTAAGTGTTTATTTGGGGATTGTTTATTACAGCAGCTAGTATTCTTGCCCTGACTTAGACAGCCAATTAATAAATGCACCTAGCATTGTATCTGGCACATAATACTTTATAATTGTTTGCACCCTCATTTTTCCTGTCATAATTTCCTTATTTTTGGCAAAAGAAGCCAAAATAAGAACATTTCAAATAACAATACTATTGCAATTTATAAAGCTTCTCATCTTTATACATATATATATTATATATATGTATATATATTTATAATTATTATATATATATTATCATATATATAATATATATGTATAATTATTTAATATTTACTATTATAATATTAAATTATAATAGTAAATATTATATTATAATATTAAATATAATATTTTAATATTATGTATTTTTGAAGCATGCATATAATATATTTATATTTGAACCATGCAACTCCCTAGAACTGGCATGAATTTATAGCCTTCATTTGCAGTTAAAGAAACTCAATAAAATTATAGAGAGAGGAAAAGTTATTTTGTATGAACATTGTCTGTGGGCCTGATCAACAAATAAGTGTTTCATTTAGTGTCTCATATCTGGCAATATAGGTAGTTAATGACCATCAAAATATTTCATGTGAGCACTGGTACTCAGAGCACAGCCCCAAGCTGTATAGCTAGTAAGTGATAAAAATAGAAATTTAACTTGAGCCAATATGTCTCTAAAACCTGAGCCCTTTTGAATACACAGGCAGTCACAAGACTGCCAAGATTACACAAGCAGGCTGCCACTGAGCTCATAGAAGACTACAAAAGTGTTGACTCCTAGCCCAGTTACCCTTTCACTACCCCACACGGCCTTCCCCTGGAGACAAATGATCTATCTCCTTGTAATTGGTTTCTCAGCTATCAGGAGGAAGATAAGAATCTTTCCCATCTGCATCACTTCTCAATGACAACATTGTAGCATAGCAGTTTTTGAGTGAATTAACCAGATTTTAAATATTTAGAATTTACTGTGGTTGTCCCTTTATGAAATCAAATAAAGCAAAAGAAATATGCTTCTGACTTTGTGCATACCAAGAAATAAATATATTTTCTGCAAGGGAAAATATGGGTGCCTTTTGCCATTGAGTAACACAGCAACAGATGGAACTCAGCGTGAGGCACAGAAATCCATGGGTGTTTCCTGGTGGAGATGTCATTTGCCAGAAGAAAGCTGAATCGTGAGGCTGTTTTATAGCAATGAAAATAAACAACTTTATTCAAACATAATTAATCTTCCCCAAAATATTCTTCCTTCCTTGGTGTTTTTGTTCTCACCAGTGTTTGAGGAATCTGTCCCTAGGTTTGAGTCACCAAACACCTATTTTGATTTTTTTAATGTTTTATGTTTAGATACAGACGTGTCATTACCCACTGAGAGCTTAGTCATCCTTTCTCAGGGTCACATCAGTGCCTCCACCCATCCAGGAGTCCAGGTTTTCAGTTTCAATTACCCCTACATCTTTATGTCCATCTTCAACTACAGCTCACCCCGTGGCAAACTGATCCCTATGTATGGCTTGCAGCATTTCATCTTTGTATCTGTGCCTCTGTTCCCTCCCTCTGGTTTTCTTGCATTTATATCCCTCTACAAAAATTCCCCCATATTCTCTCTCTGTTTTTTCTTTTAAAAAGATGTTTGTTTATTGTATAAAGACTCATTACCAGAAAATTGCTGTAAATACTCAATTACCTGAATATTTCCAATTCCACTACTTTTTCACATTAAAAAAATACATTTCTAAGATTTGTTGAAAGCCAGAAAAGGCCAAAAAAAAAGGAAACCAATATATTTGGAGTGCTTGGGCTGTGCTCAGTGTTGCACCATGCACTTCACAGAAATTACTTTGCTGAATGCCCACAATGACCTCCCAAAATAGACTGATATACTTCTTCTCTATTTAACAATTAAGAAACATAGGGTTCAAAGTGTTTAAGGAATTTCCCAAAAACTACCCGGCCATAAAATAAGCGATAGAGTGTAGGATGCAACGCACAATCTCTTTCACTTTTAAATCCCTAAAAACTCCCAAGACACTGCTATACTCAGCTTCTTTCACTTAGCAAACTAAAAGCATAAATACTGAAAGGATTGTCAAACAAAAAAGGAAACATCCATATTTAACTTTTCTAACTACATAATCCATCCCTGGCTTCATGGAGACTTGGATTACACACTGTGCCTGCATGACATATCAGAGTCTGCTTGACAAGTCAACCATCCCAACAGCTTCCTCATTGCCTTCCCTGACTTGAACCACAAAACTGGAGAGCTTCATTAATCCAAAGTCACATAGGAGACTTTGAAGATACTTTTTTCTGTCTTTTAATTTGGGGTCTGTATCAGGTTAAACTCAAGTGCATTTTCAACACTCCATACTCAAGAGGAGAAAAAGAAAGATAAGGAGAAGAAAAGTGTACACATTACTAACTTTTTATAGAACACCGTCCCATTCTGTTTCTTCTTACCTTAAGTGCTTTATCATTAACAGTATGAAGGTGACCTCCTTTGGAAAGAAGGAATATTTCTAAAGAAAAAAAGTGTTTCATGTGCACATTAAGTTCCCAACAAATAGATGTGTGGCTTTTAAATGATTACTTTGTCCCAGAACTTTATATGAGAGTGGTGTTGAAATTCTCCCTGGAATTTCTATGTTTTTTCAAGGACCTTTGTTTTCTCAAAGATGTAAAAATCTGGGTCTGGCTCATGCCTGTAAATCCCAGCACTTAGGAAGGCTAAGATAGGAGAATTTCTTAAGCCCAAAAGTTGAAGACCAGCCTGGGGAATATACTGAGACAACACTTATTTAAAAAAAAATTAATTAGCCACACCTGTAGTCTCAGCTACTATGGAGGCTAAAGTAGGAGGATTGTTTAAGCTGGGAAAGTTGAGGCTGCACTGAGCCATGATTGCACCACTGCACTCCAGCCTGAGTAACAGAGCAAAACTCTGTCTCAAAAAAATTAAGAATTAAAAAATAGTAATAATATTCTGATTAAATCCATCAAGTACATTTAAATTAATGTAAATAGAACTTAACTTCATTATGAGATTAAAACCAATTCATTACCTTGAAAATTAGTGAATAAGGGGAAAGACTCAAGCATTTATCCTGCCCTTCATATAGCAACTATGCCACTGATTAACTAAATAGTAGGTAATGGAAAGTAATTTTTATTAAAAATATCCCAGTAGATAAATGCAAAATAAAAAATAAAATTAGAGTATTTTGAACTTCCCCTACCCAGTGAATTGAAAGATCCAATTACTGATCATCAACAGCTGTGAACATCACAAGAAAAACCAGCAGTCACAATGCATTTGTTGATGGAAGAACTCATCACCACTTCCAATGTTACCAAAGGGACAGAACTGAGTCTCTTCAGGACCTGGATCCAGCTGCCACTTTGCAAGAAATAGGACAGGAGAACATGTTGTCCTGTACTATGAATGTGCAACAAACACAATCCAGACTGTAGGACACTTCCCAGATGCCATAGGTACTCATTTAGATAAACAGTATGGAAAAGTGAGGGTGAATCTATAAATTAATAGACTCAACATTAACAAAAATAATGAGCAAGCCTAAATTATGGTCTCTAGGAATGCATACTTAGGTGACAAATCTATAATGAAACAGAAGATGATACGGCTTGGCTCTGTTTTCCCACCCAAATCTCACCTTAAATTGTAATAATCCTCAGGTGTTATGGGAGAAAGCCAGTGGAATGCAAGTGAATCATAGAAGTAGGGTTTTCCCATGCTGCACTTGTGATAATAAATGACTCTCAGGAGATCTGATGGTTTTATAAAAGGGCAGTTTTCCTACACAAGCTCTTGCCTGCCACCATGTAAGACATGCCTTTGCTCTTTCTTCACCTTCCTCCATAATTGTGACACATCCCAGACATGTGGAACTGTGAGTTCATTAAGCCTCTTTCCTTTATAAATTACCCAGTCTCAGATATGTCTTTATTAGCAGCATAAGAACAAACTAATACAGTAAATTGGTACTGGTAGAGAGGGGTGCTGCTATAAGAATACCTGAAAGTGTGGAAGTGACTTGGAATGGGGTAACAGGCAGAAGTTGGAGCACTTTAGACGACCCAGATGAAGATAGAAAAATGTGGAAAAGTTTGAAACATCCTAGAGACTTGGAAGGCTCAGAAGACAGAAAGATGTGGGAAAGTTTGGAACTTCCTAGAAACTTGTTGAATGGCTTTGACCAACATGCTGATAGTGATATGGACAATAAGGTCCAGGCTGATGTGGTCTCAGATGGAGATGGGGAACTTTTTGGAAACTGGAGTAAAGGTCACTCTTGCTATTCAAAGAGAGTGGTGGCATTTTGTCCCTGCCCTAGAGATCTGTAGAACTTTGAACTTGAGAGAGATTATCTGAAATTGGAACTTATGTTTAAAAGGGAAGCAGAGCATAAAGGTTGTCAAAATTTGCAATGTGAAGATGCAGTAGATAAGAAAAATCCATTTTCTGGGTGAAATCCAAGCTTGCTGCAGAAATCTGCATAAGCAATAAGGAGTTGAATGCTAAGTGCCAAGACAAAGGGGAAAACATTTCCAGGGCATGTCAGAGACCTTAGCAGCAGCCCCTCTCATCACAGGCCTGGAGGCCTAGGAGGTAAAAATGATTTCCTGGGCTGGGCCCAGGGCCCCCTGCTGTGTACAGCCTAGGGACTTGATGCCCTGAATTCTAGCTGCTCCAGCTATATCTAAAAGGGGTCAAGGTATCGCTCAGCCTGTGGCTTCAGAAGGTGAAAACGCAAGCCTTGGCAACTCCCACATAGTGCTGAGCCTGCAGGTACACAAAAGTCAAGAATTGAGGTTTGGGAACCTCCACCTAGATTTCAGAGGATATATAGAAATGCCTGGATGTCCAGGAAGAAGTTTGCTGCAGGGGTGGGGCCTTCATGAAGAACCTCTGCTAGTGCAGTGTGGAAGGAAAATGTGGGGCTGGAGCCCCCACACAGAGTCCTCACTGAGGCACCACCTAGTGGAGCTATGAGAAGAGGGCCACCATCCTCTAAACCCCATAATGGTAGGTTCACTAACAGCTTGCGTCATGCACTTGGAAAAGCCACAGACACTCAATTCCAGCCCGTGAAAGCAGCCAGGGGCTGTGCCCTGCAAAGCCACAGGGGCAGAGCTCCCAAGACCATGAGAGCCCAACTCTTGCAACAGCATGGCCTGGATGTGAAATATGAAGTCAAAGGAGATCATTCCATGGCTTTAAGGTTTTACTGACTCACTGGATTTTTAGACCTGCATGGTCTAAAATGTGGCCCCTTCATTTTGGCCTGCTTTTCTCATTTGAAATGGGTATATTTACCCAATGCCTGTACCCTCATTTTATCTGGGAAGTAAGTCACTTGCTTTCAGTTTTACAAGCTCATAGGCAGAAGGGACTTGCCTTGTCTCAGATGGCACTTTGGACTGTGAACTTCTGAGCTAATGCTGAAATGAGTTAAGACTTTGGGGGACTGTTGGGAAGGCATGATTGTGTTTTGAAATGTGAAAGAGATGTAAGATTTGGAAGATGCCAGGGGCATAATGATAAGGTATGGCTCTGTGTCCCCACCCAAATCTCACCTTAAATTGTAATAATCTCACATGTCATGGGAGGGTCCTGGTAGAAAATAATTGAATCACATGGACAGTTTTTTTTTACATGCTATGCTCATAATAGTGAATAAGTCTCACAAGATCTGATGGTTTTATAAAAGGGCAGTTTCCCTGCACAAGCTCTGTTGCCTGCTGTCATGTAAGATGTGCATTTGCTCTTCCTTTGCCTTCTGCTTGACTGTGAGGCATCTTCAGTCATGTGTAACTGTGAATCCAGTAAACCTCATTCCTTTATAAACTACTCAGTCTCAGGTATGTCTTTATTAATGCATGAGAGTGGACTAATACAAAATAAGATGACTAGAAGTAAGTCGGGAAGGTTGTTAGTTTTGCAAGGGAGTGATTGGGGTAGAGAGTTGATTTGGGACAGAACACAGGTAGTGCTATTGGAGTAATGGGCAAGGTTCTATTTTTTGATTTGGGTGGTAGTCACAAAGCTGCTTTATTTACAATAACTCTTATTTTGTTATAATAACTCATATTTTGTTCTGTGTGCAGATACAAAAAAGCACACAGAACAAAATATGAGTTATTGCAAATAGAGCAGCTTTGTGACTACCACCCAGATTAAAAATACCTAATTAAGCAGCTTACTAAGACTCTATTTAATAAATTGAACATTCATCTTAACCATATATTGGTTATATGTAATCTTAACCATTACTTACTTAACCTTGAGTAGTCTTAACCATTACTCAATAAAGGAGAGAATTCCTCAATATAGTAAACACTAATTTTTAAAAAGTGAGGCAAGAAAACATTGTCTCCCATGAATTTTGGAGTCACACATACTTAGATTCAGAATATGTTTGTTCTGCAATTCATTACTACCTCTTTCACCCCAACACTTAGTTTCCTCAATACTTAAATGAAGAAATTTAACTTTAAACTTAAAAGGGGGTAATAATATCTTTTGCAAAGCTTTCGGGGAGGATTAACTAAGATGATATGTGAAAATTAAATTAAATGTAAAATGCCTGAAATAACGTTCCTACACAGAAAAACCTCAAATGGCACCTCTGTTTATTAGAGACAGGTTTGTATAATAGTGCCCTTTTGACTGTGAAACAGCTTCAAACTGGACTTAAGTCAGGTATTAGAGCTAGACGGCAGATTTAAATATTTCAGTTTATGATGCAGGTGATGCACCAGTGCCCAGGTGCAGATGCACAGAATAGTCAACAAGAATCTAAAATAGTTGTCATCAAATGAAAAGCAGGCACTGTATGAGAAAGCATTGCCCAATAAAAAAAGATACAGATGCTGTAGAATAAAACTGAGTTTTCTCTTCCAATATAGGGATTTGCATTTCTACATGGAAAAAGTCAATTGATACCAGATACTGCTTAGCAAGAAATTGATTTTCTGTTTCTGGAATTCATGAAATAATCAGTCACCTTCTTATCAGGGCTGTTGTTTAGGTAACTCTTTCACTGCCAGAGTTATCCCAGATAGCCTTATGTTCTTTCAAACATCTCTGATAGAGATGTATTATATGAAGATGCCAAATATTGCTAAATACCTACTATATACAAGACATTGAGCTATATGTTAAACATGCATTGTCTATTTTAACACATACACAAGACTTGAGATTCAGATAGCATCATCTCTATTTTAGCTGTAATAAAAAAGGCTTAAGAAGTTTAGAAGTCTCGTTCAAGGTCATGGAACTAGTAAACAGTGGAAGTGAGGTTTGAAACTAGATGTTTGTGGTGACAATTTTCAGGCTATACTGCTTACTGCTTAACATCTCCAAAACTACATAATACCAAATATGGATAGTAAATATATATCTATCAACCTAGGTGGCAGCCACAAAGAATGTGTGTGTGTGTGTGTGTGTGTGTGTGTGTGTGTGTGACAACATACACTGGATCAAGGCCACCAAGCAATTAAATAACTAGAAAATAGAGACAAAATTTTGACCCAGGCAATCTGATTGAAGAAACCTAACCTACACACATACTACCTCTAAATAGAACATCTTCTGGATGCAATTTTTCTTAGGAAATTAGAGTAGCATAACTCCAAATGGAGCTCATATTATACAAGGAAGAGACAATAGTAGATACACTAAGAAGCAATATAGATAAAGTGAGATAAAATGAAGGCTAGAAAAAAAATAAACCAGTATGAAGAGATGAAAAATAATAAAAATGAGTTAGGGAATAGAATGGTTCAAATACTCTCTTGAGAAAATTAAAGGGGTGTGAACACCTCCAACAAACGAGAGATGGGAGTCTCCTTTCTTTCTTCTATCTCATGTCTTTTAGCACCACACACAAACATACACATATGTGCATACACATAAACATATACATATTAAAGCATGCACACATACATACACACATGAACACATCCCGTCTTCCTCCTCTGGCCCAAACCATCAGTCTTGGTCACTTCTGCCTACATGCCCTGAGGTCACGATCTCTCCTCTCACTCTTTCTTTCCTGAGGTTTTACACTCTTCCTTTCATAAAGCACTTGTAAGACATACACATAATGAGATGCCTATGGTGATGTTCATGGGCATCATCGAAAAATCTCATTACAGTGCATATCTCTGAGACTCAACCCCACAGACCCCAAATCAGCAATCTCTGTGTGAGGCCCAGAAATTGAGCTGTTAATCTAAACACCAGATGATTCTGATGCAGTATTAGGAGCTCAGTGTCTCATCATTTGGAACTGTTTTACCTATGACACATCAAAAAGAAAGCAGTCTCTTCTAGACTAGAAGGGTGGATTGACTCTTGACTTTGAAGCCAGCAAACCTTGAGTTTCAAATCTTCTTACTCATTTTTTTAAGCTTTGTTTATCTAATCTATAAAATGGAAAAAAAGATACCTACCTTATTGTATTCATGAAGATTAAATTAGATAATATGTTTAAAGTACATGATAGTAAGTTTTTGGGAGGACCTCAGAAAATTCTACTGTATTTCCTCTTGATCTCTTTCATGACATTATCTAACTAGTTCTATCCCCCCGACATGGAGAAAAATCTCAATATGCTTATTGAATGAATGATGAATGGACTTCCTAAGAAGCATAATTTTTGGAGTTTGAAAAAATCATGTGGAACTGGCCATAAGAGAAGAATTAGGCTAACGACCTGCCAGATTAATAGGCAAGAGATGAAATTTAGGAGACCCCAAAGAAAACAGCACAGTGGAAAAAAAATTTTAAATACATGAGAAGAAGTCTCTACCACCTATAAATCTTTAGCAAATTAATTATTCTGTCCAAAAACAAGTTTTTTTGTGACTAAGGACATTTCCCTTCTTTGTGCTTAACCTAAAGTAGAGATTTAGCCTATTTCTATTCCTTTGGGACATAGTGTAATGAAGTACTCTAGAGCATACCTCTGAAGTCAGATTGCTCAATTTTTACTTTGGCTCCAACACTACTTTACTGTGTGACCTTTGGAAAGTCACTAAATCTTTCTGAGCCTTCTATATTTTATCTGTAAAACTGGATGAGAAATAATATTTACATTATAAGGTCACTGGGAGGAATAAATGACAAAATTCATGGGAAACATTTAGCATTGTGCCTATCCCGGCGATAGCACTCTTCAAGGATTATCTTTAATGTTATACTGATTTTAATCTTATCTTTTCTATTTTCTTTCTGGAATTATTTAGATAAGTTCTGAGCTCCACACTTTATCTTTGCAAAATGCATTGCAAGCAATTTATCCCTCCTAAAAGCCATGATCCATGCAATACTTGCATGCCATCAACAAGAATGAACTCAAGAGAACATCCCAGTAAACTATGAAGATTTCCCAGTAGTGCAGTCTACTCAAGAGAGAATGCATTATTAAGTACATATGTCAGGTATACTCACCAGTAGTAGTCAGCCTGGCCTGGCTCTGCTTCCTGGCTACATGGAAACTTTCAAACAAAACCTTCAGATAAAAAAATTACTTCACACACAAAAAAAGTAGTCCACAAAGAGGGAAGTCACAGAGATTACTCATATTATGTGCAGGAAGTTTTATGCCAGTGTCATCATGGCCTTAAAACTCCTTTTCCTTTTTTTTTTTTAATTATACTTTAAATTCTGGAGTACATGCACAGATCTTGCAGGATTGTTACATAGGTTTACACATGCCATGGTGGTTTGCCACATCCATCTCCCCCTTCACCTACATTAGGTATTTCTCCTAATGTTATCACTTTCCAACCTCCCCACCCGCTGCTATCGCTCCCCTAGCCCCCGAACTCCCAACGGACCCCAGTGTGTGATGTTCCCTTCCCTGTGTCCATGTGTTCTCATTGTTCAACACCCACTTATGCGTAAGAACATGCAGTATAAATTCTTTTTTCTTTGCCCAGTCATAACCTGATGTTGATCATAAATGTCAGCCACCCTTAAAGATGCCTTTGCAAAGCTGCAAAGCCCCTGGGTCCCCTACAAGTGCTGCTTACCTTCACCCAGAAGCAGCTGCTGCTTAACCTCCCAAGAGAGTTCTCAGACTTAACAACAAGCAGGACCTGATTTCCACTATCATTTTCCCTTCCTTCTACACTTTCTTCACTGTACTAGGTCATATTTTCTTCAAACCTTCTGTGTCAGTCAGGGTGGATTATTTTGGAGCTACAGACAACCCTGAAAGCTCAATTGTTGAAAATGGCAAACATTAACTTCTTACTTATGTGTCCCTAATGAGATGTAGGCTGATGGAGCAGCCACCAACTTTAATGTTGCTTGTCTCTGTGTCAAAGAATAAAGAGTTCTGGAGTGACTTAACAGTGACAATTAAATGCTCAACCCACAGCTGATACTTACGTCTTGTTGGCCAGAACTAATTACTTGCCCATCTACAATGGGGCAAGAATGCACATTCTGCCACATGATCAAGAAGCATTAAGTGACCGATTCAATGAATAAAACTAATGACTGCTGCTGCTCCTGAAAGCACACATTTATTCATTCATTCAAAACACATCTCTCTACTGGGTTCCTACTTAAGTATTTTGTCTGCCCTCAGAGAATTCCTAGTGGGAGAGGCAAACTAGTAACCTGATACACGTTCTAATCAGGGTGCATAGAACATATTGGAGTGTAGCAGAGTGCCATGGGAATGAGGGAAGTTTTCTTGGACAGGGAAACCTTCTTCAGGGTTTCTCAGCCAAACCTTGAAGGATGAATTGAGGTTGACTAGATGAAGGGTTAGGATATTGTGTCCCTGGTAAAGGACGTAGTATTTGCAAGTAAATACAGCCTGTTTGCATAATCGAATCAGTTCAGTATAATTAAAATGTTGGATTTAAAGAAGAGACTGGTAGGAGATAAGGCTAACAGAATCAAAGAGGCATATTCTGAAGTGCCCTTCTGGTAATTCAAGCCATGAAGAGAGCTTGGTCTTTATTCTAAGAGCAATGGGGTCCCATTCAAAAGTTCTCAGGAGAGTTAGTTGTCATTTTGGAAGATGACTCTGGGAGCAATGTGGAGAATAGGTTAATGAAAAGACCAGTAGCAGTTAAGGAACAGTCAGAATGGTGGTGGATCCGAATGATGGATGATGATGCCCAGAAATGAGGCAACATATTGAGGAGAGAAGGAAATATGTGGCTAGAATCGGAAGGTATTAAGAAAATAGAATCACAGTCAAGACCTGATTACAGTGAGATTTTCTAAGATGGCATTAAAGATAACCTTCATAGAAAATTAATAACTCAAATTTTACCAACAGCACTTACATGTTGGCAAAGATCATTATTTGTTCAGGAGGAAAGACAAGATAACTTAAAACTGTAAGCACTCTTTACAAGTTTGCTGAAACTGTAAGGTATACTTTAATATCTACTACCTTATGTGTTAATATTCTTATCTCTATTGCACAAAAAAACTCAGGTAAATTAATGTGCCACGTTTGCAAGATATGAAGGCAGAGCTGAAAAGCATACCAAATTTTCCTGAACTCTAAAACCTATGTATTTACCATGTATGTCATATTTCAAAGGACAGAATAAACATCTTTACAGTTTTAAGGTGTTTCCCAGGGGCCAGTCATTTTAATAAACTTTATTAACACATATTATGAGCCACTTTTCATGCTTGGGTTAATATACATAGTGATGGACTAATTTTATGACTTTAGAGAGCTTTGAACTGTAGATACATACAGAATATAGAAAGTGTCTTAGTGTCTTTGGAGTAATACGGTGAAAGGAATTAAAAACAGAGCAGATTGAGTTACAGGAAGATCATGGGATCTTCCATATTGAACTGGAAATGCCAGAATAACATTCTATGTGAGGACCTCTAAGAGTGAGGAGTTAGGTATTTAGAAATAAGCTGCATACATGCAGTGCTGGAAACCCAAAGAATAGACGTTTGCCAAAGACAGATTCTAGAATAGCATCATCCAATTTGCTCCAAAGTGTTTATAGAGACTTTCTAAGATGAGAGTAGGGTAGGTAGTGTTGCCCAGAGTTTATTGACAATATAATTCTTTTAGTAGATAACCTCTCAAGACTGATGTTACAAATAACACACTTTAATAAGTTTTCATCTAGACCAGCAAAGAGAAGAAGGTTCCTTATTCAGAAGAAAGTAGGGTCTGCTTCAGTAACAACCAACCTCCATTCTCAGTAGTTTAAAAAAACAAAAGTTTATCACTGGTTGACAGGGAAACTCTCCTATACACTATCACTTAGGAAACCAAGTTGATGGAACAACCACTATCTTGAATGTTGTGCCTGCACCAGAGGGATAAAGACCTCTGATGGGTGGGTCTTCAGTTTATCCCTTAAATATTCTGGCATGGAAAAGACACATAATACTTATCTTTACAACTTACTGGTCGGGACTAGTCTCATGTCTCACTGAACTACAGAAAGATTAGAAGTGTGATTTTACTATATGCGAAGAAGGTTTATCCTACCATGTGGTTATAATTATTAGATGAGCGGCAGTAGCATCAATCCCAAAGAGAAAACATTGAGGAATTCCCTTACTTACACAGCAGGGGAAAGGATCTTGAACAAAGAAACAATGTAAGGGTGTATGAAGGATTTCGTGGTATAGTTCAAGACACAGATTTTCCTGGGCTCTGATACAATGCTCTTTCCAGACTTCTCTTCCAAAGGTTTTTCTCCTTTCAAGGGGGGTTTTGTGGGGGGAGGAACTACTGGAAATTCTGTGTTGTCCCAAGTTTGCCTATGATATTCCAATTTTAAACCATTTCTCTTCTTCCCCGCTTAAGGTCACATCATTTTTGGATGGGAATGTTGATTCACCATGTTTCCAGCCCTCACCTGTGTCATTCTTTCTTCCTGAAATCCCTCCTTGTTTCCTGACCTGTTTTTACTTGGTGATCAACTTTTCCTTCCTTTCATGATTTAAGAAGGTTAGACAAGAATCATCCCACTTGACCTTTCTTGATTTCACTCTTGGGGTTCTCTTGCTCAGACTTTGGTGCAGGCCTTCATGGAGCCCCACTCCTGGACGGCCTGTTCTCCTGTCTCCACTTCACCCAACTCTTGTCGTAAAGCCAAACACCCTGATCAACCAACCCACAGGCCATTTTTTTCACTATACTTATGGTAGTGTGACATAGTATAAACTACATAGAATTTGGAACAGACAGACTGAGTAAAGCCTTGACTGTACCACTTCTAGTCCCTTGACCTTGAGTCCATTGCTTCTAACTTCATTAAATCTTTCTTTCCTCACTTGCAAAATGGGGTCCATGATGCAAAAATCTCACAAAGTAGTTGCGATGATGATAGAAGGATGGTATATAGGAACTGAGGAACTGAATACAGTCCCTGTATCAGTTATCCATGACTAAATACCAAACTACCCAAACACTTTGTGGCTTAAAACAAAACAATTTCTTACTGCCTACAAGTCTTTAGGTTTTCTGGGAAGTTCTTATCTGTCCAGGCTTTGAAGATCTCAGCTGGTCTCACACATGTGTTTGTGTCTTCTGGTGGGTCAATTGGGGCTGGCTAGTCTAGGATGGCCTCATTCATTGTTTGGCAATTGTCTCTCAACTTGGGAGATGGGTCACTTGACTGACCATGTGTCTTACATTATCTAGCTGGCCTAGGCTTGTCTTCATGGCAGCTGGCAAAGATCTAGGAGACAAAGCAAATGCATGTAAAACCTCATGGACCTACATTCAAAGCTAGTACAGTCACTTCTGCCACATTCTATTGGCAAAGCAAAATCCCAATCCAAAGATATGAGGGTTAGAGAGAAAGACTCCACTTAATGGAGGAAGCTGTTAAGTAGCATTGCAAAGGATGTGGATACAGGAATACACGGAGGCTCAGAACCATTTTGTAAGCAATCTATCAGAGTTCCATTTTCTTTCTCCCTCTCTCAAGTCTTTCCCGAATGGTCCTACCTATTGTAACCTTCTCAAAGTCCAGGGCTACATTATATACATTTCTATTTTTCATATTTCCTAAGCATCCAATGAACAGTACCACTATCATCACTACCACTCATTAAATGTTGACTATATTTAATGCTCTGTTTTAATCACTTTTTAAAACATCACTTTGTCCTTATGACTATTCTCTTTGTAAGTGCTACTCTTGACTGTCTTCCCATTCCCATATACTTAGTAGGTTCCCAGTATAACTCTACTAAAGGCACTTTTTTTTCTGCCTCACGCTACTCCTTGGGTTTAGCACCTGCTTTGTGGTTCCAAGAGATGGGGCCAGAAGTGCAACAGTGAGTCAATCAATCCCATCTTTGATTTCTCCCAAAATCCACTTCTATGTATCACCTGTCTCACCTCCAGTTCACCCTACAGATTTGTTATCCTGGATTGAATTCAGTCTCCCATGAACTCTTGTAATACTTCCTATGCCTCACAGTACCCATATTACTCATCTTGTTCACCCACACACTACCTACTCCCCTCCATTCATGTCTTTGCATACAATCCTCTCAGCCCTCTGCTTATATGAGTTTATCACAGTTATTTTCCAGAGAAAGATATCAAAACCCTATGCTTAGTCATAAAGAACAATGATAACACCAATGTCTTTCTATTGCCAAGTTCTTGTCCTGACATCTCATTTGATCTCTGGACCCACCCAGCTAGATATGTGAGGCAGGAAAAAGAGTCCCTGTTCACAGGCAGGAAAACTGAGGCATAGTGAGGTTTATTGCCTTGCCCAAAGTCATATAATATATTAATGCTCAAGACAAGAAGAAAAATTGGGATTTATAATCTATAGACCAGCAATGGTTATACCCTCTTATCATTCAATGTGATTTATTCGGAAGTTTCTTACTTTTCTCTAGCTTTTTTTGTCTGCTATGCAGCAATGCTAACTCAACATAAGCAAAGGACATCTAGTGGACATTGATTATATGCGAAGCACAATTCCAACATGGAAGGTATGTGAAGTCTGTCCATCCAAGGAGAAACACTGGTGTGCTGTATACAAAAGGTCTTTGTATTTAGGCAAACCTGGTTAAGCCTCTATCTCCTGCTCATCTTGAAATATCGGGCAACTTGCACAATATGTCTGATCCTCAGTTTCCTCCTTCTTTAGAAGTGAGAATTAACCTTCACACCACAGGATTATTAGGAAGATTAAATGAGATGATGCAAATAAAGCTCTGACACACTGGAGCCCTTCTGCAGGCCATTATTATTGTTAATAAATATGAATGAGGTAAGAATGACTCATGTTACTCAATTGCTCAACTGTTCCTTGTTCAATCTTCATCACATTTATGTCCCTGTTATTCATTCCCATGTTTGTCTGCCAAAGACAAACCTTTTTTTTTCTTATGTGCCAAATTCCCAGATGACCCTCGTAGCTCAAAGGAGTATTTTGAAACATAAGTGATAAGTGACATATTCTTTCCATTAAGTGTCTTTTTTTTCCCTTAGGCAAAGCTGAATAGGAGATTGAGGGAACAGTAGCTTAGGAAAACACTAATATCCAAAAAATAGGTAGAGACACAATACTGGGTTCTTGGCTCTAGACTGCTACAGAATTCAGCCTCTGATAGTAAATACAGCAGCCCCGATTATAATGCTAAGGAGAATAGTCTGTTCAAATCTAAAATTCTTCGAAGTCAATTTTACATGAGTTGCTGCTTTTTAAATTTTATTTCAAAGTATCAGAACTCACAAAAGTTAAATTTAGACAAATGGTAAGGATTTCCTTCCAATGCCTCGATGTTGTAACAGTAAGTACTATGTATATAAAATTTGTTTTGTGCTTCTTTGTTCACAAGCAGGTTTGCATATATTTCTTTCTACTTAGTTATCTAAAGACCCATGTGAGTTAAAGTAATATTACAGTTCATCTGTAAAATTGGAGGAGAAGAAATTGGACTCAGGAGTTGAAGCGGCATGTCCAAGTTTGCGGTGTTAGTGATGGGAGAGTTGGAACTTGAATGTATATTCCTAGCATCAGTGCTTTCCCACCCCAGCCTAGCCACCTTGGAACCTCAATGGCTTATTGGAGTAAGATAAAATGGGACCAAATAGGATAAAATGGAATGGGATAAAATGGGAAGAATTTTCTTCCACATTCAGCTATACAGGAAAGTTTACAAAGCATGACTTCCTTCTTGAAGAGTGGAAAGTTGGAAAGCACTGAATGAATCTGTAGAAGACAGATCACTCTGTGAAGGAACAAGGAAGAAACTGAATAATTCAGTGAACGTTAATGGGCTTTTCAGAACATGACAGCCGTCTGTTCCCATTCCCAAACCAGAAGGCCACTGAGCCAGCATTCTTCCTGTCTGGGGACAAATAAGGAGTGCTTTCTAGTAGGTAGAGTCTCCTTGACTAGTGAGAAAAGTTGTCTTCCCCTTTTCTGGGCGCTGATTTACATAGATGTTGACTTGCTGGGTGCTGATTTACACAGAAGTTGGTGGGGCAAAGTGAGGTGGTAAGAATCTTGAGGGCTTCTCTCCTTTTGTATCTACTGTTATACACAAGGGCAGTGGAGATATACCAGATAGTTTCCTGGCCACTTGATAGCTAGCTTACATCTCTGATGTCATGATGTTAATTACCATTATGGATATTATCTTCCCAACTGTAAAACAAGAGAGCTAGGCTTCTGTCTCTGAACATCTTTGAGTTCCAAAACGTTACTGTTCTCAATCACTTACCATATCTTTTCATGTTAACATCAACAGATCGATGTCATTCTTTTTCATGACCACATTGAATACCACAGTGGAAAGTGTTGTTTTGTGTTGCTCTGTTTTGTTTTGCTAAAAAGCCTCTAGTGATAGACATTTCAATTTTTTTTTCATTTTTTGATATTATACACAGTTTTCTAATGTACTTGCATATTAGTGTATTTGGGCAAATACGTTAGAAGGTAGCTTTCTTGAAAAGGATTGAAGAAGTCAGGGCACATGTGTATTTTAAAATTAAATTTATACTTCCAAGTTCACTTCCAAAAACTAATGTCGTGAACATTTTATTCCATTAAATCTCAAATGACTCTAAAGACTACAGTAGAAGCAGAACCCCTATCAGATTTGTTTGGAATATTGATGATTATGATGATAATGATGGTCATGGTCAACATTTGTAATATTCTTGCAATGAGGAAGTATTATGCTCTGCATCATTCAGATCTTGTAGGTATTGCACAAGAGATAAAGGAGGCAGAGAAATGAAAGTAACATGTCCAAAAATAGATAGGTAGTCAATGAAAGAACCATGATTTAAGCCTATTTCTTTATGACTCTAAAGCCTACTCTACCACTGCAATAGTACACAAGTGCTTACCATACGCTAGCATTATGAGATGTTCTGCTTGGAAAAACTGCATAGTAAATGAATGGGTTCCGTGACCAAACAATTTTTGGAAACTTTTTATATAGCCTGTACAATTTTGGAGATTCACAGTACTCATTAACTAAATAAATGCTCTAGAAAGGTGTTTAACCAAGCCAAATAAGCATTTTTCAAACTTACTTGATTGTAAAACCCTTACATTAAAACATGCCTATTCTGAGGAACACACTTTGAGAAATGTTTTCCTGCTTACACAGTATCTCTATGATTCATTCATAGAATCTCAGGAATTTTTTAAGTTGCTTAATGTCATTTCCAATGAAATGTTGACATGGATAACATTCTTCCCATAAACATTTGCAGAAATGGGAGTTTACTACCTTGTAGACCAGCGAATTCCATCTGAGGATTCCTCTGCTATTAGAAAGTTGTTTCTCACCAAGTCAATCCCACGTATCTTTGTGAAATGTAATCACTGGATCTAATTCTATTCATTTGTAGTTTCATAGGATACACTGAATCCCAGTTTTTAGGTTTTTGATGCCAATGATCACATCTTAGTTCATTCCTCATCATCTTATCCCTTCGTGGCTCAAATTTCTTGCTTGTTCTTATCTGGTTTGTTTTACGTCATCACTTCACTGTCAAAATTATTCTCTATTTAACATACTACTCTTTGTCTATATTGGTAGCAAAGTATAATTCCCAGAGCTGGACATGCCATTCTAAGTGTGGATTGACCAGCCTGAATTAGGATAAAACCAGTCTCTTGCTCGAAGCATTCCATTTCTATTAACATGTCCTAGTTTGGAATAGTTTGGTTTTATAGCCACAGCACACTGGAAACTCCAAGCAAACTTAAAAGCAATTCACCCTCTTAATATCTATTCATTTGAAAGGGAGGGTGTTAATTGTAGCAACTATTGAATAAAGCAGACATATAGGTGATTACAAAGTTTTGTTCAGTACAGCTCTGACTGCAAGTAGTATTAAGCTTTGTGGTCTCCCAGCTTAAAGAGTTATCTCTCTACTCAGAGAAGTTGATGCATTCAGGTAGGAGAGGGGAATGGAAAGAGTAAAAGATGAATTATAGCAATTATTTGGCAAAAATTGCAAGAAAAAAATATTGAAAGTATAGACCAAAGGAAAAAAATTACAAACCAAAGTAAGAAAAGCGTATGGCTAGTATGACCTGGCATTTTGCCTATGTCTTCTTTTTTAATTCTTATATCATGAACTATTTTTAAAGTGCAGAAACTAAGAACTTGAAAGGTTAAATGACTTTGTCCATGTATCCAGCTGAAAAATACAGAATCAAGTTTTCTGCCTAGTTATATTTGAACTTAAAGTCCTAAAATTCTAGAATTACAAGACTTTTCCCTGAAAACCCCTATATGAACCCTAATGTGTGCTGGGATAGAGCAGCAAAGTCCAGTGAGCTCCACTTCTGAGATGTGCCAAGGGCAGGTACTGGGCAAGAAGCAACTTTCAAAGACCTGAAATAGTCATGGGAAACTGCCCAATTAATAAGCCTCCTTCATAGCCTCTCAAGAAGGAATTCTCTTTCAGCTGCCACAATATGAATTAATTCTGAAAACCATAAGCCTTATAGACAACATGTTGGGGTCTTCTATTAGGCTTTCTTGGGCTCCAGTGATTTGGCCTATGTATCTTGTCTCCCTTTGAAATTGCCTCATTGCTTAGTGTAAGTTCCTCAGATCCCAGAAATATTTCTCGGTTGATGGAGAAGGAGCTACACAGGGCTGGATGACATCATTTTCCCATATGGAGGTTGGGATTTGCCAAGTTATTTACCTAAAAGTTTGATATTATCAATACTATTAATAAATATCATTATTATACATTTATTATGTGTCATGTGCTATGTTAAATGTCTCCTATGTAGTATCTCATCCAGTTATAACAGTCACGTTTTGAAGTATTATTATTTTTATTCCAATTTATCAATAGGGAAGCTACAAAGTTAACTTGCCCAGTCACACAGTGCATAAGGAGTGGTGCTAAAATTTGAATCCAAATTTGTCTGAACCAAGCCTAGTTAATTCAATACATACCCTGAAGTTTCTCAGGTTTTGGATGCATTGTAATCTTCTAGGTCTTAAGTATACCCCAAATCCAGATTCTGATTGAGTGAGTTTTCTAATGGACCAATCTGCATTTTGAATCTACATTTTGACAAGCAACACCGGATAATTCTGAGCATCGATTTTGCAAAGAAAACGTTCGGAAACTATAAGAGGAGATCCCTTTCACTATGAATTGTCACCTTTCTCCAAAACGTGAATATAATGTCCCTCTAATAAGGAAATAGCTGGAAAGTATCAAAGCTGAAAAAAGAAAGGCATTCCTGTCTGGAGAAAAGAAAAGTGATGAGGCTAAGATAATGAAAGAGGATGAACAATCCATCCTGAAATCCCAACACTCAGTGACTTCTAAAAGTTGTACCTACTGAGTGGGTTTTAATCACAGTGGTCTTCTTTAGCTTTTTCCCAGAGGCTTCCTGAATTGCTGGTGGGAGGATTTCCTGGACCAAAAAGAACACAGCAGCAAAATGGTGGGAAAGCCATGACTGGTCAGGGGCTTCATACGCAAATCAACCACCTCTCCTCTCCTGCTCTTTTCCAGACTCCTGCAACCAAGAGGAGTGAACAGAATTGGGAGCAAAAGTAGCCAGACAATGAGCAGTTTCCTGTGGAATATAAAATGTATAACTTATGCATTGCCTGGAAATACCATAAGAAATTAATATTTGTTACAGAAACAGTGGGGTTGCATTAATATTTTAATGGTGAATGAATATTTAATCCAAAACTCTGGATAGAAGGCAAACAAGACAACCATAGCAGGAACAGTTACACTACCAGGTTAAGGCTGCTGATGACTCATTGGATTTGTCAGTGGTAATAATGACACACAACTTATACATTATATAGTTCCTTTAACATACTGGTAAACACTCTTCAGAATCAAAATCAGGATAAGTTTTGTTATTCTTTGAGACGCAGCATGATGTATTAAATGGAGCAACTATTTGCAATCAGGGGAGCCTGGACTTGGGTAACAAGGCTTTAGTTTACTGGCTGTGAAACCGTAAATAAGTTCAATCACCTCTTGGAGCATTATCTTCAAGATAAAATGAACATCTACTTTAAAAGATTGTTGGCAGCATACATTATTCACTCAATGTTTCCTTTTTGTTCCTACTAATTTTTGCAATATGGTAAAACAAAACAAAATAAAACAGTGGCTGGAACATCTCTTAATTTAGCCCCAATTCTACTTCTTTGAGATAGAAAATAAAATTTCCATTTTCCTATTCCCCCTGAATACTTGAATGTGTCTTTCATCATTTCTCTTCAGTGGAAATTTCTGTAAATAGTTGGAGAAAACTATCTTGCTAGTTAAAATCCCAGTTCTATCTATGACCACTAAAATTAAATTACAATACATTGCCAATACCTGTTTTTTAAAAGCATTAAGGTGTCTCCCTATGGTCTCACTGTTAATGATCGTTTACAATATAATTGCAGAAAATCAATGAACTACCCCTGAAAGGTAATTCTACTCTCTTTCAAGGCTAGAATATGCCTGTGTAGCAAATGGTCCCTCTTATCTCTCCTCTGTGGTCCTGCTTTACTTCATTAACTTCTTTATTCTGCTATTTGGAACTTTCTATAGTTTAGTAGTTAAATACATGGGCTTTAGAGTTCAACAGCCATTGGGTACACATCTTCATTGGGATTCTTATTAGTAATATGGTCTTGAACAAGATAAACCCCCTAGGCCAAGGGTCCTAAGTTGTTACATTGAAATGATGACACCTATCTCATTGAATTATGAACATCTATGAAATATACATATAAAATAAAATATATTGTACCATTCTAAGTTACTTACTTAAATTTATTCAGCAAGGACTAATACCAATTCTTTTAGAACCCATTTCCTGTGTACTGAATTTCTATAATGCAGTAAGGAGACTTTTTTTTTTTTTTTTTTTTGAGACAGAGTTTCGCTCTTGTTACCCAGGCTGGAGTGCAATGGCAAGATCTCAGCTCACTGCAATCTCCGCCTCCTGGGTTCAGGCAATTCTCCTGCCTCAGCATCCTGAGTAGCTGGGATTACAGGCACACACCACCATGCCCAGCTAATTTTTTGTATTTTTAGTAGAGACGGGATTTCACCATGTTGACCAGGATGGTCTCAATCTCTTGACCTCATGATCCACCCGCCTTGGCCTCCCAAAGTGCTGGGATTACAGGCATGAGCCACCGTGACCGGCCCAAGAAGACTTTTTTTTAAGTGTAAGGTTACAGTCAATAGCTTACCACAACTCAAATACAATATATTCTATCCAAGAGCAAAACGCCTCAGTGGCTTTAAGTTTTGGTATTTAAGTGTAGTGTGATAGTTTAGTTGCTCATCTCATATGGCCCAATCTGGAAACAAACACATAGAGTACAATAGGCCATTCACAAGAGTTAGAAAGATTACTTTATTGCTTTCATTCACTTTCAAAGAACCCAGGTATTACTGAGCTTATCCATCCTTTTCTCATATTCACTGTGAATAAAAAGTATTCTAATATTTAGATGTTTCTTCTGATCCTAGCTATTGTCATATTCTTCTATATGAATCTAAGACTCTGAATCTCAGTTGTCCATTTCTTAAAGAGAATATGTTCAGTGATGGAATCAAGTGCTATTTTATTCTCACTTCTCTAAGAAATTAACTATGTGGGACATTAAGTAAAGAATTTAAAAAATAATTTACATGGAAAATCTCAATGACTCTACAAAAGTACTCCCAGTATGTTAGTAAGTTTAGCCAGATTGTAGGAAACAAAGTAAAAAGAAAAGAAAATCAATAGTATTTCTATATTCTAGAAATGAACAATTAGAAACTCAAGTTTAAAACAAAATACTATCCATCAAAGTTCAAAAACAAAACAAAACAAAAATCCCGAAATTTTAGGTTTAAGTCTGTGGTATAAATCTAATAAAACATGCACAGGATGTTTATTAGTAGCTCAAAACTACACAAAATTTATGAAAAAGTTAACAAATACTTCAATGGTAAGACATACTATGTTCATGGATTGGACATCTCAACTAAGTAAAAAAGTCAGTGATATGGTTTGGCTCTGTGTACACACCCAAATATCATCTTGTAGCTCCCATAACTTCCACATATTGTGGCAGGGACATGGTGGAAGATAATTGAATCATGAGGGTGGGTTTTTCTCATGCTGTTCTTGTGACAGTTAATAAGTCTCACAAGATCTGATAGTTTTTAAAAAATGGGAATTTCCCTGCACAACCTTTCTTCTCTTGTCTGCCACCATGTGAGATGTGCCTTTCACCTTCCACCAAGATTGTAAGGCCTCCCCAGTCACCTGGAACTGAAAGTCCAATAAACTTCTTTCTTTTTTAAATTGCCCAGTCTTGAGTATGTCTTTATCAGCAGCATGAAAATGGACTAATGCAATAATTTGGTACCACTAGTGTAGGGCACTGCTGAAAAGATACCCAAAAATGTGAGAGCGACTTTGGAACTGGGTAATGAGCAAAAGTTGAAACAGTTTGGAGAGCTCAGAAAAAGATAAAAAAATGTGGGAAAGTTTGGAACTTCCTAGAGACCTGTTGAATGGCTTCAGCAAAAATGCTGATAGTGATATGAAGAATAAGGTCCAGGCTGAGGTGTTCTCAGACGAAGATGAGGATGAACTGAAGAAAAGGTGACTCTTCTTATGTTTTAGCAAAGAGAATGTTGACACTTTGTGAACATTCTGGCCTAGAACCCTTCCCATCTCCATCAACCCAGTGGGCAAGAATGCTCAGATATTCAGCAGACAATCTTTCCTAGTCTTGTAAAACAAAATGTACAAAACATTAGGTTACTAACTCTACTTCTGTTATACACTGGCAACCTCTTTAACATCTAGAAAGACTAGATGTTGTTAAAGTTAGGACTCGTTTGTCCTTTATGTACACTATATACACAGGCAAGTAAAACAAAATGCACAGAGATAATAATTCATCTTGCCTTGCTGTAAGCAGGGTGACATAGAACTCTCTGCACCTCCCCTTCTTTCCTCCTCCCCTGAACCACTGTACACCGTGAGTATTACTCAACAGGCCATTCCCCCAAAAAAACATTTCCTACAAACTGTAACAAAAAGATATTTACAAAATGTGATTTTACTACCTCTAATTTTAACATCAGGCACTTCAGAACATCTGAAAACAGACGTTTCAAAAAAGTTTAGCATTGTCAACTATATATACAGTAGTGAAGAATAAAATGCACACAAAACAATGACTTGAATATAAAGATGTCTTCTAAATATGACCAGTCTAGCATAGAACCTTCTTCTCCTCCTCCTCAGGTCTTCCAGCTCCACATCATCTAACCCACTGAACAAACAAGGACCTATCGCTTCCAGAGGCCATCTAACAAAAGTCATCTCCAGAAGATCTGTATTTTCTATGATTTCTTTTAAACAAATGAGAATTTACAAGATGCGTGGTTTTCTAACTCTACTTTATCATACATCGGCAACCTCTTTACATCTAGAAGGACTGGATGTGACACACGTTTTCTATTAAAAGGTTGGGGTGGAGTTGAGAGCAGCTTTTTCATATTTTATACACAGGCCTTCCATAAACGGCCAGTAAATCTTCCCAGAGGGTGGTGGGCATTTCCAATGGGCCAAACATGGCCTGTCATTCTACCGTTTCTTTCTTCTGACAGCAAGGTCTGGTAGAATGAAGACTAACAGCCCGATGGCCGTTAACCGTTCCACCCATCGTGGTTCGGAACTTCACTCACCTCCCAGGCCTGTTTAGGCCTTTGTCCTAGGTAGGTCTCGCCCAATGAGGACAGAGTCGTCACTGGGGAACCGGATCTGCACGGCTCCATGGCCTAAAGAGGCAGCCGAGCCTGCCTGCGTCCTTAGGCCGCCTTCCCAGGCCCTCTATGACCTAACGGCCTTCGCTGTGCAGCATTCGAGCGGCCACCATGGTTCCTGGTCCGCCCCTCCCGCCGCCACCCAAAGGCGTTGCATCCGGGCAGCTCAGCTGGGGCTCTGTCGAGGCCCAGCACACTTGGGCCAGGAGGCCCAGTGGCCAGCAGCGTCCAGGCTGGGGTATTGGCTGGGAGAAGCCATCGCCGCCATCAATCACCGAAGTTGGGTGGGGTAGAGAGGTTCGCCACGGCTTCAAAGCCTGAGCCCGGCCAGGCCAATGGGCAGCCACAGCGGAGGCCTCCGGTGTCTGAAGGGCAGAGGTACGGCCAGTCCCGGGGCCCTGCAGCTCACCCGCCAGCCCGGGGCCGGAGGGCCTGGAGGGCCCAGGGGGAGCTCGCCGTGCCCTGCGTCTCTCCGCGTTCTCTGCCAGACCAGAACTCCGGAACAGACTTCTATGAATGCTTACCTTTTCGTTTTCCCTGGAAGAATCCATGAAGTATTCTTCGTGGTGGAGTGCGCATGATGGATAGACAAGAAAGGGAAAAAGCAAGAAGTCTGCATTCATAAGAGAAGGTGCAGTCCTGTTACAAAATGTCTGTGTTGTCAAGGAAAGGAAGGATCCTTACCATTCCCTGCCGGAAGCTGTGCAAAATACCCTACACATCTAATTTCACTTAATCTCCAAACTCCCCTAGGAGGTGGGAATTGTATCAGCAACAGAATTCACCTCTGCCTCTCTTAAACAACAGGTGTTGTTGGGCAGAGAACAAAGAGACATCTGTAGCCCTCCACCCCTGTGAATGCTGACACTGAGACACCTCCACTCCAACTGAGAATCCCCTCTCCCTCATTCCATTGTATCTGACTCATTCACTTAACCTAGAGAGTCCAAGGCAGGGGCATCCAATGAGCCACTTCAGGGTTGCGCCATTCAGTCCAGGACACACGAAAAGATGCAAATCTCATATTTACCTTTCTGCTCTCCTTCCAGACACAAAATGAAGTCCCCCAAATGGTACAAGTCTGTATCCATGGCATACCAAAATGACAATTGCCTACTGTAGGTACTATCATCCCAATTTTATAGATGCAAGCTTCAGGCAGAGAGAAGTGAAAAGAAAAAATGTCCCACGGTCGCATAGCTAGTTTTAATGATTTTAGATTTTAGACTTATGTAACTGGGTCTAAACACAAGACCCAAGGTCTTCCTACTATAATTTTCACACCAGTTTTTTTCTCTCTGATGTGGTGCTTCTTATTTTATTTTTATTTTTTGAGACAGAGTTTCATTCTGTTGCCTAGGCTCACTGCAACCTCCACTTCCCAGGTTCAAGCAGTTATCCAGTCTCGGCCTCCAGAGTTGCTGGGATTACAGGCCCATGGATTTTACCATGTTGGCCAGGCTGTTCTAAAACCCCTGACCTCAGGTGATCCACCCATTTTAGCCTCCCAAAGTGCTGGAATTATAGGCATGAGCCACCGTGCTTGGCTGGTGCTTCTTAAATTCTACTCCCTTATACATTGTGGGAGTCGCACCACGTTAATTTTTTTTTTCTCTTACCATTGATGCATGCTAGCCCGATTTGCCAACTCCTGGGACTTCCTGCCTCTCAATTATTTGTGTGTGGGCTTCCTGAGGCCAAAAAAAGCCCACTTGTCTTGTGTCTGAGACAGACCCAAAATAAAGTGGGAGAATCAACATTTGGGTGCATCCCTCAACCAATGACTGACAAGCACTGGTGTGTAAATAACCCAGTTTCCCAGCTCCTCCGATAGGTTTTTTTTCTAATGTGGTAAAACACATGCAATGTAAATGTACCATCTTAACCATTTTTAAGTGTATAGTTCGGTAGTGTTTGGTATATTCATTGTTGTGCAACCACTCTGCAGAACTTTTTCTTTTTACAAAACTGAAACTAAACTCTATGCACATTAAACACTAACTGCCCATTTCCCCACTCCTGCCAGCCTTTGGAATAGTTTTAGTACAAATGGTACTTATTCTTCTTTGAATGTCAGGTAGAATTCAGCTAAAAATCCATCTGTTCGAGGGCATGTACTTGTTGGAGGATTTTTTTATTATTGATTCAATCTCACTGCTTGCTATTAGGCAGTTCAGGATTTCTTTCTTGTTCTGCTTTGGAATTTATTTTAGATTTTATTTTATTATTAATACTTTAAGTTTTGGGATACATGTGCAAAATGTGTGGGTTTGTTACATACATCCCCTAGATGCCACTCCCCAACAGGCCCTAGTGTGTGATGTTCCCCTCCCTGTGTCCATGTGTTCTCATTGTTCAACTCCCACTAATGAGTAAGAACATGTGATGTTTAGTTTTCAGCTCTTCTGTTAGTTTGCTGAGAATGATGGTTTCCAGTTTCATCCATGTCCCTGCAAAGGACATGAACCCATCCGTTTTTATGGCTGCATAGTATTTCATGGCATATATGTGCCACATTTTCTTTATCCCGTCTATCACTGATGGGCATTTAGATTGGTTCCAAGTCTTTGCTATTTTGAATAGTGCTGCAATAAACATATGTGTGCATGTGTCTTTATGGTAGAATGATTTATAATCCTTTGGGTATATAGCCAGTAAAGGGATTGCTGAGTCAAATGGTATTTCTGGTTCTAGATCTTTGGAAAATTACCACACTGTCTTCCACAATGGTTGAACTAATTTATACTCCCACCAACAGTCTAAGAGTGTTCCTATTTCTCCACATCCTCTACAGCATCTGTTGCCTCCTGACTTTTTAATGATGGTTATTCTAACCGGTGTGAGGTGGTATCTCATTGTGGTTTTGATTTGCATTTCTCTAATAACCAGTGATGATGAGCTTTTTTTAGTGTTTGTTGGCTGCATTAATGTCTTCCTTTGAGAAGTGTTGGTTCATCTTTCACCCACTTTTGGATGGGACTGTTTGTTTTTTTCTTGCAAATTTGTTTACATTCATCATAGTGACTGGATATTAGCCTTTTGTCAGATGGATAGATATTCTCTCATTCTGTATGTTGCCTGTTCACTCTGATGATTTTCTTTTGCTGTTCAGAAGCTCTTTAGTTTTATTAAATCTCATTTGTCTATTTTGGCTTTCATTGCCATTGCTTTTAGTGTTTTAGTCATGAAGGCTTTGCCCATGCCTATGTCCTGAATGCTATTGCCTAAGTTCTCTTTTAAGGTTTTTATGGTGTTAGGTCTTACACTTAAGTCTTGAATCCATCTTGAGTTAATTTTTGTGTAAGGTGTAAGGAAGGAGTCTAGTTTCTGTTTTCTGCATATGGCTAGCCAGTTTTCCCAATACCATTTATTAATAGGGAATTATTTTCCCTTTGCTTATTTTTGTCAGGTTTGTCAAAGATCAGATGGTTGTTGGTGTGTGGCGTTATTTCTGAAGCCTGTGTTCTGTTTCATTTGTCTATATATCTGTTTTGGTACCAGTACCATGCTGTTTTGATTACTGTAGACTTCAGTATAGTTTGAAGTCAGGTAGCTTGATGCCTCCAGCTTTGTTCTTTTTGCTTAGGATTATCTTGGCTATATGGGCTCTTTTTTTCTTCCATATGAAATTTAAAGCAGTTTTTCTAATTCTGTGAAGAAGGTCAATGGTAGCTTGATGGGGATAGCACTGAATCTATAAATTACTTTGGGCAGTACGACCTGTTTCACGATATTGATTTTTCCTGTCCATGAGCATGGAATGTTTTTTCATTTGTTTATGTCCTCTCTTATTTACTTGAGCAGTGTTTTCTCATTCTCCTTGAAGAGGTCCTTCACATCCCTTGTAAGTTGTATTCCTAGATATTTAATTCTCTTTGTAGCAATTGTGAATGGGAGTTCACTCATGCTTTGGCTCTTTGTCTTTTACTGGTGTATAGGAATGCTTGAGATTTCTTGTACATTGACTTTGTATCGTGAGACTTTTCTGAAGTTGTTTATCAGCTTAAGGACATTTTGCGGGAGGAGATGGGGTTTTCTAAATATATAATCACACGTCATGTGCAAATAGAGACAGTTTGACTTCCTCTCTTCCTGTTTGAATACACTTTATTTCTTTCTCTTGCCTGATTGCCCCACTGGGTTTGTCATAAATAGCTATTATTATTTTGAGATACATTCCATCAATACCTAGCTTATTGAGAGTTTTTAGCATCAAGGGGTGTTGAATTTTATTGAAGGCCTTTTCTGCATCTATTGAGATAGTCATGTGGGTTTTATCACTGGTTATGTTTATGTGATGGATTACATTTATTGATTTATTGTATGTCGAACCAACCTGGGATCCCAGGGATGAAGCCAACTTGATCATGGTGGACAAGCATTTTGATGTGCTGCTGGATTCGGTTTGCCAGTATTTTATTGAGGATTTTCATACAGATGTTTATCAGGGATATTGGCCTGAAAAAAAATGTGTTTTATTGTGTCTCTTCCAGGTTTTGGTATCAGGATGATGCTGGCCTCAAAAAATTGTTTAGATGTGGATATTGAGGAAAATATTGAAAATAGACCAGAAAGACCTGATGTCCTAGAAGGCAAATACTAATCTCTGATAAAACAGACTTTATACCAACAAAGATCAAAAAAGATCAAGAAGGGCATTACATAATGGTAAAGGGATCAATGCAACAAGAAGAGCTAACTATCTTAAATATATATGCACCCAATACAGGAGCACCCAGATTCATAAAGCAAGTTCTTAGAGACCTACAAGACTTAGACTCCCACACAATAATAGTGCAAGACTTTAACACCCTATTGTCAACATTAGATCAATGAGACATAAAATTAGCAAGGATATTCAGGACTTGAACTTAGCTCTGGACCAAGCAGACCTAACACGTATCTACAGAAGTCTCCACCTCAAATCAGCAGAATGTCCTTTCTTCTCAGGACTACATTGTGCTTATTCTAAAATTGACCACATAATTGAAAATAAAACACTTTTCAGCAAATGCAAAAGGACAAAAATCATAACAACCAGTCTCTCAGACCACAGGGTAATCAAATTAGAACTGAGAATTAAGAAACTCACTCAAAACTGCACTACATGGAAACTGAACAACCTGCTCCTGAATGACCACTGGGTAAATAACAAAATTAAGGTAGAAATAAATAAGTTGTTTGAAACCGTTGAAAACAAAGACACAATGTACCAGAATCTCTGGGACACAGCTAAAGCAGTGTTTACAGGGAAATTTATAGTACTAAATGTCCACAGAAGAAAGTGGGAAAGATCTAAAATCAACACCCTAACATCACAATTAAAACAACTAGAGAAGAAAGAGCAAACAAATTCAAAAGTGAGAGAAGACAAGAAATAACTAAAATCAGAGCAGAACTAAAGAAAAGAGAGACACAAAAAGTCTTCAATAAATCAGTAAATCCAGGAGCTAGTTTTTTGAAAAGATTAACAAAATAGACAGACTGCTAGTCAGACTAAGAAAGAAGAAAAGAGAAGAATCAAATAGACACAATAAAAAATGATAAAGGGGATATCACCACTGATCCCACAGACATAGAAACTACCAGCGGAGAATACTATAAACACCTCTATGCAAATAAACTAGAAGATCTAGAAGAAATGGATAACTTCCTGGACATGTACACCCTTCCAAGACTAAACCTGCATGGTTCAGGATTTCTAAATCTCCCTGATTCAAGGTTGGTGGGTTTTTGACTCTGGGAATTTATCTATTTTATCTAGTGTTTTCGTTTGTTTGTTTTGATGGAGTCTCACTCTGTCTCCAGGCTAGAGCACGGTGGTGCAATCTTGGCTCACTGCAACCTCCAACTCCCTAGCTCAAGTGATTCTCCTGCCTCAGCCTTCTAAATATCTGGGATTACAGGCTCATACCACCATGCCCAGCTAATTTTTGTATTTTTAGTAGAGATGGGTTTTCACCATGTTGGCCAGGATAGTCTCAAGTTCCTGACCTTGTTATCCACCCGCCTTGGCCTCCCAAAGTGCTAGGATTACAGGCCCGAGCCACTGCACCCAGCCTCCTCTAGTTTTTCTAGTTTGTGTACATAGACGTTTTCATACTAGTCTCAAATAATATTTTGTATTTCTGTGGTATCAGTTGTAATGTCTTCATTTTCATCCCTGATTAAGCTTATTTCAGTCTTTTCTCTTCTTTTCTTGGTTAATTTAGCTAATCAATTTTGTTTATCTTTTCAAAACCCAACTTTTAATTTCATTGTCCTTGGTATTGTTTTCTTGGTTCCCAGTTAGCTTTGTTCTTCTCTGATCTTTGTTATTTCTCTTCCTCTTCTAGCTTTGCGTTTAATTTGTTCTTGTTTCTCTAGCTCCTTGAGATGTAATATTAGGTTGTCAGTTTACATGCTATCTTTTTATTTCGGTCCCTGAGCTTCCCTAGGACTTTTTGTCTTTTTAATGTAGGTGTTTAGTGCTATAAACTTTCTACGTAGTGCTGCTTTTGCTGTATCTCAGAGGTTTTGATAACTTGTGCCGCTGATATCATTCATTTTGACATTTTTTTGTCTTTCCATCTTGACTTCCTTATTGATCCCAAAATCATTCAGGAGTAGATTATTTAATTTTCATGCATTTGTGTAGTTTTGAGGGAAGCCATTAGCATAAGTGAGGTAACTCAGGAATGGAAAGCCAAATACCATGTATTCTCACTTATAAGTGGAAGCTAAGCTAAGGATACTCGAAGATATACTGAGTGGCATGACACACACTGGAAACTCAGAAGGGAAGAGTATGAGAAGTGGGTGAGAGATAAGAAATTACCTAATGTGCACAATGTACACTATCTGGGTGACAAGTACACTAAAATCCCAGACTTCACCGTTATATAATTCATCCATGTAACCAGAAGTCATTATAACCCTAAAGCTATTGGAATATTTTTATTTAACAAAAGGCAATCTTATTCCAACAAGATAGAGGACTAGGGTATTAAATGTCTCCCCCGCTCCCCTGCTCCCATTACGCCTTGGGTTGCCTGAAGCCACAATTATGATCTTGTTTGCTTATTTGTTTGTTTGTTTGTTTTTGAGACAGCGTCTTGCTCTGTCTCCCAGGTTAGAGTGCACTGGCATGCTCCTGGCTCACCACAACCTCTGCCTGCTGGATTCAAGCACTTCTCCTGCCTGCCCCAGCCTCCCAAGTAGCTGGGATTACAGGTGCATGACACGACATCTGGCTAATTTTTGTATTTTTAATTAGAGACGGGGTTTCACCACGTTGGTCAGGCTGGTCTCGAACACCTGACCTTATGATATGCCTGCCTCAGCCTCCCAAAGTGCTGGGATTACAGGCGTGAGCTACTGCGGCCGGCCATAATTGTTTTGTTGTCTGTCCATTTACTTATGCTCCCTCCGAGGTGAGCAGCAAGATTTCTCAGGAACAAATATTCAAGGATTCTGGTGGAAAGACTGAATGATGAGGCTTTTCTTCTCTATTTGCATTTCCTTCCTTCCTTCCTTCCTTCCTTCCTTCCTTCCTTCTTTCCTTCCTTCCTTCCTTCCTCCTTCCCTCCCTCCCTTCCTTCCTTCTTTCCATGTTACACTGTCTCTCTTGATCACTAAGTCATTCACTTTCAAAATGTACTAAACAGCTATTCTATGAGAGACTTTATATTAATCATAAGAGAAACCAGACTTCTAATATTTAATAAAATTCATTTAAAAAGCATTGCCTCATCAAGGCCTCTGCTAGATGTGGGAGATGCTGGGTCTACGATGACGAACACATCACTGATTGTGATCTCAAGAAACCCATTGCCCTGTGAGGGGAGGCAGACATATTACTCATTTGTTTCATCACTGAATCCCTAGGGAGGATGCTGAAACCGTTGGCTCTTTTCCATCTTTAACATGCAGGACCATGCCTGGACTCCAGCTGATACGCAATAAATGATGAAACAACTACACTTATTAGAACACCTGTGGTGTGTCAGATATTTTACATGTTTTATTATTAATCCGTTTCCTAACCTGTGACAAAGCTGTGGTCAATCCCATTTCACAGATGAGGAAAAGAGATAGAGAGGTTAGGTAATTAATCAATCTTAAGTATCATTAAGAGATAAAATTTTTTAAATGGTAATGTAGGTCTACCTGATGCCAATGCGCATTATTTTCCTACTTTTCCATGCCTTTTATTCAAAAACTAAAAAACCTCTAGGTATTATTTATTTAAAGTTGATGAGACCTTTCTAATTTAAGAAAGAAACATTTTTTCTAATGGGCAGGAATTGAGTTGTAACCAATTTTGCATGGCAAGAACTTTAACAAATAAATATGTAAATATAACTGGCATGTCCCCTATGTCGTACTAGCCTGAAGTGTCTATAGCAAGAATCCCCAAATGTTGTTATTTCAAAGGCTAGCACCTGGACGATTGCAGGATCTTAGCACCAGCTAGCTAAAATCTCTTTCCAACGATTGTTGCTATTCACATATACTCAGTAGTAACTCGTCTTTTTTTTCTTCTATTTTGGTTCCTTTGTTGACAGCTCCTGTAGAAAGTTACTTGGGGTGGCTGTCACCATTAACATGGCACTCAAGATCCTGAATGACAATTCTGTGCTCCTGCTGAGGGAGATTCATGTCAAAGTCCCACAAAATATACTTCCAAAGTTTTTTTATCATTATGACTATGTGCTCAAAGTAATTTGTCAAAAAGACTTTGCCCATGGAGTAACTCACTCACCACATGCTCTCTCCACCACCTCAACAGTGGATCGAGAGCTCCTGCTGTATTTTCTACAGTATACATTGCATCGGACCCAAGTTATATTCCAGGCCTAAAGGAGGAGAATGTTCCACTCCTCAACTCTGCCTGATTCTTTATGATATGGTCTGAAGAAAATGTTCTTATATGTAGTAGATTGGTTGTAAAACTCTCACTCCTTTCTGAATCCATATTCATTGATAGTAAGCTCCCTAAATCTGAGTTTGGACCATGTGATTTGTTCAGTGAGATAATAACAAACTTGATATAAGTAGATGCTTGAGGAAGGACTTTCGGGAACATGCCTAGGCAGGACTGCTAGAGGATAAGGCATGCGAAACAGATATAGCTGTCCCAGGCAACGCAATTTTAGATTTGCCAGTACTCAGCTGATCACCTGAGTCCCAGAAAGACCAGGATAACTGCATAACCAAAACCAGCCTGATTTTGCAGAACTGTCCATTCAAGTCATAGACTGGTGAAAACATAACTTACAATTATTTCAAACCACTATATTTTAAATATATATATTTTTTAATTTTTGTAGTTACATAATAGGCATATATATTTATGGGGTATGTGAGATATTTTGACACAGGCATGCAATTTGTAATAATCTCATCAAAGAAAAGGGTACCCATCCCTTCAAGCATTTATCCTTTGTGAAACAAACAATCCAATTATACTCTTTTAGTTATTTAAAAATATACAAATAAATTATTATTGACAATAGTTACCTGTTGTACTATTGAATCCTAGGTCTTATTCATTTAACTATTTTTTCATCCATTAACCATTCGCACCTCCCCCAACCCCCTACTGCCCTTCCTGACCTCTAATAACCATCCTTCCCCTTCTACTATATCTCCATTAAAAACACCACTAATTTTTTCGTGTAATTTATTATACAGCTGTAACTAACTGATATACTGTGAGTTGTCTCACAAGTTATCTCACTGAAACAGATTATTTAGCTCCTGCTACCAACATTTCTCTCCAGAGAGTTATCCTCCTGTTTTCATCCTCCTGTATCACCCCTTTCCTTTCCACCCTTTCTCCCACAAATCTGTTTAAGAATTTACCTATGGTGCTATCAAAAAGTGGACACACACGACCTATTTCCCATTATATTCTTCTGTCCTTAACCCCCAACCCTTCTCCCACCTCTGCATTCACTAAGGTACCAATATGTTCTCTTCTCCTTCAATAAGAGAGAAAAGTAAACACAAGCCTCTTATATAAGTTAATTCATACAAACAGATGTCTATAGCGCTGCTAAATCTATCACTTGATTAGGCAGACATAAATAAGACTAAATTATCTTCAGACTAAGCAAGGATCTCACAAAAGAAAAAAGAAATACATATAAACATAATTTATATACAGTCTTCCCTTTGTATACAGCATTCTGCATATGCAGTTTCAACCAACCATGGGCTGAAAATATTATAAAACAAAACAATATAAAAGTACAACAGTTTATATTTTATTCTCCTAACACTGGTCTCTTTGTTTTTATTTTATTTTAATGTTTTTTAACATATAAGTCATTTTAACTGTTATTTTACACTCAGGAGGTACAAGTACAGGTTAGTTACATGAGTAAGATGGGACACGAATAATCCCGTCATCCAGACAGCGAGAATAGTACCTAACAGTTTTTCAGATCTCGCCTTCTTCCTTCCCTCCTCTATCTAGTAGTCCCCAGGGTCTATTTTTGCCATCTTTATATCCAAAAATGCCCAATATTTAGCGTCCACTTGTAAGTGATAATCTGCTATGTATGGTTTTCTGCTCCTGCCTTAATTCACTTAGGATAATGACTCTTTGCTGCATTCATGTTGCTGCAAAAGACATGATTTCATTAATTTTTATGGCTAAGTAGTATTCCACAATGTATATGTACCACATTTTATTTCTCCAAACGACCACTGATGAGTACCTAGGTTGATTCCATGTCTTTGCTATTATGATAGTTCTCCAAATTGCTTTTCACACTGGCTGATCTAATTTACATTTCTACCAACAGTATGTCAGTCTTCCCTTTTCTCTGCAGCCTCACCAGCATCTAATGTTTTTTGGCTTTTCAAAAATAGTCATTCTAAATAGAATTGTATTTTGGTTTTGATCTGCAATTCTCTAATGAATTGTGATATTTAGCACTTTTTCATATGTTTGTTAGCCACTTGTAAGTCTTCTTTTCAAAAGTGTCTCTTCATGTCTTTCATCTATTTTTAATGGATTATTTGTTTTTGCTTGTTGAATTGATTAAATTTCTTGTAGATTCTGAATATTGAATCTTTGTCAGATGTTTAATTTGTAAATATTTTTTCCCATTCTGTAGGTTTTTCTTTTACTCTGTTGATAGTTTCTTTTGCTGTGCAGGAGCTCTTTAATTAGGTCCCACTTGTCAATTTTTGGTTCTTTTTTGTTTTTTTGCAATTGCTTTTGGGGATTTAGTCATAAATTCTTTCCCAAGGCCAATGTCCTGAATGGTGTTTCCTAGATTTTCTTCTAGGATTCTTACAGTTCGAGTTTGCACATTTAAATCTTTCATTCCTCCTCTTGAGGTTTTTTTTCCCTCTGGTGAAAGGTAGGGGCCCAGTTTCATTCTTCAATCTTGGCTAACCAGCTACCTCAGCACTATTTATTGTATAGGAAGTCTGTTGCCCATTGCTTGTTTTTGTCAGTTTTGTCAAAGATCAAATGGCAGTAGGTGTGTGGATTTATTTCTGATTTCTCTATTCTGTTCAAATGGTGTATGCATCTATTTTTATACCACTATCGTGCTGTTTTGGTTATTGTAGCCTTATAGCATAGTTAAAGTCAGACGTGATGCCTCCACCTGTGTTTTTTTTGCTTAAGAACAATACAACAATTTTAAAAACACAAATAAGAAAACAATACCATCATGACAATCATTTACATTGCATTTACATTGTATTAGTTATTATAAGTAAACTAGAGATGATGTGAAGTATAAAGGAGGTGTACTTAGGTTATATGAGAATACAACACTGTTTAATATAAGGAACTTGAGCATCTTCAGATTTTGGTATCTGTGGGAAGTGCTGAAAACAATCCTCCAAGGATGAGGAGGGATGACTGTACACGAGCACATCATGGACACACACACTTAGATGTGACTTGTATGCATTACACAGAATAAGATTAAACCAATATGAATAAGTGGAGGAGATGATGAAGTGTAAAGTCGGAGAAGATTGCATTATGTTATAATACATTGTTACCACTAAGAGCAGCTCTCATTACTTATTTTGGCTTCTATTATATGTGAGCATCACACACACCCTTTCTTTTTTTTTTTTTTTTTGAGACGGAGTTTCGCTCTTGTTATTCAGGCTGGAGTGCAATGGCGTGATCTCGGCTCACCACAACCTCTGCCTCCTGGGTTCAGGCAATTCTCCTGCCTCAGTCTCCTGAGTAGCCGGGTTACAGGCACGCGCCACCATGCCCAGCTAATTTTTTGTATTTTTAGTAGAGATGGGGTTTCACCACCTTGACAAGGATGGTCTCGATCTCTTGACCTCGTGATCCACCCACCTCAGTCTCCCAAAGTGCTGGGATTACAGGCTTGAGCCACCGTGCCTGGCCACACATACCCATTCTTAACTGTAGCAGATTCTAAATTAGCAGAGTATAAAGTAGCGATCTGTTCATGCCCTCATCCTGACTTGTGATTTCACCAGAACACATGAAAAGCTTTGACTCTCTGGGAACTCATCATTTTTACCTAGTGGGAGACCAGGCCCAGCCCTGCCCAGCCATCCTGGTGGCATCAGAGAAAATCAGTCATGCTCTTACTTCTAAGAACCTTTTTCCTTTAGTCACATTGCTCAGACACCTGCAAACAGGTCCCCTTTTCCTTTAGTCCATGCTCTTTTCTTACCTAAAATAACCCCCAACATCAGAACAACATATCTTCCTCCTTTTCTGAGTCAAAATGGTTTCTGCATTTTGTGAGCAATATTTTGCTGGTGAAATACTTGATAAGGACCAAATATAAGCAAGAGAATGCAGTGAAAGAAGCACTGTACTGGGTGTCAAGGCACAGTTCTGATCACAGCTCTATCATCAACTTACTTTGCGAGCATGGACAAGTTATTTCAGGCTGGATTTTTGTCTTATTGTTTTTGAAATGCAGCACTTTTCTGAAGTGTTCTTTAAGACTTGATATAGTTTCAGAAACTGTATGAGTCGATCCTAAGGTTCTCGAATTGTGTCAGAAAGCTTGAAGCTGTGCTGCTTCAGGATCTAGATCTTAGATTCTATTATTATGTCCCTGGTCGCGACACTGTGATCTTTCACCTGATCTGCTTCAGTAGATTTCTATTTTGTTTCCCTGTTTCCCCTTTTTATTATTATTACTATAATTAATTATTATGTTATTATAATTATTACTATAATTAATTGTCCACAAGGATTATCAAGCAATGTCTATAAAGACAAATCAAATAATCTCCCCTTTTCACAAAAGCACTCTGTTTTCCATTGACCTTGTGGTAGAATCCAAATACCAGCTAAACTCAAACTGACCTTAACTTACATTACCAGCCTCATTTCCTATTACTCTTCCAGGCTGATAACCAGCAAAGAAATAAAAACTCCAGTCTCAAAGTCACATGAAATTGGATTCATTCAGCAATCTGAAAGAGTCTGGAAGTTGATTCTCACCCAAGAAACTCAGTAAGAAACACAGTCCTGATGGCACCTGAATCTTGGTATTGTGAGACCTTACTCAGAGTCCACTGGACTTTGTGTGAGATGCAGCCAAGCCAAACAAAACTTATAATCTACAGGATTGTGAGATAATAAATTTGTATTTGTTTAAAGCCACTAATGGGGTAGTACTTTTTTTTTTTTTACAACAGCAGCAGAAAATTAACACAACAAATGACAGGACTCATCTGTAAAGATTCCATGAAGAAAGAGGTTCCAAATCTCCTTCCATCTCTTTTAACTGCTTCTTCTCTCTTAGAACCTTTCATCCTACTTTTATGTCAGACAAATCCTGACATTCAAATTACTCCTAGTCTAGTCCTGGATGAAACCTCAACTGATATTGCTGACTTACCATCATTCAAACATGAAACCTGGGCTCTAGATGTAGCAGGTTGATTCCACTGAAGTCTTGGAATCCATTCTTTGTGCCACCCTTGAAGTTGGTAAGGGTAGGATAGGGCATGTCCAACATGGAAAAGGGCCTGTAAATTAAAAAATAGAAGAAACGAGCTATTTTGCAAAGAGGAGAGAGCTCAGGAAGACAAATGTCCACAAGGCCTCAAAGTGGTGAGGAAACAGACTTCTTTTAGTGCCAGAGAATATAAATTAAATGGATAGTGTGTATCATAGGTAACTTGTGTCTAGGGGAAAAAAACGCTAACCATCAAAGGTGTTCAGGATTACTTTTGGAGGTACTTAGATTTAGGGTATTGTATTTGAAGAGCATGGCCAAACTGACAGAAATTTGGAGCATTTCAGGATCTCTGGTCCAACATTCTTGTTTTGTCAATGAGCAAACCAAGGCCTAGAGAGCAAGACTTGCCTCATGACCTCTAAAGTCTTCTGCTATCATAAAATTTAGTTTAAATTATTCCTGCTGGAGAAAAACCATATGATCACCTCAACAGATGTAAAATAAAGGAACTTAACAAACTGTAACATCCTTTCATGATTAAAAAAAAATTATGTATAGAAGGAAAATACCTCAACACAGTAAAGGCCATGTGTAACAAATACAAAGCTAAAATTATACTCAATGAGAAAAAGTCAAATAATATTCAATAAGATCAGAAATATGACAAGGATGTCTACTCTCTCCACTTCTCTTCAACACAGTACTGGAAGTTCCAGTCAGAACAATGAGTCAAGAAAGAAATAAAAGGCATCCATGCTGAGTGAGGTGGCTCATGCCTTTAATCCCAGCATTCAGAGAGGTTAAGGTGTGTGGATGACTTGAGATCAGGAGTTGGAGACCAGTCTTGCCAACGTGGTGAAATGTCATCTCTACTAAAAATGCAAAACAATTAGCCAGGTGTAGTGTGGCGTGCCTGTAATCCTAGGTACTCAGGCATGAGTATCATTTGAATCTAGGAGGCAGAGGTTACAGTAAGCCAATTTCATGCCACTGTACTCCAGCCTGGGCAACAGAGAGGAAGGGGAGGGAGAAGAAGGAAGGAAAGGGGAAGAGAAAAAGGAAGAAAAAGAAATCTCAAAAAAAGAAAGAAGAAATAAAAGTCATCCAATTTGAAAAGAAATAAGCTAAATTATCCCTGTTCACAGGAAACATGATCTTACATATAGAAAACCCTAAACTACACACACACAAGCACACACACACGCATGCATGCACACACACATAATTGTTAGAACAAATAAATTGGTTTAGTAAGGTTGCAGGATGTAAAATTAACACAAAATTCAGTAGTATTTCTATACACTAACAATGAACAATCCAAAAACAAAATCAAGAAAATAATTTTATTTACAATAGGTGTAAAAAAAATAAACAGTAAACTTAGGAATACATTTCACCAGGGAAGTGAAGACTTATACACTAAAAACTATAAAATATTGATGAAAGAAATTGGAAAAGACACAAATAAATGGAAAGATATTACATCCATCCTAACCAAAAATCTCTACAGATTCAATGTAGTTCTTATCAAAATATGATAGAAATTTTTTACAGAAATAAGAAAAAAATTCTAAAATTCATACAAACTGCAAGAGAACATAAATATTCACAGCAATCTTAAGCAAAAAGAACAAAGCTGAATACATCATACTACCTGAATTCAAAATATACAACAAAGCTATAGTAATCAAAACAGCATGGTACTGGCATTAAAAAGCGACACATATACCAATGGAACAAAATAGAGTTTCAGAAATAAATACATGCATTTAGAGTCAACTGATTTTCAACAAAGGTGACAGGAATACACAATGGGGAAAGGATAGTTTCTTCAGTAAATGGTACTAAGACAACTGGATATTTAAATGCAGAACAATAAAATTTATATCACACCATATACAAATATCAACTTCAAATGCAATAAAGACTTAAATTTAAGACTTGAAACTGTGAAATTCCTAGAAGAAAACGGGAATAGTTCTATAACATTGGTCTGAGCAACGATTTTTTAGATACAAACTCAAAAGCACAGGCAACAAAAACAAAAGTAAAAATGGAAAAATAGGATTACTTCAGACTGGAAAATCCTTCTTCACAGACAAGGAAACCACCAACAGAGTAATCTATGGAGTGGGAGAAAATATTCGCACATCTTATGAGTTTAATATCCAAAAATATATAACCAACTCAAACAACTCAGTAGCAAGAAAACACATCACCCAAATAAAAAATGAGCTACACACCTGAAGAGACATACAAATGCCCAATAAAAAATCCATAACATCACTAATCATCAGAGAAATGTGAATTAAAACCACAGTGAGATATCACCTCATACCTATTAGAATGGCTATAATAAAAAAGAAAAGATAACACTATGTAGAGAGGATGTGGAGACTAGAGACCCCTTGCATGCTGTTGGTAGGAGTCTAAATCAGTAGAACTATTAATGGAAAATATGGAGTTTCCTCTAAAAATTAAATCTATAATTACCATATGATCCAGCCATCTCAATTCTGGATGTGCAGCCACAGGAAACGATATTGGTATGTTAAAGAGATAACTACATTAACATGTTTTACAGAATTATTCACGATTGCCAAACATAGAATCAACTGAAGTACCCATCAATGGATAAATAGATAAAGAAAATGTGGCATATGTACAAAATAACATACTATGTTGTTGCAAACAAAATGATTTTCTTATTTTTAAAGGCTTGTTTTCAACAACATGGATGAATCTGAAGGACATAATGGTAAGTGATCTGGCACAGAAAAACAAATACTGCATGATCTCACTTGTATGTGGAATCAAAAAGATAAATTCATAGATGTAGATAGTAGAATGATGGTTAATAGGGACTGGAATGGGGTGGTCTTAGGATACAAAACTCACTTTGGAAAAATATGTTCAAAAGGTCTACTGTAAAACATGGTGACAATAGTTAAAAACAATGCATTGTATTCTTGTAAATGGCTAAGAGAGCAGGTTTTAAGTGTTCTCACAACACGATTGATAACTATTTGGGGTAATGCATATGTTAATTAACTCAATTTAGCCATTCCACAACATATGCATATTTCAAAGCAACATGTTGTACATTATAAATTTATAAACTTTTGTCAATTAGAAGTATTAATTCAGTAAAATAAATAATAACTAAATGATTCCTGCTGTATGAAATTACAAAAGGCCCATGGGAAAGACTATCTAAAGAGATTATGTTGCAGCTTTTCTTTTTTTTTTTCTTTTTTTTTAAGTATATTTTATTGCATTTTAGGTTCTGGGGTACATGTGAAGAAAATGCAAGATTGTTGCTTAGGCACATACATGGCAATGTGATTCACTGCCTATCTCCCCATCACCTATATCTGGCATTTCTCCCCATGTTATCCCTCCCCAACTCCCCCCACCACTGTCCCTCCCCTAGTTCCCCCCCACAGACCCCAGTGTGTGATGCTCCCCTCCCTGTGTCGATGTGTTCTCACTGTTCAACACCCACCTATGAGTGAGAACATGTGGTGTTGGATTTTCTTTTCTTGTGTCAGTTTGCTGAGAATGATGGTTTCCTGGTCCATCCATGTCCCTACAGAGGACACAAACTCATCATTTTTGATGGCTGCATAGTATTCCATGGTGTATATGTGCCACATTTTCCTTGTCCAGTCTATCATCAATGGGCATTTGGGTTGGTTCCAAGTCTTTGCTATTGTAAACAGTGCTGCAATGAACATTCGTGTGCATTTGTCTTTATAATACCTTATTTGTCCCATTTCCTTCTAATTCATACTCTGGTCCTGTTTGTCTCTAATGTGAATTCTGGGTTTACAGTTTGTACTCTTGCTGTCCATGTGCTGAACAAAACCGGTAGGAACTGCAGTTCTCATCTGAGTCTTCAATGAAAATCAGATTTCAGATGTGCTTGTGACTTATCCTTCCTTGTCACTTGAAAAGGGATTTGTGTACAAATAAGGGTTCACTCAAGATATTAAAATCCTGTTTTATCTACTGAGCAATATTTGCACTTTTACTCATTCAGTCACATAGAAAAGCACTAAGTCCTTCCATGATTAATAGAAGTATTATAGAAATGAGTAACATAAAATCCTCACCCTCTAGCTCATCGGCAAATGATGTGGGAAGAGACTGCTTGTATACCATACCATGTCATCAGTACTACAGTGAAGGGCTCTCCAAGATGAAAGTGAAAGGAATAGAGAGTGTAGAGCCTGAGGCATAAAAGAAAACGGTGGGCTCTTTGTACAGAATGATTGCTTCACAGGGAGCTTGGGGATAAGAAACAGATAACAGATGAGGCTGGGAAGCTTGGCTAAGATCGTGAACACCATGTTAATTTGTATTTTATTCTGAAACCAATATATGTTAGAGGATATACTTAAAGAAGAGAAAGAACATGGTGACATTTTATTTTTAAGAAAAGAATTCTGGCACAGTGGGGAAGAGCAATTTCTCGTAACTCCCTTAACAATAGCCATTTTTTTGTTTTACTAGAAATTATTCTCCTCATTACAATAAATCCAGTGGGGCTCCTCAGTTGGTTACATAAATGTTCGCTACTAATCATTGCTTTCAAAACATATATTAGCCATGATTTTTGAAATATTTCCATAGTATTTGTGCACCCATATTTATAGCAGCATTGTTCACAATAGCAAAATGTGGAGGCAACACAAGTGTCCATCAGTGGATAAATGTAAATGGATAAAGAAAATGTGGAGAACGATCCAAGATGGCTGATCACTAACATCTCGGGATTGCAGCTCCCAGTGAAAGTGCAGAGAACGAGAGGACGCCACACTTTCAGACAAATTTTGGTCGCTCACGGAGCAGAAGATTCCCAGTGGAGGAGCCACACAGGTCACCAGCGCGACTCTTGTGGCCGGTGCAGCGGTTTTGCCAGCACCTCAGCGCGGCAGCTCTTGGTGCAGAGTAAACGGGACTGGTTCCCCTTCTGACCAAGGTTTGGAGCTCCAGGAAGGCAGAGTCACCTATTACGGACTCAAGAAGGAAGCCAGACTGGAGATTCCCGGGCAGAAAAGCACTATCAGTCGTAATGCCGCTGTTCTGGCTGGCACAGTGGGTTGCTCATATTTCGGCCCTGGGAATTAACAACTTGGACATCCACTCAGAGACCTAGTTTGAAAGTTGGTAATTACAAAGATGACAGGTGGATAAATTTACAATGATGGGAAGAAACCAGCGTAAAAAGGCTGAGAATACTCAAAATCAGAATGCCTCTCCCTCTAAAGAGGATCACAGTTCCTCATCAACAAGGGAACAAGGCTTGATGGAGAACGAGCGCATCCCATTAACAGAATCAGGCTTCAGAAGATGGATAATAAGAAACTTCTGTGAATTAAAAGAACATGTTGTAGCCCAATGTAAAGAAACTAAGAACTTTGAAAAAAGGTTTGGCAAAATCCTAATGAGAATAGACAACTTAGAGAGGAATATAAGTGAATTAATGGAACTGAAGAATATAATACGGAATCTCCGAGAAGTATGCACAGGTTTAAACACTCAAATTGTTCAAGCAGAAGAAAGGATATCAGAGGTCGAAGTCCAACTTAATGAAATAAAATGAGAAGACAAGATTAGAGAAAAAAAGGATAAAAAAGAATGAGCAAAGTCTCCAAGAAATGTGGGACTATGTGAAAAGACCTAATTTACGTTTGATAGGTGTACCTGAATGCGACGGAGAGAATGAATCCAAACTGGAAAATACCCTTCAGGATATTATTCAGGAAAATTTTCCTAAACTAGCAAAGCAGGTCAATATTCAACCCCAGGTAATACAGAGAACACCACAAAGATATTCCTCAAGAAGAGCAACCCAAGGCACATAATCGCTAGATTCACCAGGATTGAAACGAAGGAGAAAATACTAAAGGCAGCCAGGCAGAAAGGTCAGGTTACCCACAAAGGGAAGCCTATCAGACTTACAGCAGATCTCTCAGCAGAAACTCTACAAGCCAGAAGAGAGTGGGGGCCAATATTCAACATCCTTAAAGAACAGAACTTTCAGCCCAGAATTTCATATCCAGCCAAACTAAGCTTTACAACTGAAGGAAAAATAAAATCTTTTATGAACAAGCAAGTACTCAGAGATTTTATTACCACCAGACCTGCTTTACAAGAGCTTCTGAAAGAAGCATTACACATAGAAAGAAACAACCAGTATTAGCCTTTCTAAAAATATACCAAAAATAAAGAGCATCAACATAAAGAATTTACATCAACGAATGGATAAAACAGCCAGTTAACATCAAATCCTAAATTTAAATCGACTAAATCCCCCAATCAAAAGATACAGCCAAAACCCAACGGTAGGCTACATCCAGACCCATTTCACATGCAAGGATACACAAAAACTCAAAACAAAGGGATGGAGAAAGATTTACCAACCAAATAGAGAGCAAAAATAAATAAATAAATAAATAAATAAAAAGCAGGAGTTGCAATTCTCGTATCTGATAAAATAGATTTTAAAGCAACAAAGATATAGTGGTAAAAGGATCAATGCAACAATAAGAGCTAACGATCCTAACACCCAGATACATAGAGACTTAGACTCAATGAGACAGAAAATTAATAAGGATATCAAGGACTCAAACTCAAATCCGGAACAAGTAAACTTAATAAATATTTATAAAGCTCTCCACTTTAAATACACAAAATATACATTCTTGTTAATACCACATCACACCTACTCATAGGTTTAAATGAAATATTGATTGGCCATTATTAATACCCATTTTTTTTAGAATAAAGCAACATTTCCATTCTCTCTCCCTCTTTTTCTTCCTCTTTCTTCCTCTCCTTCACTCCTTTATTGTCTTTCCTTCTCTCAAAAAAAAAAAGAAAAGAAAAAGAAAAAAAAGAAATCAACTTGTAGACCTCTAGATCCAGGTCAGCAATGTCTCTCTCATTGCCTGATTTCCTTCCTTCCCTTCTCTCTCTCCCTCTTTCCCTCCCTTCTCCCTCCCTCCCTCCCTCCTTCCCTTCCTCCCTCCCTCCCTTCCTCCTTTCCTCCCTTCCTGCCTTCCTCCCTTCAAAAAAAAAAAGAAGAAAATGTGCTATACACATACAATGGAATATTATTTAGCCTTGAAAAGGAAGGACATTCTGATGCATACTATAATGTGGTTCAACCTTGAGGACATTATGCTAAGTGAAATAAGCCAGTCACAGAAGGACAAATACTGCATGATTCTACTTATGTGAGATAAGCAGAGTAGCCAAACTCATAGAAACAGACAATAGAATGGTGGTTGTCAAGGTCTGTGGGTCAGGGGAATAGGAGATTAGTGTTTAACGGGTATAGAGTTTCAGTTGGGAAAGATTAAAAAGATGGGGATGGATGGTGGTAATGGTTGCATAACAGTGACAATATACTTAATGCCACAGAACTGCATTCTTGAAAGTTATTAAAATTGGCCAGGTGAGGTGGCTCACGCCTGTAATCCCAGCACTTTGGGAGGCCAAGGCTGGCAGATCGCTAAGTCAGGAGTTCAAAACCAGCCTAACCAATATGGTGAAACCTCTACTAAAAATACAAAAATTAGCTGGGTGTGGTGGCACATGCCTGTAGCCCACCTATTCCGGAAGCTGAGGCAGGAGAATAGCTTGAACCTGGGGGGCGGAGATTGCAGTGAGCCAAGATCATGCCACTGCACTCCAGCCTGGGCAATAGAGATAGAATCGGTCCCAAAAAACTTAGTGATTAAAATGACAAGTTTTAGGTTGTGTATATTTTGTTACAATGAAAAATACATACATAAATTACAAACAGCACTTTGGGAGGCCGAGGCGGGTGGATCATGAGCTCAACAGATTGAGACCATCCTGGTCAACATGGTGAAACCCCGACTCTACTAAAAATACAAAAAATTAGCTGGGCATGGTGGCGCGTGCCTGTAATCCCAGCTACTCAGGAGGCTGAGGCAGGAGAATTGCCTGAACCCAGGAGGCAGAGGTTGTGGTGAGCTGAGATCGCGCCATTGCACTCCAGCCTGGTAACAAGAGCGAAACTCCCTCTCAAAAAAAAAATTGTAAACAAGAGACAAACTCGAAATTCAGTTTTATCGGAGTCCTGGCATATACTTCATACCATACAGCTTGTCAGTGATTATGCAGCCACTGTCTTCAATTCCTTCTTCCTCTGGAGCCTTTCCCAGCTGCATTTCCCTCCTTAAAATGTGATAGACTTGTCCTCTTATGGTCTGTATACAACAGAGACCAGTTCCATTGCTCGGCAAAACTAAAATGATAAGGGAGCGTCTGAGATTGTTTCATACATCCCACATCTTTATCTGTACCAAGAGACAAGCCTGAGCCAACTCTTGTTCATTTTGTTCTGCTAAATCAGGGAAATTCCATCTCTCTTGCAGCATGTGGTCAGACTAATAGGGCCTCAGGTACGGGACAACCTGCCAGACGTCTCTGTGTCTCTGGCCTTCTCCCTTGTATTTGGCATGAGATGAGGAATCCAGATATTTTCAAAGAGCGGGAAAGGGACGACCTGCAAATTGAGCCAGGCCAGAGGCCTGAGTTGACCATTTTTAGCCAAAAACCAGAAGGTTGCTTGCTGTAGAGTGGGACTTCAGGAGCCTGCTGAGATGGCACCAGAATATAAAACACCTGAAAAATGGGAGATGCCAGCAAAACCAAACATAATAAAGACAGGGAAGGGTAGACCAAGTGGCCCGGGTGCAAATTCAGCTTCATGATTTTGGGAAACTCTTACCTCTCTGAGCCACAGAAAACTTAACTTATAAGATGAACACATTATTCTATAGAGTTATGATGCATAAAGGGATGACAAAATATTGTGTATCATATGCTATAGGTGCCCGCAAATGTTAGAGCCTCTCTTCCCAGCATCACATCAAGAGGCAGCTCAGTTCTAAATGACATGCTGGACTCCCCTTAAGAGGCATTTGTGCATCTCTGTTGCAAAAGATGGTACCACCCAGTTTTCCCCAAATATGTCATAATCCTATTAAATGCCTACTGTGTATATTGTGATTGTTCACCTTAGATCTCACTCTAGCCTTTATTTCTGATGCTTGAATTGCTTTTGATATTTTCCTCTTACTTCTTTTACGTCCATCTTGTTTTGCATGTTTCAGACCATGTTTGGGGGCAGGATTGTTGTTGGATGCCTGGCTAGGGTTAGGTGATACAGAATGATGCTTCTGGGACTTCTGGAGCTTGTTCTTTCCTTACTCATACCTAACTGGGCTTGTGCTTCCATTTCCATGCTACCCACTATTCTCAATTATTTGCTGAGGGGTCCTTGAGTAGTTTCTTCAGAGAATAACTTTTTAAATGAAAAGTGTTTACTGGGGAAAAAAATAAGTAGATGATATTTGCTCTTCATTTTGTCACATAACCAGGGGCTGGCCTCCAAGGATTTTAAATATGGAGAGGACCTTTGAGATCATTTGATGCAGAGGTGGTAAACTTCAACACCCACCGAGACCAAGCAGGGAAGGTGAATGAGTGATGTCAGTCAGGAGAGTGAAGTGGAAAGGCCAGGCTTTCTCTAAAGGCAAAGCTGCCACAGAGGTTCCCAAGATTGATGCCCTCTGCGACTGTAGGAATGCTCTAATGCACCCAAATATTTATTTGTTGGCAATTAATATCCTTAAAAATATTTATGTTGGCACCAAATACAAGTGTTTTAAAGATAATAATGTAGGCCAAATAAGCATTTTAGCACATCCCTGAACCACCACTTGGCAATGTCTGACTTGCCCAAACCCTTCATTTTCCAAAGTCTCACCAGACAGTCCTGGCAGAACTAGAATGAGAACTGAGATCTGAGGCTAATCCACAATCTGTTCAGTATACCTCCAAGTACATGACTCTTCCATTCCATTTGGGAAGAAGAGGAAAGAGACAGGATGAAATGCTCTTAGAATGAGGGAGTAAAAACAGGGGTAACCCTGAGGTGGAATATATGATACCTTTCTCAAAATTTCATCAACTCAACACATTTTTGCTGAACAAATGCAATCTGCTGACACTGCCCTAAACACTGGGGACGCTATGCGGAACAAAGCAGACGTCCTTGCCCTCATTACTGAACTCACTTTCATTTCCTGAACCTCTCAATATTTCACCTTCAGACTTTCATAGTACTCTCCCTTTGATGAGAACAGGGTTCTCCTGACAAAGCCTGGCTAAACTCACTCATTCTTCAAGATTCAGCTTAGATTCTCCTTCTTCCAGGAAGCTTTCTGCCATGCACACACTCACAGATCTGTATCAGATAAACCTCCTCTGAGACCTCTTAGTGCCTTGCATTTTCCTACTGAAACACATCTCACAAGCATTCTAACGTCCCTTGTCTCCACTAACTTCTGAGCTACATGGGAGCATATACCATGGCTATCTTGTGCACAACTTACTCTCAGCACATTGAGCAGTCTGTAGCACAGAACTGATGTTCACTAAATGGTATGTATTCCTTCCAAGAATGGCAAACCAAGACCATGAGCGTTCCTCAGTACCAACCTCTGATAGATCCCATACTGTCCCCCATCCCGGTCTCCTAAGATCCTCTCATTTATCCTCCACTAGGCCCCCTCCTAGTGACCAGACCTTCCCGCCTCTGTCTGTTTTTCCTTCTAGCCCCACATTTTTGTTCTGGAATTAGTCTCCACTTTATTAGGCTTGCGCTCCCTTTGAAGCTGTAGCTACACATGGTCATACAAACCCTGGCATCTCTGCCTCCAATCATCAAGATCCTTGGTGACCTGACAATAAAACATCTGGGCAACTGACTCACATGGGTTTTCTCTTGATGCGCGTGGCTTGGCACTACTTAGGCACTGCCTGAAGGTCGGACTCTGAATCCCTGATGCCGTGACAATTTTCCTTTGGTCTCTTGAAATCATCAAGGGCTTGTATACATGGGTAAGGCTTTTTTAATCAGGGAACAGCTGCTTGTGGTGGGGGAATCTATTTGTTGAGCCCACTATTAATTAGTAACATTTTCGAAAGCAGAACAACAAGAGCAAAGTTTATGACTAGAGGGGAAAATTGGAAGCCATATGTAAAAGCTGTGGGTGATAAATATTGGATTAACATGCCGTGATTGAAGGATTTTCAGGTGAAAGATGAAGATTTCCTTTCTCTGACTTTAGAGGATGAAACTGACTAGAAGTTTCTGGGAAGAGGATTTTAGACTTTATCCTTTCAACAAAAAGGACAAAATCATAAGATACTCTTCTGTTGTCTTTCAATAAACATGTGTAAAATTCCTGTGTGTTTTGAGTCATTTCGTGAACCAGGCATGAAATGAACAGTTATCAGAGTTCTTGCTCTCAAGGAGACTGCAGTCAAATGAGGGAAACTAACACTGAAACAGGAAAATTTGATCATGCAATGTTGAAGTACAGTGACATAAAAACCTTGTGAGAGCAAAGGAGCAGGGCACCATTTAGGGCTTTCAAACCTGGTACTACCAGCTAGTGGTGATGTAATCTTGAAAAAAATCTCTTAACTTACCTGGTAGGATGATACTGGACCTCAAAGGATTTCATTCAAGCAACATTTTGTAAATTAAAAATGGACTTATCAATGTTCATGTCCACCATTAAACTTTCCCAAATTCACTTAGGACTGTCTTGTAAGTTACTGAGATTCTGGTCTTAGGAAGAATTTAAGGAAGCCAGTACCTTCCTAGATAAAAGATGTTTAAAGATAAATTCCTACACCGGGGAGAGGCTTGTATAAATAGAGAACCTCTTCTTTCCAGTATCTTGTTTTAAATAATATTAGTGAATTTGTTCCAAGAAATAGAGAATGTGTTGAAGTTTAGCTAGCAGCCATGTGGCACTAAAAATTAATTCACCCCTAACAATGGAATCGAGACGGCTACCCCTGAACCCTGCCCTAATTAAGAGTATTTCAACTTATATCACTAGCAAGCATAAGAGTCCCCAGTGACTCTTCTCACTCTTCAGTGACAATCTAGTTTCAGAATGTATTTTTCCAAGATTTTGCCACCTCTCCTTTTATTTATGTATTTGTTTGTTTGTTTGCTTATTTGTTTGAGATGGAGTCTCACTCTGTCACCCAGGCTGGTATGAAGTGATGTGGTCTCTGCTCACTGTAACCTCCACCTCCCAGGTTCAGGTGATTCTCCTGTCTCAGTGTTCCCAGCAGCTTGGATTACAAGCATGAGCCACCATGGCCAACTAATTTTTATATTTTTAGTAGAGAAGGGGTTTCACCATGTTGCCCAGGCTGGTCTTGAACTCCTGACCTCAGGTAATCTGCCACCCTCAGCCTCCCAAAGTGCTGGGATTATAGGCTTGCAACCTGTCCTTCTGTCTCATCCCTCTACCATCACCAAGTCCTGTTGATTTTACTTTCTAAACAGATTTATATTCATCTTCAGGCATTTTCTTTGTGCTGCCTTCACCATCTGTCGTCTAGCCTCTAGTCCTGTTTTGTCACCTCTGGCATCCAGTATAATCCCTTCTTTAAACAATAGCCAGAGCAATCCTTTATAAATGAAAATCTCATCATATTAGATTCTTATAGAAAACCATTCATTTCCTGTCACTGCCTTCAGGATCCAGTTCAAGTTTTGGGTCAATGTGCACATTATGCTCTGATCAGCAAAAGCAACAGCACTTCTCAAATTGTCTGTCTGGAGTGTTCCACGGGGTCTTTGCACATGCTGTTCCCTGTACTTGAAAACGTCCTCCTAGTCTGAGTGAATATGTGCTTCTTCCTTTATGAAATCTTCCCAAACTTTTTCCCTCCTCACTTCTCATCTGTGTTAGAATTGACCACTTATTCCTTGAGGCTTCAAATGACTGCATGTGTACCTCCATACAGTATTCGTTAAATTAAGAATTTAAACTGCCCACAGGACCACTTGGTGGAAAAAAAAATAATCAGCAAATTCATACATTTGTTCTTGGGGTTTTTTTTTATTATTATAAGAGGTCCCAAGCACTGAGCAATGAGTCAAAGAAGAAATCCAGCAAATTTCAAGGTTTATTCTCTTTCTTCAGCTAGCTCATAATCTCCATACAGAAGCCTGCTAATTAGACTATATAATTAGTGTCATCATGGAGATCTGAAGAATAATCAAGTGAGGTGAGATTTTTCATTTTCTTGTGCCATCTGGGGACATCGAAGCATAACTTTCCAATGTTATATCATGAACAAAACATGTATTCAAGCAAGAGATCGTCCCATTTATGTTTCTGTGAGACAATGGCACAGAGTAAAGATGAGCTGTTCATCCTTAAAATCTCGACTCTCCCCACAGAGGCTCAGTGGGTGGGCAGGGGCAGTATCCAGCACTTGCATTCTCCTCTGTGGAAGCTGCTGGCCAGTGGCAGTCCTTTCCATCAGGGACCCTATTGCCATGAAGGAGGAAGATTCAGGAGCACATTCAGCCTTTGATGGGCCACCATCTGGAGCTGTCACATTTCTTTCCCTCAGGCAATAAAGGTGTTGTTTGGAGCTTATTAATCCAGCATAAAAACAACAAAAAGTATATAACTGCATGAAGAATTTGCCTGGCTGGGAAGGGAGTTGGAGTATGAGTGCTTAACTTTTGGGGTAATGTGACAATTTTTTAGGAAATGTGAAGGGCAGGAGAGTTACTACTCAAGGACATTGAAAACCAATAATAACAAGCACTTTAAACATGGCATGTTAATCTTTGTAGCAACCTTTCTTCTGCATTGTAAAGATGTACAATTCCTTGGATTGAAATCACCCAGAATAGGAGAGCATGACTGGTAGGAGTCATGGCATTCCCTAATTATGTTATTAGTGTTATTATTAGGCTTATTCAATTCCTAATGAAATTTCTAGGCCTAAAATATGTTTCACCAGCATACATCATCAAAAAGATTTAGCTGAACTCATGCTATCCACAGAAATTGTGAAGGAGTAGTCTGGGCACTTATATAATAGGACTCAGGAGACCTGGATTTTGTCCCAGCAAAACCCAGGGTGAATCGACATCCCACTCTGTTCCTGCATTTTCCCATCTCTAAGATTGGGATGGGATATATTGGACAAGACAAATTTCTTTCTCGTTCTGCCTCTCTTGGCACCTATATTTCCATAGGTTTTGGAAATATATCAGCTATATCTCTCTTAACAATGATACTATAGTAGAATATTGTAAGGAAATCATCAGAGAACATTCACCAGAACATCAAAATTTCCATTGTGTTCATCAGGAACACATAGCTCTGAGTTCTGTGACACTTATAAGGAAGGCCCTACAATCAACCTCAGTGAAATCTGATGTTCATTAAAATATTGGTAACACTTCTAAAAATAATGATAGCCACATCAAGCAGGCCACAGAAAATATCCATTACACAACTACAGTGACAGTAAGATATCCAATCAAGTGAATTAATTGTATTTGAGAGGACCAGTTGCCATTATAACCTTGATCTGTATTGAGATTGTTAGTAATGATAATTAATAACAGTAATTTCTATATAGTGTTATAGTACATTCAGAACACTTTTAAATCCATACATGGTATTTCTCAGTGAGTAAAGAGAGGAAGTTACTCAGAATAGAGTTATCATTGTGACTTCAAAGCACAATGGTTATAAAGTTTATAGGATGGTGTCTAGCATAAAGTGAGTGCTTGGTAAAAGTGGGATTAATTATTGTCATTTTCATGAGACAGGTAGGCAGGAGAAGAAATTGTTAGATCAATGTTTCAAGTGCCCCATTTACTAGATGTACTTCAGAACCCAATTCTCCTTATTTCTGAACCTATGTACTGTTTCTATAATAGTATGTTACGGAAGGAAGGAAGGAAGGAAGGAAGGAAGGAAGGAAGGAAGGAAGGAGGGAGGGAGGGAGGGAGGGAGGGAGGGAGGGAGGGAGGGAGGGAGGGAGGGAGGGAGGAAAGAAAGAAGGAAGGGAGGAGAAGAGAGGGGAGAGGAGGGAGGGTAAGGTGGGGGAGAGGGGAAGGAAGGAGGAAGGAGCAGGGGAAGGGGGAAGGGAAGGGGAAGGGAAAGGAGAAGGAAAGTAAAAGAAAATTTTAAAAAGGTCTAATGAAAATATGGCATGTCATCTCTCTTTTTCCCTCATGAAATATAGGCCAAAAATGAATGAATCCATTTGGATAGAATAAAATTTCTTTGAACAAGCATTTGTGGTTGGAATGGCTCCTGTAAAAGTTGTGTAACTCTCTATCATTCAGTGGGTTCTGAGCGTCAGAAATGGGCTGGGTGTGGTGGGAGATGCAGACACCTGTCGCAGACAGCTCCATCTCTAAGTTCCATGTACTCTGTACCAGGCACTGTGCCAGATGCTTTAATGCACTATCCCATTTTTGTCTCACAATGGTGTTGAGAAGTGGATAATTTTAAGCCTATTTAGAGATGAGGAAATGGAGACCAAGTGAGAGCTTAAGAAATTTGCCAAGGGACATGTATCATGTAAGTGACCGAGCCAGAATTTAAATCCGCACTTCTTGTACTCCCAAGTTTAAATCACAAGGCTTCTTCTCCATGTCTTTACATACTGCTTGGCCAGAGAGGACATATACATAAGAGGCAAAGTGAAGGACCTCCCTGTGTGGAGAGACTCTTTTGTATATTGGATCATATCATTTTTATAACTGAGTTATGTGAGGTGAAGGAGGCACTGCCATTTTCATTTCTTAGATGGTGAAACTGAGGTGCAGATGGGTAGAGTGGTTGGCAGGGAGATGAGGGTAGGACAGCTTCTCGGGTGCTCTAGGAAGGTTCTCTTGGGAGTTAGCCATGAGGTTGAGGTAGTGTGGGTTTATTTTCTCCTTTCTGATAATTGGCAAGAGAGGTGTTAGTACAAAGTAGTAAAAGCAAAATCTCTAGTCAAATGGCTTTGGCTGAAACCCTACCATAACTTCCAGGGAGTCAGTCAGCTTCTGCTGGTAAGTCCCAGGCCCTCCATCATCAGGAATGCATGGCTAAGAATTGTGCTCATTTCAAATGGGTGAATAAAAGATCTGATGCTTTAAAGCTTAACAGTGTGCATAGTCTTAGCAAGCACCATGGAAATTTTAATTATCACATCATCATCACCATCATCATCATCATCAATTTTACTTTCCAGCAGCAATGGGAACTTGAATTAACCAGCCAAGATAGAGTCAATTCACGAATTCATGCACACATGAAAAATCCTAGGCTTACCAACTCTTTTCCGTTTTACCGTAGGTCAGTCACTTGACACTCCTTCCCCTCCTTGGGCTTCAGGATTCTAATCTCTGAAGTGGAGCTAATAAAGATTCCTGCTGTTCATCCCCTTGCAGGGAGGTCCTAATTTTCAAGTGGAAAGCCTTTTTACAAACTCTACAGCAGACTGGGTATATAAAGAGTCTGTGTTGTTAACTCATCTTTAATTATTTTTCTCTTTTCAAATAACTAAAATCCACGCATAAATATACTTTCATTGTGAATATAAAAGACAAAAATTCAGACAAAACAAAAGTCCCCTGGACTCATTCTTGTATGTTTACCCTGGGCTCTCCCAATCTCTTCTTCCAGTGTGTACCATACCAATCCGTGTTTTTATCATACTCAGTTTGATGTGTGGTTGTTACTTAATATTTTGCTTTTCTAATGAAATATATGGCAGAGTGGTTAAGTGGTAGGTTCAGGACTCAACCTGCCTGAGCTTGAATTGTAGCTCTATCATGTTTTAACAATGTGGTTAAGTCATTTTTCCTCTCTGGTCAATTTTCCTCCCTGGTCAATTCTCCTCTCTGCAAAGTGAGTGCACAGACTAGGACTTTGTTGTGAGGATTGACTAGATTAATGCAGCACCCAGCATTTAGTGATTCTTAATATATGTTTATTAGTATTATTATTGGACAGGTGAGTTAATGAAGGCATGGGTCATACTTGAATCCCTGACACTTAGCCTATTGCCAGGTGCCCAGTGAGTGATCGATAAACATTTATTCAGTTAGTGGAAGAAAGCTACATTCATTTTTGTCTGAGGATGCCACTAAGGAGAGGGGAAAGCTCAATAGAAAGACTATTAAAATGAAAATCACTGATATTACTTGAGTGATTACTCTGCCCCAGACAAGTCCTAAATACTTAGTGAATACTGACTCATTCAAGACTCACAGAAAGCCTAAACAGCAGATCTTATTACTGCTCTCATTTTATCAGTGAGTTTACTGACTCACAGGTTAAGTCCCTTGCACATGGTCATATAGCCAGAAATCAAACCTGGCCAGTGTGTGGCAGGGAGGAACTTTTGTTCCTGGAATAGGAACATTTTATTTGTTTCCAATCCTGATTCTCTACCCATAAGAGTTTGTGAACTGACTTCTCATGAAGATGTTGAGTAGCTTGGCTGGTAGTAACCACCCAGCGGTTTCTCCACTTGTCTATCCGGGCTGATAGTGTTCGCTCTCTCCCCGCTGAAGGATGAATATGCAGGACATAAAAATAAGTTAATATTGTCTTTGAGAACTTATGCATGACAGTGACCAGGTAGTCTGAGATAGGTGTCGAGATCATTTGGCAGGTTGAAGCCTGATAGTCTGAGTGAGGCCGTTGTCCAGAAAACCAGTTCTATACTTAGAGCCTATTGAACTTCAAGACCTAGCTTACCATCCTGAACTGTGTTCAGAATATGGAATGATTCTAGAGTGCTGATGAGAATCAGGGAAGAATTGAGTGGGAAGGACTCCTAGGGGGCACAGCATCCAGGGCTCTTAACAGGATTCTTATTGGAATCAGGAAGGAAATTACCAAGTCCGTAAAATAAGATGTGAAATTGTGTATAAACATGAGGTAACGTTCACAATCATTTAATAATGTATAGAAAAATGTGTATAAACATCAGGTAATGTTCAGAGTCGTTTAATACTGTGCAGATCATAGACACCAACCAATCAGAAAGGACTTTGATTCTATAGAACAGAAAGAACAGTGATCCCAGAGACCAGCTATACTAGGGCTTATTGTTGCCCATAAGACCAGGAACCAGGTCATTTTCCATTTCCAAAGTTCTGACAGGTTCTCAAAGAGAAAAATAAAAGATCTGTCCAAAGCAACACAGGAATTTAGTGGCAGAAGTGAGACCAGAGCCTGGACTCTCAGCTCCCACTAGAGTTCCTCCATCAGTCTAGTCTCTCCCGTGGCCCTTACTTAACACTGCAAAAGCAGACACAAGTGTGAACTCGTCATTTCTTAACATGACAGTATAATGTAAATTTAAGCTTCCCTTTCTTCTGAGGAGCACAACATACTCTCCATAAACTAGAGCCACTGTCTAAAGTTATTATTATTTATTAACTTTTTTAAATTAATGCTTTCACTACTCACAATAGCAAAGAAATGGCATCCATCTAAATTCTCATCAATGGTAGACTGAATTTTTTTTAAATGTGGTTTATATACACCATAGAATACCATGCAACCATAAATAAAATGAGGTCATGTCTTTTGTAGCAGCACAGATGGGGCTGGAGGCCTTTTTTTGTATTTGAGACGGAGTTTCACTCTTGTTACCCAGGCTGGAGTGCAATGGCGCGATCTCAGCTCACTGCAACCTCTGCCTCCTGAGTTCAGGCAATTCTCCTGCCTCAGCCTCCTGAGTAGCTGGGATTACAGACACGCACCACCATGCCCAGCTAATTTTTTGTATTTTTAGTAGAGACAGGGTTTCACCATGTTGACCAGGATGGTCTCGATCTCTTGACCTCCTGATACATCCGCCTCAGCCTCCCAAAGTGCTGGGATTACAGGCATGAGCCACCGTGCCTGGCCTGGAAGCCATTATTATAAGCAAACTAATATAAGAACAGAAAACCAGATACTGCATGTTCTCACTTACAAGTGGTAGCTAAACACTGAGTACATATGAACACAAAGAAAGGAACCACAGACAACAGGGCCTACTTGAGGGTGGATGGTAGGAGGGTGAAGATTGAAAAATATTGAGTACTATGGTTTATTACCTGGGTGACAAAATAATGTATACACCAAACCCTGCAACACACAATTTACTTATATAACAAACCTGCACATGTATCTTTGAACATAAAAGTTATAAAATATGGAAAGGAAAACAAATTTTTTAAATTAGTGCTTTTACGCATGGTCCAAGTCAGTCCAGGGTCTGTATGCTCCCATGATTATGCGATGTTTTCTCTCAATGTTCATCGCAGTAGTGTTGCCCATGGACCTAACTTTGGAGGGCTGGACACTGCTGGTTCCCTTTATCAGTGAAGTTAAGGACTGACTCGAGGCACTGCACAGTAAATCTCCAGTTATCTTAAAGGATCTTGCAAATTTCTCATTGCTGTAGTTTATTTTAAAGGTTAAGAATATGGACATTGGAGCCATACTTGGTTTTTGGTTCCTGCAACTGTATGCAGTAGTCTAAAGATGTTTTTCTCCTCTATGAAATGAAGATAATCATATTGCCTGCCTACTAGGGGTCTTATAAAGACTAAATAATGTAATGTATAAACCCTCACCCCATAAAAACACCGAAAAATGTCTACTCTTCATAACAATGCTAATAATTTTAAGAATGAAAAATCTGCTGGGCGTGGTGGCTCACATCAGTAATCCCAGCCCTCTGGGAGGCCAATGCAGTCAGATCACGAGGTCAGGAGTTCAAGACCAGACTGGCCAACATAATGAAACCCCATCTCTACTAAAAAACATAAAAATTAGCTGGGCATGGTGGCTCGTGCCTGTAATCACAGCTACTTGGGAGCTTGAGGTAGGAGAATTGCTTGAACTGGGAGCTGGAAGGCGGAGGTTGCAGTGAGCCAAGATCGTGCGACTGCACTCCAGTCTGGGCTACAGAGTAAGAAGCCATCTCAAAAAAAGAAAAAAGAATGAAAAATCATGTTAGTCAGCTAGCCAGGCATTAACATAGTGTTGAGCACATAATTGACAATTGATAAATAAATGAATTATCATCATCTGCAGTAACAGAAGCAGCATTTTGATAGAAAGCATATTGGTTAGGAAATTCTCATTTTGGAAGAGTTTGAATGTGTGACTTTGGGAGAGTCCTTTCCCCTCTGTGGATCTTTATTTGTAAAGTGAGAGTGTTAGATTTAACAAGTTGTTAAGCACTTTCTGTTAAAAATCAAACATACACATACAAACTGCAATGAGCTGGTGTGTCACATACTAATGGCTAACATCATCCTTATATGTCTACTATCTAGCCAAGGGTACGTTCACGTGGACAAGCTAAGTAGCAACATAAGGCTGTGCGTGATAGTGCTGACTGAATGGCTTGGAGATTAGGTGTGAGAGTTTCAGAAGAGGGAGAATTAATTCCAGCTGGTGGAGGGCATAAGGAAGATTTCCTGAAAGAGTCAGGACTTTCTTTAAATGTGTTTTAAGAATTTGTAGGACTCAAGCTAAAGTGTGGAAGAAGCATGGCAAAATTCTGGAAGGCAGACATAGCTAAGGGTTATGGAAGTTTCACAGAGTTGACCAATTGTTCACTGAACTCCTATTCAGTATAAAACACAGAGGGTAGGCCGGGTGCAGTGGCTCACACCTGTAATCCCAGCAGTTTGAGAGGCTGAGGTGGGCAGATCACCTGAGGTCAGGAGTTCGAGACCAGCCTGGCCAACTTGGGGAAACCCCATTTCTACTAAAAGTACAAAAATTATTTGGGCCTGGTGACTCATGCCTGTAGTCCTGGTTACTCAGGAGGCTGAGGCAGGAGAATCGCTTGAACCCAGGAGGCGGAGGTTGTGGTGAGATTGCACCACTGTACTCCATCCAGGCTGGGCAACAAGAGCAACACTCCATCTAAACACACACACACACACACACACACACACACACACACACACACACACACAAAGTATAAACCCCATGAGGGAGTCCAAAAGGCAAAAGACTAAAATCTTATTTTCCAGAAGCTTAAAATATGGCACAGAAAGGAATATAGAAACATAAATCTAACAATAAGAGAGAGGGATAAAAACTAAATCATCCTGTAGGAATAATTTATTTTAATGTTTAGTCAAGAACAATGTTATGAAGATGGTGATATTTGCACTCGATTGAAGAAAAAGCATATAGGTTAGAGTTCTGCTTTGAACATATATTTTCTAGCTAGGTGATTCCGGGTCAATTCCTGCCTCTCTCTGAACCTGAGTTTCCTATCTTTTCAAACAAACAGAGAAAAACCTACCTATCTGAGTTGCTGTGAGGATGTAGGTTAGGTCCATGCATGGCACACAGAAGAGGCTCAGCAAGCCATGCTATTCTCAGTTGCTATAGATTGAGCTCATTCATAAAGCATTGCTGAATTTGTTTCCCATGAGACGGACTTCACTGAAGAAAAATTAATTTCACTCCTTCAATCTCAGTTGATATAAAAAGTGGCCAATTAGACAGATTCTGCAATTTATGGGAAAAAAAAAAAACAGATCTGAAAGTATTGTCCTTTATATGACTCAAGGCCTTCTCTCAAATAAACCACAAGATACATTTGTCCTGGACTTAAGCAAAAGGGGTTATCAAACGTTTCATTTTCCACTCAACAAAACACTGCATTGGGCCTGGTGACGCATGAAGAGAACTCCTACCATTGCCCGTTTCTGATTTCTCACAAAACTTCCTCTTCCAGGAGATTACAGAGATGTTTTCCTGATTCCAATTTAAAACAATAGCAAGATTAAAGGTGGATTAGAGGCAGGCCAGCCAAACTGTTAAGAATGTGAACTTTGGAGTGAGATAGCCTTGGTTCAAACGTGTCATGGGATCTCATCAAATTTTTTAAATCTCATTATTTTCAGCTTCGTTTTTTTAATCTGAAAAATTGAGTAAAATAAGAAACATTACAGATTATAATTTGAGGATTAAATGAATGTAAAATTAAATATATGTAACCAATCAGAATAGTGTCTGTCATACTAAATCATAGCTAATTATCATTATTACTAAAGGAATAAAAAATGAAATTTATAAAATAATATGCCTTCTAAAAAATTTTTTAAAAGCATGCAGTGCAAATTAGTGGTTTTTATTTTTAATTAAAATTCTATGCATAAGGAATGCCTTGGGCGCCTGAGATGAACAAAATGGGGCACCTTGGCATGAGTGAAAGGAACAGGGTTGTAATCTAGATGTTTCTATTTTAGCTTCCTAGTCTTAAACCTGCAGGAAGACCAGGAGAGAGAACTCCAGTTGATTCTAAGCCAACCACTGCTGGACACAAAAATTTCCAAAACATACAGAGGAAAACACCCTGAGCTCACCATCTTCCCTTCTAGCTTCAGAGGTCCCCGACTCCCAACCCCCTACCTCTAGCTCAGGCAGGCAATCTGATCACCAGCTCTCTTTCTGTGTGGCTCTAAACTCAGAGAAGCAATGAGTAAATCACCATATTCATTTTTGTTTCCGACGGATCTTGGAGATGCTCAAAAGTACTCTGGGCTGTGTGTAAATTTATTTTTCCTATGATTTAAGAAGACAGAAGTACTGATAGAAAATTGCTGGGCAATTCAGATAAACTGGGCTCAAACTTACCTCCTAGTCTTGGGAAGTTAAAAACTTAGTACAGGGTCTAACCCATAGTGGGTGCTTAATATGAGGGGTCATTATGACTGCTGGTGTGATTATTGCAACTGTCAACTCTAGTATATGTGTTAAAATAATACACCCGAACTACTGTTAGGGGGAAGCAAAGAAGCTAATGTTTACCCAACACCCACTGACATATGTACTCATCACTGTGCAATATGATATCCACGCCTTACCTAATCTTCTAGATAACCCCAGGAAATCCATAAAAATGAAAAACGAGATTCAAAAGGTTAAGTGATTTTTCCTAGCCCCTAGAGCTAGTACACAGAGTGCTCGATTTGGATTGGCTGGGCTCTTCACTATTTATTTAGTCTCTTTGGTTCAGTCTTGTTTTTTTTTTTTTTTTTCCTCCTGTAAAATGGGATGATTATTAGATCTACTCTGTAAGTCTGTTATAAAGATTAGATGGGATTGTTCCAATAAAAAGCACTTACATATTGCTTGGAACACAGTGCATACTCAATAAACGTAAGCTGTTATTAGAATTGTTATTCAGCAAAGATAGGATTTGAACCCAATTTATTATACTCCAAAGTCTACATTCTTTTTAGGGACCTTCACTTGAGCAGCTGATGAACTATATCTGTCAGGGTGTTCACAGATGCATCATCTGGGTAAACTGAGACAAATAAAACAAAGAAATTAAGGTGACTATTTATCAAGAAACGAATAGACTCATAACACCATGATTGGCAACACATGTTGTAAAAGGAAGCGATACAACATATATAAATATATATCCTTAAATTCAACAGGAATTGTGGACAAACATCTTTATGCATAGCACTGAGCTAGGCAGTTGGGAAAGAACAAATATGAACGCAACAGTCTCTGACCCAAATGAAAAAAAGAAGTATGCCAATATGTAATTATGCCTGAGAGTTTGCTTTGAGGATGTGCTGATAGGAATTCCGAGGAAGTTCTACAAGAGCCCAGAGGAGGGAGCCCTTTGGGCTGCTCAGGGAGGGGTGCAGTTAGTTGAAGATTCTCAGCAGGTGAAAGAAAGAACTGGCCCTTGAAGATTCGTGCCTTTAAAGATTCTCACCCTTGAAGGGTTCTAATCTTGGAGGAAAGACATAAGCAGGACACTACACTAAGAACAATGAGAGATCCTATCTCAGTGAGCTCCAGATTCTGTGAGACAGATGATGCTTGCTTTAGGAATTCTAAGATGAGAATGATCCATCTGGCTTGTCATAAGAAGTACATAGGGCTCTGGCTCCAGAGAAAAGCTGAGGAAAAAAAGCTCAAATGACCATTAAAATTTAGAACTGTGGGGAAAAAAGGGGGGGTACTTATTTATTGAGCACCTACTATGTCATGCAACACTCTAATCTAACCCTCATGACAACCCCATGGTAAGGTCACAGAGACTCAGAGAAATTAAACAACTTGCTGAGAGTCATAGGAACCCAGGTCAGGGTGACTCTGAAACATATTTTGAACCAACCTCACTCATTCAAATCAGTCTCAATCTTTAGGACTCTACTTTGATGTTACTCTTCTAACTTCCAGTAGAATCTTATGTCCTTCAAGGAAAAATGCTTTTAGTAATTACCAAACAAAATGAATCCTGAAGGAATATATTAAAAGAGTGAAGACATAGAGTCAAAGTACCTTTCAGGACAAAAATACCCAGAAACTTAAGGGAGTCCCTGGGGAGTAGGGCTGGATGGAAGGAAACTAACTGAATATGGGATGACTAGATGGGAATTGTTGCCTTACTCCAATAATTAGGGGCTCTATTATGGTTTAAATCTGGAAATGATCCTAGGAATATTTGATTCCAGTTTTTTCATTTTACATGAGAAGAGAATGAGATCTAAAGATCCTACACAAAGCAGAGTTAGATCTTGAGTCACCTGACATTCAAATGATTACTCTTCTACTAAAAATGATTAAAAGAGAGAACACATCCATAAAAGATCAAGTGTTGAGTTGATTCCAGGTCTTTGCTATTGTAAACAGTGCTGCAATGAACATTCGTGTGCATGTGTCCTTATAGTAGAACGATTTATAGTACTTTGGATATATACCCAGTAATGGGATTGCTGGATCAAATGGAATTTCTATTTCTAAGGCCTTGAGGAATCGCCACACTGTCAACCACCCAAATGCCCATTGATGATAGACTGGATTGGGAAAATGCAGCACATATACACCATGGAATATTATGCAGCAATCAGAAATGATGAGTTTGTGTCGTTTGTAGGGACATGGATGAATCTGGAGAACATCATTCTCAGCAAACTGACACAAGAACAGAAAATGAAACACCGCATATTCTCACTCATAGGCGGGTGATGAAAAATGAGAACACATGGACACAGGGAGGGGAGTACTAAACACTGGGGACTATTGGGGGGGAAAGGGGAGGGCCAGCGGGAGGGGGAGCTGGGGAGGGATAGCCTGGGGAGAAATGCCAAATGTGGGTGAAGGGGAGAAAGGAAGCAAAACACACTGCCATGTGTGTACCTATGCAACTGTCTTGCATGTTCTGCACATGTACCCCAAAACCTAAAATGCAATAAAAAATTAAAAAAAAAAGATCAAGTGTTACAGTAAAAAAAGGATGGCAACACATGGTACAACATATATATACACACACACACGTGTGTGTGTGTGTGTGTGTGTGAGTGTATAGTTGAAGGTCTTATATATATACATATATACGAATGTCAGTCTTGGATCAAGGGTTAGGGTGGGTCCTGAACCAAGAGTTAAATTTCATGCACTCAATTAAACACAAGCAGATACATACATACATACATACATACACACACACACACAAATATGCATAAAGAGTTTTCACAGATGGAAACAAATAGTAAATATATGTTCAATGAATGGATGAGTGAAAAGCCTTGCCAAATGATTTCAATGCACTTGGGGACACAGATCAAGGAGCTCATGGAGCTGGAAGACATGAACTTCATTGTCCCTTTGTTTTCCTGCCTACTAGAGGAGAGAAATAACTTGGCCTCCTCAATTCCAGTTTGTCTTTAAGAATCTGATGAACACTTCATCCCTGACATCAACAATAGAACAAATGGTATTTATAGATCATTTCTATTGTTTACAAAATGTTATACTCCAGAGCATATCTTGTCCTCAAAAAAAAAAATTTGCCAAGGAGACATTCCCATTTTAAAGGTAAGGAAGTGGAAGGGGAGAGAAATGAAGGGACTTACTCAAGGACAGAGAACTGATATGTGTTGGAGGGAGTAGAAAATGAGAACTAAAAATCTTGTGCTCCCACTGCTGGTCTGAGAATTGACCAATTCCCAGTTGTCCAGAAATATTCAAAATTATGTATACGATGACTTAAAATCCCCCTAGAAGACATGCAGTTTCTAAATCCTAATTGCCACACTGAAGTAAATCAGTAGTCATGGTCCAGCCTCTATTGGAGAGGAAGGGGGATTTCGAATGATATAATTTATGTTGTTTAATACTGCTCTCTTTTTATCCAATGGCAACCTTTTACAGATGACTTGGAGTTGCAAAAAGTCAAAGATTTGCTTAGGCAAATTCCTTATTCATGACATTGTGCACCAAGATTTCCTTTCCTCCAGCCAGTCTCTGAAAACACATTTAGGATATAGTGCTATTTTCATTTTATGACTGCAGAAACAGAGTTCAAACATTCTTAGCCTAAGACTATACAGAAACTTCTTTCTAAACTAGGAACCTATGAATCTGAGATCTACCATTTTCAGAAAGGTTCCATAATCGTTGCATATATCACATTCTGGCTTTCATAAAGGGGATGTCTGAGTCATTTGCTCATCCGACAAATCGTCATACTTTCACCAACAAATATTCTTTCCTAGTTTTATCTCTTCCTGAGGCATGCAGCAATGTTCCCAGCTCTCAAGAAAGATCTGGAAAAGCCCTGAAGATAAGAGCACATGAGGAAGAAAGTCACAATTTAGTGGAGTTAATTTCATCACAGGCTTTCAGCATGCTATTCACATGCAAACTTCACCCAGCAGATTTTTATCACTACCTTTTTGGAATAAATTGGTAATTAATAGTTTGTAATCCACCACTGCTAACACGTTTTGACTTATTAAGCACTTGGACAAAATAAAAGAAGATCTGTTTTGCCATAAGGGGGAGCTTTTGAGTTCTATAAAGAGGGGGAAAAAAGAAGAAAAAAATATATTACACGTTATGTTCCAGTTCAAAAACAGACCTACAAAGTGGCAAATGGTCAGATCCTTACCTGGGACTTTAACAATGTCAGAGGACCTGAATTGCTTAGGTTGGAAAAAATTAAGCAAATTAATATTTTTCTATCATTTTCTTCCTATAAAATTAAAATAAGTTCTAATGACCAACAGAATATTTTAAAGAGTATTCAGGGGAATTCAGAGACCCAGTTGTACTGGGACTACAGCTTCTGAAAGGCGGATGTCCTGGACAGTGCCTTTCTTCTATTTTCCTCTGATGATTCCATAAGGACTTTGAAAACATTTGGATTAGCTGAAGCCAGCCTTATCTGGGGGCTCAGAAAATAGGGGGATGGTTCATCATGGTACAACTTTAAGGAAATTCTGAGAGGGAAAACGACAGGGGAAGCAAAAAAAAAAAAAAAGGAGGGGGAAAGAAGAGGGAAAGAGGTAAAAGGAGAGAAAGGGAGAGGAGAGAGGAAGGAGGTAGAAGAGAGTGAGGGAGTGAGAAAAAGAGAGAGGGAAAGGGAGGGAGGGAGAGACAAGAGAGAGAGAGAATTTTTTTTAAAAATCTAAAAATCAAGTTTCAAGACTCTTTATGTGCTATAGAAAAGGATGAGGTTTACCAGCAAAGTGCAAAGGGAATCCTGAAAGTAGAGATAGATGTTTTTCTCCTGCCATCAGAAATAATAATAATAATAATGATGAGGGTGGAGTGAGGGAGGGGCAGAAAAACCAGCAAAACAAAACAAAAACAGGAATGTGTGTTTTGAGCAGGAATGAGGAGAGCTGGGAGGATCGTAAGGGGGTGTGTGCAGAATTTCATTAAATTGTTACTTTAAGATTGTCTTCTTAAAAAAAAAAAAAAGGAGAAAAGGAGGGGGTGGAGAAGCGGGAGCGAAGGAAAGGAGGCAAACGGCAAAGTGAAGGAAAGCTGGGTAGCTCGGCCTCTCCAAACTGATTGATTAGTCATGATCCCCGCAGTTTTAACAGGGACTCATTCAATTGGGAAGGTGGAGCGCTGGGGAGCAGATTAGCATACGCTTGTTTACTCATCTTCTGAGGGATTTTTTCCCCCTCTTTCCTTTCATTTTGTGAAGGAGGGAGGGGAGGGGGGACTGAGGGGGGGGAGAAGGGGGCTGTGGCTTATGTTATAAAGGACGCAAAAAATAAATAAATTAGAGCATCTTTTGAGGGGAGGGAATTCAGTGGATCAGTCTTAGAGGAGCTTTTTTTTAGGAGCGAGAAATCATATAAAATAAAATGAAATAAAACAAGGAGGAAGGCAACCAGCTGTTGCGGGGGGGATAAGGCAGATAAAGGAGCGGGGAGAGAAATTAATTGCCAACCAGAAGGAGTTGGACTGTATTTTTCAAAGGTGGGAGAGTGGAGCACACACCTTGAGGAGGAAAGCGAGAAAGAAAAGAAAAAAAGCAAGTGGAAGGGGGGGCTCGCCCAAGAAGGGTGAAGAAGCGAAGAAAGTCGAGGCGCCGAGGCTCCCAAAGCTGGCAGCTCCCGGCGGCGGAGCAGGGGCAAAGGGGGGGCGGGGGGGACCGTCGGACATGCGGCTTTGGAGTTGGGTGCTGCACCTGGGGCTGTTGAGCGCCGCGCTGGGCTGCGGGCTGGCGGAGCGTCCCCGCCGGGTCCGGAGAGACCCGCGGGCCGGCCGACCCCCGCGCCCCGCCGCCGGCCCGGCCACCTGCGCCACCCGAGCGGCCCGTGGCCGCCGCGCCTCGCTGCCGCCGCCGCTGCCGCCGCCGGGCGGTGCCTGGGAAGCCGTGCGCGTCCCCCGGCGGCGGCAGCAGCGGGAGGCGAGGGACGCCGCCGAGGAGCCGAGCCCGCCGAGCCGGGCGCTCTATTTCAGCGGGCGAGGCGAGCAGCTGCGCCTGCGGGCCGACCTCGAGCTGCCCCGGGACGCGTTCACGCTGCAAGTGTGGCTGCGAGCGGAGGGGGGCCAGAGGTCCCCGGCGGTGATCACAGGTAGGCGAGGGCGCCCCGGTGGGCGCTGCACTCTCCCTGCGGCCGCAGAGGCGCGCGGGTGTCCAGGCGCGGGTGGCGGGCGGGTCCGGGGCTTGCGGGGTGTCTGTGCGGGAGGCGTCCCGCCAGCGGCGCGGAGACCTCCGAGCGAGCGGAGAGCCTCACTTTGCCCCGTCGGCGGAATGGGCGCGCGAGGAAGGCGGCGCTGCCCGACCGCCGGGAGGAACCTGCGGAGCTCTCCTGGCGGACCCGCGACCCTCGGTCAGGAAGGGCTGGCTCCCGGAGAGCCTAGGGCGTGTAACCCGTGCTCCGAATGGCCAGATATACGCCCTCCGTTTGGGATGAAAGGGAAGATGACCCAATTGAGATGCGTGTGCAGGGAGACTTGGGGACCGTTGATTTCTTAGACGTTTTAATGGGAGTCACTCCCCTTCATTCGGCCCCATTCCCAAGAAAGCCGCCGAGGGCACGGTTGCTGTGATCGCCAGGACTTAGAAGTCCTGGAAGTGCCCCAAAGTTGCTCCCTGATTTAAGCCTGCCTCTGGGACTCACCCTCACCTCCTCCACGGCATCCCATGTCCTAGCTTTTAAAGCCCGTTGCCTGACACTCCGGGCTGGGACGGGACCTTCCTAACGCACCCGCCGCCAGCGTTCCTCAGACGCGGCTGCGAAACGGGGCTCTTTTCTCCTGTGAGACTTTAGGAGCCCGTAATGAATTTGAGTTCTCCCTCCTCAGCCTCCCTCTCTCTCTCCCTTTCGCTCTGCCACAGCAAAGCCTATAGTGAAACCAGACACTTTGCGAGGATTGCAAACCTTAGAAATACTCCAGCATCCGTTTCCCCCTCTAAATGAATCTGTGGAAATGCCTTTAATAACACGGGGGAGCGGAGTCGGGGGCGGCGCTGGAGGAGAGAAGGAAAGTTTTGCCTTTTCTGTCTGGGAGATTCCCTTCCTGCACAAACAATCTTGCCATGTCCTGGGACTTCTTAAAGGGGGAGTAGGGGTTCCCCCTTCGCTGCAGCCAGGAAACGTGTGAAGGCGTTTTGCGATAACACACACACACACACACACACACACACACACACACTTAGAAGGGAAAGCTCTGAACTCTTCGGGCAGTTCTGATTCTTCCTGTCTTTCCATGGCTTGGACATTCGCAAATGTAGCACTGATTATCCGATTGACCTGAAGACCCCTTTAGGAGATCCACACTCTGCTGCTATCCTCAAGGATACGTGCTCCAAAGCCCCCGCTTTCCCGCTATCAGAGGAGAAACAGCGATTCCCCCAACAACCCACAACTGACGTCATCGCATGTATTTTTCCTCTTTTTTCCCCGGGAAGAAAAAGGAAACTGAACTCATTCACTTTTAACTCGCAAGCCCTATTTGCCCAGAGGAGGGTCTAATTTGGAGTAGAGGAGACGTTATTCTTAATAATAATGACGATGGTGATAATTTAGGGGTGTAGTATGTTGACTTCTCTTTCCATACTGGAAAAAACACAGAGACTACTGCTTGGAGGTGTTTTTGTTTTTGTTTTTTTAAATCTGTAGGTCTGGTTTTTCCTAGTCTTTACCTGTGATTTGGAAGGCATTCCCCGGAGAGAGGAGAGCACAGGGTTATGCAGGTATCATCTGTAAAAGGGTAGTGAATGCATTTTAACGATGTAAGTGTGTCTACATAAATACATGTATATACATATATATTAAACACCTGGGATTCCATAGGAGACTGCTTTATAAATGTCTATAATTCAGACAAGGACTCTCTCACACAACGATTGTTGCAGTCAAATACTTTAATTGGATGGGCTACGTTAGGTTATTATTGCTTGTATAAAATGCCTGGTCCGTTTTATGTGTGGAAATAACATTCCTCTCAAAATGAAAAAAAAAAGGAAGCACTGCTGTCGTGTAGCACCAGAAACCAGGAGCTTTTCTCCTGAGGATTCTGGTGGATTTCTTTTCCCTCCCCTAGTTGAGTTCGAGCCAGATTTGGTGGTGTGTAAACACCTGGCTCCGAGCCAGAAAAGACTCATTCTGCATATCCTCCACATGGTGCAGGCTGTTGGACTAAAAAGAACCTGCTTCTCCTTGAATTAAAAAGCAAACAAACAGGTTCTTTGCAGAAGTACTTTCTCAGCTCCCTCGTTCGTGTAAGTTTGGGCTGGGAGAGGCAGGACCCAGGTGGGCAGCAAGGATCCGGTGCTAAGGCTCACTCTCTCGCTGCGACCTCAGGTGCCCAGTTTGCTGCCTGACCCTCTGCTGGCTTTCTGTGGCTGGGCGTTGCCACTTTCCTAGGAATCCCTGGTCACCTATCTTGAGAGAGCAGCCATCGCTCAGCAGGGACCTCGCTGCTATTTCAGGCAGAGCGCTGCTGCCTCGCTGTCAGGCCAGGCTGCCTTACCTCACTCTCTGCTGCAGGATTCAATTGGGTTTCGTGAAGGTCTAATTTTACGGCGCTGTTAACCGGGTCTGTCGTCTGGCAGAGGCAGGCCTTGCCGCTCCTGGTAGGCGGGCTATGCTCCCAGATCCGCCCGGGATGCTATTTCTGCCCCGGTTCAAACTTCACTGACACCAGTTCAGACAGGCGCTCAGAGAGACAGGAGGAAGGAGCGAAGGAGCAGTTTGCTTCTGAAGCTCAGAAAACATGCCTTTTATTTTTCTGAAAGGAAAGGAGAAAAAAAATATTTTAATACATTAAAAAAAAAAAAAAAAAAAGCTTATGAAGGCAAAAACAAAGCCAAAGTTAGAAAGTGCCTATGTGTAGGATTCTCTGGAGGGTCCACGGTGGATGGTCTTTAGGATTGAAGAATCCTTGAAGGCTACTGTGAGAAGGGTCCTCTGAGGTTACCCGAGCCAGGTTCCCTTTTGGCTGAATGGGGAGAAAGAGACACAGAGAGGGGAGGGGTGTGTGCTGAATGACACAGTTCCCCAGCGGCAGGAACTAGGATTTAATCCCTGACATCTGACTTCCAGGCCTTGCCCCCTGCACCTCGAAGAGAATGTGTCTCATAAACACCGTCACCTCTCACCCCACACAGACCCACCCTCCAGACACAATCTTCCTTCAGCCTTCATGCATAGCAATTTGGGCTCCCTTTCAAGTCAGGGGATGGGGGGTTGTTTCTGACACATCCCTTTGCTTTTGTACCACACCAGGCAGAAGGAACCGGACCCCTGCTCCTCATCCCCAACTGCTCCCCGGCAACACCCCTCCAGTCTGAAAGAAAAGGAAAACAAAAGTCTCATTTTGCTCCATTGAGCAGAGGCCTTGAGCAGCAGTTAATCTTGTTAAAGTTTCTCCTGACCTGTTAGATAAGTGAAATGTGAACCCCACAACTACTGCCCTGCTCCCACCCCATCACACTCCCCTTCCCTTAGTGATTTGGAATTCCTGCTCAGAAGAAGAAAGGGATTTATCTGAATCCCAGCACCTCTGCTTGCTGGCCTTTTTCTTTTGTTCTAATGGTTGGACTGGGTTGAGTGTGCTGGTTACTTCCAAGAATCTTTCTTTCCTTCCCTTCTGCAGCCCCACTTCCTAGTACCCACAGCCCTCAAAACAGAGTGCCCACATTTTCTCCACTCAGCATTGCTGTAAGAGTGAGGGCTGGGTTTTAATGTAAAGCTAGGAGTCCACATATTAACAAGGCTTTGCCCTACTATCTGTAGTCCTACCTGGGAACTAGAATACTGTAATGGTTAGAACTCAGTTCTAGTAGCCAGGTTACGTAAGTGGGATCTGCCCCTCACTGACTGTGTGACTTTGGGCCAGCAAGTTAGTTGACTTCTCTGGACTTCATTCATTCACCTTCCTCCTATACAAAGTGATGTTGGCACAAGTACTTATCTCACAGAGTGATGTAAATGCTAAGAGAACTTGTATGTGGAAGGCACTTGAAACTGGACTTGGTATACAGTTAAGCGCTCGGCAGACTTCATTCTTATTAGACATGATTTTACAAAGATCTCAGTCTTGGCTTTCTGGGCTGGGGAGCATGTGGAGGTAGGAAGAAATTTGACTCTGCCTGGGTGCTTCCTTGATGATGCTGGTCACTTCCCTTGTGCCTGCATGTTTTGCCCTCACAACTACCCTGAGAAGTGTGTATCATCTCCCGTACTTCACAAGAGAGGAATCTGAGTTTCACAGAGTTAAAATGACTTGATCTAAAGTCCCACAGGTTCTCAGCGGACAGAGCCTGGATGTGAATCCGTCTGTTTCCTCTGTCAGCAGTCTACAAAGATGGAGAGAAAAGAAATGGCTCTATCTTCATCTTTCTGCAGAACATTTCCATTCCTTTCTGCATCTCTATTTGTCAATCATATACCTACAGATTGAAGAGGGTGAAAATGTGTATAAATCTCACCTAAAGCCCTGGATGAGACCTGGCAGATCTGTTTTTCTTTTTACACCAAATTATCAGATGGACAGGCTTGGAATTTCTCTCACATGCTGTGTGATTTGAGTCAAGTCGCTTCACCCATCTATCCCTTGGTTTACATATCCATAAAATGGGCATACTTACATCAGGAAATTTCTATGAAATCAACATGCAAAAAGTACCCAGCACAGTGTCAACTTGTATTAGGGACTCAGTCAAAAGTAGCCAGATCTAGGAAGTAGCTGCATCTCCTTTTCCAGTTTGTGGCTTTGGCTTTCAAAAATTGGGGCCTGTTTGTAGGGTTTCCCATCTTGAGTTGCTGGGGAGTCTATCTAGAGTAGATAATGTATCTTGGGGAGCAATTAGACTCCTTCAAATACCTTTCTTTCACTTTGATCTTCTCCTCTTTGACATGCTGGGTTAACTCCTTGGTAATAAGAGCCAAAAAAGGCCCAGAACCACTGGGACTTGTAAACAGGAAAACAACTTAGCATTAAGAGAAAGCAGGCACCTTTGAAACGGAAGCCACACAGATCTACTGTCGGCCTCTTGCTCCTTCCCCAGGTGCTCCCCAAACTCTCACTTTCTCTTGAGCTACCACTCAGGGAACAAATAGAGGTGATAAAGTCTGTGAAACATGGAAAAGCACCTCCCATTATTCCCTGCACAGAGGAGGGCAAAATCGAGTTCCAGAGATACGGAACTCAGGAGCATGGGTTGTGTACAGCCAGCTGGCCATGAACTCGGTGATCACCTGAATCAAACAGTTCACTGTGCAACAGGAGAGTTGAGGACCAGGGTCACACAAAATTAAACTGTATTCACAGATGGTCCCCTCTAAATAGGGTGTGAGAGATCCTTTGGCTGCACCACGAATAACCGGCTTTTAAAACATCCTTCTTCCCAGGCTGCACCCCAAGGATTTTGATGTCGTGGGTCTGGGGTCGGTCTGGGAACTGGTGTTTCCCAAAGCCTTCTCAGGTAATGTTGAAGGACCACCAGTGAAAATAATTACTGATGTAGTGTGACAGCTCCTTCTGCGGAGGCCCAAAGGGGAAGTGATGTTCCCTGCTCACTGAGCTGGTTAGCAGCTAAGCCCTCAGGGAGGTTCTGGTGCCCCAACTCTGAAGGACCCCTCTTCCATACTGAATTCCTCTGTTCACTTAAAACCCCCGGGTGCCACAGCCTCTGACATTTCATTTTTCCAGTGCTATTCCTTGTCTTTTCCTTCTGGTGACTTCTTTAAAGTGTGACCACCTGATGGTTCCCATCTTTACAGGATGCACCTGATCTCAAATAAATCTATCGGAGTTTTGGAGAGAGAAGCCTATTTTAATAGGAATAAGGTTTATAAGAAAGGGAAGCTCAGCCCCGAGGCATTCAGCATTCACTTTGCCCTGTTCCTAGGGTTTGCCCTGTTTGTACGTTTCTAGTACTTTAGAAAGGTGTGTGTTCCTATTCTTTCAAAACCCCTCACCTTGAGCTCACTCTAAAACCAGTATTGGCTGCAGGTGTCTCCAATGAGGAAAAGAGAAAATCTCCAGGTACCAGAGGTAGGAGGACTCCCTCTAGGGGCAGCTCATATCTTATCTACCTATGGCCAAGAGCTTAGGAATCCAGTAGGCATTGATTTATTTCCTCATCAGCTTCCCCTTCTTAGAACTTAGCTCCCTTCCCCTCAAGGTTCTCCTGACTTTCTTCTTACTGCACTAAGAGCTCTGCTTCACTACTTGATGCCGTTACGGGAAATGCTCAACTGTGATTCTGACACCAGCAGCCGAGAACTGACTTGTAAGTTTTTGGCTTGTTTGAAGATCTGTAAATGGGAATTAGGAGGTTAGAGTTCAGGTCCTGGTTTGGCTTCCTCTAAGCTATGTGACCTGTGGTCTCTGACTTAACCACTGGGGTCTCAAGGGAGAGGGTTTGGGGGATGATTACTCTTGATATTCCCATGTCATGGGTTGTCATGGGGACCAGGTGAGACAATGGCTTAGGAAGCTCTTGGCTGAAGTCAGACCACAGTGCACAGGTTAGCATGGTTAGGAGGAGCTAGAAGGTAAGAGATGTGAGGGATTCGTGCAATCAAGGTCATTCCTGGAAAGGTGCCTTTATTATCATTCACACTGCAGATAATAAACAGTGATGGAGTTAGAAAACCTTTTCATGCCTGTGACCTCACTGGAGTTCTTTGATGTTGGGACTTCATAAGTCTGCCAAATCCTGCCACTTACTGCTTTATGACCATGACCATTTACTGCTTGTCTCTGGACCTCAGTGTTCTCAGGATGCAAAAGGAGGTTTAAGGGTAAAATAGGGACTTTCAAACTGTGCCTCACAATCGTAGGGAGCCTCCGGGACAAGGGTGAAGGGCAGGACTCTGCCGCTCTCCTTCCCTTCACCTTATTCCACTTAAATTGTGTGATACTACAAGATTCTGTTTGAAGGAATATGTTCCTTCATTACAAAGAGTTTAAATGGACATGGACTGACATTAAGAAGTTATTGTTAATCTTGATAGGTGTGATACGATATTGTTCTATGGGTTTTTTTAAGATCCTAATTTGTTAGCAATGCATACTGAAGTACTCATGGGTAAAATTATGTTATGTCTATTATGTTTGTTTATTTGCTTAAAAAGCTCCAGAAAAACAAACAAACAATAAAAGGTTTTTCAGGGGGTAGTGGTAGGCGAGAGATCAGTGAACTGTTAACAATTGTTGAAACCAAGTGATTAAACCTTTGAGCTTTAATACATTTTTGTTCGTGCTTTGGTGTGTGATTGAAGATTTCCATAATAAAAAGTTAAAAATATTTAAAGTGTTTGAGAGCCACGGGAGGAAGTGAAGTCTCAGTTCCCTGCGTGTTCTGTGACCTGAAAGGTTTGCAAATACAGAGGCCGCCGCCTGGAGAGGGCTAGGGAGCCTCCCAAGGTCGCGCAAAGATTAACCGAAAGTCGTGACGCAGCCCAGGCTTCAGACCTGAGGAGCTCTCCATCCCCTCCGCTCTGTACACTTGCAAACTCAAGTGAAAATGATTGTCCAGGCAGAAGTGGAGGGGAATCAAAGTGAAGAGGGGAGCCTTAGGAGGAGCATGTAGAAGGGGCAAGTGGAGACTTGCTTTGCAATAAGAAGCTTTTGAGGGAGAAAATTATTTGCTCTATGGGAGTGCCCTACCTATTGCAAAATGTTCAGCATCTTTGGCCCTGTTCATGAGAATTTCATGGGATCTGCTAGTGATTATGACAGTCTCAAAAGTGTTGTGACAATACACACATGCATATTCATATACATGTACACATACCCTTCATTCTCATTTTTCTGGTTCTTTATTTCTCTCCATCTCTAACTGCCTGGAGAGCAACTCGAGAGCCTTCTAGAGCCCTGGGGCTGTGACCTGCAGGAGCATATGTTTACTCGGGAAGTATTTTGCAGTGGTTGATCACAGGACTCAGGAAGCAAACTGCCTTGGCAAACCCTGACTATCGCACCTGCTAGTTGTGTGACCTTGGGCAAGTTACTTAGTATCTCTCCAAGCTTCACTTTTCCCATCTGTAATGTGCAGATAATACTAGCTATTACTTCATAGGGTTGTTTTGAAGATTAACTGGGCCTCCATGCGGAAAATGCTTAGTAATGGAATCTAGACCATGGGGTAACCCAGCAAACGTTAACTCATGTCAGTATTCTGTGTGCCAGCCATTGCCATGCATTATTTCTAATACTCTCAATAACTCTAGGCGTTAGACTTACTTACCTCTTTTGGCAAAGCCAGGAATTGCCTTTTCTCCCTTACAACTCAGGAAAGAGTTATTGCTGTCATCTTAATGTAAAAAAATAAAAATTTATCTTCTAGGATGAGCCACCCTCAGCCTATAGGGGCCCACAGGGCCTGCCTAAAAAATAAAAATTTAAAAAACTAAAAAGCAAACACAATAAACACTTTATTGGGTCATTTTACAAAAACAATTCATGCTCATTTTAAAAGAATCTCAGACATGCAGATAAAGAACAAGAGACCAAGTAAAATTTGTCTATTTCCTGCCCAAGCATGCAACAAGTATTTTTTGAGTTTCTGCTATATGCTGGGTATTTTTCTTCCTTGAGGACAGAGCAGTAAACAAAAGAGGGAAATGTCTCTGCCCTCAGGGAGTTTATATTCTGTGCAGTTGGTGTTGGGGAGAAGGTGGAGACAGACTATCAATGAATAAGTGTATATATCCCATAACGTCAGATGAATGTTTATAAAGAAAACGTTGAGAAGGAAGTCTAGGAATGCTGTGTGGGAGTGGGGATGCAGGAGGAGTGAGATTTGGAAAGAGAGGTCAAGGGAAGCCATCATGAGAGTAGCATTGGAGACCTAGGAGTAGGCCTGAGGCTCTCTGGAGAAGTCCACAGTGTATGGAAAAAGGAGAAGCAGTGTGTTTTGAACTAGGAGATGTCCATTCTAGACAGGCACAGTCACTAGCTTGCTGTGCGACTTTAGACAAGTCACTTTCCTTCTCAGAACTAATTTTCACAGATGAATTCTAATTGCCTAGAGAGCAATTCAGTGTAGGGTTTAAGTGCATTGAAGACCCTTGCATAGACACTTCATAGGATTCTGTAATCCTCATCAAGGCCGATCACTAGCTTGCTGTGTGACTTTAGACAAGTCACTTTCCTTCTCCGAACTAATTTTCACAGATGAATTCTAATTGCCTAGAGAGCAATTCAGTGTAGGGTTTATGTGCACTGAAGACCCTTGTACAGACACTTCCTAGGATTCTGTAATCCTCATCAAGGCTGATCTCAGACAGGACTGTGGAATTGGCAATAGTTCCAGTTTTCTTCCTTTTCTGGTGTATTTTCCCCCACTAGGTGGTGCCTGTGCCTGTCATCCTCAGGGGCCAAGTGCAGACACATTTTTGGCTTCCACACCTCAGCAACACCGGGGGGAAAAAAGAAGCTGGTACACCTTCTTGCTAAGTACCACTGACTGATAACAGCTTGCAAAGTTACTGCTCCATTGGTGGATACTCTTATGACTGCCCAGAAAGCTTTGTGTCGCAAAGCAAAGTACCAGTGGTAGAATTTCTAAGACTGACTGAAGACATTGTTTGGGGAATATTGGTACTTCCTGATAGCTGGAAGCCATCCTATTAATAATATAACTAATTACAGCCCCGACAAATATCCAGAAAACTCACTGAGTGATTCCCAATCATCACTTCATGGATAAATGCTAGCGCATTCATATTTTGTAATTTCTTATGATATAAAGGCCGTTCCAGACGAATTCTTGGCCTCTGGAATAGACCACTGGCCTTTTAGTATTGCTTATCATTTTAGTCAGATAAGTCAGTGAGTTGAAATACCAGCACTCTGGAGTCTGTTACCATTTTCCAGACTATTTCCCTTCAGAAGGTTCCCGGAAGTGTCGTCTCTGAAGTACAGACATCCTGCCGATCCTCTCAACTCCCTTCTTCTTCTCTCTCTTCCTTCTCCTCATACCCACCTTATTTGCTTTGACCACTTGGGCTTTTCTCCAGACAAGATAAAGAAAATGTGATTGTTGTCCAGTATTGTTTGCCACAAACTCAGAGTCCACAGAACCTGGAAGAATAGAGGAGGTTTTCCTCTTCTACATTAGATTGCAGAGAACCCCAGTAGTCTCAGATTCCAACCCACTTGGAGGAAACTGAGATGTAAAAGCTGGGCAATCAAAACTTGGGATATTGAAGTATGTGAGTAGGGGCAGCGTGCCTTTAGATGCAGAGCCCTAGTATAGCCTCGTGCATCTAGGAAGCTGGTGGTCCAAACTGTACCTGTTAGGCGTGTAGTCAAGAAATCATTCCCATGTCTGTCCCATATCCATTCCTGTTGCTCTATGAACATGAAAGGTGGCTCGGCAGAATATGGCCAAATGCGTTTGTGTGGAGGGGGTTATTTTCCCCAGTGTGACTGGAGATCTTTCAGCTCAGAGGCTGATAAAAGGAGAGAAGCCTGTGTTAACAGGCCAATCTTAAGATGCAAGTCACCCAGGCAGAAAACATACAACATTGATAAATGTGACACTCAGTTTTGTGAAGTTAAATTCATGTAAGTCCAAAGAACCAAGGTGTATGGAAGTCCAAAGGACTCATCCAAGCAATTTATGTCATAGATGAGGCACCGACGGTTGATGAGGAAAGTGGCTTGTCCAAGTCAGTGACCAAGCTGGGTATGGCTGATTACCATTAACTGACAACAGCTTGGAAAGTTACTGCTCCATTGGTGGATATTCTTTTATGATTGCCCAGAAAGCTTTGCATCACAAAGCAAACAACTTAAAATGTTACTTTTACATTGGTAGATCCTCCACTGGTAGCTACTTTAAAGTCTTAAGCCAGGTCTGGGTCCACTAGTCTCCTGACTTTACAACTTTTCCCATAGATTAATTACCCATCTGTCTACTAATGGCCATTATTTGTCTTCAGACTCCACTGGGCTCCAGACTCACAGATCCACCTGTCTACTGGAACTATTAGCATGTACTACAAACTCAACACTTCCGAAAAAATCATCTTTTCTCCAAAATTCCTTGAATTCTCATCTTGGTTGGTGTCACTTACTCTAGATTCCATCATCTACCATATTCAATCCATTAGTCAAAGAAAAGAAACCACTATCCTGCTTTCTTTTCTTTTTTTTTTTTTTTTTTGAGACAGAGTCTTGTTCTGTTGCCAGGCGCCTGGCTGGAGTACAGTGGCGCCATCTTGGCTCACCACAACCTCTGCCTCCCAGGTTCAAGCAACTCTCCTGCCTCAGCCTCCCAAGTAGATGGGACTACAGGTGCGCACCACCCTGCCCAGCTAAGTTTTGTATTTTTAGTAGAGATGGGGTTTCACCATGTTGGCCAGGATGGTCTTGATCTCTTGACCTCGTGATCCGCCCTCCTTGGCCTCCCAAAGTGCTGGGATTACAGGCATGAGCCACCGCGCCCGGCCCCCTGCTTTCTTATAATGTTTATAGCCAACCTCTCTTTGCTGCATCTTAAATCCTCTTTATTTCTTGCTGTGACTATTTCCCTAGTATTGTAATACCCACTTCTCTGAAATCCAATCCCTGTACCTCCTTCAACCTGCTCATCAACATCCAAAAGTCAGATCTTTCTAGAATGTAAATCTTGCTCTGTTACCTCTAGCTAAAGGCTCTTCAATAGAGTCTGAATTATTTGAAGCCCCTAAATGTACCTGGCTTTTAAAACATCACTTTTTTTTACTTGACTCGCCTTCTATTTCCTGTGCACCACTTTGCAGAATGCTTATTTCTTTACAGGATTTTGCTCAAGGTTTCTCTCTTCCGAGAAGCCCTCCATAACTTCTCCCAAAGTGTAACTTGCTCACTACCTCATTCATCTCTTCCCACGATGCCTTCTGCACACTTTTATCGACTGTGCACATATTCGGGATCTTATCCATCTCAAGTTCTCCACTGTGTAGCTCAGTATCTGACATATAAAGAAAGGGGCTATATTTTTTTTGTTTAACAGATGGATGACTGGATAAGAGAACCAGTTGAATATCTAATGATTCTGGGAGAAAGAGCTCAGGAACCTTAGGCATGTTGCATTACGTAACCAAAGCACATGACCCAGCATGTGCGTCACCATCAGAAACATTACACAGTGGTTAATTCCATTTACCCCTGAGCAAAGAAGTCAGAAGGGAAAAGAAATCTGGCCTTCCAAAACAGAAGGGGGAGGGGAATAGTGTATTTAAGGGCCTCCTCAGCTCACATCATGGCTTTTCTAATCCAAGCCACATTTTGGCCTTTGTCTTCGCCTCTCAGCCCTGCGTCTGTTTGCAAAGCGTTTGTTTTGTGTGTGAACGGCAGCACATAATCTTAAACTTTGCTTGCCTCTCAAATTACCCCCTCTCACCCTTATCAGTATCTTTCTCCTCAAGTGTCCTGGCAGTCATATATCTGTTGCTTGAGTTTTCACCCATTTTCCTCCTTTCTGATAGGGGGGTTTTCTATCTGCTTTCCTTGATTTTCCTTGATCCTGTGAGACCTTGTGATGACCTTAGGATCTGGAATTCTCTGTCCACTGTTTATATACCCCTAGGAGAGAAGACACATCCTCAGCAGTAATAACTGTAGTGAAAGCACTTACTATATGCTAGCACTATGCTGAATGCTACACTTTGAACCCTCTGAAACTGGGTTACGGAGTTGCTTGACTCCCTGAAGTACCCAAGGCTAATGGGTGGTTAAACTAGAATTCTAATCTACACCAGTTTAATTTTATCTCTCTTCATCCTCAAGGCCTGACACATTGCTTGGAACACCGCAATTACTCAGTAAATGTTCCACAAGAGAATGAATATATGAATGACTGAATGAATGAATGATGGTGCCCCCCAGTGGCTAATGCAAACATTTGAAGA